>NC_090022.1:59062208-59718458 GCF_037176765.1 Anolis sagrei | reverse complement strand
CCCTTTTGTTATACACTCTTCAGCAAACATTTGTTGAAGTGATTGTGTGTATGTGTCTTCAAGTCACATGTTGACCTATGAGGATCCCCATGAATGTAATAGGATTTTCTTAGACAAGGAGTACTCACAGGTGATTTTTCAAGTTCCTTCTTATTGTTTGCCTCTAATTTAATTTAATTGGTCTACTGCCACTTTAGTCTCTCTCCCTCTTTACTGTAGCTTTTCTCATTTTCTGTTAAAAAATAAGGAACATAGTTGTTGTTTGATTACGTATAGTTACAGCAGACTGTTAGATATAAATCTCTGTGACTGATGCAATGTCTGCTCAAAGAATATTTGAGCCTATTGTTTCCAGGGATGTGAGGGTGATTTGGCTGCCACATCTGTCACACGATTGATCTCCAGGGTTGATTTGGCTAGCTTGGAAGGTGTTCCCTCCCTCCCAGTTCCATCTGCATCCTTCCCAAAGCTTGGTGGAGAAAGGCAATCATTCCAGATAGAAGAAACATTAATTTTTCACTCAATAATATAGCTATGCTCTTCAGCTAAACCCTCCATAGTCTTCCAGAGATAAACCTTGAAAGCGATTTCCATGCCATTATTTAAATATAAATCTAATGTCACTTGTTCCCTTTTCTTTCACTTTGTTTAAAGCAATAATGCATGTATTAATTGAACTCACTAGAAAGCCTTTTTAACAATCTGAATGTTTTACTTTCAGATAGGCTAATGCTAGTGAGCCTTTAAATTATTTAACCATAAATTTGCAACACATGGTACTATTCTAATAATATGTTCCCAATATTTAACAAATGCTACACATAAATTGAATAATAATCCCGTCACTAAAACCACTAGATCTGAACTGGAGTATGAACTAAGTCCAAATAGGAGAAAAATGGGTGCTGATAAGGGAAACGATCATTCAAAAAGTGCCTCTGTATAGGGACCATTAAAGACAGCAGCAGATCTGAACACAGATTTCAAATTGGATCAAGCTTGCACACAGTAGGCACAAAGAGAATACTCTTTGAGGTTGAGAGGAATACCAGAATCTGTACAGGAACTTGATATAGCAATAACCAAAGTTGTGGCTAGAATTCTTGATGGACCAGAGCAAGTGTCGAGACTCAAATTGATAGGATCTTTAGACTCCAATCTCAATATGCAATAAGGAATAAACTTCCAAGAAATGTGATTGTGTAGTTTGCAAGAAAGAAAGTGCAATGCAGATTTTGTAAGTTCGCACCAAAGATCTGATTGAAATAATGAATGCCAAGATTGCAGTATTGAGAGAACTTTCACCTCAGACAATAAAGACAAGAAGACATTACTTTTTTCCTGAGAGATAAATTTAGGAGAAAAGGCCTCATATTTCTATAGGAAAACCCAGAAGGAGTTATGGTATTTTACACAGGACAAAGGTATTGGGTAACATCTGCTATGAAGGCCCAGGATTTTTTTTTAGAACTTCAAAAAAGATCTAGATTCAGAAGATCAAGGAGAAAGAACATTCAAAAAGGCATGAAGAGATGACAGCCTAGATCCTGGGTAAGGAAGATGTTCAACAACAGCAACAGGCCACTCCACATGATGAAGAAGAATTGGATGATCATCTACTATCACAAGAATGAGAATCCCGAAGATACTTTTTTAAATATAAATGGACTAAATTTGTCAACAAGAGAAGAGCTTTTCATTATTTCTGATTACTGGAAAGAAAAAGAAATTCCCACTCTGGATTTATGGATTACAAAAATGATGGATCTGGCAAATTGACCAGGTTTATATGATCACCAAACCCTCCCAAACTTGAAATTTCTTACAAAATGCATCCTTGGAAGATTTTTTTATTTTAGTATCCTCCTCGTTTTCTATGATTTACATTTGACAAAATCTAGGGTGTTTTTTACCCAGCTGGTGGAAGGTGCTTTTCTATTTTGTTGCTTATCCAAAATCAGTAAATATGGTGGATGCAATGGCACAAGGCTGCATTGGGATTGGCAATAATAATAATAATAATAATAATAATAATAATAATAATAATGTATTTCTACCCCAGCATACATTTACATAAGCAATATACTTTTGTATAAAAACAACATACATTTACATAACCCTACCAATTATAAAATCCAACAGACACTGCAGATAAAAACAAGCTGTGTACTGTCTCACCCCATAAAGTGCTAGCATAAATCAGTCACTAGGTCCTCAGGTTTCTGCTTGAGATGGAGGTGGGACCGAGAGGAGGGCCTCCCCTGCAGATCTTAGAGCTCACACCAGTTCATAGGGGGAGATGAGGTCTTGAAGATAGGTTGGACCCGAAGCATATAGGGCTTTATCGATAATAGCCTACAATTTAAATTGGGCCTGTTTGGGGGTAATTGTGTTCACCGCCCTAGTCACCTCTGTATTCCAGAAACTGGTGAGGGCTTTGACAGGATTGTCTGCCACTATGACAGGAAACTCCTCAAGAAATATCAGAAATCCTTCCAGATCCATAAGTCTCCTGGGATGGACAATACAATTCCATTTTTTGTCACTCATACTTTATTCTCATTCCAAGATACTTGGGGATTTGTTTAAACAATATATTTTTATTTATGGGAATATATTAATATATGAATTTATGTGTTTGAGAGTCCAGGTTTTGTCAGTAGATTGTCTTGTATTTCAACATCTGCAGTAATTTGTTTACCTAATTAAATGCTGGCATCAGACCAAGAGAAGAATCTTCAGGACTAAATCTGAACAATTTGACAAATTTCCATTTCATGTCGCCGTGTATTGTGCCATAATTGCAATAACTTTTCTCTCTGTTTCCTTTTTGGCTCTTCTTCTGGCAGATCTTAGCCAGCAGAGCAGTTCTGCCAGCATATGTTTGTCTTATGACTATACTGTTACTCATTAGAAAACTCAATTGAAATCGATAGGATATTTGCCACTATATGTTTGTGATTAGATTACATTTTTCAATATTTTGGTGTTTTACAACTTGAGTAATGTCGATTGATCACTTTAGTTCAGACATCTTCTTCAGGTACACATCTATAGTAGAATGACATTAATAATGTTTTCTCTTTTCAGGTTCGCATTTTTACCTACCTGATAGGGCGAGAAGCTGCCTTTGCTGATAACCTCAAATGGATGGCTTGTGCCAACAAAGGTTGGTTTGATTTCTTTGCAAGAATTGTTTTATTTTTATTCCCTATTGACTATTCTATTACTCATGAGATATCCTTTTAGCTTTATCTCTTTCATCTTTCATAAATGTTGTTCGAGGAGAGGTGGTGTAATGTAAGAGTCCTCTTTAGATCTTACCAAAAAGAGACATAAGCATCAACCCTCCCCAAGACAAAGAAGCACATCCCTAGCATTATTTTGGATAACTTTCGGTGCTCAAAAGTATGTGAAATCCTATGGTGGTTCTGCCAAACTATTCCTGAAAGAATTACCTATACCACACTATACCTATAATTCCCATTCAAATATCCAATACAATTCCCAGCAAACCTGAGCAGTATTATTAGTGGAATAATGTAATGTAATGTAAATTTAGTAAATAAACAAGGGAGTTTCTAGAACAACCACAATGGGATATATTTGCTTGGAAATTAAAGACTGGTTATTACATAATTATTTGTTTCTTGTTTATATATTTAATTACTTTTGAATGTCATATTGATCACTGAAAGCAGACAGAATTGAGCTATCAGTTGCATTGTTGCAACACCATCTCTTGGGGCCTTTGGTCCTCCTTGCTAGCCATCAAAAAATCCCATGACTTTATCTCCAGACTGTTTACTTTTGATTAGATAGGGTTTATTTAGTATCTAAGAGCCACTGGGCTTCATAGGCTGTATAGGGTCAGAGTCTATAAGTCTGCCAGAGAGATCATGCTAATGCTTCCTATTGGGAAGGAAAATTGTTAGGGAACAGAACATAGCTGACATTGTTGTGTTGCAATTTCTATGCTCTTTGGGAATTTTGGCAATAATGAAATAATAATATAATATTCTGAGCCAGAACTACCTTACACATCACACAGAAATTAATTACCCAAAAGAACCAACGAAACAACACCAATAAAGTACATCAGCAGTCCAGAACAATTAACTTTGACATTCCCAGCTATATATCTGTTTAACCTAAAGATGGGGTGGAGGGGGCAGGAGAGGAATGAGCACATCTACACTGATCACTTAATGTGGGATGGATGCAACAAAGAAGAAGGCTTTCTGAACATAAGAGCTAATCACACCTCGAGCTCAGGAACAGGCTTGAGGCATGTGTGGTGCTTATACACACCAGAAAGGCTGGCTCTGACACATTTTCAGAATCCGCAATATCTGCACCTTGAAGGTAATGGAAGATTCAGGGGTTTTTTCCCCAACTTCCCATGGTATAATGTGCATGTGTGGGACACCAGAGTGCCTATCTTTTAACTGGTTTTGCCATGTGATGTAGTTTACACACTAAGGGGTCTCTCATTTTGCTTATCCCAGTTTAAGACCTCTAATTCATGTTCTGCATGTATTCATGCTGTGCATAATCTAAACATGTTTTCAAGCTGTTTCAATCCACATTAAGCAATCAGTGTTGATGTGTCCTACGTTGTAGCTTCTTACATGAGGCAGAGGATGCTGGCACATTTGGGCTCAGGGAAAAGCTCTGATATTTAGGTGCGGAGTAAGGAAAAACTCTAGAAAGTGGCAATGTTTGAGTCACACAAGATGATATTAATAACATTATATCTTTGAAAGCACCATCAAAGCTGAATTATTCCAAATAACTTATTTATCTCCAGCTGACAGACTGCCAGGATAAGTGTCACAAATTAAAAAGAGGGATATGATCAAAATAAAAAAAAACTTTATTTCTTCAAAGAATAGGGAAAGTGGGTTCTAGAACAGCCCAAACCAACAGAGGTCAACTCACAAAACTAGAACACAGTAAAAGTTAAATAAAGAGAGAAAAGGCAAAAGTTGACTTCTCTTCCAGGATCTAGATGTTTTTTGAACCCTTGCCTCTCTAATTCCAATTTTTTTCTGATAGTGCTCTTTTTTCCACCTTTTATCTGTACTAGAAATTTGGTTCTGATACAGGGAAGAATGGAATTCTCCAGCTACTTAGAAATACGAGGCACCCTTGACTAGAATCATAGAATCATAGAATCATAGAATCATAGAATCATAGAATCATAGAATCATAGAATCATAGAATCATAGAATCATAGAATCATAGAATCATAGAATTGGAAGAAACCTCATGGGCCATCCAGTCCAACCCCCCTGCCAGGAAGCAGGAAAAACGCATTCAAAGCACCCCCCGACAGATGGCCATCTGCTTAAAGCCTCCAAAGAAGAAGCCTCCACCACTTCGGGGTAGAGAATTCCACTGCTGAACAGCTCTCACAGTCAGGAAGTTCTTCCTAATGTTCAGGTGGAATCTCCTTTCCTGTATTTTGAAGCTATTG
Organism: Anolis sagrei; assembly: GCF_037176765.1. NCBI lineage: Eukaryota > Metazoa > Chordata > Lepidosauria > Squamata > Anolidae > Anolis > Anolis sagrei. The sequence goes on along the minus strand of NC_090022.1, from coordinate 59,712,979 downwards.
CTTTGCATCCTAGTCTCCAGGGCAGCAGAAAACGTGCTTGCTCCCTCCTCCCTCTGACTTCCCCTCACATATTTATACATGGTGATCATGTGTCCTCTCAGCCTTCTCTTCTTCAGGCTAAACATGCCCAGCTCTTTAAGCCACTCTTTGTAGGGCTTGTTCTTCAGACCCTTGATCATTTTAGTCACCCTTCTCTTAAGACATTCCAGCTTGTCAACATCTCCCTTAAACTGTGGTGCTTAGAATTGGACACAGGATTTCAGGTGTGGTCTGACTAAGGCAGAATAGAGTGGTAGCATGACTTCTATGACACTATGCTCCTATTATTGTTGTTCATTTGTTCAGTCATTTCTGACTCTTCATTACCTCATGGACCAGCCCACGCCAGAGCTCCCTGTCGGCCATCACCACCCACAGCTCCTTCAAGGTCAAGCCAGTCACTTCAAGGATGCCATCTATCCATCTTGCCCTTGGTCGGCCCCTCTTCCTTTTTCCTTCCATTTTTCCCAGCATAATTGTCTTTTCTAAGCTTTCCTGCCTTTTCATGATGTGGCCAAAGTACTTCATCTTTGTCTCTACTATCCTTCCCTCCAATGAGCAATTTGGCTTTATTTCCTGAAGTATGGACTGGCTGGATCTTCTGGCGGTCCAAGGCACTCTCAGAACTTTCCTCCAACACCACAGTTCAAAAGCATCTATCTTCCTTCGCTCAGCCTTCCCTATGGTCCAGCTCTCACATCCGTAGGTGACTGTGGGGAATATCATTTCTTTAACTATGCGGATCTTCGTTGCCAGTGTGATGTCTCTACTCTTCACTATTTTATCGAGATTGGTCATTGCCCTCCTCCCAAGAAGTAAGTGTCTCCTGATTTTCTGGCTGCAGTCTGCCTCTGCAGTAATCTTTGCACCTAGAAATACAAAGTCTGTCACTGCCTCCATGTTTTCTCCCTCTATTTCCCAGTTGTCAGTTATTCTTGTTGCCATAGTCTTGGTTTTTTATGTTTAGCTGCAACCCAGCTTTTCTGCTTTCTTCTTTCACCTTGATTAGATGGCTCCTCAGCTCCTCCTTGTTTTCGGCCATCAAAGTGGTATCATCTGCATATGTAAGGTTGTTAATGTTTCTTCCAGCAATTTTTACCCCAACATTGCATTTGTCAAGCCCTGCACATCACATGATGTGTTTTGCATACAACTTGAATAGGTTGGGTGAGAGCATACAACCCTGCTGTACGCCTTTCCCAATCTTGAACCAGTCTGTTGTTCCATGGTCAGTTCTTACTGTTGCTACTTGGTCCTTATACAGATTCCTCAGGAGAGAAATGTGTTTCAGTATGCCCATATATAAAAGATGGAGGCTTTAATTGGGTATATAAATCCCAAAAGCTGAACACCAATTTAATAGATAAGGGATTATTTAAGAATAAATTCCAGCCTTTTTACACCACTTGGTATGGAATGTGGCTTTAGGCAAAACCAAAATCAAAAAGCTGTAATATAGCTGGAACTTTCTTCTGACCGGAAAACATTTTGAAAGAACTCTGGCACCCACCAAACTTAAAAACAATGTCAAGCCCTTGGCTTACTACAGGTATCTTTAGCTAGAACATGCTGGATTCACACTCAGACCTGTGCACTGAGGTAACACTGAAATGATTTCTTCTTTAAAATATACGCTGCCACCATTAAAGCTTTGACTTCTTCAGTAGATTGCTTTTAAAACTTCTTATACAGAGGCACACGTGAGGCAGATGTTATGAACAATAAACAATGATGTTTATTTAAGAGAACTGGAACAAAATAGGCAATAAGCTTAGTTGGTTTGAAAGATTGTCTTAAAAGTGTGTTGTTTCTTTGAGCAGTTCAGACTTAGTTACAAATAAAACTCCTTTCTCCCTCCAGAGATTACTAACAAAATTGCTTCTCTGAAAGTAACTCAAAACTCCTCCATACAGACAGTCCTTTACTTTTGGGATCTGTCTGTCCACTCCCCAGCTATCTTCCCTAATAGCTGTAATCTTCCTACTAGCTATCTCTGCTAGCTAGCTGACCACTTAGGCCTCTCTCACTAATCTCTTCTCCACTCCAAACTCTTTCTCCCTTGACACCCAGGTTCAATCTCTCTCTCAGGGTTTTATAACACACCCTTAAAATCATTTTTCCCTTTTCTAAGTTAAGCTCCGCCCACTTTCTCTCAGCCAATCTCTACCTCCCCTCATTTCCCTCCAATTACCTAAGCTTGCCCCCTTCAGGAAATTAAATTTTAAAATGGAGGCTCCAGGCACCCTTTCCAAAATGGCTGCTGAACTTCCTGGGCCTACATTCCTAGGCTTTTCCTAGTCTTACAGGTAGGGAGTTCACTATGCCATACCACCAAGAACTTGCCACAGTTTATTATGAACCACACAGTCGAAGGCTTTAGAATAGTCAATAAAACAGAAATAGATGTTTTTCTGAAACTCCCTGCCTTTCTCCATTATCCAGCAGTTGGCAATTTGGTCTCTCATTCCTCTGCTATCAAGTTGACTTTGGTAGACTAATTGAGTCTATGAATGAGGGAACATTGAGTCACCCTATCATCAGCAGCTCTGTTTAGGTCTTGCAGACTTCCTTGATGAATCTATCCATCTGGAATGTGGTCTTCCCTTTTTCCTGCTCCCTTCTGCCTTACCAAGCATTAATGTCTTTTTTAGTGAATCATGTTTTCTTACAATATGTCTAAAATACAATACTCTCATCATTGTCATCTGGGATTCTTAGGAGAGTTTCAGGCATGATTTGCTTAAGCAGACCTGCACAACATGTGGCCCTCCAGTTTGAGACACTATCTCCCAGAAACCTTCGCCAGCTTGTCCAATGATCAGGAATTCTGGGAGCTGAAGTCTGAAACACCTGGATGGCCACATGTTTTTCAGGCTTTGTTTAAGGACTCATTGATTTGTTTTATTAGTAGTCCATAGTATCCATAGGATTCTTCTCTAGCACCACATCTCAAACGATTTGATTTTTTTCCTATCAGCTTTCTCCACTGTCCCAGCTTTAACCACTATATATAGGAATGAAAAATACACTGGTATGGGCAATCCTAACTTTAGTATTCAGTGAGATATTTTGGCACTTCATGTTTATGTCTAGTTCCTTCTTAGCTGGCCTTCCATATCCCAGTCTTCTTCTGAATTTCTGACAGCAGTCTCCATGCTGATTGAGCCAAGATGTGACACCCTAATACAGCTTTTTCAGTCTTAAAACAAACCCTGAGGTGGTGAGGTATTCTTCCTTTTAAAATAGTGGGATATCTATGATCCTGGATCTCCCGTGTTATGCCTGTTTTGATGTGAGGATATTATAGCCCCTTAAGTAGAAACTAGAAAGTATCACCAGATGCCCAGGGGAGCATCTTTGTTTTATGTTGTATACTAAACAAATGTGACAGGTTCAGAGTGGTCTAATGAAAATCCCTGAATACATAATGCAGTATAATGCCAAAATCTTTAGTTAAGCGACAATTCCATCTGTCATTGTGTTATGTATTGAAGTTTTCTCACATTTGTGTGTGTGCACACCACATGGCATTCTAATGATTCACTTAAAACCATCAGTTTAGTCATGGATTGTTGCTTTAACCACTGTCTGTGCCCATCTGATGGAAATTATTCCATTTAAAGATTTGTTTAATCAGCTAATATTGTGCTAGGATTTAGCCTTATTCACTGCATAAGAATGCTTTTGAAGCATGTTTTTAGTAGACAGTTTAGTCAACAATGAAGTATGTTAGCATTCAGACAGCATTTTACCCATCCTTCATTAAGATCTAAGCACAGCCATTTGGAAAAAAGTTGATAATGGAGAGATACACTTCTTCCCTGATTCTTGATTCTGGATATGCTAGCCCTGTCTCTAGTAATGGAAAAGTAAATGTTTTTGTTAGTTGCCAAGACCAAATGGCTTATATGGCTCAGCACCATTTCCCTCTCCCTCTCTGCCCCCTCTTCTCTTTTTGAGGGAGAATGAACTTTGGAGAGCATCTTCTTCTTATTCTAATGGTGTGTCTGTCACTTCCTTTTCAACCTTCTCCATGCTGAAGTCCATGATCATACGGGGCTCTTCAAGACAGAGCCCATATCCCGGGCCCTATTGGATTTTAACCTGAGGCATCTAAACAATGCCTCAGGTAAAAGCGAAATAATTCCGAATTATTTAGATAGCCCAATCGATCCAGGCCTTCCTAATGGCCTGGATCTACTGGGGTATGTGCTCCGTGAGACTAACCCATGGCCAGAGGTCCTGGGACTACCCAGAAGTCCATCCCACAGCCCACCTTGGTTCTTTGGGCTTCCAAATGCCTGGAGAACCAAAGAGGGTACTCCACTCAACCCCAACCCCTCCTCCTCCTGGCACGTCATTGGTACGTTCCAGGAGGTCTGCAGAGACAATGGGAAAAGCCCATTTTCTCCCCAGATGGGGGTCTTAAACCTGCTCTGAAGTGGGTTTAATGTCTTGGTAGTAACTGGAAATATATCAGAGGATTACTAAACAACTTTCACAAGATTTATTCTTTAGACTTTGCAATTAAGTTCAGTCTGGTTTTGTTTTGTCTTACAACACAGTATCACCTGGGGACTATCTTCTCAGGTGCTATGTCTTTTTATATCCTGGAGTATACTTTAAACACCTTGTTGTTGGAAATCAGGTACTTGATAAAATAGCAGAGGCATTTCTCATGTTGACATTTCTCATGTTGTTCTATTCTGTTAACTATTGAATAGAGGTTTGCAAAAATTACACAAGTTAGACTAGAGCTGTGGTTTGAGCTTAGAATATGTTTTTAATCAGTTTATGAGGATTTTAACTGTTTAATTGAAATTGAATCCAGACAAGACAGAGGTACTCCTGGTCAGTCGCAAGGCCGAACAGGGCATAGGGTTACAGCCTGTGTTGGATGGGGCCGCACTCCCCCTGAAGACGCAGGTTCACAGCTTGGGTGTGACCCTGGACTCATAGCTGAGCCTGGAACCCCAGGTTTCGGCGGTGACCAGGGGAGCATTTGCACAGCTAAAGCTTGTGCGCCAGCTGCTCCCGTACCTTGGGAAGTCTGACTTGGCCACGGTAGTCCACGCTCTGGTTACATCCCGTTTAGACTACTGCAACGCTCTCTACATGGGGTTGCCTATGAAGACAGCTCGGAAGCTCCAACTAGTCCAACGCTCGGCAGCCATGATTTTAACAGGAGCGGAGCGCAGGGAGCATACAACCCCCCTGTTGCACCAACTCCACTGGCTACCGATCTGCTACCGGGCTGAATTCAAAGTGCTGGCGTTGGCCTTTAAAGCCCTAAACGGTTCCGGCCCAAGCTACCTATCTGACCGCATCTCTGCCTATGAACCCACCAGGACTTTGAGATCTTCCGGGGAGACCCTGCTCTCGATCCCGCCTGCTTCTCAAGCTTGGCTGGCGGGGACGAGAGATAGGGCCTTCTCAGTGGTGGCTCCTCGGCTGTGGAACGCCCTTCCTACGGACATTAAACTAGCACCATCTCTAATGGTATTCTGCAAAAAGATGAAGACCTGGCTGTTTGAGCAGGCGTTCGAATAATTGGTTCAATGATTGGTTAATGAACACTGGAATGGAACAATGGATGACGAATCTGGAACATGTTTTTGATGACGAGACGACAGTGAATGGGTATTGTAGTAACTGTTTATTAATTGTGTAATGTGTTAGGTTGTTAACTGTTTCTATACTGTAGCACTGAATTTTTGCTGTTCGTATTTATTGTGAACCGCTGTGAGTCGCCTTCAGGCTGAGAACAGCGGTATATAAGTAAGGTAAATAAAATAAATAAATTTTCTTTTTGATACCATTAACATTTAATTCCATTTTAATGTTTGTGTATTTGTATGTTTTAAATTGTATTTCATTTGGTTTAACTGTAGGTCACATTGAGTCTATTTTATAGAGAGAGAAAGTGGGGTAGTAATAATAGTAATATCAAACTATTATTTAGATTATAAAGATTTCATTTTCTTTACTAAATCAGTGGAGTCACTTTAAAGGAAATATAAATTAAGAATTGTAATGGCAATAGTGCAGGAGTGTGAAATTCACTTCAGTTCGCTCTTGAGCAAAATGTATATAATTTGTAATGAAAATCCCAAAACTGAACACAATAATGGACAGAATCTTTAGCCTGTGCATTTCTAAGATCACAGGACAATTGGTGCAATATATATATATATATATATATATATATATATATATATATGCATAAACAGTTTATGCTAAAGCACTTCTGTCAGTGGAAGAAAAATCTATGCATTTCAAAAATGAGCTTAATTAGTACATCCAATGTTTTGTTTTATTTTTAAGAAAAGAATTTTCAAGCATTAAAAACAAATCTTGTCACCTAATAGTGACATGTATTAGAAAGAACTTTGATGCCAAAGAATCTTGAAAAGATCCTTTTTTATATCATTTCACAAGCCTTGAAGAGCTTTATGACTGTTTTGGATGCTGCATTGCACATCAACTGAATAATATAGCATGATCGCTAGCACAAGTTTAGTTCATTCATGGAATAAAAGGACTATGTTAAAGAATCTTTCTCCAGCATCCTTGTGTTTCCCCACATGGAATTATAGCTATAAAGACTTTGTCCTTATCAGTTGCAACATTGCCAAATGGAGATTTTGTTTGGCAGGGCCATAGGAATGGTAGATAATAGCTGCAAGAGAGGAGGAAGATTTGGCAGTGCTGATCTGCAGGGCCTCTGAAGTACTGCACTGCAGTCTAATTCTTGCATGGCTGGGTAAGCCAAAGTCTGTAGCTGTCACAGGGGTCACTGACCCTAACATCAATTTTCCTTGTGGTGATTTTCCCCTTGAAAGCACAAAAGAGCTGAAGGGTGTTTGAAAGATTTCCAGCTGACTGAATTGTGGATAATGAAGTTTTTTCCTCTGGAACTGGATCTCTGTGGAAATTCACACCACACTGCAAGATCAGCCTCTCCTATCTCCTGCTCATATTCCAGCATGACTTTCTCTTACATAATTTGGCTGTATCTTGAGGGATCGTGGACCTAATGAGGCAAAGCAAAAGCCCATTTTAAATACATTAAAACAATTAAGGTGCTGCAGAATAGCTTAAGGAAGTTTACAGTGGTCTTCCTAACAGGAGAATAAAACCAAAGGTGAAGAAACTGCAAATCCGAGCACAGATAAAGTTTTCCAAAGATTCAAACTTCTGGATTTTCAGGGAATCAGACATGGCCTTTTCTGCAACAGTCATTTATAACTGAATGTGTGCCAGCTATAAAAACAAAGGTGGACCGATATTTGAGTTTGCCACAAACAAAACAGTCAACGTAAGCCTTTAAAAGTAGCCTGCTTCATTATGGTAATTTGATAACTCTACTTGCTTTAATGATAGTTAATTCAATTATTCATTATCCATCATGTGCCTAGTCTTTCACATTAACACTTAAACATAGAGGTTGAGGAAATTCATTGGTTCTTGGAAAGAACAAAGCAATGACAAGAGGCAGTTGGGTCTGCCAAATTATGGATTGGGCGACCATTAGCTATTATAGCACTAAGGAATAATTCTATAAAATCCCTAATTACACCCCAACTATAATATCCTAAAATATAGCATCCTGCTGAGAAAGGTTCATACATTACTTTTGTGACTAGAGTGGTGTATTAAATGCAGAACCTCAAACAAAGACAATAACACATTACCCTGTTGATATACAGGAGGAGTGATCCGGTTGCCTACCCTGGATGGCATGACATGCCCGTCATCTTTGGTAAAGAGTCTGGGAGTCCTTTTAGACCCTCTGCTGATGATGGAGGCCCAGGCCTCAACTGCGAGCAGAGTCACATTTTTCCATCTGCGTCAGGCTAGGCGTCTGGCTCCCTATCTGTCCAGGGATGACCTGGATCCAGGCTACGGTCATCTCAAGGTTGGATTACTGTAATGCCCTCTACATAGGCCTGCCTTTATCAGTGATCCAGAAACTTAAACTAGTGCAAAATGCTGCTGCCCGGCTTCTCGCAGGGGTTCCAGCGAGGTGTCATATCACTCTAATCTTGCAGCAACTGCACTGGTTGCCGATTGAGCACCGGATTACCTTCAGAGTGCTGATTCTTACTTTTAAGGCCTTATATGGCCTGGGGCTGGAGTATCTGAGGGACCGCCTCACCCCCTACCAACCCCTGAGATCACTCCATTCAGATGATCAGAATTTCCTTGAAGTTCCCAATTTTAGAACCTTTCACCTGATGTCTACTAGGCGTAGAGCATTTACGGTGGTGGTTCCTTACCTGTGGAATGCCTTGACAGCGGAAACATGAGCTCTCCAAGACTTGCTATCTTTTCGTAGAGCTTGTAAAACTTATTTATTTAGGCTGGCATTTGAATCTTGTTGACTGAAAATTTTCTTTGATTTTAAATGTAATGTATTGCATATGTATATTGTAAACCGCTCCGAGCCTTCGGGGCGTGGCGGTATATAAAATTGATTAATAAATAAATATAAATAAAATAAATAATATCTCCCTGATGCGGTATTTTACTTTTAATTTTCTCACCGGAATAAATTGGATCTATTATTTTTATGGGGGAAAACCTAGTCAAGAGACTAATGATTCCTACCTTTGCCCAAGACATACTTGGATCCAGTGAAAGCTGCTGACTCCCATGTCAGTGAAGCAGTGAATCCACTTTAGATTTTGATGCCAGATTTTAAAGTAGTTTTCCAAGATGTTGAACCTATATGTTGAACCTTCAAAACAATCCAAAAACTTCAATATATACTGTGCTGGTCCTACCATTAGACCAAGGTGTGAAAACCATTTCCAACAGCAGATACTCTTATAGAGCAGGGCCTTCCCTTTAAATGGTTCTTCACTGGTATGGGAGCTACAGTTTACCACTGTATTGAACTGCATTTGTATGGTTTGAATTTTGCATGGGAATTTCTGTCACCCTTAAATATTTCCACTATCAAACATTGCTATCTTGAAGGAGGAACTCATTAACCAGGTATCCTGATTAGTGATTTCCTTTAAGAGAATATATTTGGCTGGTCCTACCATTTGATAAGATGTAAAAACAGCAGATAGTCTTGTAGAACAGTGCCTCCAGTTTAAATGGGCCTTATGAACATGGCTGGAAGATAGAGCTGTCTATTTCATACAGTCTTCCCTGGGTTCCTGGAGTCAGCCTGACCTCCTCCACATACCATGAGTGGGAGCTATACACTGTTTGAGGACTTGGGAGAGGATCTTCATTACTGATGGCATTCCAGTTGTGAAATGTTCTCACCTTGGCATCCCAGTTGGTGCTGAATTGTTACTATTCTCTGTAACAAGTCTCTGAGAATGTAACAGGGGCACCTACTTGTCAGGTTTTGATGGATTCATTTCAATTGGTGCAGCTCAAGGATGTGGACAAGATTCTTGGAAAAGTGAGAACAACCATATGCATCCTAGACCCCTGCCCATCTTGGCTGATAAAGGAGGCCAGAAGCAGTTTGTTGGAGTGGGTGAAGGCAGTGGTTAATAAATCCCTACAGGAAGGCAAGATTCCAGCAAGCTTAGAAGAAGCTGTAATAAAACCACTGTTGAAAAAAACATCACTGGACCCCACTCAATTAAACAACCTTTGGCCAGTTTCCAATCTTCCCCTTTTTGGGAAAGTAATGGAATTTATGGTGGCTTTACAACTTGAGGTGTTCTGATTATCTGGATTCTGTACAGTCAGGCTTTAGTCTGGGACATGGAACTGAAACAGCCCTGGTCGCCTTAGTGGATGGTCTGTGTAGGAAACTTGACAGGGGGAATGTGTCCCTGATGGTTTTCTTGGGCCTCTCAGTGGCCTTTGATACTGTAGATCATGGTATCCTTTTGGGACACCTGGCAGGAATGAGGCTTGAGGTACTATTCTACAGTGGCTCCGGTCCTTCCTAGAAGGCTGTTCCCAGAAGGTGTTGTTGGGGGACACCTGCTCGGCCCCACAGCCATAGTGCTGTGGGGTTCCGCAGGACTCAATACTGTCCACCATGTTGTTTAACATCTACATGAAGGGAGAGATCAGCTGGAGTTTTGGAGTCTCATGCCATCTGTACGCAGATGACATTCAACGCTATTACTCTTTTCTATTTGCTGCTAAGAAGGTTGTTCGGGTGCTGAACTGGTGCTTGGCAGCTGTGACAGTCTGGACAAGAGTGAACAAATAGAAATTGAATACAGACAAGACAGTCACAAGGCTGAACAGGCACGACTGGTGGGTCGAATGACAGAGCCTTCTTAGTCATGGCCCCTCGGCTGTGGAACTCCCTCCCCAGTGACATTAGATCAGTGTCCTCCCTCCCAGCCTTCAGAAGGAAAGTGAAAATGTGGTTTTGGGATCAGGCCTTTGGCAGTAAAGGGAGCAGTGCAATCAGAGACTATGAAATAACATTGACAACTTGGACTGGCCCCGGATAATGACTTGGATTATGTGATATTAGGTTGTTTAATGTGTTTTTTTAATTGGTTGGTTTTTAATGTTTTAAAGCATTGCTTATTTATTGATAATATCTGCACACACAACATCTAATTGTTGCCTTTGTAAGGCCCCCTCAAGTCCCCTTTGGGGTTGAGAAGGGCAGGATATAAGTGCAGTAAATAAATTGTTTAAGCTGATTTACTTATAAGCTGCCAAGAGATCTTGGTATATGAGGTAGAACAGAAATATTTAAACAATTAAGGCAACAAAATGCCTTTAGCTAGTTCTGGATATCCAGATTATCCAAAAGAAGTAAGCCAATGCAAAAAGCAAATTTTTGAAAGACACCCACTGAAAATTGCTGCCTGCCCAGTATGCAGTCTACAGAGTACTTACAATACTAAAGATTTCTTGAAGATCCTGTTGCCACGGAAAATCATTTTATTAGAACAAATAGAATTCAAATTTGATAGAATTAGAAATTTTACAGTACAATAAACTTGCATTTGTGATGCTAGAGAAAAAGAAATTAATAATGTTCCATCATTTGCTTTTAAAAATAAACTCCCTCTACTTTTACTTTATTCTGAAACTGAAAAATTGACTCAGAACAAAAAAAATTGTAGTGAAGGCTGTGCAATGGTGTATAACACTCTGAGGAATTGAACCTTTCAGGACTGACATATCATTTCACAGACTTGTGATTTCACAAATTAATGCCTGACAAGCCACTTTCTTTGGATTTTTTCCCCTTCCTTCTTCTCTCTCCCATGTTTCTCATTCCTTCTGGCACAAAGAGGCGGCAGGACGAATATAATTATTATTATCATGTACCTCTCTCTCTGTGTCTCCCTTAAAATGTCTACAGGTTTTTTCACTCAGATCTCAACTCTAGCTGATGTCCAGGAAAACGTTATGGAATATCTCCATGTGCTTAGTCGTCCCAAAGTGATTGATCAAGAGCATGATGTGGTATGGACTGAAGCCTATGTTGACAGCACTGTAAGTGTGCAAGGGACAAAATGTTATACAGCTAGTCATTTGGGATTGTTGTTTTTGCAGTCTCATCCTACATTTAATACTATGTAGCATACTTAGAACCTCTGCTTTCTTGAATGGAGATTGTGCATGTACTGCTAGATGAAGTTCAGTTTACATAGGATGAATGGACTAATTTGAGTTGTAGCAGTTAATGGCAAGTCTTTCATTTTCAGAGAATGTATGATTCCATGCCCATTGAGTAAGGCACCATTTTGCTCATCAAGAACTATACAGTATGAATATAGAGAGTAAGTGTAAATCAAATCCTGCAAGTAAGACTTGTACACCCATAGGTGACACCAGTAGGGATTGCAGTTCAATGGCTGACAAGAAAACTGAATGTTTTCTAGCTTTCTACCTTCTGTGTTTTATCTACATGCATTAAATTTATGCTGCATATCAAATCTAGTAAAGTGTTCTAGTAGATACATGTAATCTAGTTGAGAGTTCTAATCCAAATTTCATTTTTAATGGGGTAAGTCACCTCTGGTTAAAATACATAGCAAAAATCTCAAAGTGAGTTCTGAATCCAGATAGATGCAAAACAAAAGCTGGTATGATGAGGATTCCAATAGGAAACCTTGCAAGAATGTCTTGGGAGTTTTTCAAGAAGTATTTACGCATATAGGAATGATTTTTTAAAAGGGAGATGCCTTTCATGTTGAAACTGAATAGATACCCTATCTCCTTTTAGTGATTTTATAGTCTTAAGCATGATTGGTAGAAAACATTAGAACCTGTTTTGTTTTTCAGTGATGATACAACATTTTTATTTTGTGTTTGTTTTGTGCTTACATTTTTATGGTGAGTAATACGTCATCCTGCATACAGTTTACTTTTGAAAACTGCATTTCTCAACTACAGGTTAGTTTAAATTGAGATTAGTTTAAATTGCTATTCGCTCAATCTCAATTTAAAAAACAGATTTTTCAAGCCCTCTTTTCTATAAAATCCAACTGGGTCCAGGTTCATGAAGTTTTATTGTGGCAATCATGTACTGTCCTACTGGAATCCTTTTTTCCCCCTGTGACCAAATGCCTGAACAAATTTAAACTGCTAAAGTGCCTTGTGACAAACCTACAGCATTCTATAGATATTAATATGCTTTGTAGTTTTAGTGTGGATTGAACCATGGGATTGTGTTTTTCTGTTGTAATCGTTTCTCATTTTGAATTCTCACTCTTAGAAACTAAAGAGATACTAAGTGTTAACTTCTGGTTTCTGATTACAACTCTGATTTCCTGATGGAAATACGGTATTTTTGTCTTTGCTTCGCATTTCTGATGTGTTCATGTTTGGCAGGAATTCCACGATCACATTTCCAGATTATTTTAGCATTTTATACTGGAAGGATTTATCAAAGATTCTTACATAAACAATTGTTTGCCTTTTTGGTTACCTAACAAGAATATTACTATAATGTGGACTTCATATTTTGTCCTATGATCAGCATGGCAATCTGGGATATATATTATTTGCCCATTGGTTTAGTTAATATTTGTTGGGTTCATTTCTTGGATGAAACTTCTAATGGTGGAATTTTCTTTCTGCCAGATTGAAATAATGCAGTATTTGGGGCTGCTTGAGCATCTTTTTTGAGTAGTTCTATAGATATATGATGGCAATTCCATGATATATTGTCTGAACATTGTGCAAGTCTCTTTCTTTTGTAATGTAAGATTCATCTACTATTGCAGTAACATTTTTCATATATTCTCCAGCTATCTCTAAAACTGATTTCTTCAAGTAGCATTGGAATTATGATGAGCTCATTCCTCATCGGTCTTTCTTTGCAACATTTGCTGTGGGCATCAATAAGTGCTTACTCCCTGAAATTTTATCTGAACCAGGAAAAGAACTGATTATTTTCTTTTGATTGCATCCCTCATTCTCACTTGATTTAAAGCATGGCAATTGTTATTTTGTCCCTTGGAGATGGATGGCTAGTTAAGTAACTGACTAGAGCATATCAGCTGTCCTAGATTCTGCCCATCATTCAATAGAAAACAAACTGGAACACTGTGAGCTTAGCTTTTGATGACTATCAGTTCAGCTGCTGGTGAAATCAGTCTTTAACTTGCTTTCTCCTACTTTTTTATTTTATTTTTGAATGAAATGAATAGCAAAGTTATACCCTGGATGTAAACTTTTATATATAGTCACTCATTAACAAACAATTTTTTTTTTTTGGGGGGGGGGGATAACTTGCTTATACATACATTATTATTATTATTATTGACACAAAAGCACAGTATGTCACAGCAAATGAGATCTACATGCTGGATTTCGTATCACAAAATCACAAGTCGAACACTTCCCAAGCTTCTAGGACTGTGTGATGTATTATTATTATTATTATTATTATTATTATTATTATTATTATTATTATTATTATTTATACCCCATACACACCTTGCTTAATTTTTGGGAAAATGGTTTTGGGCATTTACTTTATGTTGAATAGGGTTTAAATGGTTGTCCACATCTGTGTTAAACAACTTCCCCTAAAACCTATACTCCTGCATTTTCATAGAATCATAGAATCAAAGAGTTGGAAGAGACTTCATGGGCCATCCAGTCCAACCCCCTGCCAAGAAGCAGGAATATTGCATTCAAATCACCCCTGACAGATGGCCATCCAGCCTCTGTTTAAAAGCCTCCAAAGAAGGAGCCTCCACCACACTCCAGGGCAGAGAGTTCCACTGTTGAACAGCTCTCACAGTCCTCATGTTCAGATGGAATCTCCTTTCTTGTAGTTTGAAGCCATTGTTTCGTGTCCTAGTCTCCAGGGAAGCAGAAAACAAGCTTGCTCCCTCCTCCCTGTGGCTTCCTCTCTCATATTTATACATGGCTATCATATCTCCTCTCAGCCTTCTCTTCTTCAGGCGAAACATACCCAGCTCCTTAAGCAGCTCCTCATAGGGCTTGTTCTCCAGACCCTTGATCATTTTAGTCGCCCTCCTCTGGACACATTCCAGTTTGTCAATATCTCTCTTGAATTGTGGTGCCTAGAATTGGACACAATATTCCAGGTGTGGTCTAACCAAAGCGGAAAAAAGGGGTAGCACTACTTCCCTAGATCTAGACACTATGCTCCTATTGATGCAGGCCAAAATCCCATTGGCTTTTTTGCCACCACATCACATTGTTGGCTCATGTTTAACTTGTTGTCCACGAGGACTCCAAGATCTTTTTCACACATACTGCTCTCGAGCCAGGCATTGTACCCCACCCATTCTGTATCTTCGTTTTTCCTGCCAAAGTGGAGTATCTTGCATTTGTCACTGTTGAACTTCATTTTGTTAGTTTTGGCCCATCTCTCTAATCTGTCAAGATCGTTTTGAATTCTGCTCCTGTCCTCTGGACTATTGGCTATCCCTCCCAATTTGGTGTTGTCTGCAAACTTGATGATCATGCCTTCTAGCCCTTCATCTAAATCATTAATAAAGATGTTGAACAGGACCGGGCCCAGGACGGAACCCTGCGGCACTCCGCTCGTCACTTCTTTCCAGGATGAAGAGGAAGCATTGGTGAGCACCCTCTGGGTTCGTCCATTTAACCAATTACAGAGCCACCTCACCGTAGTTTTGCCTAGCCCACATTGGACTAGTTTGTTTGCCAGAAGGTCATGAGGGACCTTTTGCTTCAATCTTTCTCTTTAGTTTGTTTTTCTCTGATTTCCCTTTCTTTTCATGGTATTTTGTAGCATTCAAAAATATAGCCTGTTTTAAGATTAAAAGATGAGAAAGGATCCAATGGTAACTTTGAAACTAACCAGGGAAAAGAAATCTCTAGCATAAGATTGGTGGACTAGAATCCACTTCAGCATTCAGATTTACGTTGGAATTGTCTTTTTTTCCAGTTTGCTTCAAATATACTTTATTTTTTCCATATCTATTACTCTTTGGTTTTTATTTTAGTCATAAAAAGGTGATGAATTATTTTCCAGTTTCTTAAGTAAATAAATTCCATAAACATGTGAAAGAGGATTGCAAGCATTTGGTTTGATGCCATCCAATGCAGATTGCTACTGCAAAGGAGTTGGCTGTTGAATACTGGTGTTGATTGCAAAAATTTTGCTGAATATTTGTACAATGTGAGAGAATAATTTACATTAAAATTCACACAGGAAATCTTTGAGGAGGACACAGGGGAACTTTATTTCAACTCTAATTTTCATATAACCTGCCATTTTGGTAAACATTTCTGTTACTGATGATCTGGAAGATGGCTAGCCTGTAACAAAATCTGTGCACTGGAAACATTATCCACATATTACACTGATAGCTTGTTTGTTAAACCAGAAGGCAAATTAACAGCTGCAAGACTTACAAGCAATGTTTAAAAGTAAATTTACAGCAGGTATATACTGCTATATTAACAGAAAATATTGTCTTTTATTATAAGGGGAAAGGGGAAAACTAAAAGTAATATAACATAAAGAAAGGTCTGGAGAAATTTCATGTATTCAGTTAGTCTTTTAAAAACATTACATTCAGTTAAAGTAGAAAAGTCTTATTTGATTCCCATGCCCTCCCTGTTGATGTTTTTTTTCTTAAAAAGCAAATAAATAATATATTAAGAGAAGAAAATAAACAAGTCTGCTTCTAAAAGTAACATTTTCCTCTTCCCTCTTGTCAAGATCTATATGAGCCTAAAATTTCAAATATGTGCATTTCAGATGCAGTCTCTGTACATTAAAATTTGGTTTGGAGTTTCATGCAAGAATGATGCTACCTTTGAAAATGCTCAAATAGAAAATTAAGATGAATGGCCTGAATACATGCAAATTCAAAACTATTGGCTCATGACCAATACTCCAGCTTGTCCTACCTTGACATCAGCAGGAACATATTATCTCTGTAATACAGCTTCAAGATGCTTTCAAGCAGATTACAACAGAATTAGTAATATTTCGATATTTCCAGTTGGCAAAGTGTAGGCATTATGGTAGTTTCGCTAAAAGAGAAATTCAGGAAGCATAAAGCTATAATTTTAAGTGTGAATAGTACCCAGTCAGGAAGCCTCCACAATGTCCAGTTCACATTGAATAATTGGGAGTGGCATACATAAAATATATTTGGCATCTATCAACTATCTCACAATGGTTGCAATGACTTTGATTCACACAACTTATCTCTTTTTAAAGCACTGCATCTCCAAAACCTGAACATTTGGATTATTTCTTTAAAAAAATTAGACAAAGATTTCATAACAGTAAATCAATTCAGCATTATTTAATATTATATATGAAAGAGTTGTGTCTAACAGCTTCTAAGGAAAAATCAAAGCAAATCTTTCAGCCAGATAATATTCCAAAAGTTGGCACTGTGTTAATTGTGCTGTTACCATAAGTGGCTGTAATTAGCATTTTTAGCACAATAAGAGGTATCCGGGTTCTCTTATTTCTGGCGTATATTATGGATTGCTGCACTGAGAAATCATTACAATATTTCACAGTTAGTTTGAAATGATCTTTAATGCTGTAACAAGTAAATTTTCATAGTGGTTCTGAATGCACATTTCAGTAAATATCATTTATGACCAGGTGAGGGAAAAATGTGCATCTGAATTACTCATTTAGGAAGAGAATAAGGAATCCCCCCTCTTCTTTGTGTATCTCACAAAATCAGACTAACTTTAAACATATACTTTGTGGTATCATTTCCTCTCAGCATGTTGATCATTCTCTTTCAGAAACAGATGTCTTAACTAAATATCTACTGTTCTTCCTTACATTTTCACTCTACATTAAGCAGCTTAATTTCACACACTGCTTTTTTTTTCCTGTGGAGAGGACCCTTGTGAACATTTGACTTCCTGAAAAGCAAACAATGCATGATCTGGCATGTCCAGATTTAGAAGCACCATTTTACAACAAGGATTATGAGCACAATATTACATTTAAAAATTATATGTATTATGCATGTATGTATTATGTAAAACGCTGAGAGAATATTTTAGAAATATTGCTAAGCATGCTTCATATCTTGTTCCCTCATCAATAGTTTTATGGCAAGATGTTATTTCAAGTTTAGACAATGCCAGGAGGTAATTATGCTTTGAAATGACAAGTTAAAGTATTACCAGGCTGAACTTGAGATCAGTGTCATTAATAGTGCTGCAAAGGGATCTCGTAACACCTTAGGGGCCAACTAAGAGAATGGAGCTGGTAGCATAATTTTTCGTAAACTAAATCTATTGATATGTGAAGGTTTATACTGCCAACTTTGTTCCTTTAGTTGTTCTCTATGGGCCCTTCGACAGAGCCATATCACCCAGAATATCAAGGCAGATAATAACCAATATCTGCTTTGAACTAGATTATCTGAGTCCACACTGCCATATAATCTAGTTCAATGTGGATTCTATAGAGCTTTGTGGAAGGAGTCTAAGATGCTACAAGACTCCTTTGTACATAGATATTCCAGACTAACATTGCTGCCTTTGAATTATATTAACAGTGTTGTGGGTGGGTGTTTCTTCAAATAAGTAGAAACAATTCCAGTGACATATACTCAGCTGCTGGCTGGTAAGAACAGCAAGCATGTACATGTCATATTAATTATAGTATAAAGACTCTTGTCGCTTCCACCTAGCCAGGAAAGCTGTTGAGCTGCTGAACTCAATAGAAACATATATGGTCCTTGAGAAAGAATGATAGGATGAATTAATTGAAAGATGTATTTGATTTGTTCCAATTAATGTGCAATTTCCCATGATTTCAAAGGTGTTTTAAGCATATGCAATAAACCCAATTTTTATGCCTATCTTTTCACCTAGACTCTTTGAATTTTCAAACAGACTTTTTTTGCATTTGTTAAAATTGCATGTTTATTTTTGTCCTAGACTAAGATGTATAACTAATGCTATTAGATAATACTTTTATTTGCTACAAGGTATTGCATCATTGAACTAACTGCTAGTTCTTAAAACTGCTGGGTGACTGGGTGTAATTGCAGTGTTTGTTTTAATCCGTTCACTTTAGTTATGGTAGATATCACAATATTAGAAACCTAGGGTTGGAAAAGACCATAAGGACTATCCAATTGAACCTCCTGCCATGCAGGAAAACATAATGGAAGCACCCCTAACAGCTGTCCATCCAGCCTCTGCTTAAAAACCTCCAAAGGAGACGTTATCCCTCTCTGTGCAGCATATTCAACTGTCAGGAAGTTCTTCGTGATGTTTATGTGAAATTTGTTTTGCTATAATATCAATTCATTGCTGTATGCCCTAGAACCTGGAATGGCTGCAAACAAAATGGGTCTTTCTTAGAATCTTAGAATAATAGAGTTGGAAAAAACCACATGAGCCATCTAGTCCAACTCCCTGCCATGATGGAATCAATATTTCTTTGAATGATTTAAACATTGCTGTTGTGTCACCTCTTACCTTTCTCTTCTCCATGCTAAGATAGTCAGCTCCCTAATCCACTCCTCAAAGACTTTGGTTTCCAGTGACCTCTGGACATGCTCCAGTTAATCAATATTTTTCTCAAATTATATTGCCCACAATGGGTCACATTATTCAAAGGGAGGTCCATCCAAAGTAGAGTAATAATGTGATACTATTGTTTTTCCCAATCTAAATAGCATTAGGGCAGCTTAAAATTGCATGAGATTTTTAAGATGCCTTATCACATTGTTGACTCATGTTTAGCTTGTGGTCTCCCAAGTCCCCTAGATTACTTTCAAGTGTAGATTTCCACCCATCCTATAACTGTACAATTCTTATGCCTGGTACATTATATTTCTCCCCTTCAAGATTCAGTTTGCTAGTTTTGGCCCAGTTCCCTAATTTCTTAAGGATTTTAAAATTCTGATCTTGCTCAGTAGGATATCAATTACCCCTCCTAATGTTGGTTACATCTGCAAATTTGATAAGCATGTTCTCTATTGCATCATCTATTGTAAGTCATTTACAAAGATACTGAATAGCACTGGGCCCAAGACTGGATGGCTCTTGCTAATAACTTTTTTCCAGGGTGGAGAGGAGTCATTGCTGACTACTCTTTGAATTGAATCAGTTGGCCAATTACCAGTTCACCTAATTGCACATGGCATTTTCTAGCACACATTTTACTAGCTTGGTTGAAAGAATATCAAGGAGAAACATGTTGAAAGCCTTATTGAAATCAAGATATGCTACATCCACAACATTCCTTCCATCTACCAAGCATGTAAGTCTATAAAAAAGATATATGATTAGTGTGTCATGACCTGTTTTTGAGAAATCTATGTTGATGTTTAGTGATCATGGCATTCCCTTTTAATTTTATACAGAATTTCTGTTTAAAGAACTCCTCTAGAACCTTTTCTGGTACTATGGTACTAGTGTCAGGATGACTGGGCCGTAATTTAATGCTGTTTGTAGAACAAAATGGCACAAAAGACAAATATGTTCAAACTATCAAAACAAAGGGGGAAATCCCCCATATGTAAAGAGAACCATATAAAAAATCGAACTGGGCACAAGTATTGTGGCATGCCATCTGTATTGTATGTCACTGTGAAAACTGATTATGTTGGATCTCTTTCCCATAGCAGATGGGTTCATTAAATTTAATAGCCTCTAGAGCTTTGAGAAACAGTGTTAAAAACATGTGGAACATGCTGTGACTCTTCACTTGTAGCCTCAGAGTCATTATAATTCTGGCGCAGACTATAAATATTACAGTACTTTATTTCTATTGAAACAAATGATTACTCTATTATTTTTGTTCATATACAGGGACTTGAAAAATAATGAAGCTTTTAATTTTTTCATTTTTGGAGTGCATTGGATTCTCTTGGAAAACATTTTTGAAGATATTAACACCTCCAAGTTATGCATAGATTCAATTCCACTGTGTTTAAGCTTGCATGCTAACATCACAAACTAAAAAGCAACCATGTGGATTGAGAAAATTAGCCACTTTACTCCCTACAGTGGCAAGGAAATCAGAAAATATGCTAAGTGTTGGCTAAAAAAATCAAATCTGAAGTATTTAAAGATGTTAATTAGGAATCTATGTTGTGTCTCTCCTCACATTATATCATTGTAAATTTAGGCTTTCTTCACAGATAACCCAAATCTTATGTATTAAATGACTATAGTTTTTCTAGTATCAACAAGATACAAACCAACTTCAGATTCATTGGCAATATATATCTGATTTGTACTTTGTCTTAAGTAGTCATTTGAGAAACAAAAAATACCATTTACATTGCATTGCAGATAACTTGGTTTCTTCAACCACATCCATACAACAGTACAGTGTTCACGTACATTCAACACTTAGAACTCTTCATCTACAGTCCATTAAGGTCTTTCAACTAACAGAACCACTGACAACAATGAAACCTGCCACAGCTAGATTTTAAATATCACAGAAGGCTGCAGGATAGAGGAGAAATGAGCCCATTGCACTGGCAGATTTCCATTAATGTATCTTAAATTTAAAAGTATTACAAACACATGCCTTATATGTACTATATTACTTATACACATGCAAATTATATATGAGTTATTACTGTAATATACTGATGTATAAATCAACCTCATGTATATACTGAGGTAAGTTTGGGGGATAAAATTGTGGCTGTTTATATAATCCATGGATAAGTTGAGAGTTGTTCCACAGAGAGGGGAAATTGCTAATGCCACCTCAGGGGGCCAAGCATCTGGGCACCAGTTGCTGTTTTCCGTCCAGGTAGTCAAAAAAGATAGAAGCAGTCCTGCAGTAGAGAGAGTCGGTGCTTCTTTTGGGTTGTTACAGGATGAACTAAGCTCTTGCATTCATTACTCTGGTCAAAGAACGGAATAATTCCTTTTTAAAAATAAGAGTTACATTACAGTACTCACATTGACCTTTTGACATGTTGACTATTTTTGGGGTGGAGGGGAGATTTGATTTTTTTACTAAGTTTTCTAGACACATACATGAGTATATAGGATATATACATGAAGAATGAGGATTTTTGCAAATCTCAAAAATAATACAGTAACCCTAAACTATAGCTTCTTAAAATGGATTCCTTATAATTTAATTCATAGGATTAAATATTGTCTTCATCATTTCTTAGCTGCCTCCATGTTTTATTAGCTATCCCAGGTCTGATTTTTCTCTTCTTACTCCTATTGTTTTCTTGCCACAACTTTTGACACCTGGTTCGTTTTGATCATCTGGTTCCAAATTTTTCCAAACACTTCTTCTTCCCTTCCCACCTTACTAAACTTTATATAAAGAAGAGAGATATTGAAGTTGTTCTGGTGAGATTAGCATGTTCTTTTAAAATATATTTTGGCAGTTCCACTCTAAATTCATTTCATTATATCTGAGCCCTGGCACAAGTTGACATTTCAAACACAGTCTTTGATTTAAAAAGACTTAAGGAAATTCAGAACACACAAATAGCAAAGCAAATGTTTTCGTAAATTAATGGTGGTGGTGAAGGATCTAATGCATCAAGCTTTTAAAACACTTCCAAATATTATGTGAGTTTAAATTATTACTGTATGTATAATAAACTATCGGATTGGCCTCTAACCTAGTCATTTTAGTCCTGGATTACTGGTTAGCTACTTTTAAGACAATATTTGACAGTATAAATCACAATGACATTATTTTATTTTTGCTGACTCTCTAGACCAGAGTTTCTTAGACTGTTTCCTCCAGATGTTTTGGACTTCATCTCCCACAATTCCTAACTGGCTGGGATTTCTGGGAGCTGAATTCCAAAACACCTGGAGGAGCACATTTTGAGAAACACTGCTCTAGACACACTTTGGCCATCCTTGACTATCTTCATAAATCATACAAAGCAAATTTAGTGTTCTATTTTGCTCAGCTATAATCCACAACTGGAAAATCCTCAATATATGTCTATTCATCTTTCCTGCACACACCTGTTTTCCTTGATGAGAATTATTTATTTATACATTTTAACAGAAACAAAATATGGTAATTCACAACAAAAGTAATAAACAACCAGAAAGAGAAAATAAGAAAAAAGTACATATTGATAAATACTAGAATTAAAAGCTAAATTAAAATGAATACTAAGCAATTAAACTTAAACATTAATTAACTAAAACATTAGCAAGCAAAGGCGTTTTGCAACACTTTAGAGATTGAGATAACAAAGGCTGTGTCTGTATTAGGTACAGTATGCCAGTGTATATCTGCCCTGGAGTAGCCTGATTCAGCATGTATCTGCTGAATCTAGGGCCAGTGTCTCCACATACTAACCACAATTACACTAATTCTGGAGCTCCATGCAAGTGCCTGGCTATTGCCTGTTGCATGTGTTGATATCAGAATGGAGTGCCTACACAACCAACAAGGAGCAGCCCTCTCCTTCTCACTAGTCAACTGTCATCCCTTTCTGACATCAGCTGACATGACAGGCAATGGTCAGGTACACTCACAAAAATTCATAACCAGCAAGCGGCAGCAACAAAATGGGGATTAGTCATTTGAATGCCTCTAATAAAAGCGTATGAGCTCATGTGTTTTGGAACCTGTCTGGATAGGCTGGTCATGTGGGCAATCCTTTGTGACATCAGCAGTGACACCTGAAATAACTAGGAGTTTAGACCAAGCTCTGTAATAAGTTAAAAGTGGCAGTAGCGCTATTAGTGATGTCGAGGAGTGTGGACTTAAGGTGAGTCTGCATTTTTCTGTTAGTGTAGTCAAGGCCTAAGTCTACTTCCTGAGATACATGTGAAGAAGTAGACTTATGGCGGTTCTGCATGGCCATTTTATCTTTGAACCTGTCTAGTGTCAAATTCCAGATTGGCCCTGTAGTTGTTTTTACCACCAACACCCAGACCATTATGGAGGTGGAAAGGAGCCATAAATGTCCAGTGACATCAAATATAGTTTAGTACCATTGAACAGCCACCATTACTGTTCCCATGGTAGTGGTGGCCACCAGGCATGACATGGCTAGTGTCTGCCACCCATCACCTGAAGTGACATGGGAGGTGGGAGAGGAGGAATCATTCCTCCCATGGGTCCAAAAGTTGTAGTTTGTTCTGGATTCCTGGAGAAAAAATCTGAGTGGTCATGGCCCATGTTGACCAAAATCAATACTTTACATCATACATCCATTATGGAACTGATTTGCTTTCCCTTCAGGATCAGGTCAAACCAAAGGAGAGGAGATATGATAGCCATGTATAAATATGTGAGAGGAAGCCACAGGGAGGAGGGAGCAAGCTTGTTTTCTGCTTCCTTGGAGACTAGGACGCGGAACAATGGCTTCAAACTACAAGAGAGGAGATTCCATCTGAACATTAGGAAGAACTTCCTGACTGTGAGAGCCATTCAGCAGTGGAACTCTCTGCCCCGGAGTGTGGTGGAGGCTCCTTCTTTGGAAGCTTTTAAGCAGAGGCTGGATGGCCATTTGTCAGGGGTGATTTGAATGCAATATTCCTGCTTCTTGGCAGGGGGTTGGACTGGATGGCCCATGAGGTCTCTTCCAACTCTTTGATTCTATGATTCTATGATTCAGGATGAAGGGTCAATGTAGATATGTACATAGGGATTTTTCTACACTCTTCAAACCCCCAGATTCACCCTAAATGGACTATTCACCCTAAATGGACTATCACAATACACAGTGGCTTCAGATGAGTATTCTGGTTTCTGGGTTTGTTTGTGCTCTCAACAAATTTTACCTAATTTTGGGCAAAGTCGGGAGCTACTCTGGAATTTTATGGAATAGGATACTCCAGAGTATCCTGTGTCTTCAGGGTAGTCCAAGCAGAAGGATCAGGTTTGGTTTGACCTGATCCACTCTCCAGGACTGGACACTGTTACCATCACCTGCAATCATCAGCACAGAGAAAGGAGAGAGATTGTCCCACAACCATTCCTAGCTTGTTAAAAACCTCTTCTCATGTTAGAAAGAGGTGCTTGCAAGACCAGTAAGAAAGATAGGGCAGCCCCCCCCCCCCTTTCTTGCTGGTCATGTGGGCAATCCTTTGTGACATCAGCAGTGACACCTGCAATAACTAGGAGTTTAGACCAAGCTCTGTAATAAGTTAAAAGTGGCAGTAGCGCTATTAGTGATGTCGAGGAGGTGATATGTTGGCCAGCCTATCAGAGCAGATGCATTATTTTGCTATCTATACAATAGCCCTGGAATACATTTCCACTTGCCTAAACTGCTCAGAAGAGCCCATGGTCTATGAAAGCATATGCTACCAACTTCATTCAGTTAGCCTCCAATATCCCTTTTGATATTTGTATTCTAAACTAATATGATTATGTGTATTTATATTCTAAATTAGCATGATTATGTCTTGAACGAAAACATTAAACTCTAACTAACTTAGTTATGATGGGGAAATTGACTTTTCATTCCAAGCTGTAATGAAAGAGGGGGAAATGTTTTATTCTACAATTACAGATTCACCCTAGTAATCCTACTGGAGGTACTAGTACCCATAGACATAAACTGTAACATCATTAGCTTTCCTATTCCTGAAAAAGCATAAAAAATTTTCCAACCTTTTAAAAAAAACGATCTTCAGTCCTTTAAAATGCACATCACTTTGGCAATTTGGGGTAACTATTCAGCATCTATATTAGTCCATTCTTCTATCATTGGTCCTTCAGTCCATTTCCAAGTTTTTATCTGAGAAATAGTTCATATTTACTATCCAGTTCTTTACCCATTATACCTAAAAAAACCATTCCTGGTGACACACTTTTAGTTGATGATAAGTAGGCTAGAAGATTTGTCAACTTCTTGTTGTCATACAACCGCTTTATCTGAAATTATAAGGAATGCTTTAAAATCAAAGTTCATGTTTGAACACAAAATGTTATGCGGCTGCATAACCCAAATCTGAAACATAAAAAGAAACAGGTCACTAAATTAGGGAACTTTTCCCCTGGATTTCCAGACTACATTTATATTGGTTAAAATGAACATAATATTTAAAGAGCTTATTTCAAAAATTAAATGGTAAGACATGGAAACATTCAAATCAATTTCTTATTCATTCCTTGGATTCATCTCATGATTTCTGATATTTCCAACATTTGTGCATATTTTTGGGGAGGAAAATTACGGGTACCAAAAAAAGAGCAAGAGGTCTATTTTTCTTTGTCAAACATTATTCTACATTCAAGACATTTTCAGCTTGCAGCATGAAAGAGAGAAAATTGCCCAGAGTGTAGCATATACAAGTCACCTCTATAAAAGATGGTAGGTAAGTTTTTTTAACTTCACAATGCTTAACACAGTCCACCATCTATTTCACACAGAGCAAAGCTCATAATCAATACAATACAATCATCAGTTGATGCCTGTGACACTGTAGGTAATTACACTTTCCTCAAATGAATGGGAAAATTATTGCAAAATACAGACGAAAAACTGCAACTGTGACGAGGGTGCATTCTAAAAGAAAAACTATGTTCTTATTTTCCAGTGAACAGAACAATGAGCTGTATCCCTGGTTTGAAGAGCAACAAATCCACCTCATTGTATATTATGGCTTATTTTGTCAGATCTGCCAGGCCATTGCTTTTGTATCTCAATAGAAAAGATGGACTTACTATTGAGTAAACAACAACATAGGAAAGTGGGTCTTTGTGGTAGATAGGTATATTTTTCTGATGTTAGATGCTAAATTTCTGTTCTAGTGTAATGCTTTTGAAATAGCAGTAGTTGTTGTTGCGAGATATATTTTTATGTACAGAGGAACCACCAACTGCTTTGTTTTGATGGGAGGGTGGGTGATAGAAGGAGCATATGTGGGTGGTAAGTGTAAACTGATTTTTTAATTGGCCCACCCTCCAATCACCACCTTAGTAACTTTGGTGGACCTCATCTCCTATTGTGTTGATTGAACAGCCTTTTGCTTTACAGTGCCTGTTGGATGGATGGGTGACTTTTATTTACTTAATAAGTAATTCCTATCTCCATGCTGGACTCATACAGTTTCAGACAGAAAATCAAAATGATCTCCCACCTTGTTCTGGAAGCAAATTAGCATCCATTTCACTCTTCTCACTTCCCAACCTCCACCTTTTTTGTCTTTCCTTCTCCAGGTTTCCTCTCTTTCAGATTTTACAGTTATTGCTGCCCATCCAACCCTTTTCCTGTTAAAACCAAAATCCACTTCTTCCTCTTTGGCCTCCTATTCTAACATTCTATTCATGGCCCTGAACTATACTTGGAGAATTAATGTTGAAACTGTTATAATGTGGAAGCATTAATGCACATGTGGGTTTTTTTTATGTATACACACACATTCTTGTACCTGCCATTTTCTTTGCTTATCTGTCATACATTAGAAAACCATAGTTCTGTATTTTAAAAATTGCTGGCCCCATATGATTTCAACAAAATGACATCTCTCACCTTTTAAATCTATATGCTTTTGTAACTCTCTGTGTTTGTAGTTCAGAGAAATTCTTTTGTCATGGAAGGAAAGGGAGAAAAGATAGTCTGTTAAGTTTCGCCTTCCCACCAATCTTCATAAATGCCTCATTTAATAATAATTAGAACTGGCAGTAATTAAAATTAAACTGCCCGTGTATCATTTTTGTAGAGCTGCCAATAGAAGCTAACAGCAAGGATGCTGGCTAGGAAAGAAACCACGGCTAGGCAGTGTCTTTTATTTTGGAACACTGTTCCTTTTCTTAAAAAAAGAAAACCACATTGCATTTTGGGAAGTTTAGATATAATGCACTACTGAGCCAAAATGATTCTAAAGTTAATATTTCCTATATTTGTTCTTTCCAAATGTGTGTGAATATATATGCCTGTTGTTTTGTTTCCCCTTCTTGCACAGAGATATTCAGTAATTCCTAATGGAATGTTCTATTTATGCGAATCATGTCCATATATATATAAATGTAAATTGATGTGCAGGGAAGGAATGACATCACAAACCATTTTTCTAAAATCTAAAACTATTTCCTAAAAATTCGAATATCTTTTTCCAGATTTATTTTTATGATTTTCCATTTTACTTAATTCAGGAAGGAAAACTTGTGGTGGCAGTCGGTTCCTCACACCTCAGTCCGTTAATATTTGTGTAGAAATTTCCTCAGATGTCACACAATAATTAAAGAGCCTTGTCCCAGGAGTCCTGATTCACTTTCTCATTTATAAACATAATTTTCAATGCACGTCTCTCTCTCTCATTCTCACAAAAGTGTTTTGATCTTTCTAGTTCAAATTTATTCTGGTATAGAAATGGCTTGGGATCCAACAAGTATTGTTTTTAGCTACAACTCCCCAAAACTTCCCAACAAAAAGAGCCTCTCTGCCATAATTGATTCAGTATTTCTACTCTAGTTGACTCTAGCAATTGGATTTCAGCTTGAAATTACATTTTGCAATGAGGAAAAAGCAAACAGCACCAAGAAGAAGCCATAAAATCCATTAATTTTCAAATGATTTTCCCCAATGTGGAATTTTAAATTTCTACACAAGATAATAGTCAGTTAGTAAGCATCACTCTGTTATAGTTCATACTAACAAATAAAGTGTACAACATTTCACAAATATCAATTGAAATATAATAAGATATTTTGTCTAGATAAAATTATCTTCATATGTCTTTTGAAATAATATAACATTTCTTTGCATCTGTTTCAAAAGTGATATCCTGTGTCATCTTGAATCCAATATCTTTTTCTTTTAATGCTCTATCTGTACCACTGTTCTGGACATTTCATAAAGTGAATGTTTGTGAATTTAAATGGAGCCGCTTAGTTGTTCCACAGCACTGAATTTAAATACCTCAGCTACAAATTCTTAATCTGAAGAGGAAGCTGAAGTGAAGTAGGTGAAACCATTGTTAACATTTGTAAAGGCAAAAGTGTTCCATTGGAATGAGAAGCCTCATTGAATGTAATGATGCAAATGTTCATTCTTGGATTATGAAGCTTCATTTTAAATCTCTGAAATGAAGCTGTTTGACTCAATGAACTAATTATTTCAGTTTTATGACATCCTTTTGTTGCAAAAGTGATACAAGCGTATTTGTCAGCTAAAGTGGTAAAAGCCTGCTGAACTATTGCTATCCTTTACTTTGGGGAGGGGGGGCAGGGGACAAAAAGCTTGTGCACTCACTTGAGTTTAAAGAGGGACTGTCAGTCACCAATCCTTTTATTCGTGCATAGATAGATAGATAGATAGATTGATTGATTTCATATCAGTGAAAAATCTCCTTGCCCAATAACATTGTCTATGCATGAAAAGATTTTGTGTTAAAATGCATTTTGCATAAATATATTTTATAAATAGATTGGGTTTTGCAGGACAAAACCCCAAAGAAGTGGAAAACCTCAAAATGTGTTAGTCTTCCACTCTTGATCATATTTAAGAAGGCTTTGTTGTAAAAGACTTGATGGTAACATTTTCTTTACATCCACAATTGGAAAGAAAATATTTGATGCATTGCTCTTATTCTTGTTATTAAATACAATGAAATATAGTTCTAATTTCTCTTCCCTAAAGCTAATAATATACTTAATCTTTAAAAGATAATTAGTTTCCCTCTCCCAGTCCAAAATAAAAACCCTTCTGATTAAAGATTTAGATTGTGGAGCATAATCTAAAAAAAAGTTTAATATTACAATACATTACAATACAATACACAGAGGATGATAGTATTCTGTTTCTTTGTTAAGTAATAAATAACATTTCAGCAAAGTCAAAGCCTGCAGTCTTTTATTTTAGAGGGGAAAGGAAATAGATCTCAGTAAGGTGTAAAATACATATTTAAATTTTTATTCAGGTTTCCTAGTGGTATCTAGTGCAAATAAAATAATATTCATTTTAGTAGTAAGCTATTCCTTTAAACTAAATTCTTTTTGGGACTTCACAAATGTATAATGTCTTTCTATTTTCTTAAAGTGTTGTTCACTTAAGATATAAGTGTTGTTCATTATAGATCTTGAAAGCCCCTTAGATGTAACCCAGCCATGTTCAGCACAAAAAAAATGCTATGGTACAGCAAATCAGCATAATGAAAGCATGCCTGATGAATGGCTATCCCGCCATTATTTTAAATACATTTAGCAAATGGAAGTCTTCCATTCTCTGCTCAGATGAAGACAATACTGATTTGGTGTTTTCTAGCATCACTGGAATGCTTATTTTAACTGATATGAGAAGGAGAAATGATCATGCTTGATCATGGTTGAGGATGCTATGGGAAGGTGGATTGTTCTTTTTATTTCCATATTATTAGCCTCCACTACTTGGATTGCTTGGATTGCAAACTGCAAAAAATGATCTTTTGGAAGTGCATAATATGTGTATCAAAAAGCCCTGATGATATTAGAGATCAGTCTTGGTTCAAATAAAGAGACTTGGACCCCATCTACACTGACCATATAATGAAGATTGAACTGCATTATATGGTCATTTTAGACTTATGTAATTTATGTAATGTAATTGGTAACTTAATGTTGTGTATTATGTTTTAGATTTTCAGTGTTAGCACTGAATCTTTGCTGTTAGCCAGTCTGAGTCCCTCTACAGAGGTAGAGAAGATCGGAATATAAACGTTTTAAATAAATAAATAAATAAATGATATGACACAGCTCAATGCAGTTAAACTGAATAATATGAATCTACACTAACCACTAATAATGCAGTTTGATCTACATTAAATGGCAAGTGTAGATGGGGCCTAAGAACATATTCAGTTGTTGGCAAACCATAAAGTTTGATCAGCACACTCATGCTGATCATGTGGGGATGTAGTCTGCTCCTCCTTACACAATTTTATGACAGCAACAGGATCACTCTATTGCTCAACTCCTAGCTAGCTCCTGATTGGTTATTGCTGTGCATCTGAAAAAGAGGAACACCTTTGGACCTCAGAAATGGACAAAACTTGCTTCTCCTTTCCTGAATTTACAACAGTAGCCAATGATCTCCTTGAAGAACCCCACTGAGTGTAAGAATGGATAGTTGCCAGTGCAGATTTTAATTAGGGTTTTTAGCACCCGTAGAGACAGTTTGTTAGTGGTTGTGTAGTGGTTTGAGCATTGGATGGACTCTGGAGAACTTTGCCATGGAAACCTCTCAGTGAGCGTTCAGGAGGAGACAAAGGCAAATCTTTGAACAAATCTTGCCAAGACAACTATGTGATAGGTTTGCCTGAGGGTTGCCATAAGTCAGAAACAACTTGAAAGTGCACAACTATAGATTGATGTCTTAGTATAAAACCCATAGTTCTCCCCCCCCCCTTCTCCTCCCGCCATCATTGTTAGGCTAAACGTCAGCAATCAAATATTTCTGCCTTTGTGATACTGCCTTTTTGGTACCAAGTGAAAATATTTACATTTATCAGTTTGTCTGATAGTTTGGTCCAGTGTTTCTATAAAGACACTGTTTAAAAACATATTTTACATATGAAAAACATATTAAAGAGTGTTTTTTTAAATAACCATTGGAAGCTCTGTTAAATATTTTATTGTACTTCATGTAGCTCATATTTATATATGGAATTAAGACTTTGGTGAGTTTTATATTAGAAATGTTTCTAGAATAAAGTACGGAATATATGCAGACTATTTTCCTTTAATTTTATTAACATAGCTCTTGTGTCTCCCCTTTTAAAATAAACTTTAAAAATTATATTTTGGAATGGTAGTTTTGATAGTTGATCTCATATTGTACATACTGCTCTTTCCCGTAGCAACTGTGTTACTTTCTGCTGAGAAGATACTGAAGCAATGGAATTTGAACTGAAAAGAAAAATAAATTGCATAATTCATTTCAGTTAGAAAACATGTTCAATATCCAGTTGTGCTTTAAACATTCCAAATAAATGCATATTCCAAGAGAAAGATAGGTTGTTAATTCAATAAATAAATAATAATTGTGCTGTAAAATTAATTACATTAATACCATTAAATGAAATCAATAACAGAGGGATAATACTGTTTTTGTTAAATAGTACTTTAATAGCCACACTGTTGAAGTGGTTTTGTTACATGACTCCTCTAACTTTTTACAAAATATAATATCAAGTTATTGATATTAGAACAATACAGTATGACCCCTTATCCATGGATTCATTGTACCTATATTCCAAAAAATATCCTCTCCTCAGACTTCTAGTGCAATTTTATGATAGGCTTCCAACACAGGTATAGGAAAAAGATAAATTTGACTATTGTCCATATTTTCAGGTGTCTACAGACATACTATATATGGAACTTAATGTGGAACTGTTTCCCATAAAAGTTGAAAATTCTTGGTTTGTTGATACTATGAACAGAATAAACTATACAGCATGGCTATAAAAGGTTGTCAACATAAAACAAAGATTAGAAGAAATCTTTTCCTGAAAAAGTTAGTTGTCATCCCTTGTCACATGATAAAGATGCTGCTTCCTTTGGAAGAAAGAAGGGTAGTAATGACAATCATGAAGATGAAAGGCTGCCATGTATATCTCTCGATATACTATATTTCTGTCAGAAAAATAATTATCACTAATTCACCTAAATATTTTCTCAATACTTTCTGTTACTTCACAGGAAGTAACATGTATTTATGTGGCAGGTAACAGTTTTTATGCAGACAAATCTTGCTTGAACAAATTCATAGCAGGGAGTTGGACTAGATGGCCCATGTAGTCTCTTCCAACTCTATTATTCTATGATTCTATGAAATTAGTAGGGATCTATTCTCTCAGTCAATTTTTCTCTTCCTCTCCTTGCAATTCCATACCCATATACCTTCAGAATCTGTGAAGGTGCTTCAAGACATTACAGCATCTTTTTTTTTAGATGTGAAAGAGTCTACAAAATTCTCCTTCACCTGCTTATCTGACTTATGCTGTTCTTCTATTGTTCTGTCTCGCACTGGGCCTGTAATAATTGTCTTTTGAAATAGGACGTGCACCTTGTGCCCATCGGGAAGCCAGGGCGCCATGAAAGAGGCCCTCAAGGATTTCCTTGAAGAAATGGTCTTTAGATGGCTTGAAAGGTTAAACAAAGTCCTTTATTATTGAACAAATTAAACAGATATTTCTCAAATCTTCAATGAGTCAAACAAATGCTTCAAGGCTTTAAATCAACTGGTGGCTTCCTTAATCTTGTCCACAAGGGACAGGCAAGTGTCTTCATTAATTGTTCTTATACTTTGAGAGGAAAACCCTTTTTTAACCTCTCCCAGGCTGTCTGTTATCTAAGCTTTGTTGGTGTGGGATCTACAACCGATTCCAAACTGCGTCTTGGTACCGAGTAAACCTACCAGACAAAGCTTGTAGATTCTCCAGCTGGAGTTCTTTGGGCCTGTAAAGCTGTTTTCCCTCTGGAATTTCTTTAAGACTTTAGGGCTGTTTCCCTCAGATGCTGTAAGGCTGAGAGGCTGCAAGCTCCCAGCCAGAGCTTTGGGGATACTCCCCCAGAATGTCTTGGAAAAATGAAGTTTTTCTGCAGGTGAAGCTTGTCCACATCCTCTAACTTAGCTTTCCTCACTAAGACTAACTAAAAATGGCCCCCTCTTCCCTTCCCATCTCCCTGGGAGAAGAGGCAGATCCAAACTTAACAGTGGTAGACAGGTGGCTTACCCTATGACTGCAAACCAAAGGAAGCCACCTGTAGAATCCCTGAAACTTTGGAATGCATGCAAACATTGAAATAGAAAGAAAATGAAGTTGGAGCTCCTGGTACAGACATACCATCACATCTATCCTGCTTTTCTCTCCATGGGGACTCAAGGTGATTAACATCTATGCACACTAAAAAGTTTAAAAACAATTAAATAATAATATTGTGGTAAAAACAGAATTCATTAAAATGGCCTTTAAAACTCTTATCCTCCCCAATCGCTCCCACTGTCCTCAGAGCCTCCCCTTCCCCAAAAGACCTTTAAGACCTTCCTCTGTTGGCAGAGGAAGGTCTTGACCTGCTTGCAGCATCCAATCTGGTTTCTCTTGTGAGGGAGTTCCACAGCCTGAGAGCAGCCACTGAAAAGCAGCCACTGAAAAGACACTGAAAAGAGAGAGAGCAGCCACTGAAAAGACCCTCTCTTGTGTTCCCACCAAGCATGCTTGAATGGGTGGTGAGAATGAGAGAAGGCCTCCCCAGTAGATCGTAGATGTCTCCCAGGTTCATAGAAAGAGATGTGGTCCTTCAGATAACCCGGACCAGAGCCATATAGGGCTTTGTAGGTCAAAATCAGCACTTTGAATTGCGCTCAGAAACGTGCTGGCAGCCAGTGGAACTACCGCAACAGTGTAATTGAATGCTCCCTGTAGGCAGCTGCTGCTCTTTGGACCAACTGAAGTTTCTGAGCACTTTACAGTAAAGCGCCTAACCAGGATGTAACCAATTCATGTGCCACCATGGCCAGATCTGATTTCTCCAGGAACAGGTGCAGTTGGCACACTAGCTTTAACTGTGCAAAAGCACTCCTGGTCACTGCTGATATCCAGGCTTCCACTGCTGATATTTGGGCCTCCAGCTGAATCCAGGAATACTCCCATCTTAGAATAGTCTCAATGGATCAATAAGGTTTAGTTACACATTGACTTAACATTCATCATTTCATTGAATGGGTCTACTCTAGTTGGGAAAGGCTTAACATGATGTCAGCCGGGGTGTGTTGACTGGACCCAACAGCTCAAAGTCTTAGAAATCTGGATGTAAAAGAGGACAAGAGGGATCCTCTCACCTCTGCAGGTGTCTACAGTATACCATGCAGCTGTGGACAAGTCTGCACCAATGCAGCATTGCCCAAACAGAATTGGCTTGCCTCCAGCCAATGAAGGGAACCCATGTGGGGAGGGGCGTGGTTATGGCACGGCAGCCATTGTGCTTTAAAAAGGGCCATGCCTGCCTCATGGGCCCATTGCAAGCAGGGGACCCGAATGGGTCGGGTTGAGAAGGCAGCTTGGGTGGGAAAGGTGCGACAGAGGAACAGGGTTACGGATAGGGAGGGAAGGGAACAACAAATTGGGGATAAGAGAACTGCTGGTAGCAGGCCTGTTGCCTGTGAGGCTTGCTTGGGGAGGGAAGAAGGGCAGGGAAGCACAAAAGAACAACTTTTAGAACAAACTTTTAATTCAATTGCCTGCCACTGTCTGCCAATTGAATTAAACTTTCTAGAGACCTTGGACTTTGGGATCCCAGAAAGTCCCTTTGGACTTTTGGTATCCTCTTATCTGCTAACAATTTCAAATAATTTGTAATAATAATTTCTAATAATAATATCTCTGCTTGGGGTTGCACACTACATTTTTGTACGTTATTACTTGTGGGAGATAGAAATCTGCTTTTATCTGTTCAAAATTTCCTTTGTGAACCACCCAACACTACTTGCCTTGAGGCATCCCTGCTTTGGGAGACACACAGTGCTTGTGAGAACTACAAATCTGCTTTTATCTGTTCAAAATTACCTTGGGGAAGCAGTTTTTCGCATATTGCGCAATCGTGCCAGCCATTAACAAACCATTTCGGAAAATTCAGAAAATTATGACTTTTTTTCCGTGAAATTTTGGAAATCATTTCCAAACCGAATCGCCACATTCAAAACAAGTTTTGAACCATTTTTTTCTGTGATCAAACAAGCCTAGTACACAGCATATTATTTGAGAATACAGAAATGCTGTACTACTCTAACAACTACCATGTCAGGTTACAAAGAGAAGCCATTGAAATCCACAAGCATGTGGACAATTTCAACAGAAAGGAAGAAACCATGAAAATGAACATAATCTAGCTACCAGTATTAAAAAAACCCTCTAAAATAATAAGTCAATAAAGAATAACACTAAAAAACAGTGGAATTCCAGACAAGAAACAATCAGGGCCAACTAATCACCTCCCAACAAAGGATTCCCCCAGGCAGTAAGAAGCCAGACCTTAAAAACTGCTAGGCCAGTAAATTCTAATCGAGGTGGCCAATTGCTATATTCACACCTACCTCTAAAACAGACAAGAGTTCTTTCTCCCACCCTGGACATTCCACAGATATATAATAATAATATATAAAGCACATTTTCCTAGTTTCCAACAGACCTCACAACCTCTGATAATTCCTGCCATAGATGCAGGTGAAATGTCAGGAGAGAATTCTTCTGGAACATGGCCATACAGCCCGGAAAACTCACAACAACCCAGTGATTCTGGCCATGAAAGCCTTTGGCAATACACTGGATGTAAAACTTCACTTGTTTCATGCTTACTTTTGCAAATGAAAAAACTGCAAAACTTTTTATATCTGGTAGGACTTTTTACAAAGTATGCTACACTTGTGTGTGTGTGTGTAAAAATTGTTTTGTCCGCAAAGCAGCATGTACTTTTCAATATACATCTCTGAGATGGAAGATGCATCTACACTGATCACCTAGAGCAGTGGTTCCCAACTTTTTCATCCTTCAGGTGTTTTGGACCTCAGTTCCCACAATCCCTAACAGTTGGTAAGCTGGCTATGATTTCTGGGAGTTGAGATCTAAAACAACTGGAGGACCAATGGGAACCATAGTGAAAGGCATCTGAATCAGCTCCATGACAGCCAAACCATGCATAGGGCTGATCTGGTTTAACACAGGGCAAAGCTGCTCCATGTTAATCAAAGTCATGAGTTGCTCCACATTTTGCCTCAGACAGAACCTGCTGCAGGTGTTTACACAGGACACAGGATGGCACTCTCCCTCCCATTCTCCTTGTCACTGTAACCTCCAGTCATGGCATGGGTCCTTCCAGTCAGTCGTTGCCTAGAGTGAGGTTAGCCAGTGTGCCAGAGTGATTGGAAATGAGAGTGGTGAAGTGGAGCAATTCCTCCTCCCCCTCCTTTATCACCCTAGTGCCCTGGTCAATATCACTGCTTGCATCAACCAACTGGTAGGACCCATGTTGTATTCAGAGACTGCCATGAAAAGGAGAATGGGGGGGGTGGTGATGGTAAGGGGTCATCTGACAATGAAGACTTCCCCACACTTCTACAATGGCTGAGTAAACCATATACTCCATGCCAGATCGGTCCTGGGATAAGGTGTAGAACCACCCTGAGTTTTATGAGCTCCATATGTGACTGGGTCTATGGAACTATAACAGGATGTTAAAAAGTATGGTAATTAAATTTTTAATAATAATAATAATTTTTATTATTATTATTATCTTTATTTATACCCCACCACCATCTCCTCAATGGGGACTCGGAGCGGCTTACATGGGGCCAAGCCCGGACAAAAACTAATCCACATGATATGAAATGAATGCATTCAAACTTTAAGAACTCATAATAAAATGTCATGTATATCCAGATGAATGAAAAAAATCTCTTTTAATTTAAATATGCATTGTCAATAATTATCTATAATGAAATTTTGCAGTGTGGTATATTACCAACAATCGTAACTTTATAGTAGAACTGAATAACCAGGAATAGATTAATCTCTGTTCTGCAAGTAAGTAAAGTATATGAGCAGAGCCAATGTGTGCCTTAGCTGTTTGTAATGATCTAATATTTTCCAAAAGCCAAGAATGAGTTTATGCTGATCTCTCTTTCTAAGTCCCTGCATGTTTTCCCAGAAATATTTGTCGTTTTCTAATTTAGTTGGGCTGCAATACTAAAGTAAATCCCAGTGATCTCAGTGGTACTTCCCAATGGATCTTGCTTATGCTCAGCCCCATAGACTGAATGGCCATCAGTAGGAATGCTTTGGTTACATATTCCTGAATGTCAGGGGGTTGGAATGGATGGACCTTGTGGTCAACTCCATGAATCCATCATTTAAAAATTTAATAAGAAGGATAAAAGATCCAAGAAATAAAAAGAGGTCAAAACTGAATTATATTTATTTGTACTACAGAATATCCTAAACATAAGATGATAAATGTGAACCATATATTTTAGAAAGCTGAAGTTTAAAAATACTGGCACAGAAAAGAGAAACAGATGACATGTAATACTTTAGGCCTGGGCAAAAGCATACAAATATAATTTCAACTATACGCAAGAAAAAGAGCTGCTACATTATGCTTTTGAGGATTAACAGAAAGCTCATGTTGCCTTTCTCTTTCTTTTTTAAACACTTATCTTGGCAGGATTTAAGGAAACCACTGGAATCAATAGTACCCACTGGATTTTACAGAGATAAGCACTTTTTATGGATTGGCCTATAAGTCTTGCTTTTATTGCTAGGAAATTTTTTTGCTGTCCATAGCCTTTCCTAGGAATAACTGTCAGTTGAAGCATTGCAAGTAATTTCAAATAAATGCTTACTAGGTATAACAATGAGTTGCTTGTGCTTTGGACAAATAATGTATAGCTAGTTTCAGAGTAAATAATTATAACAAAAGAATCTTCCTGGGTGAAAGAATGAACAATTTCATTTCTTTTTACTGGTGAATGAAATAATGGTGAGTGAAATGGCACTTATTGTGAAAAATTATTTGTGTAAACCAGAGGTTTTGTACAAATAATGTTCACATTTTTTTTCAGAAACATAAAAACCTTTCAGAAGGTGAATATATTTAAAATGTTGTCTTGATATGTTGAGACACTATTTCTCTTCAAGAACAAAAATATTTATGGGTACATCTTCTATCCCTATCAGGAGGGTGTTTGTGCATGCATAGGAATTAAAATCAAGAAGACATGATTGTGACAACCAGCAGATTTTAAAGGAACAATGGCAAAGTGATTATCATAGTAGACTGCACTGGTGCCTCAGAAATATTGATGGAGATCGTTTGAGCCATGATTTGTCTCCTGGTCCATAAATGCAATCCTCCTATGTCTATGTTAATTAGCAGATTTTGTTAATCTCACATAAAAATTGACATATAAATATGTATTTTAATGTGTACAGTATTTTCAGCTAAAATTATTTTTTAAATGCAAAGGATGAGCTAGATGTGGAATAAACATTTAAGGATTGCAAAAGCATTGGTGAAGGAGACTACATGGATTACTGCAGCAAATTTTAAAACATATTCAGTGTTTGCTGTCAATACCATCAAGAAATATGCTAGTAAGCAGAATCTGTATGCATGCTTTTTCAGATTCATCACTAGTTTTTCTCCATCTGTAATATATATATTGTGGTCAGAATCCAATAGTAAACTTCTATTGGATCCTGCTGCTTTGGCTGGAATTGGTGACTGTTCTTTCCCCGTGTAGCTGCCGGTGCACCTTAAAAATCTGGACTAGCAGCTGAGAAGAACACCCACAATTCCACTGATGTTGGATACTGAAGTACACTGTTAGCATATACTTAACCTTTCCATATCTATCAGAAGCCTGGAGGATGAGATAACTGACTTGAGTAATGAATGCTCAGCATTATTGAATAAACACAGTGACTAAGATCCAGCATCAGAGGCTGTGATATGTAACTATATGATGAGAGATCTAAGTTGCTGACACAATATAGGGTCATGCTAGTGAATGGCAACAATGCATAAATGTGCATTGTACAATATGTCCCATTCCACAATAGGAACTCCCATTGCAGCAGAACATGTACACTGGGAGACATTGCACATTAGAATGCTTGCATTCTGGGACACATTTCACAACAGGACATATTGTACAATGGGGCACATTGCCCATCAAGAAATGTCATGCACTCAGACAGTTGTACCACAGCCACAGTGCTGGTTGTGCTTGCATTGTGGTCTCAATGGTATAGTATGTTCTCACTCCCCTTGTGAGAATATGAATGAGCTCTATCGTGCAGTGCAACTTTTCATGCTTGTGAGTCTGTTTATGATTACCCAAATTACCAACAGGGTGTCATCTCATCTGTGATTTCATCAGCTTGAATATAAAATGTAAATATTTTACTACATTGACTACTGTGTCTAGTAATGGGCACATTTGGGAGTATGCGGGACAAGGGATTACAATCATCTTAGAATTTTAGATTTTCATGTGGCCAATATCCAATGTCTAATGAGTCCAACAGATAGATATTTGCTTACTTCTTTATAGGAGGTTATATTTAACTTCATGTTTTCAGTAAGATATTGGTGTGTGTATTCAGTGGGTTAAGATTGTATTTACTGCTGTTGGCATGTTAGAAGAAATATTACAAAAAGCTCAGATTGTATAGAATGGAGCGCTGAAAGAACACTTTCCATTGTGTAAATAGGATGTTGGTGAACCAAATTGTAGTTGTATCATTTACACTGGTATGTAGCTCATACTTATATTTAAATGATGGTGGACTAATTTTAAAATTCATTGAATATAAAGGCTTTAACTAAAAACAGTAACTTTAGGGATCCACACTGAAATCTGTTGGTGTACATGAAGATAAAACTTCATATTTCAAGTGAGATACCGTATCTTTGGTAAAAATCATCAATTTGTTCTAGCATTGTAGTATTTTAATAGAATTTTAGCATTTTAACAAATTGCAAGGTGTAATATTTAGCAGACATACTGTCCTTTAGTTCCTGTTCTACTGTAGATTGAATACACTCAGACTAATTTCCTGTTCCTTTATCTTTTTATTATCTTGGTATTTTTTTAAAAAAATAATAATGAAACAGCTAAAATCACCTATATCGCATCAATTATATAATGATGGCTTGTTCTATTCTGTTCTTGTTTCTCCCCCCCAGCTTCCTCAGGCTCAAAAGGTAAACAATTTTTGATAAATACTTATCCAAAGAAATCACCGACTCTTCATATTTCCACAGTGTCATGAATATGGTACAATGGTGATCAGTGAAATATGCCGCAATGTCACAGCTGTAATGAACTGGAGAGCATGACATTGCTTAAGTCAAAGCAAGGTATTGTGTGAAGCCAAGTCACCCACTGAGTTACAATTCAGTTACACAATGTGAGACCTATTTAAACAAAATGGAGAAGAATTAGACGGCTGCTTTGTACAATAAAGGAACCATCTTGTCACTTTGGAAATAATAGGAAACCATTGAATGGACATGGCAGTTACAAAGAAGCCATCCATAGACCCTTGCATTCCCTGCAGAGGAACAATGGAACTCATGGTATGGCTTTATTCTCTCACTGGTCCCTATTGTACTGTCTTACCAAAAGCCTCTCAGTGCATCTAACATACGTTTTGTCCAAAAAGGTGTCCATGCAATGTGCTGTTGTTGTTGTAGTACAGCTTCTGCTTTGATATGGTATGATCCAGAGCTACTTCACTGCATTTCATGATATCTCAGATGATATTTGTGGCAACTACAATGTATCACTTGATGCCTATTGCATCATTCTTGTATAACTCAAAAATGTAATTGGAAGAGAGAGAAAATAAGAACTCTGAAACTATTATATAATTAGAGGTGCAGTTGCTTCAGTGGATTCCTCTATGATTACGTTAAAATTGTGTTTTCTCCCTTCATGCCTTCTTTCCTCCACTATTCCTCAAGGAACAGAATTAGTTAAAAAATGTGAGAGCGCCTTCCCTGCCCCCCTTTTTTTGTTGATAGCTGGACTTTGTTTTACTGGTTTTTAGTAGTGCCTCCAATTCACTTTTCTCTTTTTGTTAACGGAATTGTATAAACTGTAGTGTGTCCACAAATATGTCTATAAGAGTGTTTGAAAGAAAGGTATAAAATATCTATAGACAAACTTAAACTGCAATGCTCTGAAACTCAAACGTGAGAAAGCAGTATAATAAAATGTGTTTTGGGAAAAGGATTCAGCACAACTTCAAAGTGCAGTTGCTCTGATCAAACATTTGAAATAAAAAAGTAAATTATCTGTTATTGCATCTTCCTCCCATATTGCATCTAGGTTAGCTCAAGCTCACACTGTGTGTAATTCACAAAACTTATTTGCAAGCATAGAAGCATAATGATGTTCTCTTATGATTTTCCATGTGTCTGTGAGACACGCAATGTATCATGTGGTTCTACATGTTCAGTTGGCTTGTGAGCCAAGCACAGGGGGATGCTTCAATTTCATACCATATTTTGTCATGGCTGAATATTAAAGAATTGTGAGATTTATAATTGGTGAGGTACTTAGAATTTTCTGCAAGATCACCCTAGCCCACCACCCACAAATTTCAGGATTCTACAGCAAAAACCCGTGGAAGTTAAAGTGGCATCAAGCTGTTATATACCCTGTGTATATGTAATGTATTGATATTCTTTTTGAAGTTCTTGTGATTGTCATAGTAGTAGATCAGTCACATGTGCATGATAGTAGTAATCTCTTTACAGTACCTCCAGTTCCTATACTTTTTGGGCAG
Organism: Anolis sagrei; assembly: GCF_037176765.1. Taxonomy (NCBI): domain Eukaryota; kingdom Metazoa; phylum Chordata; class Lepidosauria; order Squamata; family Anolidae; genus Anolis; species Anolis sagrei. Next base: position 59,671,288 of record NC_090022.1, on the reverse strand, counting down.
GATATCAGCCCTACTTTTTCCCCAAGCGAAACATGGAGCTAGAATGTCAGTTGTACATTCAGCCAGCAGGACAGAATTTCCTCACCCTAACCTAAACCCCTGAGAACTTTGAACATGTTATCCACTGCTATAGTTCCTGACAGGAACTTAAACATGAAATAACAAATGCTGGAATCTGCAGGCAGAATTGCTTTATTCGTTTCTTAAAGCCAAGGGATGCATTCGATTCCTTCAGTTTCCCTTGCAGTTTAACCATCAAACGTCTTTCATGAACCAGTCCTGGAAAATTGGATGTAATCATTAAGTATAAAATGCATATTCCTTTTAAAAAGTTGGGCAGTAGTAATCCATTTCTCATACCAATGTTAGGCACTCTACTTTCAGGTCACTGGGAGCCTTGAGTTGCATGCTGAAGAATGATTAAGATAATAAAAGAGAGAGAAAATGAGAAGGGAAGTGTATAATAATAATAATAATGATGATGATGATGATGATGAAACACCTCTCGTATATTGGACTTGGAACAGTCTCAAGAAGCCCAAGTTCCTTTGTGATATTACAAAACTTCAAAGGATTTGATAATGTTATAATTATTGTTCCATCACTTTATGCTATTTCATTCTTCTAAAGAATTTCACTATTAACTTCCAAGCTATTGTTGCATTGCTGCTTGTTCTTAGGCTTAGCTCCAGCCTTCCTATGGTTAACAGATGCTAGACCCAGTATTGTTATCCATAGGCCCCTTCTACACTATCCTTATATCCTATGATCTGATCCCAGGTTATCTGCTTTGGATTGAATTATACAAATCTCCATTGCCAGATAATCTGGGATTCGATCCTGGGATATAGGGTACATTGAGTGGATTATTTGGTTCAGGGGGTCAAAATGTTATTCTCAACAATAAATATTTATGCGGTTACATCATCAGCATATGCAAATGGATGTCAAATCATAATAAATAATTGATGGATGTTTAACATCAACTAGTATAAAATTCTGAGTAAAAATATAGCTTTGAGGGTCCTAATTCGTTTTCCCGTTTTAAATGCCCAAATTTGCCTCAAGCAGCTGAGGCATGATAAGTTTTCAAAGCCATGTGGCATTTGTTTGTGTGAGAAAGACCAGTGTGAGATGGATGCTTTTCTTTATGAATGACTTGAGTCAATATGAATGTATATATAGTATCTCAACTTGTGCTGTATTTTTGTTGGAATCTGTGTGTCATCTACAAACATTTTCTATATAAACATTTTAAACCATTCTGTCTCTATAAATATGCTTACTTTAATCTTCTGATGAATCTAGAATAATATTGCCACCAAAGTTCCCTTTTATAATCTGCAAGCAAAAATCATATTTTTATGGGTGGACTGTGGCAGTTACTTTGGGCAGATGTTATTAACCATTTCCACAACAAGCAACAGATTCTTTCTTTAGTCAAATTCTGTAGACTTTGAAGTCATCTGACCTGCAATTAAATATTGAACATTGTTTATAGTAATCTACCATTTTCAACTGTCTAGGTACTATAAATGAATACTGAAAAAAATCATTTGTTGCATTTTAAAAACTATTTAATTCATACATAATGTCTAGAGTTCCCCTTGCATCCTCTTGTTCAAGCGGCTATTCAGGAAGGAGATGTTAAGAACTGCCCTATAGTTTTACTTCATCTGCTGGGTATAATTCATATTTCTTTAGGAATATCCTGATTACATTTTTTTTTAAAATTCCAGTGAGCAATAATCACTATCCCATTACAAAGAAGAATTTATATTTTTATGGACCCAGCCAGAAATTGCTTCCCTACTAGGCCTGAGCACACACAACTGACTAAGTATACAAATGAACAGCTGAAGCTGATCACATGTTGTTGTACCCCAATAATTGAAAATCATGCAACATAACAAGACCAGATGGTCATGTGGATGCATCCATCACGAGAATTATGAGATGTGCAGCAAATATGCATAGTCTTCCTAGAAAATTGATCAAGTCATGCCACGAAATTACAGCCATATTTGTCATGAACAAAATATAGAGTTAAATGAAAGGAATGAAATATATTTCTGCATTTCTCAGATAATGTTTTTCTTTCCTTTGTTTTGTTTGATAGCCATTAGGAAGTACAAATTTTCTTTGACATTTACACAAATTTATGGAGAAGCCATCTTTTATTTTGTGTGGTATTTTGGACAGGTTATATAAACAGTTAATATTAGCTTCAGTCTAAATACATTACAGAGAATTAGACCAACAAATACCTGTATTTAATAGCACCACTTCAATGTATGCAAGAATGTAGAATTAAATATTGTGTAGAATCTTTGTAAACAGACAGAATGTCTAACGTGCTTGGCGAGAAGCTGTTGCACAAGGCTTTCCATGGGAAACATCTACATTTTGAAGAGATTACTTTAGTACTGCAGAAACCTAAGAACTAGGAATGATCAGAAAGAAAAGGGGGTGATCAGGACTTGTTGAAAGAATTTCGTCTTGATAAACTTCTGGTTCCTCCCAGGCTTATGAACTTACTTTTTAAAACCCCTAATAATGAATTCAAAGTCAAAATTAGTTTATTCTGGACCTCAGTTTTGTGTATTTAGCGGTCACAATCTCTGTCCTGCCCTGTTTCTCAAGCATATGCAATTCCTATGTAATAGCCCACTGGGGTATTGTTTTACTAACGTTGTTGAAACAGCAGGCTTCAAGATGTGTTAGCTTATTCCTGTTGTGCAGTATTTTGTTCTGAACCTCTATGAAATCAGGGGACTATATATTAGCTTCATTAATGAAAGCGAGTCTGCTCTTAACAAAAAACATACCATTTCTTGATTGAAAATAGTGATTTTTCTTTTTCTTTCAAATATTTTGAGAACACATTTTTGGCCATGTCTCTTCCTAGTAACTTCCTTTCTTTTTCTCTTTGAGATTTTTGAGATTTTTTCTCTTTGAGAGAGCACAAGGCTTTCTGTCCTTTTATTCTGATACTACTCAGCTTCAAAAATCTAGACACTTCATTTATCATTCTTTGCTTCATTTGCTCTCCCAAGTTTCAAGGTATTGAATTACAAGGAAAGTGGAAAATTTGCAATCCTGATATTGTCATGGAAAGGCATCAGCAGAAATTTTAGCATTTTTATTAAAGTTTCCTAAAAACTTAAATTGAACCTAATGAAGTACATAAGAACAATAAAATGGTACAGTAACTATTTGTGTTTTCATTAAAACAACTGATTTATTTTGCTTTGTTGTGCACAAGAACTTTTCTATTAAAAGATAATATTTCTATGCATATAGCACGCCATCAAAATCCATACCTGATAGACTCATGCTGGCTTTCCACAATGTAGTCATTATATCTGCAGAAATATATAAGCTGAAAACAATTTTCAAAATACACACTTTGAAACAACTAAGTGTATTATAGGGAACACAGTTATTGAAAACAAATTAATAATCCTTGGTTTTTAAAGATATTTTACTGAGATCACAGTCCAAACTACATGAGGAAAAAGGAAAAATGCATATTTTTAGCCACCACCACTTCCAATTTTTCAGAGCCATATTCTTTGTTATGTCTTGGTTTCTTACATTTTAGAAACACATGTGGGGAGTGGTGGAGTATATATGCATAATTGTAATGTCAGAACAATCTGACATGTCAATGACACTCAGATCCCAATATGCCTGTAATATCAGAAGGACTATATCTCCCATAAGAACCTACCAGCATCCTAATACTGTATTTCTTTGATAAGACACACTTTATTGAAAACAAATTAATAATCCTTGGTTTTTAAAGATATTTTACTGAGATCACAGTCCAAACTACATGAGGAAAAAGGAAAAATGCATATTTTTAGCCACCACCACTTCCAATTTTTCAGAGCCATATTCTTTGTTATGTCTTGGTTTCTTACATTTTAGAAACACATGTGGGGAGTGGTGGAGTATATATGCATAATTGTAATGTCAGAACAATCTGACATGTCAATGACACTCAGATCCCAATATGCCTGTAATATCAGAAGGACTGTATCTCCCATAAGAACCTACCAGCATCCTAATACTGTATTTCTTTGATAAGACACACTTTTTTGTCCAAATAAACATCTCTAAAAATGGGATGCATTTTAGAATTGCAGGGGTTTCTTGTGTATTTTGTTGTTGGTGGTGGTTCTGAAATTAGTGTGCATCTTACGATCAATGGCATCTTAGAATTGAAAAAATATGCTATCTACAGAATAAGGCTTTCTCTTGGTCCTGGCACCAACACAGGCTTTCTTGGTGGGACACAGCCAAGCTCCTTTTTAGTGGCTGCTCCCACCCCTGGAACTCCCTTTTGAAGAAGACTAAGGTTGCCCCTTCCTGTTTCCCTTCCATGGAGACAAAGACATTCCTATTCAAGCGGGCTTTTAATTGTATGCAGGAGAGTATTTTATGAGGATATGTTGTCATTTTTAAACTTATATTTATTTTTAAATGTTTTTTGAACATTTCATATGGTTTTAATTGTGTTTCCATTTTTACTGGGAATATTTTTAATTGTTTTGGAAGCCACCCTGTGTCTCACTCTGGGAGAAAGATGGAATGCAAATGCAATACATTAAATGAATGATGAAAATAATGTATATGAATAATCTTCCACCATGCTAAAAATACATCAACAACATTCCTGTTCTAGCCTGGAAACTTAATAGTTGGCTGTTTCATCTCTTGACCATTTTGCAGCAAGAAACTGAGAGTATTTACTCAAAAGATATGGGTGAGGTCTTGCTCCTGACCTTTGTTGATTTGTATGAACAACGTAAAAATGTCCAAGTCATCTCCATGCTTCCTGGTCCATTGAGATTACCCCTTTCCTTCCTTCTTTTTGGATCACCTTTCTCTGAATGTTCTTACCACTTTTTCACCACCACCCCTGTCCCACTTTCCAGATCCCACAAGGGAACACTAGGCATTTGTCTAGTTTCACAACCCTTTAAGTTCCTACTGTCCAATACATGGATACTTCTGGTTCTGCTGCTTTTTTCTTTGCTGTTGGTACCTGTACTTTTATTCTCTGCAGTCATAGAAACAGCAGGAAGAAAAAGAGAGCAGTGTTGCATAATACTATGGATTTAAGCTAAGAGAGAGAAGGTACTTGAATAAGCAACAGGTGCAGGGGCAGAAAGAAAAGAAACCACTTAGATTGAAGATCTACTGAGAAGTCGTCTTATCCAGAGCCTGTCCCCAAACCTAATGTTGTCAGGTATCCCAGATACCCTTGATTTCAAGCTTGATTTAACTTGTCAGTAGCCCTGAACTGCTTCTTTGGGTCTAGCCACCTCTTTTTCTAACACAGTTTTTTCTGATTCACTATTAGAGCCTCACCATACTACAATGTTGTACATCCAGCACTAGACAGAAGGGCATGCATCCCTTACCTAAACAAGATTTCATATTTAAATTCAGAAATGTATATCAGTGAAGTTTAAGTGACAAACTACTCTCTAAATGAACATAGTCTGATGCCATCTTGAGGTACAGAGGGTTTTGAGTTTTGTATTAGATTGGGTTCTAATCCTTATCCATCCATGGAAATCCACTGGATGCCTTTGGGCAAATCACATATTCTGAGCCTGAAAGGAAAACAATGACAAACCTTCTCTGAACAAATCCAAGGATAGTTTTGGTAGAAGTTGGTGTCACTTGAACACAAGTAACACAACACTATCATGCACTGTTACAGCACTGTGTCTCCCTCATCACAAATTCCTGTTCCATGTATTTCATTGCTTCTTGTTCTCTAGTTATCATAGATGCCTCCTACATATAGGAATATAATAGGAAAGCAAATGCTTTCCCCAAAAAAGGATTCTGTCACCCAATATGAATTCCTTTAGTCCTCAGATATGCTGGGGAAAGTGGAAGGTAAAAGGAAGAGGGGCCGACCAAGGGCAAGATGGATGGATGGCATCCTTGAAGTGACTGGACTGACCTTGAAGGCGCTGGGGGTGGTGACGGCCGACAGGGAGCTCTGGCGTGGGCTGGTCCATGAGGTCACGAAGAGTCGGAAACGACTGAATGAACAACAACAGTTAAGAAATATAGTTTAGACATCCAAAAAGAAAAGACCAGGAACAGATATATGCAGTAGAATTCTGCAAACCTCCAAAAAGAAAAAAGAAAAAACCGCATTGAGTCGCCTGTTTGGGCTGAAAAATGCGGTATAGAAATAAAGCAAACAAACAAACAAATAAATAAATAAAGAAAGAAAACAGAAACACTTACACTTCATCAATATTTCATGGACATTTAACAACTTAATGAATTTTCTCCCACAGTGTCCTTATCTACTTTGACACACATTTCATAGTCTTGGCTTTCAAAAATGACATATTTGAAAGAATTTCAAATGGATAGGATCTGAAGTTTTGCAGAGAAAACAAAGTATACTAGAATTTAAAAGATGAATTGTAGGATGACTTGCACAATATGCATTTACTTCCTTGTCACTGTTATTTAATTGACATAGCTATTTTGCATGTGGAAAATAATGTACAGTATGATCCCTATATCCATATGGGACGCATTCGTGAATTTATCATGGAAACAGGAAACTGTGAATAATAGTAAACACTTTTGAAATGAATAACTTCTCTAGAAATGTGCCAGGTGCTCTTAGGAAACTCTATGGCAACTTCTGGTGGAACCATTTCATAATTCCAGGAGGACCTAAAAACTGCAGGTAGCAGTTCCTTGTGCACAGGAAACATACTCTATTTTAAATTGTTTGCTATTTTGGAACCTTTACCAATATGGTTTCTAATTGAAGCTGCATTCGTTGAGTGATATTTTGTCATTACTTCTGAAAAGCTATTTCCACAGCAATATCTTTTGTAGGTGACCATTGTCCGAGCTCTTTTGTCCCTTTTGTTCCTACTTTTCCCACAGTAAACATGATCTTGCTAAACCATTGGTTTCACAGTAATTTCAATCAAGGATCCTTTGCTTCTCTGGCTTTCTCTGGGTTCAGAGGAAGGAAAAGTATAAATGCAACTTTACCTGTCTTAAAGTCATTTCCCAAGAGTGAAGCCATGAGGTGGTGGTTGCTGAAACCCCAGGATCATCAGCTGCTGTAGCCTGTAGCTAAGGAAGGTTTGAGCTGCACTAACTCAATATAAAGTGTAGGTAATATGTGAGGTATCATCTGGAGAGATGCTGATAATTTTTCAGATTTGAGCATTAATGGAAAGGGATTTTACCTTTTTAAATATATATATTGTGTAAAAGAAAATAAAGCTAATATCTCATCAAAATCTACCCTTATCTTTATATTAATAACTTCCCCTTGCTGCTATTTTTCAAGTCCACCTTTGTCTTCCTTTTAAATATTCAAATGCAAGCCTCCATTTTCTAACAAAGTATTCATTTTTTCCTCCTCTAATGCCATTGGACAGCTTGACAAGTTGGATATAGTCTCATAATTTTCCTCTCTAGTCCTTTATAAATAGCTCTTTTTCCCTTTCATGATTTTGCTATTATTAATCTTTCAGCTACAAACCTGCATTGACAAATGTATGTGTCTTCTTTACTTATTTTTTTCACCAAATAAACCTAAAAGGCACATTTCTGGGTTTTTAAAAAACCTTTTTAATAATTATTCTGTTTGTTTCCTTGATTACTTTTTCCCAAAAAGTTTGTACCACCCTACAAGTCCATCAAATGTTTATGTATTTTGCATATCTAGCATTCCCCTGATGAATTTTTCTATTTTGCTTATCATTCTGGAGTTATAAAACTTTTATAGAACATTTTATTCATGTTTTCTCTACTGGACCCAGCTAGTGGAAATTTAAAACCTCTTTTTCATAAATATTCCCATTTTTCCAAATCAATATTTTTCTCTTTTTTTAGTTCTTTTTTTTATTAATTTTTTTAACAGAAAACAAATCATGGCAGATATAATCGGGTAACAATATTTTTGATGTGTACATGCCTATCTACCTTCATCAATCAACCAGTTAATTTTGACAATGAATACAAATTATTATCATTTACATAACTTAATACACATAGACTTGCTATTTCTGCCTGTTTTCCACTACTTTCAAATCAATATTTTCTCTAAATCTTTAGCCCATGAAATCATCACTGTTTTGAGAGATTTTACCTTTGCTAGAAAAACCTTGGCTCTCTTTTGAGGAAAATCCTCCCATTGAGGCCAGTGAAGAATTACTTCCAAAGCCAATTTCTGTTTTGGAAAAGTGGTTTCAGGACTGCAGCTGAGGAAGAACGTTTTGCATCTCTTTCCTCTGCCTTTTCTTGTCCTATCAATTTTATAATGTGCATTTTTTTAAAAAAAACACAACTATGCATTTTAAAATGCCTTTGAGTGTGTTCTATGTCCTTGAAACACATTTGAAACAACATTCTCTAATATGCTTAAGATCAGGCTGTACCTGCAAGTGGTTATATCTTTAGGGAAAGAAATAAACATATTTTTAAAGATCATAGCACTAAATTCACAAAATCCGGAAGTCTTGTGAGCTTGCTGAGTTTAAGTATCTCTTTATGTTAAATACTGCTTTTATCGTTTGAAAGGTTTTTTTAATGAAAATTTTATCTGGTGCTGCACCAAGCTCAAAAGAACAGTAATGATATAAAACCCCAAATTCCATTTCTCAGAACACTGCATTTACATTTCCCTCTCAAATATCATTATCTCTTTAGAAGTTTCCTGCCATTTAAATGTTGTGCGTATCATTTACAATTAGGAAATGTAGATGTCTCATGAACTGTAAAAAATATTCTTTCGCAATAGCACTTAAAATGAAACATCAGTATGTTTGCCTTTAAAAATCAAAGCAATGCGGGTGGGAAAATCTGGACTTTGTTATTGGCCTTAATCTAATTATTCTTCCCTTTCAAAGGACAAAGATACACCCTTCCATTTGGAGTTGGAATGCTGAAAGCTTTGGCAATAAATTCTGCTACACACAAAATAAGACTTAGTTTGGCGTTAATGACAGAAACCGCTATTTTATAACATATGTTATAATATGTACATCATATGAATATGTATGCCTATTAGAATTCCAAACAAACCAGTAGACACCCATTAAAAAACTTCAATACATACTTTAGGATCATTTGCAGGGCACAATCCTGAGCATTCTAAATTATGGTTTCTTATGGAAATCACCAACTGATCTGTTTCATATAGCCTGCTCCATGGGAGCACCTAAAGGGTGTTTTGTAATAATTTTGATGGTCAACTGGTCCAACAGTGCACATGTGCCTTATCCTCCTGAGGAGCACCCCTGCTGTTTCACCATCCAGAAGCAGCTTCCTGGCAGAGCTTTGTAGGTGACATCACTTTTCAGGACATGTGATCACCAGAAGTGATGTCTCCAGTAAGGTTCTGCCAAGGAGCTACTTCTGGCTGGCAAAATAATGATGGGTCTTTTTGATGTGTGGATATTATAATCCTGGATTCAGACCGACCCAGCTGTCCACACATTAAAAATACAGGAGAACATTCTAGAGTTCCCCAGAAGCTCTGGAGTAATTTCTGGTTCTTCTTCTACTAGTTTTACAGCTGGAAGAAGCACTTCTGTTGTAGTACCAGCTAAATATCATCTGGTTCAAGGAGACTGTGGGTTTTTCCTGTGCAAGTCTCAAGGGCCAGACTTCCTTCTGCTGATAGAATTTAGGGATGTATTTTTTATCAAGTTTCTTCTCAGGAGGCAACACTTAAATTAGAATGGCAATTCTTCCATTTGCAAGACAATCTTTTGAAAACACCATTTTTAATATTCATTTACAATTTGGGACTTACTGTAATCAAAGTTCATACCTGGTTGATTTGCTCAGAAAACAGCATTTTCTGCTCAGAAAAATGGATTGAGATTCTACATTGCTGGCTTGGCTTAGTTATGAATGTGTACCTCAGCATTTTACCCTGGCCCATTCCTTTAAACCTGTCTTAACAACCAGCCGCACCAAGAGATGGAAGTCTCCTAATGATGATTGAGGTATGGCAGGATGACCCTTCTAGCCCACTTACACAAACTATCTGAGGTGCAACGAGGAATTGCACCCTCAATAGTAGTACAAATTTCTATTGCCTAGACTGGCTCCCTGGAGCTTAAGGTGGGATTCACAATTTTTGCAATACTGTCACAGTTGTGAATATATAACACAAGTGAATACAAAACCATTATGGATGGTGTAAATGCAATAAAGGATGCCAGCTGATTTTTTTCTTTGGGTAGAAAAAATGCTACATTCTGCGCAAATCAACCATGAGAATTTCCCCCCTAGAAAATAGCATTTCTGTGTGAAGTTTATTATATTTAGGTCCTGCTCCTCTCACCCTGAAGGGGACTCAGAGTGGCTTACAGATTATGGCAAAATTCAATGCCGCATTATACATACAAATAATAAATATAATATTTCAAATTCTAAAATGTACAAATGCAATAAAACAGATTAAAAACATAGTTTTGCAATCATCCTCCCCCGACAGGGAAAACATAAGCCTGCTAATAAAAAAATGGTCTTATGTGTTATTACCATGAGGTGAGGCAATATAAAATGCCAGTGTAGGATAAGGGTATAGGTGCCTACAGGATAAGGGTATCGGTGCCACAATTTTAAAACATAAGGTCTTAAAGTGCAGGAGTGTTGAAGTTTAAATCGTATTTGATATCAAGACTTAACATCCAGTTTAGAGTAGAATTCACCAACTAGGCCACAATTATTGAACCTCATTAAATCTTGGGTGGACAATAGTCAAAAGAACTCTGGGATGATATCTAAGGCCAGATGGAGAGGGCCCTCAGGGACAGCCTGGTTGGCTTAGGCCCAGAAGGGCCATGTGTTGGTGGCACCGGAGGCAGCAAAGACAGAGGAAGGGTGATGGAAAAGACACTGGAACAGCTGAGACAGCTACACATCAGTGGTTCTAGATGTAATGAGGCTCGGCCGCTGGCCTCATGATCTCCTCATGGGTAGGCCCAGGGCTGAACAAGGCAGCAAAGCTGGATGGCAAATACTCAGGCCCCAGCGTTTCTCCTGCAGCAGAGCCCAACAAAGCTCTCCTAGGCCTCTAGGTCAATCCTTATGTCTGAAAATATTATTTTCTGTATAGAAAATTATCTCCCCTACCCAAATATTATGTTTCCAGTACAAAACAGTCTAAATAACTCTTGAAATATGAAGGTTATCAACAGTCCAAATTCTTTTCAGGCTTTCTTAACATGTTTTTAACCATTTTAAAAAAACATAGTTTCAAAAGAAAAGTGATTCAGACTCCACTCACCCATTAATGTAAAGCCAAACATTCATAAAGCCTGAATATTTTTCAGGAGCTAAATAAATAGGCTTTAAACACACAGATCACTACTCTGAACAACTAATTTGATTCTCATGGGTAAACCCAGGGCTTGATTCTATGATTCTATGATTCCGGGGTAGTGACAATGTATCTAATTACCCTGATCTTTGATGATTCCAAAAAGGGCTAGTACGAATTCATCCTTTAACTGTACATAGGTTTTTATCTTGAAATTTGAAGTGGATCGTTACATCACTTAAGGGCACTCTCTTTGATCCTGTAGGACACATTTTCCCTGGATTGTTACCATGGCAACACTTTGTCCTCCAATTCATGGTGTGACTTCCATCACTCCTAAAATGACCTTCTTGTTCCACAGATTTCAGGAGATGGGTTTCTTCTTATTTCACCCAAGAACAGTCACTAGAACAAGAAGAAATAAGTGTTAAGATTAGTTGCTAGATGCTAGATTTATTTATATATGTGAAAGTCAATGCCCTTAAAAATCCAAATCTTTCTGTTTTTCCAAAATACATCTGTGAGAAAAAAAAAGTGTTGCAGTGACCCTTACCAGTTGACTGTGGGTTGTATTCAGTTAACATAAGAAATCCTGTGGAAACTATCTTCTAACAGAGTCGCCAATCCATTCCCTCCATTAGTGAGGTGGCTACATTGGCAGCATTGTGGAATAACTCTCCTGTATATGGCCATCTGCCCACACATTTGTTAAGGATTATAACATTGACAAAAACATTTCTGCAAATGTACATTTGGCAGGAGAACATTGCAGGTGATAATTCTTTTTTGAAATCTAATCTGCCTGGCCTTTGACCCAGTGATGGAACTGCTTTTACACATCCCAGAGAGTAATGCAACAGAATAGCCTATATGAGTCCAGGGAATGAAAGACCTTTCTATAGCAAAGACTTATGTTTTGCAGGTTCAGGTTAACTTCTAAAATCTTCTGAGTTTGATATTGTAGGCGACCTCTCTGTGCATGTGTGTGGTAGAAAACAGGGACACTTTGGATTGACATACGGCTATGCATTTATTTTTCTTTGGAGTTAGATCGCTTTTCCATTAACAGTCTACTCCTTTCTTTGGAGGAAACAAAATGGCACATTTGAGCTTTCTGAATAACCCAAAGAATTGGGACATTCTTTGAAAATCATTAAATGAAACCAAATACCTATTAAGTGTACTGGGAAATTGAAATTTATTTATTTATTTATTTATTTATTTATTTATTATTTGAACTTATATGCCGCCACTCCCCTGGGGCTCGGAGCGGCTTACAAGAATGGCTAAAATCTAACACAATTTAAAAACAATTTAAAACAATTTAAAAACAGTAATATTAAAATTCAAAAGCCTGTCGAAACAGATATGTCTTACATGCCCTGCGGAAAGCTGATAAGTCCCGCAATTGATGTCTTCGGGCAATGAAGATAAAGTATAGTTTACTGGGGTAATCCGTTGTTGTTGTTGTTCTTGTTGTTGTTGCTGTTGCTGCTGCTGCTGCTGTTTGCTTTTCCTGTTATCTTCATTTGATTTGTTACTGATGCTAGATACAACAAAAACAAACAAATTACAAGTGAAATGAAAAATAAAATAGAATTGGAAAAAGGTAAATGTAATGAAAAATGTTGGTCATTTTGAGTGTGAGTTTTCCTTATAATATTCTTACAAGCTTGGGCTACACAACTGCTCTCCTTTACAATTTGCTCTTCTTTCCATTCTCTATACATACTGCTTTTTCTTTTTTACTTCCTCCTTTCATTTCTTGTTGCAGCCACACTGGATTTTTTTTGAGAAGCTTCTCATTTATCTTCTCCCATATTTGTGAATGTGTTTGTAGGACTCATTCTTCAAGAATTTCTGCTCTTGCTGGGGGTCTTTTCTCTTTAGCATGTGTAGCCAGTCATAGGGTTCCATTCAGCAATTCCCTGAACTTGATAAAATAAGTTTTCCTGACATCAAACGTTTATGTTTGATTGAATTCTTCTTTGCATTGTGCCACAGTTGTGAATTCTAGCATTATGTGGTTACTTCTTTTAAAATTCCAACTGTTTCGATCCCTATGATCAATTCCTCCCTATTGGTTAGGATCGTCCAGGAATGGCAATCCCTTGTTCCTTCCTCTGCCTTTGTTTTCACCTATTAATTTACTGTCAGTTTTTCTGTATATTCTTTTTCCCTCTCAGTTTTTCCTCTAGAATTTATATCCTTGTGTTTAGAGCTTGCCTTTGGATTGATACCGAGCTATCACCTCCTGCCCACAATAACTTTGTTTAAAGTTTTCTTAATAAGACTTGCCATTCTAAAACAAGTCGTCTCCTTTCTACACCATCTACATAGCCATTGACCTTTAATATCTTCCTGTCCCTATGCAGCCTTTTCCCCTTCACTGGCAGAATTGTGCCTCAAACCCCTTTTGCTTCATGTCCATAGCTTCATTGTCATAGGTTATCTGCTCAAATATGTTCTTGGCTGTATTATTGGTACCCACATGAATAGGGAGAAGGGGTATTGATCAGTGTTCTTTGCAATTCAGCTTGTCAGGCTGGCAAATAGATACCTCTATACTCTGAGCAATGAAACTCCAGTCACCAGCACCTTTCTTTTCTTCTGGTTGTGGTTGGTGGTTACCTTGACTATTTTTTTGCCATACAGTATTCCTTGTTGCTGATTTCTTTGATCATCTGGAGAGGCCCTGCTCGCGCTCCCACCTCCTTTGCTGGTGCGATTGTGGGGACGAGGGAGAGGACCTTCTCGGTGGTGGTCCCCTGACTCTGGAACTCACTTCCCAAGGGCATCAGACATGCCCCAAATCTGGCAATCTTTAGGAGGAGTCTGAAAACATGGTTGTTCCAGTGTGCCTTCCCAGAATAAGGAAAATCCTCAGCAATATGCCCTCAAAATGCACTTTAGCATTGATTTGGGACTGTGTTCCTTCATCTCTCCTTGAAAATTCTACCCCAGTTATATCCTACTTTGTCCATGTCCAGCATTATTTTTAATTTTAATCTATTACATTTGGCCCAGCCATTGGTTTTAAATGCTTGTATGTTACTGTTGATTTATTGTTTATTTTTGTTATGTGATTTATATTAACTGTATTGCTTTGATTGTTTTGTTATTGCTTTTGTTTATTGATGTACTGTGGACTTGGCCTCATGTAAGCCGCACTGAGTCCCTTGGGGAGATGGTAGCAGGGTACAAATAAAGTATTATTATTATTATTATTATTATTATTTCCTGTTTGATCATCTTCACAGCTGCTATCCTCTTAAAGATATAGGAAGTAATGACTTAACTGAAGAAGTTCTGAATCCCTTCTGTATGGTCTGCTTCAGACAATGGCTTCCCTCCAGGGTGATTCCTCAATGTTACAGACTTCTTCATTTTCCTTGAAAGTTTATCCCTGTTAGTTCTGTAGGACTAATTATACCAGTGTTCTATCCAGTAAGTTCTGTCTTTATGCACTGAATGAACTTAATATGTATTTGTAGTGCCCTGACTTCTTCCAAATTGCACTTGCTGCAAGTGTAGTTGGTGATTCCTTTCTGCAAGTGGACAAACATTGGGCATATATTGCAGCACACAACTATGGTTCCTTCTATCTCAAATTCTGTAATTATTTCTCTCCCCCTGCTCTACAGCAGAGTTTTTTAAACTCTGCTTCTCCAGGTGTTTTGGACTTCAACTCCCACAATTCCTAACAGCTGATAAGATGGCTGGTATGTCTGGGAGCTGAAGTCCAAATCTCCTGGAGGAACATAGTTTGAGAAACACTGCTCTACATATTTGCAATGCTTCTCAGCTGTCTAAGCCTACTTTACATATGATTTGTTCAACATCCAAGTTAAATGGATTGAATAATAAAATGTATTTCTCCTGACCTTCTTGCCAATTGGAAATCATTCAATTTCTCTGGATTCTACCCTATTAATAGCTACTTGTTCCTAGTACAGATTATGTATCAGGGCAATAACATGTTTTAGCCCAACCATTGCTTTAAGACTGATCCAAAGATTTTCATTATCTACAGAGGTGTCAAACTTGTGGCCCACTAGATGTGAAGCCCCAGCCAGCTTGTTCAATACCAAAATTCTAAAACACCTGGAGGGATACAAGTTTGACACCATTGATCCACACAGTCAAAGGCTTTACTATAATTTCTAAAGCACGGGCTGATTTTCTTTTGAAATTCTGTGGTGCTCTTCATTATTTAACATATGTTTGCAATATGGCCCTTAGTGCTTCCTTCTTTTGCTATCTTGTGGATTGGAATATATATTTCAATTTTTGGGGCATTGTCCCCACCCCACCCCCAATATTGTTAACGGATTTTAATTACAACTAGAGTAGATGTTGTCTCTGAGGACTGAAGCAGCTCTATTAGTATGTCATTTGTTCTTGGTGATTTGTTTTTCTCAATTCCACTTCAAATTCAAGTTTCATCCTCATATAGTTTTTCCTCATTTTAATCTGTCACTCTTTCATCTCTTTTATATAGTTTCCCCATGTATTCTTTCCATTTTTTATTTGTACTTGGTTGTATAATATATTCCCATGATGGTTATAGTGCATCTGCACTTTTGGTTTAAATTTGTTTTTGATTTATCATATCTTGTGAAAGAGATCTCTTATTGTTTGTTTTTGGTATCACATTCTATTTCTCTGCATTTATTTTTATATTAGTTCTTCTTTTTCCTGTGCAAATGGTTGCATTCTATTTCTTCCACCTTGTTCTTTTGCTTCTCATCTGTTCTTAACTGCTCAAAGAGTTTCATCTGTTATTGATCTTTTTTTTCCCTACAGATAGTGTCTTCTTGCATTTCTCTGTGGCAATGTCCTTGGCTTCAGTCCTGGTCAATTAGGCTTAATAGTGCATATCTTTTTTTCACATTATCATTAAATTCTATGGGGATGTTTTCAGATTGTATTTCAGCATGATGATTGGTTTATTATGCAAATATTTCATCCTATGCTCCAAACTGTTGCATAAGTTGTATTTTTTCAAATATGACAGTTAGGAAGACAATATACACAGCGGTATGGTAGGGTAACATGAAGAATTACCAAAAATGTGTTTGAATCATGTGATAAACAGGATCTAGGAATGGTAAGCCTCCCAGACAAATGCTGTTCCAGTTCTGTGATCCCAGCTTTTTGTGCATATGTGCTGCATATCCAGGATTCTGACTCTTTGTGTGTATGACAGACCCTGCTAAAGTATTTATCTGCTTTTCTGAACAATACCTGAGATACATGTGTGAGATACATCTTGTACATGTGCTTTGTAATAAATAGAAATTTAAATAATGATCCATATAAAGCAATTCTTTATATGTGTTCTTACCTCATAAGAATATACGAGTTTACGTTTGCAATACATGAAAGGCTATCATATATTAACTATAAAGTCATAACTCCCACTGACCAGCAAATATCTATAATACCAGCATTACCATAGATGGTTTGAGACATGAATGCCAGAGGTATACATAGGGCATGTATCACAAACAGCCAGAACTCATTCCTGATTTGTTCAACACAGATGTATGTCAAAAAAGACAACCTATTGCTACCATGGTGTTCATCTGTGGTTGCTACATGTTTATTAGCACCACAGAATTTGATTTTTTTCCAAGTGCTGGAGCAGAATGGGTATGGGAGAGGAGAGCAAGGGTTGGAAAAGTGGTCCATTCAGTACATGGGGATGGTTTTTCACTCAAAAGAAATTTGCATGATGTTTGTGTTTTCAAAAATAATGCAGTCTGTGAGCCAAGAGTTCACAAGGTCAGTCATATCATCTTTCATGATCTCTAGAATATATTCAGAACACTCGAGGTTGTCGAAATAAAAGATATGCAAACTTGAAGCTCATGCATTATCAGGCTAGCATGAAAGTGGTGTACAAAACAGATCAGAGTCTAACATCATCTGTTGCCACAATATGTTTCTGTTGTATATAAAAAAAGTATGGGGTTCTCACAAGGAATCAAACTGTAGGAAAAGTAAGAGAGATTTTATGAATTATGGAGTTTACAGTGGGCTACACATTTAATGGGTAAGTACTAGTATATTACAGAAATAAATCCTGTTCTTTAAAGATTAGTGGGGGTAGGCAATCTTCAGGTGCCCATGATTTCAGCTATAACTTTCATTAGCTAGCGTATATCTAGCATAGAGAATTGTTATGGAAAATGGGATTTACAGTCCAAAATATCTGACAGTCAGAAGATTGTCTGCTCTACCTTATGTGTACAGCTACATATTTCTGTAGACATAACGCATGCCTGTACTTATCTTCAGATACACCAAAGCAGACCTTGTTAGAAATCTTTAAGGACTTTTAATCAGAAGATATTTTCTTTGTTTGCTTCCACAACTGTGTTTTAATAATTGTCTCAAGTTCTTTTGTTTAAATAAGTTTTCTCATTTTTTAATGTAGCTTGCTGATGATCAGGGACTGGTTTTGATGACCACTGTTGCCATGCCAGTATTTAGTAAGCAAAATGAGACTGTAAGTACTCATACTGTCAGCCTTGTCTCAAAAAATTTCATGTTTTTTTTATTCAGCTATATATATGTATGTATATCTATTCCTTGGCTTTTGGTTTCCCCCCAAACTTTTTATATCAAAATAAATATCATATATACTTAAGTGCAAATCATTTAAGATTAAGATTCTTGAATTTTGCAAAATGGGAATAAGTGTTTTAAATTCAGAAAGGAAGTACTGTATAAATTGAAAGGGTTTTTACATTTTACATTGGTCATTTATTATTTATTTATTTACTTCATTTGTATACTGCCCTTCTCACCCCGAAGGGGACTCAGGGCGATCTCACAGGTAGGCAACAATGTGATGCTGTAAAATATACATACAGTAAAATGAATGTATACATTAAAACAAGAAATTAAAAATACATAAACATTAAAAGAATTCTTTATAAACCATGCAGTCAAAACACATAATCCAAGGCAGTTCCAGTCATCATTGAACGAATCTGTATTTACTGGTTGCACTAAGTGATTATTGTCCAAAGGCTTGGTTCCATAACAGTGTTTTTATTTTATTTTTCCTGAAGGTCAGGAGGGAGGGGGCTAATCTGATTTCACTGGGGAAGGAGTTCCACAGCCGAGGGGCCACCACTGAGAAGTCCCTGTCTCTCGTCCCCACCAACTGCATCTGTGAAGGGGGTTGAACTGAGAGCAGGGCCTCCACAGATGATCTTAATCTTTATAATTTCTCATACTTCATAAAGAATACAATCCCACCTGTCTTTCCCTAAGTAGTGCCCACTTATCCTGGTTTGCATGTCTTAGTATATTAATCTAGCACATTTTTAGAAATTACTGTTCCTATAGTGATAAATGTTGGGTCTCTCTTTTCTTAAAAAAAACACTTTTCTTAAAGAAAACACTCTGCAACCATTCCAAAAGTATTTACATTTACACTGCCCTTCACATTAAATCCTCACCTTCTGGGAATCAGTTAGCAAAGTATCCAGAGAAGCAGATAAGTTGCATTTTTGTATGTGACATTTTGCCTGGATCATGCTCCTCGAGTCAAAAGTGTTTAATTGAAAATATCCTTATCAGCTGAAACTTTGTGCATCACCTTTGATGTTATTTCCAGGGTAAGAAAAAAAGACAACTATTGATTTTGTGTGTGTGCACATTCAGTCAGATTAGCTGCAGTCACCCGTAATAGCTTTTCAAATAGTGGGAAGAATTAGCTAGTTATCTGCACTCCTCAGAGCGGTTTTAATCCACGTGGGAAATAATTATTGACTGATTACTTTTCTTCAACTGTGATTGTTTCTTGTTCCAACTAATCTGCATTTTTGTGGAAAAAATAATCTTTTGAAATAGAGAACAAGTGGCATTCTCCTGGGAGTTGTAGGCACAGATGTTCCAGTGAAAGAACTTTTGAAGGCTATCCCAAAATACAAGGTAAGTATCATTTTGATTACTAGTTCACTATAGTGAAATAAAAATAAGTTGCTATTAAGTGATATATGTGATAAGGAATATGTATGGAAGATAATAAATTCTTCTATACAAAAGCCAAATGGATTTTTAAAACACAGTTTGGGGGCCTTTGTGTGAACAACAGCCTCATTTTTTTTCTTGGCTTAAGATATCGTGAAGTCTTATACAGAATTTCTTACAAAACATATGCTTGCAGTAGTTCATTTGCAAGAGTGTCTGATTATTAAGATCTGTGTTTTTAAGGGGGTTTAGAAAAGGAAAAAAAACTTCCAACTTCAAATTAATTTTTGTGAGTGGTTTCTCCAGCCTCCTGAATAATCATGAACATGAACATGAATACCTGACATTTGTTTGCTTAGTTATCTTGCAAGTAATATGTAAGCTATGGAGTAAATGAAATTTTCATCCCACAAAATGCAATGAAGATGCTTGAAAATGCTCAGTCTTACAATATATTACAGAAGCAATGAACGTATCCCTTTAATATACTTCTGTTGGTCAATTGATAAAGCATCCTATTTACATCATGTTTTCTATTACAAGTAGACAATCTAGCACTACATACATATGCACATATATCCACACACCCTCCAACATCACAAGTGTAAAACTGGGACATGTATCACCAAACAACACCAGAATGTGGTCAAGATAACAAAAGTTGTTCATGAGGAAGACAATACAAACTAGAAGATGCTACACCAATTTGCTTTTGTCTGAGACTGCTGGAAATGGCAGGATTTCCTCTCCCTTTCAGCCCTCTTGCTGAGTTAACTTTGAACTCAGTTTTCAGCTACTAAAGTTGAAAAATTAGGAACAAGGGGGGGGGGGGATTGGATGAGGTGAGAGAAAATGGGACATTGTAAAACTAACAGAAAATGGTATAGCAGATTACTGGCAACTGCCCTTGCCAAATTGGGACAGTTGAAAGATTTGCATTCTTTATCTCCTTAAGGAGATTCTTATGGAAATCCAATTAACTTTTTTGAAATATTGTCATATTAATCCCAAGTACAATAAAATATTCCTTCCTCCTCTGGATAATTTGTGACCATTTTCGCATGTATTGCTCAAGTTAGATTTTGAGAATACTTATTATCCAAGAATTTGCTTGAGGTATGATGTGTCTATGAACATGCTTATGAACACCCTTGCCAAAAATGCAGTACCAGGATAAACAGTTTATTGCAGTGCCCTGGATTATCCTCCCTATTCATTGCAGCCAGAGATGGCAAGATGTTCAACTCGGATATTAAGTCTGGAAAGCTTCTCTTCTACTCGAGCTTTTTTTGTCTCAGTAGGTTGTTAAAAAAACAACAGTACAACATTAAAGACTGGTGCCCAAGTGTGCTTTTTTCCTCCTCTGTCTTCATCCCTTTCCCCCTTTTTCTATCATGTCTTTTAGATGTTAAGGTTGAAGACTGGAGTAGTTTAATATCTCTGTGTATGTATGTGCCTTCAATTTGCCTGTGGGCTTATGGTGACCCCATAAGCATTTTTTAAAAAGTCAAGGAATACCCAGAGGTGTTTTGTGAGTTCCTTCCTCTGAAATATAGCCTACAGAATCTGGTCTTCATTGGTTGTCTGCCATCCAATCACTAATCAGAGCTCATTCTGCTTAACTTCCAAGATCAGATGGGATCTGGTGTTTTTAGTGATTTGTAAATTGCCGTGGCAAGCCTTTTGTCTAAAGAGTCATTAGATATTACATTAACCCCTTCATACACATAAATAGCAGTACCATCATTAAATTTATAAGTAAAGCTTTGGCTTCCAAGAAGAGAGAGAAGCCCTTTCAATTCTGTCAAATCCCTTTAATTCTGCTGACTGCACCTCTCTCTGGAGTCCTCCCTGGTATAGCATTTTTATGCCCAAGAGCAGATTTTCAGGCAAGCAAAGCAGAGAGGTGCAATAGGCAAGAAAGCTTTGCTGAACTAGTAAAATTCTGTAAAAACTCTCTAGAACACCCATTGGGCTCAAAAGAGCTTTGAGAGCATTAATACAACATTGCAACACAGATCAGCTCCAACTCAATTACAATAAAACCAAAATCATGGCTTTCGCTAATAGGCCCAGGACTTACTCTTGGAGCATAGATGGTCATAAAATTGAACAAGTTACATCCTTCAAATATCTAGGTGTAGTTTTCCAATCTAATGGTAGCAGAAGAGCTCATGGGGATCAAGTATCCAACACCGCGCAGGGGAGCTCAATTGCCATTCTTAAATATCTTAGGACAAGAGGGGGCCACTTCACACCGGCAGCGCTCAAGCTGTTTGAAGCCAAGTCATTAGCCCAACTCTTGTATGGTGCTCAGCTGGGCCCCTTCCCCAGTTTTGCCCCATTAGAGGTGGTTCAGTCCAAGTTTCTGAGATTGGCCTTGCAGGTACCTAAATGTGTTTCTAATGCCACCCTGCGACTAGAGATGGGTTTTATGAGAGTGGAGGCCAGGGTGTGGGTGGCCATACTTAACCTCTGGCTCAGACTGTCCCGTGCACCCCTTGGCCTTGCCCCACTAACCATGGAGGATGACTTCCAATCCACATGGAAGCAGGCGGTAGCATCCAAAATCTCCTCGTTGGGATTTTCTCCAGGTCTACTATTAGCTATGGATTACAATCAAGCCAAAGCACTTATTAAACAACGTATCACAGACACAGAGCGCCAACTAGATCTGGCCTCGGCTCCAACCTTTCTTGTCAGTGAAGACAGCAGATACCTTGCCTCCCCTATGGCATATTTAACATACTTAGAGGTTCCTATTCATCGCAGGGCTTTCACCCTGGCCCGATGCCACGCTCTCCCATCAGCTGTACTCGAAGGCCGCTACCGGAAGATCCCTTTCCCAGAGAGACTCTGCCCCTGTGACTCGGGTCATGTGGAAACAATAGAACATGTGCTCCTTCAGTGTCCGTTCTACAGGGATACCCGTGCCAGGCTTATCTTACCCCTGATAGACAAGCACCCAGGCCATTCAGGACAATTTTATACCTCCCTGCTACTTGCAGATACTAATTCAGCTACAACCTACAATGTCGCAAAGTTTTGTGCAGCAGCATACAAAATCCGCCAGGGAATGACTAGTTCCAAAAGTCAACTGTGTGTCCAGTAATCGTCTTCCCTGAATCTACAATTTGGTGATGGATCTGGACATTGTATGTTTTTACCCTATTTCCCCTTCTGTTCCCTCACCCATATTGTGTTTTTAGTAGTTGTATTTATATTTTTAATGTACCAAACATGCCAGGTTTGTAAGGAAACGTGACACTATTTCCTGTGCTGGTCAATGACCGAAATAAATGTTTTGATTAGTAAAATTCTGCTTCCCTTTTAAAAACTCACCCCACATTTTCAGTGCTGTTTTATACAGCTGTGACTTGCCGAGAGAGGGTGGCATTTAACATATAAGATTTTTTGAAAACAATCACAATGTCTTGTGAGATTTTTCATGGAATTTTAGAAATCAGTTGTGCCATGACTGCATGATAATTTTCTTGAAGAAGAAGAAGAAGAAGAAGAAGAAGAAGAAGAAGAAGAAGACTCAGCAGGCCTAATATTCTTCTTGTATTTGATCTGCTCTCCCAGTGGTAAAGCTGTGGTGTGCAGAAATTTTGCCAAGGCTATCAGCAGCAAGTTTTCACTGAGGGTTGTTTTAATGACTGCACATCAGTAATTTTAAGGTACACGTATTGTAATCAATGAGTGCAGTCAGCTGTGTAAGGAAGTATTGTCAAAAGGGCAGGGTGTTTTCGAAACGACTGCAGTGCTAAATTTGATTATTCTTGTAGCTGAAGGCCAAATAGAACACTACATTGCTCTTAGATTACTTCCCATAGATCTGTTGTGTCTGAAATTGGGAACTGCATGAGCCTTTGAATGAGACATAGTCCCTTTTATATGTAATACATTATAAATTGTATCCTCTAAAGTAGAGATGACATAACTTAAAGAGGAAGCATGAATTTTCCTAGAAAGGGAAAACTGCATCCCTATCCTGCTTCAAACTGCCTTCCAAGTTTCTCTGGCACACTTAACCCATAAACGCTTACACACAGCACCAGTTCCAGTGCTGATTATGGATGTTCCAAAGTGCTGTTTTGATCACTTGTGATATTTTTGTATTTGTATAGACTCAGAAAAATGTGGACTCATATTCTAACTTCTAAGAGGAAATGGAAGATTTACTTAAGTTCACCAAATTGGTTGTTGTTGCTTTTGGAAATGTTGTCTGATTTTTGGATATGTTAAAAATATAATTTTTAATATGCTATCAGCCACATTTAGTCTTTTAAGAGCCCCGGGTTTCAATGGGAAATAGCTGAACAGAAATCTAAATACAAGCTGGATCTACACTGCCCTATATCTGAGGATCTGATCCCAGATCTGCTTCGAAATGGATTATATGAGTCCACACTGCCAGATAATCTGGAATAAGCAGATAATCCGGGATCAGATCCTGGGATATAAGGCAACATAGATCCAGCTGCAGTTGTTATCCCAGCTTAGAATAGACTGAGATATATGGCAACCATTCAGCACTTACTCAATAGGTACAATTTATCAGAGACCAGCAATTACATTTAGTGTCATTGTGTTTTGTTCATCATATTTTTCCCATCATTACATATATATTTTGTAAACAAATGTAGTTTTCTTAACATTTCCATTGACTACAAAATCCTTAGTTCTCAAATCTGGAAGTTAAGCAACAATCTGCTTGCATTCCAATGCCAAAATAACGCAACTCTACTGCCTTAAAATCAGGAGAAGTGATGCAAAAAACAATGAACATTTGTCCTGAACACCACAGAATGTAAAGGAAATTTTCTGCATGGCACTTACACTGCCACTGCATTTTTAGTAACTCCAGTTTGTTAAAATTTATTGTTTGAAGTGTGGAGTGTATTGGAGGAGATCATCAATATTTCTCTTCACTATAGAATCATACAGTTGGAAGAGATCATAAGGGTCATCCAATTAAAACTCTTGCCATGCAAGAACACATAGTCAAAGATGGCCATCTAGACTCTATTAAAAACTTTCAGAGAAAGTGATTCCACCACTCTCTGAGATAGCATATTCAATTTCAAATAGATCTTACTATCAGAACGTTTTTTCTGATGGTTAGGTGAAATCTGTCTACCTTGTAGTTTGAATCCATAACTGTGTCTTAGCCTTTAGAGCACAACAAAATAAGCTGTGGACAAGTCTACATAGGGACCACCAAACGCAGCGCCCAAACACGAATCAAGGAACATGAAAGGCACTGCAGACTGCTTCAACCAGAGAAGTCAGCCATAGCAGAGCACCTGACGAACCAACCTGGACACAGCATTTTATTTGAGAACACAGAAATGCTGGACTATTCTCACAACCACCATGTCAGACTACACAGAGAAGCCATTGAAATCCACAAGCATGTGGACAATTTCAACAGAAAGGAGGAAACCATGAAAATGAACAAAATCTGGCTACCAGTATTAAAAAACTCTAAAATTGCAACAGCACAACAACAGAGAGGAAGCAGGCAGGGACATCTAATTACCTCTCAACAAAAGTTTGCTCCAGGCATATTGTATGCTAATCAAGGTGGTCAGTTGAAACATTCACACCTAGTCCTTTGTCTCACCCTGGTCATTCCACAGACATATAAACCCTTTTTCCTAGTTCCAACAGACCTCACTACCTCTGAGAATGCTTGCCATAGATGCAGGCGAAACATCAGGAGAGAATGCCTCTAGAACATGGCCATACAGCCCGAAAAAACCTACAACAACCCACAACAAAATAAGCTTTCCCGCTCCTCTATATGGTTAACCAGCATTGGATCTACTTGCATTACTGCAGCCAGGAAAATTTGCTTTTCATTACCAGATTTTGCTTTTACCATTACAGAAATATTGTCATTTCACATTCAACCTGCATTGCTGTCAGTCCTCAGGAAGCTAACTTTCGCCATTATCCTTAATTCTATTCATAAGTCCCAGGGAAAGCAGGCCCACTAAATCAAATATAATTAAATCCCACTGATTCAGTAGGTCTACAGTTATTGGGGTGAAGAAGACTTAGGGCTTTTCGAAACAGGCCCAAAACGTGCCTCAGGTAAAAGCAAATTAATGTGGAGCAAACTGGGTTTGACACCTGGATTTGACACCTGGAAAAATCTGGACCTTAGCTATGGTCCAAATCTTTCCAGGTGCTAGGCCTGGTGCTGGGCTTCTGCAGTCCCAGGGGCCAATCTCCATAGCCATCCCAGTTCTTCAGCCCCACCCCTCCCCACCAGCCCACCATTTCCCCAAAACAAACCTTTCCAGAGGGTCAAGCAGCACAGGCCCCTTTACACAATACTCCTGGTGTGCAAAAATGTGTGTCTGGAGGTGGGGGGGGGAGGAGGGATTTCCCCCCATGTAATTTTTGGGCATCAGGAGGTGGGGAGGAGGAGGGATTTCCCTCCTCTCCAAATGCCATTTTCACTAATCAGGAGTACTGTGAAGAAGGGCCTGTGCTGCCAGCAGCTCCCCCCCCCCCCCGCTCCCCGGTAAGATTTATTTTGGCTGAATGCCATCCCAGATCAACATTTGGTTGACCCGGAATGGCATCTAGTCTTCTGAAAGCCTGGGTTTTGTGCTGGGGGTAGGGACAGAAAACAAGGAAGAAAGTGAGTTATTTTAACCCGCTTCCTCCTAGGTTTCT
Source organism: Anolis sagrei (assembly GCF_037176765.1). Classification (NCBI taxonomy): domain Eukaryota; kingdom Metazoa; phylum Chordata; class Lepidosauria; order Squamata; family Anolidae; genus Anolis; species Anolis sagrei. Next base: position 59,645,259 of record NC_090022.1, on the reverse strand, counting down.
GTCAACCAGCTTGAAAGCATCTGGATAAGAATCAAGGGCACTGGGACTCAAAAAGATCTTGTTGTAGGAGTCTACTACAGACCTCCAAGCCAGGAGGAAGAACTTGATGAAGTCTTCTGCCAACAGTTGACCAAACAGGCACAGAGAAGAGATGTAGTAGTCATGGGCGATTTCAACTATCCCAATATTTGCTGGAAAACAAACTCAGCCAAGAGTACAAAGTCCAACAAATTCCTCGCTTGCCTTGCAGACAATTTCATGGTCCAGAAGGTAGAAGAGGCAACAAGGGGATTGGCTACTCTTGATCTCATCCTAACAAATGTGGAGGACCTGATCGATGTGGTTGAAGTGTTAGGATCCTTAGGGGCAAGTGACCATGTGCTCCTGCAATTTGAGGTACAAAGAAAGGCCGAAACTAAGACAAGTCAAACCCGCATTTTGGACTTTAGGAGAGCTGATTTCCAAAAAATGAAGGAAACACTGAGCAGCATTCCGTGGACACAGATACTAAAAGACAAGGGAGTTATGGATGGATGGGAGTTTCTCAAGAGTGAAATACTCAAGGCGCAGTTGCAAACCATGCCAACAAAAAGGAAAAATAGGACAAGTGCAAAGAAGCCAGAATGGATGTCCAAAGAACTTCTAACTGTGCTGAGACACAAAAGAGACATGCACAAGAACTGGAAAAAGGGAGAAATCACCAAAGAAGAATTCAAACAAATAGCCAACAGCTGTAGGGAAAAGGTCCGCAAGGCTAAAGCACAAAACGAGCTCAGGCTTGCCAGGGACATTAAAAACAATAAAAAGGGATTATTTTCTTATGTCAGTAGAAAAAGGAAAAACAGGGAGGCGATAGGACCTCTTCGAGGAGAAGATGGGGCAATGCTGACGGGATAGGGAAAAGGCAGAACTACTAAATACCTTCTTTGCCTTGGTCTTCTCACAAAAGAAAGTCATCTTCAACCTCAGCAAGAAGGAGTGGATGAAGGATTTGAGGACATCCAACTCCAAATTGGGAAACAAGTCGTACAGGAATACCTGGCTGCTCTAAATGAGTTCAAGTCCCCAGGTCCAGATCAACTACACCCAAGAGTATTGAAGGAACTAGCGGAAGTCATTTCGGAACCATTGGCAACCATCTTTGAGAGTTCTTGGAGAACGGGAGAAGTTCCAGCAGATTGGAGGAGGGCCAATGTGGTCCCAGTCTTCAAGAAGGGAAAAAAGGATGACTCAAACAACTACCGTCCGGTCAACCTCACGTCAATACCAGGCAAGATTCTGGAAAAGATTGTTAAGGAAGTGGTCTGCAAACACTTAGAAACAAATGCGGTCATTGCTAATAGTCAACATGGATTTATCAAAAACAAGTCATGCCAGACTAATCTGATCTCTTTTTTCAATAGAGTTACAAGCTGGGTAGATGCGGGGAATGCCGTGGATGTAGCGTACCTGGATTTCAGTAAGGCCTTCGACAAGGTCCCCCATGACCTTCTGGCAAGGAAACTAGTCCAATGTGGGCTAGGCAAAACTACGGTGAGGTGGATCTGTAATTGGTTAAATGGACGAACCCAGAGGGTGCTCACCAATGCTTCCTCATCATCCTGGAAAGAAGTGACGAGCGGAGTGCCGCAGGGTTCCATCCTGGGCCCGGTCCTGTTCAACATCTTTATTAATGACTTAGATGAAGGGTTAGAAGGCAGGATCATCAAGTTGCAGAGGACACCAGAGGACACCAAATTGGGAGGGATAGCCAATACTCCAGAGGACAGGAGCAGGATTCAAAACGATCTTGACAGATTAGAGAGATGGGCCAAAACTAACAAAATGAAGTTCAACAGTGACAAATGCAAGATACTTCACTTTGGCAGGAAAAACGAAATGCAAAGATACAGAATGGGGGACAATGCCTGGCTCGAGAGCAGTACGTGTGAAAAAGATCTTGGAGTCCTCGTGGACAACAAGTTAAACATGAGCCAACAATGTGATGTGGCGGCAAAAAAAGCCAATGGGATTTTGGCCTGCATCAATAGGAGCATAGTGTCTAGATCTAGGGAAGTAATGCTACCCCTCTATTCTGTTTTGGTTAGACCACATCTGGAATATTGTGTCCAGTTCTGGGTACCACAATTCAAGAGAGATATTGACAAGCTGGAATGTGTCCAGAGGAGAGCGACTAAAATGATAAAAGGTCTGGAGAACAAGCCCTATGAGGAGCAGCTTAAGGAGCTGGGCATGTTTAGCCTGAAGAAGAGAAGGCTGAGAGGGGATATGATAGCCATGTATAAATATGTGAGAGGAAGTCACAGGGAGGAGGGAGCAAGCTTGTTTTCTGCTTCCCTGGAGACTAGGACACGGAACAATGGCTTCAAACTACAAGAGAGGAGATTCCATCTGAACATGAGGAAGAACTTCCTGACTGTGAGAGCCGTTCAGCAGTGGAACTCTCTGCCCCAGAGTGTGGTGGAGGCTCCTTCTTTGGAAGCTTTTAAACAGGGGCTGGATGGCCATCTGTCAGGGGTGATTTGAATGCAATATTCCTGCTTCTTGGCAGGGGGTTGGACTGGATGGCCCATGAGGTCTCTTCCAACTCTTTGATTCTATGATTCTATGTCTGGAAAGGCTCTCAGCTAAAATCTATTTTTTATCCTATGATAGAATTCACAATTACATTGAGAGGATTTTTAGAAATGCAAGGATCTGTGTTCTTAGCTATTTTAAAAGAATTCAAAGACATGGCCCTTTTAGCTTGGGATATCAGTATCCAAAGGGATTTTGTAGCACTTTAGAGACAAACCGGGAGAACAAAGTTGGTAGCGTTAGATTTCGTAGACTAAATCCACTTCCTCAGATCCACTTTGCAAAGCCCTGACTAATAGTCCCACAGATGAATACCAGAGGGAATAAAGCATACTAATCAAGGAATTTCCCAATTTCCAAATATCCTGCATATGAAGAAGTAGACTAGGTGTGCGTATACACAGGGCAGGTTAGTCCAGTGAAAATCTGTTCTTTGCTGGACCATCACCTCCTTCATGTTGCTGTTGTCACCTTTTCTATCTGACCACAGAAATCTATCTGCCTTCCTAATCATCGCAGGTGTCTCTGCTGATCTCAAAATGCTTGGTATGCATGATGAGCAAGAAGCAAGGAGTCAATCTCTCCTCTTTCTCACTAGTCATGTGGGTGATGCATTCTGATATCAGTAGAGGCACCTGTGACATCCAGGAGTTGGGGTGCTGATCAGTGCAGGGAATGGGTGAGGGCAACAGTGTCCATCTGGACAGCATACTGGACAGCAAATTATACCTCATCTCACCATCCAGACTACTCCAAAGGTCCAGGATACTCTAAATTTCCAGCAAACGCTGAAGTATCTCATGGCTTTGTCTAAAGTGAGGCAGGCATTTTAAAGTTTAAAAGTCACAATACTCCTGGAAAGCTGCTGTCAGCTGTCAGTTATGGGGCCAGCCAACAATCCATTCACAGTGAGTACAAGAATTGGGCCAGACAAAGTCTTACTTAACAAAACTCTTACTCTTCAAAAGCTTATACTACCAACTTTGCCATTCCCATATGGAACCCAAGGCATCTTAAACTCTTTGCAGAACTGTGTGTTGTGTGTGTGTTGTATATATGTGGTATAGGGGGATTTGTTGTAACAACAGATGGAAGGAATGGAAATTTGAACCCTACTTTTACTGAGCTTCCCACCACTACTTGTTTTTATTCTTAAAAAACACCAACAGAATTTTATAGAGTCATATTTTTTTTGCTTCTGATGCGCACATGTTAGGTTTGATTGTTTGTGGCTGTATTTCTATTGCTTATGCTTGTTTTTATTTTTGACTTTCTATGCCTTGTAGCAGATATGTGTAGCAGTGCCACTTCCAAAGTGCCACACAGAAAATAAGAGGTTTAAGGTGCAAATAATTAGAGCCATTGCCCACCATAGAAAGGTTTCTTGGCAAAAGTATGATGGCTGGGCCCCTACGCTGGTTGCGCAAGGTGGGTTTGAATTAATGAGGGGAATACGTACGCAAGACAGCGCAGTGAGTGAGAGATGCAGCTGCATCAGAGTCGTGAGAACATTGTTCGCCAGAAAGGGGGATAGGAAACATTCCTATCTCGTTTACCATCTTCGTAAGTCATTGTTTATCATTTAACAGTAAATAACTCTAACATTACTTCACTCATCTTAAGCACTATGCTTGGCTGTTTGTTACTTACTTACTTACTTACTTACTTACTGTATTTGTATACCACCTTTCTCAGCCAATCAGTGACTTGATGCCCCCCCTTCTGTCCCCCTTTATGACCCGCATTGCACACATCTTTCCTTCATTAATTCTGACCCACATTGTGCAAGTAGCTTAGCGTAGGGTCCAACTATCATACTTTTGCTAGCTTCTGTACATTTTGATCCCACTGAAGAGATGACATTGTTAATGTATAGTCCCTACCTTTAAAAATAGTTTTGTGTAAATGAACTCTCTAATAGGTAGCATCAACAATATTTTGTTGTTATTTTGGAAATTTGGAATGGCGTATTTATGTTTTCTTTTTGTTGTACCCTTCCAGTTAGGTATACATGGATATGCATTCGCAATCACGAACAATGGATATATTTTGACCCATCCAGAACTCAGACCCCTGGTAAGATAAAAAATAATGTTTTATGTATTCTGTGATTGAGATTCCCTCCTACACATGTGCACACACACTAAATACGCATAACAGGTTTATAGGAAATTAGCTACTAGGGAGACTACCTAAAAATGACAGCATTTAGCCTGGATATTGCAAACACTTTACAATAAAATCTAGTACATATGATAAGTTGACTTAGTGATATAGATATGTACAAGTTGTATGGTGAGAGAGCCAGAGCCCCATTAATTGCAGTGCAGGAAGGGAAAGCCATAAATTGCTGCAATTACATACGCTTACATTGAAATGGAATGCTGTATTCCTAACTAATAGCCCCTATTTGTCATGTTTAAGTGGACTCCAATTTAAAAACTCTGTAGAAATTTTGTACAAGCCCTTTAACGACTACCTCCTTTATTTGAAAAGGGGTGCAAGGATTTTCCTCAATTCTTGGGGTGGGGAAAATAATTTTCATTACACTTGTGATCTTGTGATCCGAACAAAGAAAAGTATGGTGCATTTATTATATTGAATACTTTGCCTAAGTGTTTTCATCACCATTGAATCCTACCAGACAAGTAGCATAAGTGAACTCACTTTAATATAATGTAAATGATATTAGTTCTTAGGCAGTTCTTACTGAAACTATGGATTTCATAAGCATATTTGCAGAAAGAAGCAATATTTATTAGAATGGCATTTCCCTATCAAACAACTGAACCCTTTTTAACACAATGCTTTTCAAAAGTGACCTTATGACTTGTGCATTTGCCCCTCTAATGCTGGAATTAGACATTGCAACTGGTTAATATTTGCATTTCAGCAGATGAAGAGATGAAATGAAACTACCCAATCAACTACTTCTAACTGGATTCCTCCCCCTCCCCCCCCCCCCCCCCCACTCGCCTCCGGGCAGTTTCATTTCAAAGAGAGACAAATTTGCAGAAAGTGTGAGTTTATATTTTGGCATTTTGATATTAAATGGTTGTAATAAATATTTTTAGATTATTTTGTCGCGAGAATATATTTAGCGTTCTTGGCATAGAGAATTTGTCACAATGAGCAAAACCCCTAAAACAAAAGGTTTCTAGTATCATTTATTCACATTCTTTACTTGCATCCTTTATTTATACTTTATTGTTTTATACTTTATTGTTATGTTGTTTATTTTACTGCAATTTGTATTTTTGTATTGTAATTTGTTGTTTGGGCTTGGCCCATGTAAGCCGTTCCGAGTCCCCATTAGGGGAGATGGTGACGGGGTATAAATAAAGATGATGATGATGATGATGATGATTATTATTATTATTATTATCCTTTCCTGTTATTATATGAATAATATTATTTCCTGTTATTATATGAATGAGAGCTACCACATGCATCCTAGACCCCTGCCCATCCTGGCTTCTAAAGGAGGCCAGAGGGGGATTGGCCGAGTGGGTGAAGGTGGTGGTTAATGCCTCCCTTTGGGAGGGCAAAATTCCAGCCAGCTTAAAGCAAGCTGTGATAAAACCACTGTTGAAGAAACCATCACTGGATCCCACTCAATTCATCAACTATTGGCCTGTTTCCAATCTCCCCTTTTTGGGCAAAGTCATGGAACGTGTGGTGGCCTCACAACTCCAGGCATTCTTGGTAGACACGGATTATCTAGACCCGGCACAGTCTGGCTTTAGGCCGGGGCATGGTACCGAGACAGCCTTGGTCGCCTTAGTGGATGATCTGCGCCGGGAGCTCGACAGGGGGAGTGTGTCCCTGTTGGTGCTGCTGGACCTCTCAGCGGCCTTCGATACCATCGACCACGGTATCCTTCTGGGACGCCTCGCGGGGATGGGTCTTGGAGGTACTGTTCTGCAGTGGCTCCGCTCATTCCTCGAGGACCGGTCTCAGAAGGTGTTACTGGGAGACTCCTGTTCAACCCCACAACCGTTGTCTTGTGGAGTTCCTCAGGGTTCAATACTGTCTCCCATGTTGTTTAACATCTACATGAAGCCACTGGGTGAGATCATCCGGAGTTTCGGAGTGCGATGTCACCTGTACGCAGATGATGTCCAACTCTGTCACTCCTTTCCACCTGCTACTAAGGAGGCTGTCGAAGTCCTGAACCGGTGCTTGGCCGCTGTGACGGTCTGGATGGGGGCGAACAAATTGAAATTGAATCCAGACAAGACAGAGGTACTCCTGGTTAGTCGTAAGGCCGAACAGGGTATAGGGTTACAGCCTGTGTTAGACGGGATCGCACTCCCCCTGAAGACGCAGGTTCGCAGTCTGGGTGTGATCCTGGACTCATCGCTGAGCCTGGAGCCCCAGGTTTCGGCGGTGACCAGGGGAGCATTCGCGCAGTTAAAACTTGTGCGCTAACTGCGACCGTACCTTGGGAAGCCTGACTTGGCCACGGTAGTCCACGCTCTGGTTACATCCCGTCTTGACTACTGCAACGCTCTCTACGTGGGGTTGCCCTTGAAGACGGCTCGGAAGCTCCAATTAGTCCAACGGGTGGCAGCCATGATACTAACGGGAGCGGAGCGCAGGGAGCATACAACTCCTCTGCTGCACCAGCTCCACTGGCTGCCGATCTGCTACCGGGCCCAATTCAAGGTGCTGGCGTTGGCCTTTAAAGCCCTAAACGGTTCTGGCCCAACTTACCTATCCGAACGTATCTCGGCCTATCAGCCCACCAGGACCCTAAGATCTTCTGGGGAGGCTCTGCTCTCCATCCCGCCTGCTTCACAGGTGCGGCTTGCGGGAACGAGAGACAGGGCCTTTTCTGTGGTGGCCCCTCGGCTTTGGAACGCCCTCCCCATAGAGGTAAGATCAGCCCCCTCGCTGATGGTGTTTCGGAAAAGATTGAAGACATGGATGTTCAAACAAGCATTCGGTTAATCTGGTGCAAAGAAATTGATGATTAAGGACTGGTAATCATGGACGATGAAATTAGACTACGATTCTAGTTAAGAGATGCATTGGATTGTATTGGTGGCCCAATACTATGTATTGTATGTTGTTTTTATGCTTTTTATACTGAATATTGTTCATTGTTTGTAGAGTTGTAAACCGCGTTGAGTCGCCAATTTTGGCTGAGAAACAGCGGTATACAAGCGCAGTAATAAATAAATAAATAAATAAATTATAAGAATAAATTATTATAGCCTGTAGTACAGTCTACATTAGTGATTAAGTAGTTATATGTGCACTCAGAAGTAAGTCTGATGGAGTTTAGTGGTAATTATTCTGGATATTGCAGGTTTAATCCATGCCCCATGATTACATTTTTTTTATTTTCCTGTGGCCATGACAATGATAGCATTCCTAAGGGCAATTTTCCAGGTCCAAGATTGACTAAAACTAAATTAAAACTACTTGCCTTTTATTTTTATTTTTTGGATTTATTCATTCATTGACATTGATTCGTTCAACAATAACGCTGACAAGGAAATAAAAAAAGAGAGAGGAGTGGGGAGACATGACTCTCACAAAGAAAAGCAACAATTTTAATCAAATTATGACCCTTTACAGCAAAGAAAAATCATGCCAATGTAATGGAGAAAGTGACAACTCAGTAATAGCTGGAACTATACAACTTTATTTATGTCATGAATGTTGCCCTGGAAATCTGTCCTAAGATATTATGAGGGGAAGAACACCATACAAGAAACAAAGTGTCTCATAACCTTTCCTGTAGTAGGCCATTTTTTTCAGCTTGGGAAGGGTTTTTAAGGGATAGGAAGGTTTTTTTGTTACTTTATCATGACTATGAAACTTCCTCAAATGTAAAGTTAAATTGCTCTCATTAGTAATTTTTAAGTGGATGTTTAAAAAACACTTTAAAACTTTATTTCAACTCATGCTCTTGTTTGATTTTTTTACTGACTCCATTTTTTTGGCTTAATTATTGATTTTCTATAGTTCCTTGGAAACTCTTTTGCAAGATTCAACAATAAGGATAGCTTTCAGTCTGAATGGAAGGGACACCTCACCCTGAAGTGGTGAGGTGACTTTCTGCTACACAGACCACATGATACTTTTGAATGTCCAAACTTGTGAAACATGTGGGAATTGAAAGTGAGTCAAATAAATGTGGCTGTACTCAGTCTCCTCCATGTATTTGGTACTAACCAAATTAACACCTAAATAGGGATAAAATAAGAATTTAATCGTAAAGGTCTCGAATAATTATGCATCTTGCAGTTATAAGATTACACTTCTGAAAACAATGTTGTGAACAAAACAGAAGTGGAAAGAATATTTGAAACTATTTGAAAAATGATTGAAAACATATTTTGAGTGCCAAGAAACCATTATGAAAAGAGTCCTGAATTCACAATAATTTTCACAGTTTGAGGCTTATTCTGTGCACAATTATCATGTTGTGGTTTGGTGCAAAAACAACATTTTTATGTGCAGTAAACAGTAACAAAAACAGAATATTATTTTCTGTGCAGGAAATGTGTTTTCTGTGCAAAACATCTGTGTAAAAATTTTGGACAGAACAAATCTTGAATTGTGGATAGACTTCAAAAACTGATTTTTGAAGAGTCCCTCTCAGTAGAAAGAAAATTGCTAAAATTAATTGTTGCTTACTATGAGAAAAACTTAATGAAGAATGATATCCTTAGAACTAAGTTTAAGCCATCACTTTTTAATCTTCATATACAAAACTATTCATTGTTTGTTTATTCATTTGGAATAATCTTGTTCTTCATTCCAAAACATTTACATGGATTAAAGCCCTCTCTTTATCCATAAATAGTCTTTGGAAGTATTAAATTATTTAGGGTTTAATCCAATACCATTTAAAAGAGGGTAAATTGTATTGAACTGAGTGGAACTTTCTTAAGACATTTATAGGCTTCTTTCCCTCCGCCCACCTCCCAAAAAACAAGATGGGAGACATAGGAGTTAACTAATAACTACTTATGTTCAGTGACTATTTGCTTCCAATTCCATTTTGCTCCCTTAACAAACTGGATAGATTGCTATTATTCCAGTTTTGCAAATGGGCATATGCGCAGACTGACCTTCGATTTGTAATATAAATGAATATGCCTAAAACTTTAAAGCCAAACCTACTGATGTAACAGAATTCCTGTTCTTAGTTTAGCTGCCCAGTGACAATAATTTTAATTGTGTTTAATTGTGTAATTGTGTTGAAGAGTTTTTATATTTTATGTTAATATAGGTGAGTGTATTTCTGTTAATACTGAGAGATAAACGATTTTTACATTCTAAAATAATGAACCAAAAAGAGGGGTAACTTATTTCATGTATGTAGACACAGTGCACACAAACATGCAGGTGCACACACAATAGCTGTCCTTTCCTTTTCCACATGCAAATAATATGTTTATATGATCCATTAAAATACAGTTCCTTAATTAGTTTATCTAATGTTCTTTGGTTAATCAAGATTTTATGCATCCTAATTTATTTCCTTCCCTACCTATTCCTGAAAGAATAAAGTTAACATCAAATATTAAAATAGGGCAAACATCTGACTATGTTTCATTCTTAGAAGTCAGATTGAGCAAGAAAGGCTTTGCAGCTCTAAGTACACTTCAAATTCATCACTGTTTGGTGGAACACACAGAGAGAAGAGTGGAGAGGGAGAAGAGTATGGGTTTTTAAAGTTCTACTTAAATATTCCAATTTTTAATATTTGATTTTTATTCAATTTTACTTTAGCTGAAGTATAACTCCAGTTGTATATAAGTTAATATAGGTAGTGATATTTAAAATGAGATATAATGGAACTCATCCTCTTATCTCTTTGTGTGCTGGTTATTGTTAACTACTGTCAAGTCAATTTATGGTGACTGCATGAATGGGAGACCTCCAACAGCCCTGCTCAAATCTTGTAGATTCAGGTCCATGGCTTCCTTGATAGAGTCTATCCATCTATAATGCAGTCTTCTTCTTTTCCGAATGCCCTCTACCTTACCAAGAATTATTGTTGTTTTGAGTGAGTCATGATTTCTTGTGCTTATAGACCGCCGTTCTCAGCCCTTGTGAAGACTGGTACACTCTAAAAACCTAACAAAATGAGTGGTTCTGATCTTTGTTTAGATAGCTTGAACTCTCAATTTATTTAATTGATCTAGACTGGGATGAATTGTTCAAGGCCATTAATAGATGTGGGCTTTAACGGCTTTGTTGATTGCATCTTTAGATGCTACTGGATTTTTGAAGGCTTAGGATTAAGATGTTAAAAGAGCCAATTTATATTCATGGAATCATCTATGAAATTTTGCCACTATTCCTACTTCCTGTTTTATTGTCATTAGCCATGTACTGAGCAAAGCTAAGTAAGCTATTTGATCATGAAAATATTCATAGCTATGCCAGCGTTGATGATATTGATAATAATGAGCTCCATCCAATCTTAATCGATTGCACATTAGAAACTTGTTTTTCTCTCTTCTCCCAATATCTACCAGAACCTTACCCAAATCTACTTGTGAAGATCCCTCAATCCTCTGGAACAGATTTTCCAGAGAGGAACCAGTTCTTGCAGTAACATATATCCTGCTAGTAGATTAGATGCAAGTCAATATTTTACTGGCATTCAGTAAATGTTATTTTCAGAACTAATTCCCATTGAACAATTTAAAGGGAATACAAGAATGTATATCTACAGCTCTTGAGCATAAAATGGGTATATATATATATAACCACAAAGGGCACATAAACAAAAATGCAGATTTCGCTTCCAATGCAAATGCAATTAAATATAAAATAAATCTGAGCTTTTAATCTGTAATTTCCTGTTTCTTAAGCATAGCACTCTCTATTTTTTCCCATTCATCTAAAAACCAAATCAGAATTGTGTTTGTGCAGACAGGAGTGTGTATTTATCACATGACAAAGATGCACTTGAGCAATGCTCATGAAATATACTGCCTTTATTTATTTATTTGTTTGCTTGTTTGTTTGTTTATTTATTTATTTATTTATTTATTTATTTATGACAAACTGAAAAGTGACTTGTAAGAGTAATTCCGTACGGCATCATAGGTGCACTTTCTATGTTTCATCATATAATCATTCTTAGAATCATAAAGTTGGAAGAGACCACATGGGCCACCTAATAATGATGATGATGATAATAATAATAATAATAATAATAATAATAATAATATTAAAAGACTCTGGCACAAATCAGTAAAGGTGGTCCCAGTGGTGATTGGCACACTGGGTGCAGTGCCTAAAGACCTGGGCCTGCATTTAAACACAATCGGAGCTGACAGAATTACCATCTGCCAGCTGCAGAAGGCCACCTTACTGGGATCTGCACACATTATTCACCGATACATCACACAGTCCTAGACACTTGGGAAGTGTTCGACGTGTGATCCAATTCAACAGCCAGCAGAGTGTCTGCTGTGGACTCATCTTGTTGTGTTTATAATAATAATAATAATAACAACAACAACAACAACAACAACAACAACAAAACTTTATTTATATACTGCTCTATCTCCCCGAGGGGGACTCAGGGCAGTTTCTAAGTAACGTCACCGAATCATACAAAGTAAACAGCATAACATAAAATTAACAAAACAACATAAGCATAAAATTATCACAATAACACATGTATATTAAAAACAATCCTGCCTATTCAGAGCAATTAAAAAGCCGGGCCAAGGCTAGTGCAAACTCAAAATATGAGGGGACCGGGAATTAAGTACAGTGCTATAACAGGCTAACGGTAATAGCAGGTACGGGTCTGTGGCTGCTCATTTCCAGGGCCTATCTAGTTCAACCCCCCACCATGCAGGAAAAGCACAATCAAAGATATCTTCTTTTATATCATATTAGAAAAAGATATTTTGATGCTTTTTAGCATACCTCATAACAGCTTCATCACATTTATAAAGTACAGTTTGCCCATATCCGAATGCATGATAATATTTTTTTAAAGCACAGATCATAACATTTCATGCTGGTGTATCAAGACTTGCCCTTTTTGTTTCAATGGGAGGCCCATCTATGAAGTGTTTTTGCTAAAAATATATGTTATAAAATGGAGATGGGGTTTTAGGGAGGGATTTGAAATGAGGAAGGACTTTTGTTTTATAAAACTACTAAACAATTTCTGCCAAGGGGGATATTTTGAATATTTCTTATTCTACTTAATATTAGCCAGTAATATAAACAAAGAGAGAGAGAATCCCCATAAAACCCATAAGCCAACACACAGTTAAACATGCATAAACATATTGAAATATTTGGGATTATGTACATTTCACTCTCTATTGGACTGTAGCCATTCTTTGTAAAGCTAAACAACTAATACCAGATTCCTTCCTTGTTTTCTTTCTCTTTTAATTATGGGCTTGTTATTCTGTAAACTAAATCTCCCTCTCTTTCTTAAGAAGGAAATATGTAATGAATTCCAGCAGCAATAGAAGACACAAGATAGATTGGCAAATGATGTAATTTTCCTTCCTTGTTTTTGTTCATAACAGCAGTTTTTTAATGGGAAAAGTGGATATGTTTCCCTTCCTCACATCACTGCACATCTCTGGCTCATTACCATACACAATCATTCAAATGGTAAGTGCACAGATATATAAAACTGTGAGCCCAGGCGCTCACTACATTATATTCATTCTGTGTGGGTTAATTTTGTATTTTTTTTGTTTTTTTAAAGATTCAGATTTGTAAAATTTGGATCATTTAGCATAAAATCATATCACCATAGCAGTAGAAGCAACCCAAAAGACATCAGTTTTGGCTCGCATAGATTGGCTCACATGTTTATTGAATACAGCCCATGATCATACATCATGATTAAAATGTGTCTGTTATGCTGGTGCCTATGGGATTAAAATAGATCCAGTTAAGTGAACCCTAGTGATCAACCAATAACCATTAGCAATGAACTGTTATGAAGGTTCCCACTGAACTGTATTCTGTACAATGTAAAGCCTGTAGAAAGTTTCCTGGTATTTGAAAATACTGTGATAATTTGAATTTCTAATTGATTTTAGCTTGAGGTCAACTGGTGGAAAATAGTTTTGGACTATCTTTTCACAATGTCCACAGCAGCCCTTTCACATGTTCCGATGTGGTTGGACAACCATTCAAATAATCCCCTGGCATATTTGTCACTCATATTTCTGGAGGTACCTGGGTTAATGAAAGTTGTTTTTAAACAACTCTCTCTCAAGAAGTCAGAAAAGCCAAATGTATTGGAAAAAAGTGTCTTCTATGAAAAGTCTCTATATTTTGAAATTAGACAATATTTTGGTTAGATTGTCTGCAGATTTTATATGGTAAACAAATTATCCTGTTGGGATTCTAATTCCTGCTATGTTCAAGTGAATATTGCTTTTAATTGTGGATGCTCATGCAGGTGAATATTCTATTAGCAATTGCATGCTTTAAAGAGGAATATTGCTTTGTCTTCAGGTGAAATGATTTTTTTAGCTGCAATATATGTCCCAAATACTATGGTGAAACAAAATCACAAAGGATGCATGTGGTAGTGGATGCATGTGCTAGTGATGAACAGTATAGAATCTGACATTAGATGGCAGCATAACTCTGCCAAGTATAATCATTCCATTTTACAGCCATCACTGGAATCTGAGTAGACAGCTCCATTATTCAAAACAGATCCACAGATATCTTTAAATTATACCTGTTTTGAATATTCTGTGTTTATGTGAAAAGGGAAAGTTAAGACTTGTACTGAATGTGTTTCTCTTTACTGCAAAACACTGTGTTACTAAAATGCAGAAACAAAATCTCATTGGCATAAATGCATATACGGCAACAAGGAAACAGAAACTCTATATGTTTCACTTTCTGCTACATGAAAAAGCTCTGTTTTGCTCTAGCATGGAGATATTAACAGGAAATCTTTCCATGGTCCAAAGAAACAGCCTTGGGAAAAAATCATATTCTTTAAAATACATTGGGGTGTCCTCCCCACATCCACAACAAAAACGGCTAATAAGAGCGGATGGACCCCAACCAACCAGAAGTTCTCTCACAGTTGAAATGGCTGCTCTTGTGTTACAGATCAGGGTTTGACAATATCGTACCACATTATTTTTGTAGTGGACAGAGCATTGTCATCTTCATATTAATTTCGTCATCTTATGTCTTGGAAAATTAGTATTCCAGTTTTAAGATTATTTCTAATGGATGTAATATTGCTGAAAGAACTGTTTCCGTCAGTAGAGCTAGGAGACTTGTATTACTTTTCCTTCACAGCTCATGGTGAACCATGAAACTTTGCTCTGAAGAACTTGGACATCACCCAAAACAGATTTTTCAGTTTTGAAAGGAGACCTGTAAGTGAGAGAGAAAAAGGAGAAAGCCATGTTGCTTCAATAGATTGGAGATGTTACATTTTTTTTCAATCTCTTGTTTATTTTAAAAAATAAGGATGTTGTCACTGTAGCAATCAACGTCCTTAGACCTCCCAATTTGAAATACATTGCATTGAAATATGTCACATTGAAAGATTGGAGATTTCAGTCAAATATTGTGTTTGCTATGGAGCAGCCATTGGTTTCTCCAAAGAAAAAGTGTCAAAGGGCATAATGTAGAATCATTGCATTTTGATTAGTGTGCTAACAGTGCCAGGTTCCAACTTTGTCATTGGGTTATTCTCTATTGTATCATGTCCATTGTTGCTTTGGAAAGAGTTTCCCTGAGATTTGGGGATTCCTTTGAGGATTCATTTCCCAGGGTTAGGGTTAGGGTTAGTAACATATATCTTGAATGACTACATGACAGCAGAGTGAATTAACAATAGTAGCTTCAGTGATCCTACCTCTATAAGTACATCTATCTATCTGAGTAAAATTATACAGTATATATATGTTTGTTCCGCAAAGGCTCCTACATGGCATGAAGGATTTGGACTAAATTAAACATATAACCTTCATTATCCAGCTTAAAATATTACTGGGGTTTAAATTAAACATATCACCCCTTCTGTTAGCAGTTATATTTTTAAATGACCTACATTGGTGGCCATGCTGCAGTGCTCAGATGTGGTGGTTACAAGAGGACAGTATAAAGATTGAAAGGCTATCTTAGAAAGATGACAAATGGAAGAGGGCTAGAGCCTCAGCAGGGAAACACTCTAGAAGTCCCCCTCAGAGGACCAGAGCATTGGCATGGAGACGTTCTAAGGTAGACTTTCTCAGAGGGACAGGTGAGCTGGAGAAGGGGGAAAAGAGTCGTTAAGATGGCAGAAATTAGATAACACTTTAGTTCTTAAAATAATTCTATATTTTTATGTATGGAGTAGAGAATTAGTCTGATTTAATCTGTGCTGAGAGGCCTTGTAATTTTATGAAAGGTCTCATTAGAAAATGCATACCTGGGCATTGCTAGTGTATCTATAATTTTTCCATATCCATAACTGATTAGCCATATTGTACCAGCACAAGACATGTCACATGTGGTCTCAATTAAGCCCAGACTCTATAGGTATCACAGGAAGAATTGGGGCTTCAAGATCAGCTTTTGTCTGAGATAACGTCCCTGTGTTTTTCTTTCAAAACTTGGGCTGCGAGCTATTCGCCTTAAATAAAATAAATGGTACACTTCTGACTGAAAGGCTGTTATAGTATGAAACTGGACTGACACCAGGAGTAGGCATTATTGGGCACCTACTAAGGTCCAGACCTTGTTAGATGCCCACTGAAGCATCTTGGCCCTGCTTCTCCTCTTTCTAGTTGCTTGTATGGAAGCAAGAATAACAGGTTAAAGCAGCTTTCTTCATTCCCCCTGTATTTTGTCTCTGGGTGCTTGTGTGGACTGAATCAAGAAAGAGCAAGTAAATGAGAAGGCACCTTAACATCTGTAAATAGAACTACTTTTAATCAAGGGTTGGGTTTTTTGTATTTTTGGCTCTCCCCATGATCAAAACCATGGTGCCTTTTCAATAAAAAAAATCTGTTTTCTGCTGCAGTGTAAATTGCTCAGTTTGGTCACTGAGTTATAGAGCTTTAAATCTGATTTCAGCAAAGTATTCCTTCTAATAAAGTTTAACAGCAAGTGTAAATGCTGCCAATTCTGGGTCTTGGCCAATTTCATGTAGATATCACATTAAGATGTCAGTCTTAAAAGAGTGTTTGCAGCTGAGTGGAACTGCTCATGTGGACTTAACATGTTGGACCTACCAATTATAGCAGTGATTTTTTTTCATCTTTCTCAGAGTGTGGTGAATAGGTCACTTGCCCTGCTAGGCTGTCACTGACTTGAAGATAATGCCACCTGTTAACAATATAGCCCCTGAATCACATACTGTTGTTATGATCCAAGAGGCAACTGCATTTATGTAAAGCGGAAGGGAGGAGGGCTACATTTAATTAAAAGTGACTTTTTTTGTAAGTCTCCCCCATACCCACCTTAACATCTATATATTTGGTTAAATGGGTATGTAACTACAATTTGAAAGACAGTAAAATATGACTTCTTCTCCAGAATGTACCATATTTTCTCAAGTCTAGTGTCCATCTTTTTTTGCTAAAACACATTCCCAAAGTTAGGGTGCACATTAGTATCGAATTTCACAGTAATCTAAGTGCTGAGGCAAACTAAAAGGGGACGTTGCTTCAGAAGCGCCATGAGGCTTACAAACATGGAGTGGCCATTGGGAAAAGAGGATGGAAAGACACAAAAGAAGAAAGCCACACCTTTTTTGGCCAAATTACAAAGAGTACACTTTTTGATGCTGCGCATTACATTTGACAGCAAATATGTTTTTTTGGTTACAGTGTTTTGAAAATTGAGGTGCATATTTCATTCTCTGGCACATTGTCCTAAAGAGATTTTAAAAAATCCCCACTACTTGAAAGTAAAGTCTGTTGAAATCAGTGACGCTACTAAATAAATGGGTTAGAACTACCACCTATGGCTTGGAATTTAACTACCACAGGAATATCCCATTGGATTATGCTGGCTTGCTGTTCCAACCCTTGTATACCCTGCTGGGAGAAGGATTAGATATTAAAGGAAAAAGGAAGACATAAGGCCAATTTAGAGCTAAACAATTCCTTACCTACATTGTTATCTGAAAGTAAAGAGTAGTGCATACTTGCTGTGTCCTTTTATCACTGAAGTTAGGTAATTAGATGCTGTGTTCAAGTTTAGTAATTTGCCATTTTCCAATAAGCTGTTCAGTATTATGTTCCAGAAAGGGAGATCCTCTGCAATTTTGTTACACTTTGATTATTGGCATCATTATCTTCATGGATAAATAAACAAAAATTACTTTAAGATTATGTTGATGGCCCAGTCTTCTAAAACTATAAGCCAGAAAGAGACTTTGGACTTCAGTCAAAGGATTTGATTCCACCCCCCTTCGTGTCCTTAATTATCTTGAAAAATAACTTAGGCCTCAAACCAGGTTTTCTGTGCAGTGTTAATAATGACATAGTTGTACTTAGATTATTTTATAGAATTGTTATAGTTATAGATTGTCTTTCATAAAAACTACTGGTTGTAGAACAGAATGATAATAAAATATTAGAACTAACCAATGACATTAACAACCACAAAAGAGAAATGAATCCATAAAATAGCTTTAAAAGTCAAATATTATGTTTAGCAAGTCAGTTTCAGCTTATGTCAGCCCTTCCACTCATTAACAGCCATACTCAGACTTTGCAAGCTCAGGTCTGGGGAACTCAATCTCATGGTTCCTTGATCATTTCAGTCCATCTCTAACATGGTCTTCCTCTTTTTATTCTGCCTTCCAATTTACTGAGCATCATTATATTTTCCAAGGAGTTATATAATCTCATTATAATGCTGTTTTGTTGTCGTTTATATCTCATCTTTCTCCTGATAATGTGGCTCAAGGCAGCCTACATATTAAAAACAATAAAAGTTAAAAACAATGCAAAAATCAAAATAAAATGACACATAATATAAGATTAAAAACAGTTAAACAGCTAGTGATAGAAACATTAAAAAAGATTAAAATGCACTAATAACACCCTCTTTAAAATCTTTAATACAGAATGGCACAGCAGTGACAGCTCAACCCTCATCAATTTGTAAAGACCTGACAGAACAGAAATGTTTTTACCTGTTGTAAGAAGTGCATGTACAGGGCCACCCTGACCTTTTTGAGGAAAGAGTTGCAAAGTCTGTGATATCTTGTCCAAAGTACACTATGTCTGAAGTATTATATGTCTAAATCATGTCACGTCTAAAGTACAATAATTTCAATTTAGTTGTGTGGGCTTCTAGTAAGAGCTCATTTGCTACTGATCCCATTTAAGGCTAAATCAAAAGGATGCATTTTAAAACCTTTTTAAAAGTACAGGGAGTAAACATGGATTTGAAAGAGATAGCCATGTTATGGGTTTCAGTAAGTATAAACAGGAAAAGGGCAGAGGGAAATGAAACAGATGGCATTCTTAAGATTAATTTATCACAAACGTTCATGAATTTTAATGCATTACTTCATATACATTGTTGAAGTACAGTAATCAAACCGCAAAACATAAGTACAGTTCCATACAAGTGTCGATCACGGCAATATATTCCACAATTTGGGCATGGCATGAAAGTAAACCTCCCCAATCCTAGCAAGCAGACCTCTGTAACTACAGATGTACTCAAATGAGTTTCTCCTATCATTGTAGTGATCAAACAAGTCCCCACAGTATTCAGGGCTGTAGAGCCTACCGTGAAAATATAGAATTGAGCAGAGAAAGCAATTGTTATCCAATATAAGTTTGTCTCTATCAGTAGGAAATTGCTTTAAAATCTGAAAGCTCCTTTAACACGCTTTTCAAAAGTTGTTTTTTCATGGCATTACTTCACTGAACCTGTTCTAATTCATTTCAGTGCATGACTCTTAAAATTTATTATCTTGATTTTAAAAGGGTTTCTATTTGTCCTCATGATTATTGTGTTTTGCTCCTCATCATTTAGAAATTTTGCTCAAGCTGCTCCTTGGGTATGTGAATATGTGTCTTCAAGTCACCTGTTAACTTCTGGTAAACTCATGAATTTTCTAGGGTTTTCTTAGGCAAAGAATACTCAAAAGTTGTTTTGCCAATTTCTTCCTCTCAAACACAGCCTATAGCAGTGGTTCTCAACCTGTGGGCCGCCAGGTATTTTGGCCTACAATTCCCACAAATCCCAGCCAGTTAACCAGTTGTTAGGATTTCTGGGAGTTGAAGACCAAAACATCTGGGGACTCCCAGGTTGAGAACCATTGGCCTATAGCTTTAGTCTCCCATCCAAATGCTAACCAGGACTGAATTTGCTTATCTTTCAAACTCAGATGAGATCTGGAGTCACATTAAAAATGAAAGCACTTAATTTCGTTTACATTGTTTTGTAGGGGGAAAAAAACACTCCAGGAGCCCTGCACATTCAGTGTCTCTATAATCAATTTTTTCATACTCTGCATACCACCTGAAATGTGTGAGGTAACTTTCACTATTTGGGAATGAAGCAAACAACACAATCCAGTGTCAGCAGCCTTTTTACCTGCTGCATCTTACTGCTGAATCGTATGTAGCTTGTGGTCTACTAAAACCTAAAACCTGTATATCTTTCTTTCATGCATGCTGTCCAGCTTGATAACTCCGATTCTTTCAATTTACCCATTGTTTTCTAGCAATATATAGAACATTAACTCATATTTATGGAAGTCAGGATTTGAATTTAATTTGCCTTATTTTACATCCATGCAAAATTGAAACATGTTCATTGAGTAGCTATCCAACATATTCCATACGGAAAACAATCTTAAGTTTTCTATGATTTCTGTTTCAATTTCATCTTTGAGTATTTTTCCTAAAATAGTGACATACAACTCTTCCAACAAATCTTTAGCTGGCTTTTAGGCTGTGATGTATTTAAAGAAAGTATTATTTGTGCACATTTAGAATGTAGACCTTATATTTTATCTTTGCTATCTATCAGCTGTCTATCTGTCCCTAGATCTATCTGTATATCTGTCTGTCTGTTGTAACTTTAGGTTTGCCAGAGTTTGTGATCTTTTGTGCAGGGTTTCCTCTATCTGGCCATTATTTGAAACACTTCTTGCTATTTATACCCAAATGTAGAGCTTGTTTTCAAAAGGTACCAAATCCATTGGAACAAATTTTACATGAATTGGAAAAAAAAACCCATGATGATATGTGTTCTTTTGCTATAAAATGCAATTTTTCAAGCCCTGTATCAATGTTTTAATACATTTGATAGCCTTAATTTTTTCACAATTTGCATGCATTATTCCTACTACCAGGTTTTTTGTGTTTTCTGATCTGTTCCAATTAGATTTTCTGCAGCGGGCACTGTAAAGGTCTATTCTGTTCCTCTTTTGTGCATGTAGAACATTAGGATATTATGCCCAAGGGATACATGTTCAATTTTAAAGATCTCCAGCATCTGTTGGTTTTCCCCAATAAATCAGTTTAAAAGCTGCTATGCAACAACTGCAACTGGTAGTAATCCCTGTCATTATTCAGGTGGAAATTCTTTTTTTGATAGGCTTTTTCTGGGATCTTCAAAATCTACACCCTCCTAAATGAGACACCTGTCTAGAGTCTTTTTAGCTTGGCTTGTATGCAGAAAAGGCATCTCAGCCTCATTTCCCTTCCTTTCTCTTTGAAGGTCTCTTGACTACATTCTCCAATGACATAGATGTCTGCATATACAAAGGCCACTGATTCCATGCCAACATTCTCTTAATCATTTATGGAAAGGTCTCATGTTACTTATAATGCCTTATGTCTGTGTCCATGTCAAATGATTAGCCGCCTATCCTTACACAATTAAAATCTATCATTCTGAGGACCTGCCCAAATCATATGCATTTATAAATGAGAATGCCAGTTCTTCACTACAAGAGATCTCCCATTGCTCCTATAATCACTATGTTCCATAAATCCATAACATACATGTTATCAGCAATGTTAATTATCCCACATTTTTTAAATTCCTTAATTTTTTTTCCAGCTTTGCCTGGGCAGAAATTGAGCATCCCCTGCTGAACATCTGCTTTGCATGAAAGTAATGGTACACTGCATGCTCAGCAGAAAACACTGTATAGCTATCTACCTCTTAATTCTGATTCTTTAAAAGGAAAAATGGTTTTTATCTATTAAGGTTGAGGAAGGTTTCGTACATTGTACCAGCATGAGGTTGCAAAATCTCTTGTGTGCATTGTATTTGTTGTTTTATTCCTTTTGGACCTCCCGTCTACAGTTCCCTAAGCACATGGCAGCATATGTTTAATATTCTCTTACCTTGGAGTAAATTCCACTCAGCCTAATTATGCCTGTTTCTAAGTAAACTTGTATAGCATGACATGCATTGCCCTTCTCCAGCTACTTTGCAAAAACAGTTCATCATACTCTTGTACTCTCTTCTTGAATATGACCTCTCATCAAACCACTCTCCAAATATGTTATAGGATAGCTTCGTTTAAGTGGTGGCTTCATTTTATTGCAGACAAACTGAAACTCACATATATAACAGGCAATAAATAAGGAAAAGTCAAATCTTTAGGTCAGATATGGTGACAATGATAGTTTGTTTTACAAGGACTGTCCTGAAAGTTCCACTTTCCCCAAGAAAAAGTGAATCAGATTTCTACCTGCCTTCATATAATAGCTTGATAGAGGAGGAGAGGAATGTGAGTGTGTTTGTGTGTTACTTTTCTCCAACTAAGTGTGTGAATTTTAGTCTGATACAGTCAGGAGGCACAAGAAAAAGTCTGCTTCTAGAGCATGCTACTGAGTTTAAATTAATTGTTAACTGCCACAATATATTGTACATACTCAAAAAAGGCCAAATGTATTTATGGATTGTTAAACCAGTATTAAGGCTTTCATAGCTGTAAATTTTGAGAAAATTTGTTTCTCCTAATATAGAAAAACAGAGAAATCCATGTCTCAGAGGGAACATTAATGCCCCACTTAAGCAGTGTTAGCCTTTCATAAGCAGCAAATCTCATTTCTCTCTGGGGAGTCCTGCTGGAAACTAAGATAACCTACACTTACACTTGCTTATTCAGGGACTCCATAAAACTCTACAGCTGTAGCTGACAGCAGAATATTTAAATGATTTGAACAGTGTAAATGCTTTGTGTTCATTTAAATATCTGAAGAGTTCAGTCATTTGAATGTCAACAATTATTCCTGTTGGAGTTTACATGCTAAGAAAGAAAGAACATCTGAATCCCTGTGAGGGAATTAAATTGCTATCTAATTAGCAATCCTAAATTGCATAGATTAAAAAAAGATAATTAATAGTTCTAAGGCTTTGCTGGGAAAACCAGTTGCACATACAAATGACATGCAAGAAATTTTGTAGTAATGTTTGCAGTTTTCTTTGATTTGTTCTCTTCATCATTGACGTCAAGTAAAAGCAACCTCAACATATCTGGTGATATGGGAATAATGGCAGATTTTTTTTTATTATTTCTACTCTAAGGAGATAGAATTATGAGCAGCTGTCAGTTTTGTGAACACCTTGAATGATGCACAATGCAAATAAAATACAAAATCAGATTGCCATCAGACTGCTTATCTGCAGCTATGTGGCAGATCTGTTGTAAATGAAGACATTGTTTACACGGTATGTATTAGTCCCTTAAAAATGTGTCCCTTATTTTCTGTATCCTTTAGATCTATTGTCTTGTAGATGGTTGACAAATCTACTTTTGTTGCATTTCAATGATTTTGATCTCCCTGAAAATGAAGTGCAGGGCCAGTACATTATTTCATCTGGCAAAGGTATCACAGGACATTTTATCACAAAGTCCAGGTGAGAGATATGCCAGACAATTGCTTTTTCATGTTGTGAGAGGTGGTATTTACATGTGAGAGAAACTGATTGAAAATCAGAATTCTATCTTATGTGGTAGATTTCAACTGTCCTGTAGAGTGACTTTATCTCATAAAAAGTAATATGAGAACAGAGCAAAGGTGCTCTTTGCTCTATGTGTTTATTTGCCCATGTGTTTTAATTGTTTTATAGTTGATGGGGACTGTTTTTATTGTTGTTATGTTATGTTATGTTATGTTATGTTATGTTATGTTATGTTATGTATGGCATTGAATTTTGCCTGAGTTGTAAGCTGCCTTGAGTCTTCTTAGAGTGAGAAAGTCTGGGTATAAACAAAGCAAATAGGCAGATTATGTGAAAGGCAGTAAAGGACCAACATTGATGGAAGTCAATAGTAAAAAACGGCTTAAAGTGCAAAAGACAAATAGTGAATACAATAAAAAATACAATGCAGAAGGGAAAACTGGCAAAAGAAGACTCTCCATGAACAGTTCTTGGGAAAAATTGAGAACAAAATTGACAAGGAAAAACGTGGATGTGACTCACAAATGGAACTTTGAAAAAGGAGACTGAGGGCCTGATTCTTGTAGTCCAGGAACAAGCAATTAGAACCAATGGCATCAAAGCCAGGATTGAAAAGTTGATGACAGATTCCAAGTGTAGATTCTGTAAGGAAGCAGACAAAATGATGGATCACATGCTCAGCTGTTGCAAGAAGATTGTGCAGATGGACTATAAACAGAGGCATAATACCATTGCTCAGATGATCCATTTGAATTTGCTAACTGAAAGGTTAGTGGTTCGAATCCTGGGAGCAGAATGAGCTCCTGCTGTTAGGCCCAGTTTCTGCCAACCTAGCAGTTCAAAAACATGTAAATGTGAGTAGATCACTTCTGCGGGAAGGTAACACCACTCCATGCAGTCATACTGGCCACATGACCTTGGAGACAATGCTGGCTTTTTGGCCTAGAAATGTAGATGAGTACCACCCCCCAGGAGTCAGACACAACTAGACTCAATGTCAGGGGAAACCTTAATGGCATTTGTGCTAATGGTTCTTGTTTAATTATTTATTTTGCAATAACTGGGTATGGGCCATAAGCTAGAACTAGATACTATATGTGGAGTCTGTTTCCAAAAGTTTCCAAGTTGCCCCAATATAATGAAAAATAATTTATAGGTGGCAACACATTGTTGACTAGGATTAGAATATTATGTACCAATTAAAATAATTAAAATATATCACATCACTTTGGTACAGTGCCTGTAAAATTATATTTTACAGTAAAATAATGCATATCCTCAGCAAATTCTTTCTATGCCATTTTGTTCAGATGGATTTGCTACCTTTTAGCAACAAGCTTCACATATCCTTGCCCATTCAAAACCTTTGCTGGGAAAGAGTTACATAGCAGTTCCCTTTAGATAAACAGATGTTTGTAACTCCATGAATCCTTTGATATTTAGGAACTAGAGGCTTAGAGATTTTCTATACTATTTGTAACAAAAGCATGTTGTAAGTGGAAAGGAGTAGGTGGGGAACTACAATCTTCTTATATATTACATTGCTTACTCAGTTTTACATGTTTTCTTCTTCCATGCTTTCTATCTTGTGTGGCAATTGATCTTCATCCCCTCCCTCCATTATGTGACATAGTTAACAGTTTCTTATTGCAGCACAGCTTGGAAATTGTACTTCATAGCAGTCTCTGGCTGCCAGCTGGCAAGAATGTCTAATCCAAAATAACTACTCTTCAGTGCCAATCATAATCTAAGAAGTTCTGGATTAAATTCTGAAATTATAGCCTTGGTGAGCTACCCAATTTTTAAAAATAAAAAGGATACCTCTTGTTCTCTACTAAGAAAGTCTCTCCCCATCCCAAAGCAACCCATCTGCTGAATCATAATAGATGAATGTGCTTTTGTAATATCCTTCTTATTAGCAAACACACTTCAAATACAATATAGCTCAATGAAGTACTATACATCTGTACCAAGTAAATGAAGTCCATGGAGATTGTAGAAAAGAAATCAGTTAAGACTAGTCATAGAGTAAAAAAACCAAATTAAATAAATTTTAAACATAACCATTGAGATCTACATTAAGATCCCATGATGTTCTCTGATACATCTCTAGGGAAAGATTATACATAGCTTCTTCATTAGAAGACAATATAAAATCAGCAGAACAGAATAGGTGGTGATGATGATGATACTTGTTTATGATTATGTTGAATTTCCTTAACTGACTTACTTTCAGATAAACCATAATCTTAGATAATGTATGACCCTCCTCAGCTTGTTGTAATACAGCTCCCTTCACCTTTGCCGGCAGAGCCAATGAAATGTTAAAAATTCCAATCCAAGCACACCTAAAGGTCTTCAGTTTAGCCTAATCTAATAAGAAAAACCCAGGAACACATGAAAAAAGGATCAAAATGCTCATATTATTTTCCCCTGAGGTGTACTTCTGCCTTTCATCTTGCCTCTCCACCATTCTAAATTGTATTAGATATGAAGTGAGTGAGGAAAAAATGGCTTGTGATGCAATCTGGGTGGCATCTGATCCAGGAAGCAAGAAAGTAATTCAGCTTTGTTGGGATGCATGCAGCTGCATAAAGGAAATCTTGGACTTCAACCATGCTAATGGAAGAGAGGTCAAGCATCAACTAGTCCAACTTCCTGCAATAGTAGGATTATTTAGTCTTAAAGGATCTCTGACAAATGCTTGTTTGGCCTTTGATTTCAAGCCACAGGGATAGAAGATTCTGCAGCCTTCCTGGAGGTCATCTTTAATTGCCTGTCCAATCTTCCCGTTAAGAAGCTTGCAACCTGAACTTACTGCTTCTGGTTCTTAGTGGCCCTGGAGGATTGTAAACAACAGCCTTCCACTGCTTTAAGCCTTTTACATGGTTTAAAACTATTGCTCATGCTTTAATCTCTCTTCTTCACAACCCCCCAAGTTAACTATACTTTACTCATTTATCTTTTTTTTTTAATCTATCCCCAATCGCTTTTGTTGTTCTTCTTTGAGCTCTGGTGAACATTTTGAAGGCAGCTGAGATATCTCTTATATTCACTGAACCAGAGCTGGCTCAAGGCATTTTCTTTTCCCTATAAGTCCTCCAAGTTAGGATGAATATAAAGGTGCCAGAAAAGGATGTTACAATGTACTACCTGAGCCAAAGCAATGGCAACAAATGGGCATTTCGTGCCCTGGCAAAATAGGAATTTTTCCCTTTTTTCCCTCTCCCATTTCTGAGGAGGGGTTTTTCGCCTACCCTATACCATTCAGCAGGGCAAATTGGGAGGTAAAGGCTATTAAATAGGCTTACCTGGAAGCAGCAAGGGAATTGAATTTGGTGCACAACCAAGGCACCCACTTTGATAGGGCAGCAGCTGTTAGCTGTCTCCATGTTGTAAATAAAAGAGGGGGAAACGTAATAAAATGGCATGGGGACTGGAAATATGTCATTAATAATTCTGGGAACAGAATTACCCTCGCTAGGTTCATTATCAGGTCCAGTATGGAGAGAAGGATACTAGAGACAAAGTTGAAATACTTTGGCCACATCATGAGGAGACAGCAAAGCCTAGAGAAGACAATTATGCTGGGGAAAGTGGAAGGTAAAAGGAAGAGAGGCCGACCAAGGGCAAGATGGATGGATGGCATCCTTGAAGTGACTGGACTGACCTTGAAGGAGCTGGGGGTGGTGACGGCCGACAGGGAGCTCTAGCGTAGGCTGGTCCATGAGGTCACGAAGAGTCGGAGATGACTGAATGAATGAACAACAACATGTATTCAGGGACTGCATTGGGGGAGGGATTGGTGATTTTAATTGGGTAAAATCAATGAAAGTTGCCCTTAGTTAACCCAATCACATGTATGGCCTCTTTATTTGTAGGGATTATGCAGCAAATGCAAGTATGCCCCCCCCCCCAACCAAGTGACTGAAAGCACAATACTAATTCACTAGATCAGTGGTTTTCAACCTGTAAGTCCCCAGGTGTTTTGACCTACAACTCCCAGAAATCCCAGCCAGTTTACCAAATGTTAGGATTTCTGGGATTTGAAGGCCAAAACATCTGGGGTCCCAGAGGTTGAGAACCACTGCACTAGATAAAAAGTGCTCATTCTGCCTAACAGTAGAGCCGAACAATATATCAAGTTGACCCTGAGTAAAAGAAAGATCATTATTAGGATCATTCATGATCCAGAAATACTTCTGATATTTTAATATCATGGAGTAGAGATGAGAAGAATATGCAAAAATACCCCCCCCCCCCATCAAAAAAAGATTTTAAAAGGTTACCCTTTATTGGAACATTTTGATGAAGAAAATCTTTATGAGAATCATTTGTGTTTGGGGATTATTATGTGAAATAATATCTCTGTACAAAAATGCTGCTTTCTTTGTAGAAAAATGTTCATTTTATTTTTAAAAATATGTCCCCTATTTGCAGATACTATACAAAAACTGTGCAGTTCTTGATGATTTCTCTGCATTGGGAGGAGAGTGATAAAACTATCAGTTCTTAGCTTTGAGAATGAAACTTATGAAGATTTACATCACTGTCATAGAGCAGATGTGAAAGAGGAAAAACTATAGAAAGTAATGTGAAATAGCTCAACAGGGAATCTTTCTCTTCAAACCTTGTGTGCCCCACGTATGCACTGCATGCATCAGGAAAAAATGGAATATATGGTCACACAGGAACTGCCTTTTAAAATATTATCATTATTTATTACATTTTCACACTCATGCAATGTCAAGCATTTGGTCCTGCTGCTACATTTATCCCCAGAACAACCTTATGAAGTGATTGAGGGCCCTTCCACACAGCCCTTTATCTCAGAATATCAAGACAGGAAATCCCACATTATCTGAGTGTGGACTGAGGTAACCCAGTTCAAAGCAGATATTGTGAGATTTTCTGCCTTGATATTCTGGGATATAGAGCTGTGTGGAAGGGCCCTCAGATTGAGAAATATGACTAGTCCAATATCACCCAGTGAGGACCCTTCCACACAGCCATATAACCCAGAATATCAAGGCAGAAAATCCCACAATATCTGCTTTGAACTGGGTTATCTGAGTCCACACTGCCATATATTCCAGTTCAAAGTAGAAAATGTGGGATTTTATTTGGCTGTGTGGAAGGGGCCCAAGCTTCATAAGAAAGTATATATTCAATACTGGGGTTTTTTTTCTGAATTATGGGCTAACATGAATCAGACTGACCATTTTGTAAAAAAAGGATGCAACAAATACATTCAAGACCTTAATAAAACATAAGAAGTGGCAATATGGATGCCTTTTCTCCTAATAATAGTATTTTTTTAAAAAAGACAACTAAAGTTTAAGGATTGCTAGGAATCTATGTAAAAAGTGGGATTTGGCAGATTTTTGAATCTCTCTGAAGATCAACAATCTTGCCTTGAACCTTGTTCTAAGCCCATGTAAAAGAAACTAAATTTTAAAAAAATGGAAAAGGAGGGGAATTCCTTTGTAGTTCAATAATGCCTTTTCTGTACTGGCTGATATCTTTTTCTCCTATCTGACTCTGATGTCATCCTTCTAGTAAACAAAGTAACATGTATCTTAATTGCAGATTGCATTCTGATAACCCAATCCTCTACTTATATGTCCCTTGGTCCGAACTAAAGGGGGTGTGTATGCTTTTTGCCCCTTAACCCCTGAAATAACGAGACAGACAACAAAGGTATGGATTCAAATTGGGCAACTTTTATTGAATGTTACCTATTTAACTTTACCTGAACTAAACTAAGTGTCAAGGAACTTGGTGGCAAGCTGAGTCAGCGTCCCCAGCTACTGCGTGTGTGATGTCAGTGTGCCCTGGATCCCCAACCAGGCAACCTGAAGGTAAAAGTCTGGAGAAGCCTGTGTCCGATTATTGATATCGGCTTCTCTCTTTACTGGGCCAATGGATGTCCCCTCACCCATTTGTTGACTTCTAGGTGAGTGTTTGTTGTACAGTGCCCCCCACCCTTAATGGGTGCCCTGTGTATACCTCCATGTCAGTGTTTTCCTGAACTATTTACGCCACAGATTGGGGGCAAATGTCCATTTCGCCCCCATCCCCCACCAAGCCCCTTAAAACTTCCTGAATGCCTAACTGCAAATCAGTTAAAAAGTGTGCGTTACCCAAATCCGACAAATGTACCCCATCAGAACGGTAAATTGCGTTTTTTGTCATGTATGATGTCCCTATGAGGAATGTAAGACCCCTTGCACCGTGTTAAAGCCGTGCGCATGGCCCGGTTCACACGCTTTCTGGCCTTCTCGAGCTTCCTGACATCACCGCCTCCTGCCTCCGAAGGCGTGGAATGATGGCCGACCAAGCGATGTGAACCCGGGGCCATGCCTGCCAGATCTAAAATTGCCAGCACGGGCTTGTAGATACCGGGCCCCGCTGTTAAGCAGGCCCAGAACGTTACCTCCGATATGGAGCACCGGCCCACCGAAGGCCACGAACACCCTTCCACTCGCCAATGCAGCGGAAGCGCAACCCGGCCCAGCAAAGGCCACGAACACCCTTCCACTCGCCAATGCAGTGGAAGCGCACCCAGACGCTGGCCAAAGGATGAGTTCCTGGCGTATCTCTCCGCCCAGTGGACATAATTATGCCCACAACAAGGATTCTCCATCTAAGCACCAGCCTGGCAGTTCCTGCAAAATAAACGACAAACAAACAAGCGCAGGGCGAACCTATCGCCGGTAATTGACCTATTTCCCCCCGCCCAGTAATTTAAAGGCCATAACACTATAACCCTAGCGAGCTGCCAAAGATGCCGCCCCTATATGAAAGGAATGAATGCCAAATTATCCAATTCAACCGTTCCTTCTGGTGTAATGTGAGATACCGGGGACCCAACACAGTAATATGAAAAATCCTCTAAAACCAACCCTAGGTACTTAACTGCCCCCTTAACGGAGAACCGATCCACCCCAACTCTCAACTGATTTAACCTAATTAGGCTGAGGCCCCTGAGCCACCGCGGCCTGTCCTGAAGGTTTCTTAACGAACTGAGTGTCCCTCGTATTACTTCTCGCAGCTCTCCCCTTGGGGCAATTTCGGGATGGGTGAGTCCCGTAACAAATGGCACACGAGTGAGCGAATCGACAGTCCTTACGTGAACAGGCTCCCTGAGCCACAAATTCCCAGCATAAAGGCCTTTGGCCCTGGGACTGCGGCTGGGGAGCCCCCTGCCGAGAGGGCTGTCCCGCTGTGTTCTGAATAGTGTGCCCACTGTCCGCCTTCAAGGCAGAGGAAGCCCTAGATGGATTCATCACCTCAATCCAAATTTGATCATCGATCAAATCCCAACGCTTATCCGGATGGGAAGCCGCCTCGGTCCTAAACCGCCTATCATATTCCAGCCAAGCATTAGGAGGGCCGCTGACATAGGCTTTATTAATGATGTTCTGATACTGCCACAAAGCTGTAGCCCTTTCAGGGGCAGCATCAGAAAGCAGGTTCGCATACATTGTAAAGCAAGGGAGCCAATTCTCCCAATTCTGCTCAACCTTGCGCTTTTTGATCTTCTCCTTACTGTCCTCATCTAGCTCATCCTTCTCTTTCTTATCCATATCCCTAAAGTACAGGGAAAAGATATCCACATATTCGTTCCTTAAAATCCTTTCCATTGTTTTTGAAGCCAAATGTGAGCCCAAGCCAGAAAGACTAACGGTAGGGGTCGCTTGCGGAGGCCATTTGGCCGTTCCCCAGAATTTGTTAGCTTCCCCAGTTCGGGCCGACTCCAAAGTAACAGCAGCTGGCTTGATCCCTTGAGAGGTGGCATCCTCCGATTTTTTCCCTGTCTTGGGGTCCACACCACCCTCTGACTGATTACCAACAGTCCCCTGTGATTGCACCCCCACTACCGACTGAGCCCGTCCCTGGCCCCACGGCCATGCAATTGACGCAGCCGTATTAACTGATGTAAGTGCAGGAGATGTGGATGTTAGTGTGGTGCAATTACCTGCCAGGACAGCAGACACCAATTGCTCGCTCCCACCGACCCCAGAGGAAGAAGCCATCGACCCAACTGACTGAGTGGACCCGGCCGCAGCATAAGACCCAGAGGCCAATGCCACGGGCTGACTAGGTCCGGCCACAGCAGCCGCTGAAGACTCAGACGCAGCCTGCACAACTGGACACGCCTCGGTGCTGGTAGCGGTCTGCACAGCTGAAGACACCAGAGAAGAACTCCCCGCAGCCTCCGGAGCAGCCACTTGGTCAGGAAGCCGGATCGCCCTATCTGCCCCCACGGTCGAAGCCGACTCTAAAATAGAAACACGGGACAACAAAGACTTAAATAGTTGTTTCTTGCTTGCCCGGCGAACTGACGAACTAGCCCCAACCAAGCCAACCCCCCTATTCCTTTCAACTTGAGTAACACGCTGCAAAAGGGCCTCTAAGTCCTCCAAAGAGACGCCATCCTCGTCCGACGATGACCCGTCCTGACGCAAGGGCCGCTTGTGACCCGACTTCTCCGCGGGACCCTTCCCCTTAGGGCCCCCTCTGTTCTTCTTTGAAGGCATTCTAAAGAAATAGAAGGGAGTAAAAGGCAGCAATGAGCGCCAGCACTGCACCGTAGCATTGCCTCGGTGGCAGCCCTGCAAACCACCCCAAGCTGAGTGTGAGAGCCCACCACCCATACAGACATAGAATCAAAGAGTTGAAAGACACCCCCGGCTCCATTCCAAATCCCTCCACTATGCCGCCTTAGCATCATAGAATCAAAGAGTTGAAAAAAGACCCCAACAACAGCAGCAGGAAAAGGGGAATAACCCCTGCCCCCTGCCACCTAATAGAATCAAAGAGTTGGAAGACACATTCCTGTAACCCGCCTCCACACAATAGCAGCCCCAATTAGCAGGACACTGCCCAACTGCTATGCCCATTGGCAGCACCTATTTCCCTTATACATTGACAAAAGCGGGGGGGGGGGGGAGAGGATATCCTTTATACTACTTATATTCGCGACTGCAACCCTGCAGAGATGCAGGCTTACTTGACAATTAAGTTTAGTATTATTATCAGCACAAAGCTTGTGTGCTAATTATTTATTTTAATTTTACTGCCAATTTATTTTATTTCTATTATATATCGTAGGTATATAATAATTTTCGTCATTTATATATATAAAAAATGTATGTACGCAAATGCTTGTGCAATCCACATAAACAACTGGGTCCCTCAAAGGACTCCGAAAACCAACCCTATTACCAGGCCCCGCTGCCAGCTGCAGGCCTATACAACAATTAACCCAAAATAACCCCCCATTCAATCAAGGCCCGGCCGCCTCCTAAATGGCCACCGCCGCCGAACGCCAAAAAACGACCCAAAATGGCGGCCACTACCCCTAACTGAAAAAACAAAATGGCGGCCGTTCCCGCCAAACCAAAAAACAAAATGGCGACCGCAACACTCCGACGCCGCCGAAATCCAAGCCGCGGCCCCCTTGAGCACGCTCCCAGCCGCTCACAAAACATCCCTGTTCCCCCCAATAAAGTTACACCGCGCGCAGCCCTGCTCGCGGCAAAAATACCAAAGTAAACTGAAGGGATGGCAACGCGGCTGCGCGCCGACGCGCGCCCATGGGGAACAGAAAGGAGCGCAACGCGGCTGCGCGCAAACGCGCGCCCATCGCCTGCGCGGCTCGCCCCAAGCGCCCTGGGCCGCCAACCAGCCGCGGCCCAACGCCAAGGCCGCCGAAAACCAGGCGGCTCACTACCGCAGTGCCCGGGCAGCCGGAAAAAACCCCCGGCAGCCTCGGCAAGAGCCCCGCGCGCACAGCGCAAAAAGGAAAAAAGGGGGCAGCCAAAGAAACAGCGGCCGCCGTTCCTTCAGCGCCCCGAAGATCTCCTACTTCTCCAGGCCCGAAGGGAAGGAGCAGCGTCACCCTCCTTCCCAAACAGCTCCACACCGACCTGGAGCAACCAAAGAAGCGTCTTGTCTCTTCGGAAAGTCTGACAAGACTGAGGTAAAGGGCTGGCTCACATAATAATCCAGCCCCCACCCCCTTTCTAGGAGGTTCTAACTGGAACCTCCCATTCTCTCCCTTCAGGGGGTGGGGCAAATCGCTCTCCCCACCAACTGTGTTGGTGTGGAGAGTCCCATCCCTATGAACTAAAGCACCCCCATCCTATGAACTCTGGGCCTCTAGTGATTATTTTAGAACTTGCTTCTCTACAGACTAGAATTAATGCAATTAGACACCAGAATTCCATAGCACTGACCATAGCAGTTAAATTGGTGTACCCTTCATGAATCAATAGACTTCTCATGGATGACATAGAATGAACCCTGTGCCATATAGTACAACACTTTTGAGATACCTCTATGGTTTTTCTTCAGTTTTGGTCTCCTATTGTATATGTGTGTATTTGTGTCCACATGCCATCTTTGAAGGAGGGGTGGGCATTTTATCTGAGGATGTATTTTTGCACCTTATGTATTTATCCATGAGACATAAACTAGATCCTATCCTATCTTTTCCTATGTGTCGTCAATCCACTCCTTTGGGCTTTGGCAAATGGTAGATTTGACAACGAATTGACAACAAATCAGATAGGATAGGATAGGATGTATTTTATGTCTCATGAATAAGGTCATCCAATTTTATATATTACTAACTTGGGGACCCGGCACTGCCCAGGTTATTAGAGAAAGGGGGTATAGGGGGTTCTGTATGCCAAGTTTGTTCTTTATTGATCATTGGATGAGGGTTGCATTGTTTTCAGGAAGTGAGTGAAGGTACTGCAAGCCCCATTATCCATGGTCCACCCTCCTCCAAACTGCTCCAGGATGTAGAGTGGGTCATGAGGGCTCTGTGTACCAAGTTTGGTCTTTATCCGTCATTGGTGTGGGTTGCAATGGTCTCAAGAAGTTAGTGAAGATACTGCAAGTCCCATCATCCATGGTCCACCCTCCTCCAAACTGCTCCAGGGTGTAGAGTGGGTCATGAGGGCTCTGTGTGCCAAGTTTGGTCTTCATTGGTCATTGGTTTGGGTTGCAATGGTCTCAAGAAGTTAGTGAAGATACTGCAAGTCCCACAATTCATGGTCCACCCTCCTTCAAACTGCAGCAGGATGTAGAGTGCATCATGGGGGCTCTGTGTGCCAAGTTTGGTCTTTATTGGTCATTGGATGATGGTCGCTGTGGTTTCGGTAAGTGAGTGAAAGTATTGCATCATCCATGGTCCATCCCCCTTAGAACTGCATCAGGATGTAGAGTGGGTCATGAGTACCCTGTATGCCAAGTTTGGGCCTGGTTTGTGATATAGAGTGCCAACCGAGGCCTACCTTTTGTAGTCAGGCCTTGCCAACCGAGGCCTACCCTTTTTAGTCACACCTTGCCAAGCAAGGCCTATCTTTATTTAGCCAGGCCTTGCCAACCTAGGCCTACCTTTTGTAGAGGCCTTGCCATGGGAGGCCTAACATTTTGAATTTCCAACTCCCTGGTCTGTTTGCTAGGTTTGGTCTTATTTTGTCATTGTTGGGGGCCACAAGGTGTTTTGTACTTCAACTCCAAACATTCCTGACAGCTTCAGGCCCTTTGCTATTCCTCCTGTTTCCTCGGAATGTTGAGATTGGCCAATCAGAGACCATATGCAAATTGTACCACAGTGGCAGCCAATCAGAATCTTGGAATTTTCAGGCTGGCCAATCAGCGACCATATGCAAATTGTGCCACAGTGGCAGCCAATCAGAACGCTGCCACACACACCTCCCTCCCGTCCTTCCTCTGCAAACATACACTGACTTTTATTATATACATAGATAGATAGTAAGATCATGCAACTTTATCTACTAATAGGTTAGACTAAGTTGACTGGAGTACTACAAAAGGCAATTACATTTTGCACAGAAGGTCCTAAATCTAATTACTAGTCCTAACTGGAATACACTCATTGAATAAATTATTGAATTTGCACATACATACAATTGATTCAATTGTATGTACTATTGATTCAATTGTCTTGCGCCAGTTGCCACTAAGAATTCCAGGTGGAAGGATGATGCTTCTCCACTGACAAAGATTGTAGAATTCCTTATACATCTGTTAGAATGTATGGGCAGATGATGAAGAGAAGGAGGAGAAAAAATTTCAAAGAGAAGTGGAGTTTGGATGGACCAGTCTTACATGAGTAAAAGAAGTCAATATGTGGAATAGTGTTTTGAGATAGATGGCATGGTAGCCAAGATCAGAAATGCCTAGAAGTTTCCCTAGCTTACACCTTCATGGATATATAAAAGTCTATTCAGTATTTCAGCCTTGAGACTACACAAGCCGTGATGTATCATGACCTCAAACGTACATGCCCTCAAAATTATTCCGTTTTCTGGTTCTTCATAACTAAGCAATGACAGCCCAGAGCCAGGTAGAATTTGAACAGGCAGCTAGAGTTAATTTTTATTATTTTTGTACACTGCCTGACTTAGTGTAGGAAAGTGGATATTTTTGCATAACTGTAGTGTTAATATTGAGTAATGCTGAGTAACCAAACTTGCACAGAAAATATATATTCCAAACAAAACATTGATGTAATCACTTGGAAAGCTTGCAAAATCTTGCAAAAACTTTAAGCCATACTTTGGAAGTCAGTTTGGGAGTAGGGTAATAGTGTCTGTCTCCTTCTAATGTGCAGTAGGTGACAAGTATTTTATTGCATTATAGGAGCAGAAATGTTAAGATCACTCATCATCATATTATTTTAAAAAATGAAATTTGCAGTGTAATGAAGCTAATAATAAAAACAATAATGTTACTTTATCAATGTTTCCCTTGCATTTTTCTCCCATGAAAGAACAGATAAAATATAGTATAACAGATATCAACACTATACATCCAAGGGGTTATTCCTTATCTTTTTAAAAATCATTTTTATTAACAAATACCAATGAAATACATCAACACACATCAACAACATTAAACACAGTAGACAAAGTTATAGGCAAAATCAGCATAAACAATCCCTACACACTAACAAAAATAACAAAAATATTATTCCTGTTACTTCCAGACCGCTTAATGTGATAGTACTTATTTCTGGGTTATTCCTTATCTTATTTAAAGAGAAATATGTATACATTTTGTTGATAACAATATAGGAAATACCACTTCCTGGATGGCTGCAAGATCTAGTTCAGAATGTCTTTTATAAACTTTCAGAGTATGACCAAAGTCTTGTTTACTTTCCAGTATAATTATACAGATACTACAACAACAACAACAACTACTACTACTACTACTAATAATAATAATAATGTATAATATCCATGTTGTTCCCTCTGTTTCAAGAGTGTGTCTGTAGAAAGATTAATTTCAATTAAAGGAAATATTTTCTACAGTCCAAACAAGTTGTGTTTTAGAAACTATTTGTGAAAATATATTTGCTTGTATTCTTCCCTTGGTAGTGACTGAATAATATGCTGAAAAGAGTGGTGACATTGTTGTTGTTGTTGTGAAATTTGGGGCAATAATGAAATTGTTTGCTTTTTTATCCATCATGTTAAAAAACTCTCTTTTTTGTATTTTTTATAACTCCAGTATGAAGAAGGAAAAAAGCGAAGGAAACCCAACTACAGCAGTGTTGATCTTTCTGAGGTTGAATGGGAAGATCGGGATGATGTGGTAAGTTGTTTTATTCCAGCTTTTGAAGAACAGTTGATTCACTCACTGTCAATCTACATAAGCAGCAGGAAGAAAAGGAAAGAATAAGAGGTATTTCCATTTTGCAGAAGTTTTCCCACATGCAGATGAAAACCTGGGGGCAATCCCTCTTCCTCCTCCTCCTCCTCCTCGCCTTCTCCTTCACCTGATATTTCTTTTTCTATATCAAGAATTCTTGGGGAAGATTAGAAACAGCATTAAAACAATTCAATAAGTTAAAAACAGTAAAATAATTTGATTAAAACACAATAACCAATGCAAAAAGTTTTAAAACTATTTTTTTTAAAAAAATAAACAATGGAAACAGTCTTTGGGTTGAATTAAAGAGGATCAAAGCTCTGGTGAAAAGCCACATTTTAACTTGGCACCTAAGTGATAAAAGTGTTGGCACCAGTTGGGCCTCCAGTTTGGGTGCCACAGCCGAGAAGGCCCTCTCTTATATCTCAACACACTTTATTGATTTCACTGATGTGACACAGATGAGGTCACCCCCCCCCTTCCAAATACTCAGGCAGGTACTTCTGACATACGGGAAGTATCCTTCAAGATCCCAAAAATGTAGGGCTTGAAATACCATTGCAAGGACCCAGAATTCAGTCCAGAAACCAGAAACATCTTGGAAGCCAATGCAAATATTTTAATATGCTTTCTATATAATATTCCATCTGCATTATTGGCAGATGCACAGTCTTCTTCAAAGGCAGCCCCACATAGAGTAGTCTTGTCAGGGGGTTGTCAATGCACAGGCCACAGTGATTTTTGGCTACAGTGTAATGAACTGTATGAAGACGTACATCCTTTTACTGAAGCTAGCATTTATATGACAGATGACTCTTAATTAATTTCTCCACTTCCTGCCTTTTAAAAGAATCATAGAATCATAGAATCATAGAATCAAAGAGTTGGAAGAGACCTCATGGGCCATCCAGTCCAACCCCCTGCCAAGAAGCAGGAATATTGCATTCAAATCACCCCTGACAGATGGCCATCCAGCCTCTGCTTAAAAGCTTCCAAAGAAGGAGCCTCCACCACACTCCGGGGCAGAGAGTTCCACTGCCGAACGGCTCTCACAGTCAGGAAGTTCTTCCTAATGTTCAGATGGAATCTCCTCTCTTGTAGTTTGAAGCCATTGTTCCGCGTCCTAGTCTCCAAGGAAGCAGAAAACAAGCTTGCTCCCTCCTCCCTGTGGCTTCCTCTCACATATTTATACATGGCTATCATATCTCCTCTCAGCCTTCTCTTCTTCAGGCTAAACATGCCCAGTTCCCTAAGCCGCTCCTCATAGGGCTTGTTCTCCAGACCCTTGATCATTTTAGTCGCCCTCCTCTGGACACATTCCAGCTTGTCAATATCTCTCTTGAATTGTGGTGCCCAGAATTGGACACAATATTCCAGATGTGGTCTAACTAAAGCAGAATAGAGGGGTAGCATTACTTCCTTAGATCTAGACACTATGCACCTATTGATGCAGGCCAAAATCCCATTGGCTTTTTTTGCCGCCACATCACATTGTTGGCTCATGTTTAACTTGTTGTCCACGAGGACTCCAAGATCTTTTTCACACGTACTGCTCTCGAGCCAGGCGTCCCCCATTCTGTATCTTTGCATTTCATTTTTTCTGCCAAAGTGGAGTATCTTGCATTTGTCACTGTTGAACTTCATTTTGTTAGTTTTGTCCCATCTCTCTAATCTGTCAAGATCGTTTTGAATTCTGCTCCTGTCCTCTGGACTATTGGCTATCCCTCCCAATTTGGTGTCGTCTGCAAACTTGATGATCATGCCTTCTAGCCCTTCATCTAAGTCATTAATAAAGATGTTGAACAGGACCGGGCCCAGGACGGAACCCTGAGGCACTCCACTTGTCACTTCTTTCCAAGATGAAAAGGAAGCATTAGTGAGCACTCTCTGTGTTCGTCCACTTAACCAATTACAGATCCACCTCACCGTAGTTTTGCCTAGCCCACATTGGACTAGTTTCCTTGCCAGAAGATCATGGGGGACCTTGTCGAAGGCCTTACTGAAATCCAGGTACGCTACATCCACGGCATTCCCCGCATCTACCCAGCTTGTAACTCTATCGAAGAAAGAGATCAGATTAGTCTAGCATGACTTGTTTTTGATAAATCCATGTTGACTGTTAGCGATGACTGCATTTGTTTCTAAGTGTTTGCAGACCGCTTCCTTAACAATCTTTTCCAGAATCTTGCCCGGTATCGACGTGAGGCTGACCGGACGGTAGTTGTTTGGGTCATCCTTTTTTCCCTTCTTGAAGATTGGGACCACATTGGCCCTCCTCCAATCTGCTGGAACTTCTCCCGTTCTCCAAGAACTCTCAAAGATGGTTGCCAATGGTTCCGAAATGACTTCCGCTAGTTCCTTCAATACTCTGGGGTGTAGTTGATCTGGCCCTGGGGACTTGAACTCATTAAGAGCGGCCAGGTATTCCTGGACGACTTCTTTCCCAATTTGGGGTTGGATGTCCTCCAATCCCTCATCCACTCCATCTTGCTGAGGTTGAAGACTCTCTTTTTGTGAGAAGACCGAGGCAAAGAAGGGATTAAGTAGTTCTGCCTTTTCCCTATCCCCTGTCAGCATTGCCCCATCTTCTCCGCGAAGAGGTCCTATTCCCTCCTTGTTTTTCCTTTTTCTACTGACATAAGAATAGAAGCCCTTTTTATTGTTTTTAATGTCCCTGGCAAGCCTGAGCTCATTTTGTGCTTTAGCCTTGCGGACCTTTTCCCTACAGGTGTTGGCTATTTGTTTGAATTCTTCTTTGGTGATTTCTCCTTTTTTCCACTTCTTGTGCATGTCTCTTTTGTGTCTTAGCACAGTTAGAAGTTCTTTGGACATCCATTCTGGCTTCTTTGCACTTGTCCTATTTTTTCTCTTTGTTGGCACGGTTTGCAATTGCGTCTTGAGTATTTCACTCTTGAGAAATTCCCATCCATCCGTAACTCCCTTGTCTTTTAGTATCTGTGTCCACGGAATGCTGCTCAGCGTTTCCTTCATTTTTTGGAAATCAGCTCTCCTAAAGTCCAAAATGCGGGTTTGACGTGTCTTAGTTTCGGCCTTCCTTTGTACCTCAAATTGCAGGAGCACATGGTCACTCGCCCCTAAGGATCCTACCACTTCGACCGCATCGATCAGGTCCTCCGCATTTGTTAGGATGAGATCAAGAGTAGCCAATCCCCTTGTTGCCTCTTCTACCTTCTGGACCATGAAATTGTCTGCAAGGCAAGCGAGGAATTTGTTGGACCTTGTACTCTTGGCCGAGTTTGTTTTCCAGCAAATATCAGGATAGTTGAAATCGCCCATGACTACTACATCTCTTTTCTGTGCCTGTTTGGTCAACTGTTGGCAGAAGACTTCATCAAGTTCTTCCTCCTGGCTTGGGGGTCTGTAGTAGACGCCTACAATGACATCTTTTTGAGTCCCAGTTCCCTTGATTCTTATCCAGATGATTTCAAGCTGGTTTCCCAGATTGCTGTCTTGAATCTCTTCTGCAGCATAAGAGTTTTTGACATATAAGGCTACTCCGCCTCCTCTCCCCTTTGTTCGGTTTCTGTGAAAGAGGTTATACCCCTCAATATCTACATTCCAGCGATAGGAGTCATCCCAACAGGTTTCAGTGATGGCTATGATATCATATTTGTGGTGTTGTGCTAAAAGTTGGAGTTCGTCTTGTTTATTTCCCATGCTCTGTGCATTAGTGTAAAGACATGTGAGCCCCTGGGATCTTCCCTTGAGCTGTTTAATTGGGATTATTGTGCTTTTGGTACTTGGTCCTTGTTGTGTTTGTGCAGCCCTCCGTTTAGCCTTCTGGCGATTCCCAGACATTATGGGTAAAGTAGTGTTCGCAAGGCTGTTGTCCCCCTCCCCCGGTGGACCTAGTTTAAAGTGCGTCTAATGAGGTTTGCGAGTCTGTGAGCAAAAAGGTGTTTTCCTACTTGTGTGAGATGCACCCCATCCCTTGCCAGTAGGCCATCCTCCTGGAAAAGCAGGCCATGGTCGAGGAAGCCAAAGCGTTCCTCCTGACACCATTTTCTAAGCCAGTCATTGACCTGTACTATTTTTCTGGCTCTTGTGGATCCGTGTCTTACAACAGGGAGGAGGGATGAAAAGACCACCTGTACATTACATTCTTTTAGCTTTGCTCCTAGAGCTCGAAAATCATTTGTGATTAAGAGTTAAGGGAGATTGAATGTTTCACATTTTTGTAAAAACCTTACAAATTTTTCATGTGTAACATGAATATGTGACTTAGAATACTTATTTTTTTCATGCTTGCACATTTCAGGATGTTGTGATATACAAGTGGCTGATAGCTTGAGCTAGGGTATTATTATGTAGATGCCAGATTTGTTTGCATTGTTGTAATACACTCTATATGGGGCTGACTTTGGAAACATTTGGAAACTTCAAAGGGCCAAAAATGTTTGGGCCATACTGCTGATGTACTAGTTATCAGGCAGTTTATTGTTGCAATAGCTTCACTGTCTCAGTAATCTTCTTTCCAAGCAGAATTCAAAGAGTTGGGTGGACCAGTAAAGCCCTATAGGAACCAGACTATTTGAAAGATTGCTATTCATAGCCTTTAAATAAAGCAGTGTGATATATTCAGAGGAAGGTATTTGTTTTGTCCCGCCACCATTGCAGGCATATTTGGAAAGGACACAAAAGGAAGACACAAAAGAGAGTCTTCTCGGTAGCAACTCTCACTCTAGGACTCCGTCCCTCTGGATGTTTGGTTGGTCTCTCTCTGCTCTCTTTCTATCAGCAAGCAAAATCTTTTTACTTAGACAGCTTTTAACTGTCTGTTAAATAAGGCTCTTTTAGTGGGAGTGCTCCACCTTTATTTTCATAATTATGTTTGTAGTGAAATTGCTACTCGATGTTAATTTTTTGGTGTATAGCTCTGTTTACATGTGGCAGATAGGGAAGAATAGGCAGAGACAGGGTAGCAACAGCAGAGATGGGATTCATTTGCATATGTGAAGCCGATTGGTCATAAGCAGATTAGTGTAGGCCCAGGATTTGAAAAGGCTGCGAGGTCAAAATGACAGTTGGGGAGAGCAGAGCTGAACATTCCAAAGGGGCGGAGCCAAGGTTTTGAAAGAGGCAGTTAGAGTGAGAGAGTTTGAAAATGACAGTTAGGAATCTGTGTGTGAAAAGGATAGTTGGTTTTTTAGTGCCTCTTAGAAATAAGCAGTTATGAAGATGTGTTAAAGACTTCTGATATAGAGAAGCAGTTAATTATATAGAGCTCGAGTTTTAAAGAACATAAAGAAAGCCAGTTTTGTTTTAGTCAGAGTGTGTAAAACAAGTAACATGTTTGTGAATGTGAAACATTGAAAGTCTATTCAGAAAAGTAAACCAAGTAAATTATACTGACTGTAAGCCTCAAGATTGCAACAAAACACAATTGTAACCACAAGCGTTGGAGCCAGAAGTTATAAATAAACTGTGTTACTTTGTTATATAAAGTACAAAGATTAAACAGCACACAGAAAGTCCCAGCCAATATAAAAGAAGAAACTGAATCAATATAAGGCAGTAAAGAAGTTATTTTTATTAATAAGGAAATTCTCTCTCTCCCTCGCCTCAATGTTCTTTAACGATTTTGATGAAGATATAGAGTATGGCAGGCCCACTATCTCTATAGGACATACCTCCGTAGTCTAGGTGTTAGTGAACATAACTCCAGTTCCTGTCAGCTAGGTAATATGAAGATTTTAGATCAATCAAAAGCAACAACTTTTATCCAATTTTGTCAATTCAGCTTGCATCTTTGAATAGTTTCTCGGTTGCTTATACTGCAGATTAAAATGCCAGAAATTAACCAAAAATGTTTAAAAGAAACCCACAGTTTTGGTCTGTGGCCAAACGTTGAATCCAAAATGGAAGGATCATGTTAGTGGTGAGCATCTAACACTTTGTCTTAGGTATGTGGTACTCCTTCCTTTTTTTTTCTTTCCATTCCAAGATCTCACTCCTTCTATGGTCAAATCATTCATATTTCAGTTTTCTAGCTTACCCACTCTGCAGCTCCCTTCCATGTCAAGTTTTATTTACATGTCAACTTTTTCTGCCATACTGTATCAAAAGCTTTCCTTATGTCCATGGCTTAACCTTTGCCTGGTATTTATGTTACTTCCTCCATAAATCTGAATTGTTAGGCATGATTCGTTTTGTGGGAATCCATGCTGACTGTCCTTAATTAAATCGCAACTTTCCAGGTGTTCTCCTTTTGGTTTCTGTTGTTTTGCTTTTCCCAGAAAGTCTGCATTGAGTAAAGTCATGCCTGCATGTCTTCATTTTCCTATATCTTTCTTAGCACGCTTCTCAGATATCAGCAATACATTAGCATCTCTATATCCTTCCAAACTCCACTCGTTTAAGAGAGGTTTTGAATATATCAGTGGAAGGTTCCCATATTTACAGTGTCACGTCTTTCTGAAATCTGGAATTCATCATTCCTGTCTGTCTCTGAAACACTGTTAGTATTCTGATGTACTCATTTTTTATCTTGTTTCTCTAAATAGAGGTTATGTTTGCCTCCTCCCTTGCAAAATATATATCTGTTACTAT
This sequence comes from Anolis sagrei, assembly GCF_037176765.1. Lineage (NCBI taxonomy): Eukaryota > Metazoa > Chordata > Lepidosauria > Squamata > Anolidae > Anolis > Anolis sagrei. Next base: position 59,601,534 of record NC_090022.1, on the reverse strand, counting down.
TAATCCACCCTATGCAGTGTGTGAATAACAAAGCAATTCATGAGTTCAGCACAGCTAATCTTTTTCTGTTGATTAATTTTTCTCCTCCTTTTCCCTCTTTTCTGGAGCCATACGGCCTCCTTGCCTGAACTCTGTCACATTCAGTTCATAAACATTTGCCCTGTAATCTGAATGCTTCCCACACTCATTTCTGCTCCATCAATCTAAACTTTCTTCTTTAAGAGTTACCTAGATTTTTCCCCCCATCTTGTCATATTTCTGCTTAAAGTAAGATTTTCAAGTATCATTCTTCATGTTGGGGAATTTAGATAAAAATACTGAAAACCATGTAACTGTTGAAGTCAGCAGGTATATCCGAATTTGCCAGACATGTTGTGGATGTGTTCTATGTAATTAGTAGAAAGTGTTGTCTCCATCGAGTTTCAGAACACATGCAGTGAAATTTTCTCAGGTGATAACTAATGTATGCACAGGGGCTTGGGGCCATCTTTTGGCTAAACTGGAGAAATTAAGGGACACTTCTGCCTTTATGGTTCCATTTCCTCTTCCCAGTGTTCAACATGTTCTAGCCAAATCTAGCCAAATCCAATCTAGACAGCCACTGATGATTCAGTTATTTCTGTAGTCTGTGTTGGTAGGAGTCCCAAGTTTATTCAGTTGAATCTTCCTTTCTTGGTCATTCCAAACCTTGTCCATGTCCACCTACACACCCCAAAGAACTGGACTGAGCAGAGTTCTGTTTAATCTTGTTTTGGAACTTCTGAAAGTAATTTCTCACTGACCTTCATTATGAATTCTTGTCATAATGCCAAATACCACGAAGAGTCCCTGCTGGCACCCCCTGCCACTGCTGCAGTTTTCAGCTGCACTTGGGCCCACTAGTCTTAACAGTGCTGCAACCATAAGGCCACCAAAGAGCCACCCCTCCAATGGGTTTATGTGGTAGCGTTTGATGCTGTTATGTGGCAACTGTCAAAGTTCATTCCCAAACCTGGTAACTGTCTGTCTACCCATCCACTAATTCACTCTTTCTGGGTAGAGAGGAGTGGCAGTGGATGTAATAGGCTCAATCCCTCCCACCACCACCACCAAAATGAAAAACCAAGGGCCCCTACATGCTATGTAATTATAACACCATAATTCCATTTAACAGCCATGGGTACATCCCATGAAATTCTGACATTTGTAGTTCATGGGATACTATTGTGGTCTGGCCAAGAAGTCTGAATATTCCTCCTTAAATTCTAAATTCCAGGTTCCATAGAACATAGTCCTAGTGGTTATAATGGAAACAGATTGCTATAATTGTGTGTTTTGATGACCCCTGAAATCAGGCCTGCACATGAGTAAGAACATAGTTTTAATGATTTCTGGATGTAAGGATAATGAGAGTAACCAAGTTGCTCGAAGACCTGGAAGCCACACTTCGTAAAGATCAGCTTATGGAGCTGGATATATTTAATTTGGAGAAGAAAGGGAAAAGATGTGTCACGATAGCTGTCTTAAATATCAGATAGAATGTTATACCAAAGATGAGGTGAGCTTGCTTTCTGGTGCTATGGAGACTAGAACATGAACCAAGGAATTCAAATAACAGGCGGGAAAGATTCCATCAAATCATTGGGAAGAACTTATTGCCCATGAAAGTTGTTCAAAAGTGGAATTGACTAAGTCAGAGGGTGATGGATTCTATTTCTTTTGAGGTTTTATAACTGAGATTGCATGGACATCTTTGGGAGTGCATTAATTGGAGGAGTTTGGTGTTGATAATACTTGCAGTTACTTCCAGTTCTATGAATCAAAGGTTCTGATTATGTGTAATAATGATGATAGCGTACAATTAAGGGACAGATAGTTTGACATGCATGAAGCAAAAGATATAATTTTGCATTGTGATAAATTAAGCTATCTGACTATATTCAGGCTTTCACCTTAATGTCTGAAGGGCTAAATGGGTGGTAGGTCTATGGGTCCACATATAAGTCCTTGTTATGTTCCCCTACAGCTGAAAGTCTATTAGATGGTCATCCATTGAGAATGAAGGACTGCCAATGGCTCTGTAACAGTTTTTGGTTTAATGTGAAGATAGACCTCATGTGATCCAAAGCTTTGCCTTATCAGGCTCCATATTATGAGAGATCTGTAACTGCATTTAGCTAAATTGCATTACAAGGCTTTCTGCAGTTCATTGTGCCATACATTTAGGTGAATACTTCTCTCCTTCATATATTTCCAGTGTTTAATTTGCTTTCTGACACTGAACTCATTAATAACTACTGCTCCTTCTTAGATATTAGTGCAAATGTAGCTTTATGTAATGCTGTTTAAAATTACTGTAATTGGGAAAATGAAAGAAAAATCAAACTTTATATTTAGAAATATATATTCTATTCTCAGTTTTGTACAATGCTTTGCCTAGCCAGGAGAAAGATGTTGTTCACTCATGTCACCAGGCACTCGTTTGAATCATGTTGAGGTTGCAAAACAAAAAGTCTACAGAATAGATGAAAAACGGTGCTATAAAGCCAAGAACTGTATTCACAGGGTAAAAAAAAAAATTCCCCTATGCATACTTGATCTTAAAAGCTATGGAGGTTTTTAAGGCTCTTTTTGTAAATCTTTGACTTGCCTGAGGGCTGTGTGGGGAAGTAGGTCCTGGAATACTGCAGGCACTGAAATGGAGAAAAATGAGAAACATGTTAAAGATAAATGGAACAGTTCTTTAAACATTAGAAAGTAGATTGGTAATTAAGACCAGCTCTCCAAGTCCAAAACCACAAAAGTTAAAAAGGGAAAATATTTCCAGAATTGCCCATTACACATTGTGTGTTTTTTAACCCCCTCAAAACCCCTACAGTAAAATATATGTTTTATTTTATACATGCCTCCAGCCAATATATATATATATATTCCTTTCACTCACTCGCTGAAGAATAGGATTGTTAATTTTAACCTAGACATCCCAAAATTTAATTTAAAGAGCTGCAGACACTGCAGTTTTCAGCTGGTCATCCATGTTCAGGTTCTTCACAAAAATAAAAGCAGCAATTTCGCTGACAAAGTTTGGTAGATCCTCCATTCCTCTCCATAAAGGATTGTAAATTTGCCTTCTTTGCCTCTCAATCATACATGATAACATTAATAACAGGACCCAAGCTAGGAAAAGTTATCTTTTTGGACTACAACTTCTAGAACCTCCCACTGCTGGGGATGAGAATTCTGGACCTGTAGTCAAAAGAAGTTACTTTTTTGAATTCTGATTTAGATTAAAAAAAGATAAACAGATGCAGTGCTAGGAAAGAAAACATGTTGATGTTTGTGCCTTAAGGCACCATTGCCTTAGGACAATATGAAATGTACTTCCTTTTCCCAAACACTGATTTCTATTTCCTAAGAGAAATCAAGTACTGCATTGTTTACAAACAACAATAACAAGGGGGTGAAGGGAGGGGGAACCGAAATCCACAATTGAGTAATACTTTTGTTAGGACTAATCATAATACCATAAAACTGTATTCACTTTTAGGTTTCCCCAAAATCAGTCTCACTGTAAGTGGTGCATAATGCAGGGAGATGGGGCCAAAGCAATTTGAGACATTTACCAAATAAAATGGAAAACATCATATATGACATTGACCACCATATGCTTGGCTCCATTGTCTGGTCTAAAGACACATGAATTCCTTGCTAGTTCATTTATTATATGCACCTGATAAACATAGCCTAATGCTATTTTGTACATGAAACTAAGCTTGGTACATTGAATCACCAGAAAGCAAAGGTATCACTATCTCAAATCAATTTTGGATTGTGGAGTAAGAGCTTTTGAGAGGTGATTGTTGTAATTTTTGTTCCCACACTATAAGCTGCCCAGATACTTCCACAGCCACTCTTTACATAAGAAATATACACTTTGACTGGATGAGACAAACACATATAGAAGGACAAGGCATTAAAATGTATGTGTGTCTGTGCAGAAGAGAAACACATAACTTCATGTTGATCCCAAAACATATGGTTCTTTAGTCTATAAACAATCAGAATTACTATGTGGTTGTCAAATAATGTGTACTTTCCACCAGCTAAGTGAAATACCTTCATTTTGTTCAAATAATATATAGGTTTTGATTTAATTTCCGTTTTTAAAATTTCTTCTTTGGGTATTTATGTATTTGTTTATTTATTTTTAATGTTAGCTTCGAAATGCCATGGTGAATCGGAAAACAGGAAAATTTTCAATGGAAGTGAAGAAAACAGTGGACAAAGGGGTATTGTATAGAAAACATTTTCCATCTAAATGTAAAACATGTAGTTATAATGGGAGACAAAGAGAAGAAAAACCTAATTTAAAGTGTATGGAAAACTTTCCCTCAGAAATTATTTCCCATGTGTTTATTAATTTTGGGTCAGATATAAACACTTTAATGTATCTTTCTATAGATCGTACCTTTACGTTTGCATTTAACCCTGCAAGCTTTTCATAACAAAACTTGCTTGAGTTTTCTTTTCCTTTTTAAACCTAGAAACGAGTGTTGGTGATGACAAATGACTACTATTATACAGACATCAAGGGGACTCCTTTCAGGTAGGCCAGCACATAACAAATGGAACATTTTGTCAGGCTCATTGCAGTTGCAGTTGAGCAAAACTTGCATGCTCATTAAATGCTCATCAGAAGGGGCTGACAATAAAATGTCCCTGGACAATGCTGAAAGGTGCTTTCAAGCATGCCATTTCAAATTTTTATTTGGTAATGGGAAGATTGTGAAAGGTAAATGCTCTGTATGTGGCCTTAACTTGTATTATATATAAGTGTTCAATTGCCTTGTGTTTCTTTACCACTGAAGATGAGCAGTCTTGTTTCAAAAGCAGTACAGGCAGTCCCCAAGTTACAAACATCTGACTTACAAATGATTCATAGTTAAGAATGGGGGTGAGACAACAGGAAGTGAGTGAAATCTACGCCTCAAAAAGGACATTCACTCCTGAAACTATTATCATGGGGAAAAGGTGTCTCCACTGAAGCTTTCTCACCAATCCTTGTTTCCACAATAAGCCATTTTTTTCAAAATCCAATGATCACAGGGACAGAAAGTGAGGTAAAATCTTCTGAACAGGGGCACAGACAGCAAAAAAAAAATACCCAGGGGTGTTAACACTTCCCTATGTATGAGTGTGTATATATACATACATATATTTGCATTGATTAGATTCAACTACTTCTAGCATTGAGAAGAGTATGTTATGCCTAACCACTATACAGATGTATTTGTTGGTGAACCTGTTAGATTAGATAGATAGATGGATAGATAGATATTGATATAGATATTTAATATCCCTGTAGGTGGGAGGAGGAATGTTAGTCTATAGGGAATGTTAGGGAAATTGTAGAAGTAAGATTAAATATTGTTTGTGTATCAGAAAGTGCTATAAATTGAAACATGTAAAATGAAAATTATGATCATTGAATGAGGTATGTTGCTGTTGTTCATTCGTTCAGTCGTCTCCGACTCTTCGTGACCTCATGGACCAGTCCACGCCAGAGCTCCCTGTCGGCCGTCACCACCCCCAGCTTCTTCAAGGTCAGTCCAGTCACTTCAAGGATGCCATCCATCCATCTTGTCCTTGGTGGGCCCCTCTTCCTTTTGCCTTCCACTTTCCCCAACATAATTGTCTTCTCTAGACTTTGCTGTCTCCTCATGATGTGGCCAAAGTACTTCAACTTTGTCTCTAGTATCCTTCCCTCCAATGAGCAGTCGGGCTTTATATTCTGGAGGATGGACTGGTTGGATCTTCTCGCAGTCCAAGGCACTCTCAGAACTTTCCTCCAACACCACAGTTCAAAAGCATCGATCTTCCTTCGCTCAGCCTTCCCTAAGGTCCAGCTCTCACACCCATAGGTTACTACAGGGAATACCATGGCTTTGACTAGGCGGATCTTTGTTGCCAGTGTGATGTCTCTACTCTTTACTATTTTATCAAGACTGGACATTGCTCTCCTCCCAAGAAGTAAGCGTCTTCTGATTTCCTGGCCACAGTCTGCATCTGCAGTAATCTTTGCACCTGAAATACAAAGTCTGTCACGGCCTCCACATTTTTTCCCTCTATTTCCCAGTTGTCAATCATTCTTGTTGCCATAATCTTGGTTTTTTTTATGTTTAGCTGCAACCCAGCTTTTGTGCTTTCTTCCTTCACCTTGATTAGAAGGCTCCTCAGCTCCTTCTCGCTTTCGGCCATCAGAGTGGTGTCATCTGCATATCTGAGGTTGTTAATGTTTCTTCCAGCAATTTTTACCCCAGCTTTGCATTCATCAAGCCCCGCACATCGCATGATGTGTTCTGCATACAAGTTAAAAAGGTTGGGTGAGAGTATGCAGTCTTGCCGTACGCCTTTCCCAATCTTGAACCAGTCTGTTGTTCCGTTGTCAGTTCTCACTGTTGCTACTTGGTCCTTGTACAGATTCCTCAGGAGAGAGACAAGGTGCCTTGGGATGCCCATCCCACCAAGAACTTGCCACAGTTTGTTATGATCCACACAGTCAAAGGCTTTAGAATAGTCAATGAAGCAAAAATAGATGTTTTTCTGAAACTCCCTGCCTTTCTCCATTATCCAGCGGATATTGGCAATCTGGTCTCTGGCTCCTCTGCCTTTTCTAAACCCAGCTTGAACATCTGGCAACTCTCGCTCCATGTATTGCTGGAGTCTTCCTTGCAGGATCTTGAGCATTACCTTACTGGCATGAGAAATAAGGGCCACTATACGGAAGTTGGAGCAGTCTTTCGCATTTCCCTTTTTTGGTATGAGGATATAAGTTGATTTTTTCCAGTCTGATGGCCATTCTTGTGTTTTCCATATTTGCTGGCATATGGCATGCATCACCTTGACAGCATCATCTTTTAAGATTTTAAACAGTTCAGCTGGGATCTCGTCATCTCCTGCTGCCTTGTTGTTAGCAATGCTTCTTAAGGCCCATTCAACCTCACTCCTCAGGATGTCTGGTTCTAATTCATTCACCACACCGTCAAAGCTATCCTCGATATTATTATCCTTCCTATACAGATCTTCTGTATAGTCTCTCCACCTTCTCTTGATTTCTTCAGCTTCTGTTAGGTCCCTGCCATCTTTGTTTCTTATCATACCAATTTTTGCCTGAAATTTACCTCCAATGTTTCTAATTTTCTGGAAGAGGTCTCTTGTCCTTCCTATTCTGTTGTCTTCTTCCACTTCCATGCATTGCTTATTTAAAAATAGTTCCTTATCTCTTCTGGCTAACCTCTGGAATTGCGCATTTAACTGGGCATATCTCCCCTTATCACTGTTTCCTTTTGCTTTCCTCCTTTCTTGGGCTACTTCCAGTGTCTCAGCAGACAACCGTTTTGCCTTCTTGATTTTCTTTTTCTTTGGGACGTACTTTGTTGCCACCTCCTGAACGATGTCGCGGACTTCTGTCCATAGTTCTTCTGGGACTCTGTTTACTAAATCTAGTCCTTCAAATCTGTTCTTCACTTCCACTGTATATTCGCTAGGAATGTTAGTGAGATCATATCTAACTAGTCTGTGTATTTTCCCTGATCTCTTTAGTTTTATTCTAAATTGAGCAATAAGAAGTTTGTGATCTGAGCTACAGTCAGCCCCAGGTCTTGTTTTCACCGACTGGATGGATGTCCGCCACCTTTGGCTGCAAAGGATGTAGTCAATCTGATTTCGGTGCTGACCATCTGGTGAGGTCCATGTATAAAGCCGTCTTTTAGGTTGTTGGAAGGGAGTGTTTGTTATACACAGCGGGTTTTCCTGGCAAAATTCTATCAGCCTGCGTCCCGCTTCATTTTGTTCTCCCAGACCATTCTTGCCTGTGATCCCAGTTGTCATTTGACTTCCCACCTTGGCATTCCAGTCTCCTGCAATGAAAATAATGTCTCTTTTTGGTGTATTATCTAGTAGGTCCTGCAGATCCTCATAGAACTGATCTACTTCTGCTTCTTCAGCAGCTGTGGTTGGGGCGTATATTTGGATCACTGTAATGTTGAAAGGCTTTCCTTGCACTCGAATTGAGATCATTCTGTCATTTTTTGGGTTGTATCCAAGCACTGCTTTAGCGAATTTCTTATTAATTATGAAGGCTACTCCATTTCTTCGATGTTCCTCTTGTCCGCAGTAGTAGATCTGGTGGTCATCTGATGTGAAGTGGCCCATTCCAGTCCATTTCAGTTCGCTGACCCCCAGAATGTCTATCTTTAGTCTTGACATCTCACCAATAACAACATTCAATTTGCCCTGGCTCATAGATCTTACATTCCAGGTTCCTATGGTGTGTTGATCTTTAGAGCATCGGATTCATCGTTCACCTCCAGTACCGTCGGCCACTAGCCTTCCTTTCGGCTTTGAGCTAGCTGCGTCATCACATCTGGGGCTAGTTGAACTTATCCTCTGCTCCTCCCCAGTAGCATTTTGGCCATCTTCCGACCTGGGAGTCCCATCTTCCAATGGCATACCGACATATCTCTGGTTGTACTGGTCCATTTAGTTTTCTTGGCAACAAGGATACTGGAGTGGTTTGCCATTGCCTTCCCCAGGGATCATGCTTGGTCTGACCTTTCTACCACGACCGTCCCATCTTGGGTGACCCTTCACGGTTTCGCTCATGACATCATTGAGGTGCTCAAGCTCCAGCGCCACAACAAGGCGTTGATCCTTTGCTGGAGTGAATGAGGTATGCCAACTATTATAGCTGAGAGGTTCACCAACAATTACATCTGTATAGTGGTTAGGTATAACATACTCTTCTCAATGCTAGAAGTAGCTGAATTTAACCAATGCAAACGTGAGATATCTTCTTTTCAGGAATTTCGAAGAATTAACCATCGTTTGCAAATTTCTTCATATCAGGGTTGGAATCTAGGCATTGTTTAAAATTTTAAAATGTGGGTGAAAGCCAAGCTGCTGCTTTTCACCTATACTTGGTCAAGAGTAGTATCAGGGGTCAGAAGCAGAGGATACACCACACTACACTAACACAAAAAACACTGCCATTGCTCAGCAAAGTCCAAGACCAAATGGGAAATCTTTTGTAGCCTTTCTATAGCCAGCCTAGGAAGATCCAGTTACCAGTCTGATGGGAAGGAATAGCCCTGACCGTACAAATGCTTCACTGCCCAGGGGATGCTCCAAATTGTCATTATGATAACTTCCCTAGTCCAGGTCTTATAATTATGGCATCAATGCTTTGTTTAGTCACTTTTCTAGTCAAGCTAGTATGCTCATTTTAACATCATTGTCTGCCTGTGAAATTGTGTTACAGGTAGAATGGAAGGTGCTGTGTAACTATGCTTCCAAATGGTGGCTTTTTAAAATATACACCTTTTATTGGTGATAGATTATGATGTGTATCGCTGGTTCTCAAAATTTGGTTCTTCACATGTTTAGGAGTTCATCTCTCAGAATTCCCAGTCACTGGCCATGCTCCCTGGACATCTGTGAGCTGAAGTCCAAAATATCTGACATACCACAGTTTGAGAACAACCAATGTAAATGTCTTCAAGAGAGTAAAAGAGAACTTTTTGTAGTATACTTTATACTAGAGTATGAAAGAATTTTTGAGAATTGTTTTCCAGTGGTTGATAACCATTCTCAAGTGAGTTATATACCTCATCATGGTGAGATGATCATGTCTCAAAGTGAAAACCATGTGTTTTTATCTTATTGATTACTTGCCAGTGTCAAAGTCACCTGCACAGCTATTTCAAAGTTTTAGAAACAAAACAAAATGTACTGCAGTCATTCTTTAGCAATAGATTATATAGCAGCAATCCTCATTTTGGGAGAGTTAATATGGCAAGCAGGAGTTGGAAGATAAGCCCAATGTAGTAATATTTCCATCTCAGCAATATTAAACAAGGCCAAATATATATAACAAAGACATTATGCCAAGTGTGTCATTAAACCCCCATTATCACTTTCTTGTATTTCTTTGCTCTCAGCAGCTTTGCTGGCTCCCACACTATCAATATGGGCTCTTTCTCCCTACAGATGATTTTCATTTGTAGAGAGTTGCCTTCTTCTCTGTGAGAGCCCATGTTCAAATCTTGGCTGAAAAACAAAGCTGCTGGGAAAACAACACTGACCTTGGTGGGGTTTGGATTTTCGCTTGCCAATGACTGCATGGGTTATTGCACTTCGAAATACACAAATGTATGCAGTCCATTGCTGTAGGCACAACAAACAAGGAATGGGCACTGAAATGGCTGGTTGAGCAATAAGCAAACCCACCAAAGTTTTGAAACAAAATGGAATTGTTTTTAGAGCAGGAACTAAAAGTTTGATATAGTCTTTTCTGTATTTTCTTCCCTTGCTGCCAGCATTGTTTATGCCACAGATTTCACAGTTTGCTTTTTGTTTATTTGCACAGTTTAGGTGTGGCTCTCTCTCGAGGACATGGCAAATATTTCTTCAGAGGAAACGTGACTATTGAAGAAGGTAATATTTTTGTTATAGAATCATATTTTTACATAGAGTGAATTCAGTTTTGAATGATAATTCCTTTAAGGCATGGTGTGGCATATTTTTTGTTCTACAGGTGTTTTAGACTATAGCTCACATATTCCTTTACTGTTATCTGTGCTGTCTGAAGTTTTTAAAATGTCATATTTTAAAAAAGCTAAAAGATCAATACCACAAATATGTTACCAATGCTATCAAGGACTGTGGGTTTTCCAAGCAATTTCACTAATGAAATTAGTTCAACCATTTACTCTTTAATACAAATTTGTGTGTGCAGACAGACATGATGCCTAATTAAATCGCAACATGGAGAAATCATTATAGTTCTCACACTAGGGATACTCTTACATAAAATTTGTGTTTTTCATGATGGAAATATCACCATAAGAACATCAATGCACATAAATTTAGTCTCTGAATTATACTCCAATGCATAACAGCCACACGTGTGTGATCTTTGGTACAGAAGCATATTGGATAACTTCTTCTTACTTTTTTTTTCAGTGCCTGAGGAATTTAGGATGAGGGAGCTTTCATCTTCTATTGCCTTACATATAAACTCTATTGTTGCTAAGAATGGAACATACTTCAGTCACAGAGCACACATTTTGCATCTAAAAGGCCCCATCCTCAAATCTTAGCATCTATAATACAATAGCCAGTAATGTGCAAGGTCTTTGTGGCACTCCAGGACAGGAAAACCCCTCTGACTTTGAACACCACACCGTTGAGTAGGAAAACAATCCTTTTATTGAAGATAATTAAAAAGTGGTAAAGTAAAAAGCACTTTAAAGAAATAGGTAAATCCAATTAGGTGAGAAGATAAACAGGAACAAAATAGGAATAGTCCAGCAAAGTCCATAAAAACCAAGCCAAAACTGTCCAAATCAAATGCAAGAAATCAGGAAACAGGGATCCAAGGCATGAATATAAAAACAAAGGATCTAGGAATCAAAACCATGAAACACAAGGCACTTAACCATGAAACTTCCAAGCAAGGTTTCCATGAGACAAGGACAAGAACTTAACTTGATTCTAAACGATGCTTCATCTGACTACATTCCCTGTACTCGGAACTGTTGTCCCCTCTTTAAGCTATCCCAAGCACTCAGAAATTAGTTTTACTTTAATTGAAATTCCCTTATCTTCTTATGTCTGAGCCTGGCAGAACGCCGAAGCCACTGTTCAGCTTTTCGGTTTTGACTAATCTCTCCCATCTATCTATTTGCTCATTATCTATTTGCTCCTTAATTTCTGTAGCTGGGCCAGGTGCTGAGCTGTTTTCATGTTCCCTATCATGGGAACTCTCTGGTAACAATTCAGGGAGCACACCATCATCCCCACACCTATCAGGGACATTCTCATTGGAAACTACACTTTGAACAGGGATCTCCTGGTCATTCTCTGCATCAATATCATTGACCAAACCATTGCCATCTTGAAACTCATTGACATCACTCCCCATATCCAAAGCACCCTGATCCTGAAACACAATCACAGGCTTTTTATGGGTCCAAGGAAACAAATCATAGTAGATGATGTGAGGAAAAGAACTAACTCTAGAGAAAGCAGTTTTATATTGGAAATCTGCACCAAGCACAAGCTTCAGCTTGGGTATCAGTCTTGAATGTTGAACATGACTTTGTAAGCCTGCCCAATTGGTACAGAGGAGGTTTTATATAACAACAACCACCGTTGCAGGCAGGGAGTTCTTCCTCTCCTGAAAGGATGCACTTGCCCACTTTTTTTGAAGGGGAGAGAGGTCAACCTATGAGAGATAGTGCCACAGAGGTGAGCCTGGCTAAGAAACCTGTAAAAGTTAGAAGAATTTGTATGTAGTGGTTTTGTAGGAGAAGAATCAACAGATTGTAGTTGACCCTCTCTTTTTTCAATTTCACACTATAGATTTCTCTAGATATAAAATCTCAATTTCACAGGGCAGTTGCATAGACTAGGATCTATTGAATCTGAAAAACACTTGGAGTGAAATATTGACTTTATTTATTTTGTTTTCTATTCATTTCTCTAAATTTACTATCTACTCCTGTCCAATTCCATTACCAGCCTCATTGCTGCCAGTGACAGAAGGAGAATGACTTCAACATGTAGCATTTTTGTACAGCAAACACCCACTTCTCTAATCCATCAAAACACTTCCAATGTTCCTGTGGAAGATTGGTAGCAAAAAGCACTAAACAGCTGCATTTTACTCAAAAAACCAACCCCAAAAATGTCAGTCATCTTATCCACAGGTCAATGTATTGGCAGCAAAAAGCACTAAACAGCTGCATTTTAGTAAAAAAACAAAAACAAAAACAACCCCAAACATGTCGGTCATCTTATCCACAGGTCAATGCATTGAATTTTTGCTGTCAGCCAGTCTGAGTCCCCCTACGGAGGTAGAGAAGATTGGGATATAAGTTTTAAATAAATAAATACCTTAGCTCTTATGAAAAAAAGGAACCATCCCCTTCTCAGATTGTACTGGTAGAAGGTGAGAATGTGTTCCATTCTGGGTTAACCTAAAAGATGCACCCACCTCCCTTACTCTCTCCACCATAGCACTGCTTCTGGACTATTTGAATATTCAGGTAGGAAAATGACACTGGCAGCCAGAGGTGACTCGTCCCTGAGATGACACTGGTAAAGGTCATATAAAAATCCATGATTTTGCCATCTAAATCTGCCCTCAAATTAAACATGAAGTCAACTTATATATGAGTGTATATGGTCTGTCAGTATTCTCCACAATGTTTAGTGGACACACTCATAATAATAATAATAATAATAATAATAATAATAATAATAATAGTATTTATTTATACCCTGCTTTTTCACTCCACAAGGAGACTCAAAGCAGCTTACATTAAAAACTTATAAATGCAATTTAATAAAATTTGGATGTGGGTCATAAGTCATAAGTATTTCAGAAAATGTGTACTTACAATACGACTTATGAACCCAGAGTCCACCCCCTGCCTCCAAATGCAGATGAATCAAAACACCAATTTCCAAAAAATTTGGAAGAAGTTTGGTTGTTTTCATATGTCTCCATGAGTCAGCTTGTTTTTTAGCGCAAGCGAACTCTCCTGGTAGGTGCAGCCAAACTTGCTCCATTCCATGCTCTCTTCAGCCTATTAGGGCTGAGGGAGAGAGGAGGCAGAGCCTGGCTGCTGGTGTTTCTCCTAAATCACAGCAGCCATTCTGGCTTCCCTGGGAATAAGAAGGGAGTTCCAGAGTTAAGGGGCAGCCATTGAGAAGGAAAGCTCTCTCTCTCTCATTCCCACCAACTGAGCTTGAGATGGAGGTGGGGCTGAGAAAAGGGCCTCTCCTGAAGATCTCAGGGGTAGAGCAGGTTCATACAAGGAGTGCAGTCAGACAAATAACCTGGAAATGAGTTGTTAGGGCTTTAATGGTCCTAACCAGCTTTTTGATTTGTGCCCAGAAACAAATTGGCAGCCAGTGGAGTGTCTGCAACAGGAGGGGTTGTACGCTTCATATAGGCAGTCCCAGGTAGCAACCTGACTGCAGCTCTTTGGACCAGCTGAAGTTTCCAAGCACTCTTCAGAGGCAGCCCCATGTAGAGCACATTACAGTAAACCAGAGAGAATGCAACTAAGTCATGTACCACCGTGGCCAGATCTGGCTTCTCAAGGAATGGGTGCAGTTGGCATACAAGTTTTAATTATGCAAAGGTCATTCTGTCAACATTGCTCTAGTCTCCATCTCATTTGCTTCATCACCACCAACTTCTTGGAAAACCAAGGGCTGGTTTGACTCTATTCCATGGGAGGGGACATTCAGGAGCAACTCTGTCCATTGCTATAGCCATTTCCCATTCCAGAGGTTAGCCAGAGCTTTGACAGAATTGCCTGCTGAGCCGTCAGGAATCCATAAGCCTCATGAGACAGACAATCTTAATTGGTCCCTCGCTCATGCTGAAGTTTGAAGTCCCAGTAAGTCAAAACCTAACCTGGTAGTGATCAGTCATAGAATCATAGAGTTGGAAGAAACCTCGTGAGCGATCTAGTCCAACCCCCTGCCAAGAAGAAGGAAAATCGAACTCAAAGTCCCCCCCTCAACAGATGGCTATTCAGCCACTGTTAAAAAAACCCAAAGAAGGAGCCTCCATCATACTCTGGGGCAGACAGTTCTACTGTTGAACATCTTTCACAGTTAGGAAGTTCTTCCCAATGTTCAGGTGGAATCTCCTTTCCTGTAGTTTGAAGCCATTTTTCGTATCCTAGTCTCCAGGACAGCAGAAAGCAGTCCCATAACAATGGAACTATCACCAGTTCCTCCACACCACCATCATCCCATCCTGCACAGAAAACAAGGTCCAGAATGTGTCCAGTTCGCCGTAAAGGAGCTCCAGTTTAGTTCAGACATGTACAGAAGCTTTTATATCTGGCTTGGTTCAGTAGTGGATCCAGGGTTCAGCCAAACTGATAGGATGAATACCTCTGCTTTTTACATTCCTATGTCTACAATTATCAATTTCCATATTGGTCATCCTTCCTTGTATCATTTTTATAATAACTTTTTCCTTTCCTTCTACTTTTTTATCCTCCGTTACTGTCCCTTTTTTAATGGTCCTTTGCTTCTTGTCTTTATGGCTTTTAAAATAACTACATCCATCATTTCTTCCTAGATCCACTTTCTTAAATTTCATTGTGAACCACTTATTGTCTTGATATATAATCATAAGAAGACTATTTGTATAAGTGCCTTCTGGTGACCTACCATAAAATCTTGAATATTTAGTTATCTTGGTCTGCTTATGATTTACCAGTAAGTCACTTGGTTCTTGCACATTTATAGAAGTGCAATGTATAGTGATTAACGAAGGTATATAAAATAATTTAGTTTTAAAAGGAAGAATAATGATTATCATGAGTTCTACACAGATACTGAGTTGGCATCTGTGTAGAACTCAGGAAAATGACCCTTTGACATTTTGTCTGGTTTCAGGCTTGCATGACTTGGAACAGCCTGATGTATCCTTGGCAGATGAATGGTAAGCCTTCAATAAAGCATGCAGCTGGCATGTGTTATAGAAAGCTGTTTATGCTCATCCTACTAAAAGACAAAGGGAGTCATGTTTGCAAACATTTGTTACCATTATTTTTAACCACTCTGTCCTCAGGTCATATTGCAACACAGACTTGCATCCTGAGCACCGCCAAATGACTCAACTGAAGGCTATTAAAAACTACCTCACCGGGAAAGAGCCATTGCTTCCATGTGAGTATGTTGTTGATTACATCTGATTTCAGATAAATACTGCATTTCCCCTGAGTAAATACACTCCATTTGTCTTCTACAGAACAAAACACTATGTTTCTTTTAGTGCCATAAACTGCAGGTGGATGGAGTGGTCAGATACAAAAGAGCACAGGATTCCTTTACCTTTAAGTTATACCCTTGACCTTTGAGCTATACAATTCCCCTTTTCTTACCCCACTGCTGAAGGTACAGATACCCTGCCCTTTTCCTATTTGGTACAGAGGTGTAAGCCTTAAATTATTTCTTCCTTGTAGGTAAAACAAAAAGTTTCTGCAGTTTTCTCTTGCTTCAATAGTAAAAAATGTTTCTATGCAGTGTTCATGTGGTATCAACTTTTTCCCAGCACACCCTGTTTAAGGAAATTATTATCTGCAGAAATGAGTTTTTTTCCCCAATTGATGCTTTTCCGCTGCATCCAGGCATCACACAAAACACCAACTGTTGCCAGAAATGCATGTTGTTTCTTGTAAAAATTATGTTATATCTCACATAATGCATGAATTCTTAATAAAAAAAATCCACATGCATTTCTGGAAATTGTTTCCAGAAATACGTTCAAACATTAATTTCAGAAATACTTTTTTGTACAAAAATCTTTTTTCACACTGCCCCCCCCCCCATTCCTCCCACCTCACCATGTGAGAAAGGTGGTCCTTTTTGCATGAAAATCTTCTTGTTTTATACCAAAAAAAAGCCCCCATTCTCTCTGTGACACTGTGGGATGTGTTAATATAAAGCATTTTTTTTTTTTTTGCAAAAGGCATGCCTTTGCATTATTCTTCCCAACTTGTTTTCCCAAGTGTCATGAAACCAGTTTTTTCAGCTGGGAAAGGAATGATAGTAATTATTCATTCTACTTTAAAATCCAATTAAAATGTGCCCAAGATTTAAACTAATAGCACAGTCTTTCACATTATCTACTGTGAAGTAAGTTCTACCACATTGTGTGAGTCATCCTCAAAAAAGGCTCTGAATCTTGTTTTAGCCATGAACAAAGTTGGTCTTGGACAATCCATCTTTGTCTCACTCTTCAACCCAATATAGACATAATCATGCTGACATACTTTAGAAGAAACTTTAAAAGATTATAATACAATAATGGATCTGAAATCTTAAAGGGTTCTGTTTATACTGTACTATATAAAGCACATTCTAGGTAAAAACCTTACATGGATCAGTTCACATAAAAAAACTGAGTGTTGCTGCTAAAACGTACATTTTATGTGTGCATTTATCTTGTTTAGCCTTCTTTTTTCTGTAACATTCTCTTTTGTGTCCTGTTTATGTAAATCCTACTGAAAGTGAGATGTATAAAATTTCAATGCTAAGAATATCAAGATTAAATTGCACAATAAGATGAGTTTAAGTAAATGATACTGTGTGCAATGCTCTCCGGCACAAGCAGCTGTTGACATTCATTGTCAACAAAGTTACCATGTTCTCATGAACTTTTAGGGTATGTAATGTGGTGAAGTGAGCCTGCTCTGGACCAAGTCCAGTATTCTGGAATGGAATGATGATACCAAGCATATTATCTCCTAACTGAAATCCACTAGAGATATACTGAACTCTTTCCATAATCCTTATCAAACAAGGTTATCAAAAAAATTCAGAGTTCTAAATGCAAAACAGATATCCTAATTTTGGTGTACAGTATAACATTCTGCCAACCACGTACTTCAAAATGAAATAGATTTAAATAAATCACAACTTCATCTGGAGTTACTTCACAAGGATCAAAATTCATGGTCCTGAGACTACATGTGAATTTGTTCCATAGATTCATGCAGATACCATACTTCCTTTTTAAAAAGTATGTTTATAACTTTGCAGGCGATAAAGAATTGATTCAAGAAGTATTGTTTGATGCAGTAGTGAGTGCACCAATAGAAGCTTATTGGACCAGCCTTGCACTAAACAAATCAGAGTAAGTAAATAAAACAACATTTATTAATTTTTAATTGTGCATTTTGAAGATAGTCAGATACAGATATAAATTACATAAATAATTTCATCCCCATTCATTTATTGTTCTTAGGTCTGATGCACTCAAAACATTCAGTCTCAGTTTTTAGAAACCCACTTCAACTGTTTTGAGGTTCACATGTTGATACCAAATAATTCTAAGTCACTGATAATTGCCTTCACTTGTACATTCTGAATTGGACTTTGTTCTACATCCGAGGACTTGCTTGGGCAGCTGCTACTTGAATGAAATATGATTAATAACTACTGAGGACAGGGTATTTTCCATAGTGAGACTATATTTAGGAGATTTTAGTGTTTAATTACTGCCTGTACTGCAACATCCTGTATTATGTATTTATTCATTCTGTTGCTATGGAGAATTTCTGTTTGGAATTGGAGAAGTGGTTAGTATCTTTACATTGAGAAATAAATTATTAAATTAATGATCTATATCCGTACATTGTTATGACACCCCAAGCATCCTATTACCATTTCTTCTTGTTTATGTTAGCAATTATAGGCCAAAATCCTGCATTAAGCAGGGTGAGTATAACAAACATGCACTTTAGTTTTCAATTAAAAATTACGTGCATGTATTTAAACAGACAAAAATTGCAACCTTAGTTTATATTTACTGTTTGTGATAAAACAGCAAAATCCCATTTACTAAATAGAAATATATCTATCTAGATGCATGCATTTCTTTACAGAAAGTGGTGAGTCAGAGTGAACAATTAATTATTGCAACAGAAGGGAGTAAATAATGGATTTGTTGCTTTTGATTTTTTTTCATAAATCATATGGAATTATAGGTGTGGCCAGTTTTGCTGATTATACCACATTATTTAAGGAGGTATTTATTTGTATTCTTGATTTATGTTTCCAATATTATGCTACAATACAATGAGGTGATGTCACAATAAAACATCATTAGCAGTATGTTAGATAATGCATTTGTGTGTTCTCCTTGTGTGGTTTCCCAGGTGTACTTTCTTGGCCACTGAATCACTTCTTGTGGGCTCACTTCTTATGTTTTTATTCTTCTCCACCTTTTTGATCTCTTTCAGAAATTCTGACAAGGGAGTCGAAGTTGCTTTCCTTGGAACCCGGACAGGTCTCTCTCGAGTCAATTTGTTTGTAGGACCAGAACAACTAACTAATCAGTAAGTATGGATACATAAGCAAATAGCACATGAAGGAGAAAAGCATGAACATAATTATAAAACATCCTCTCTTTTTCTTTCCCACTAATTATAAACTACATCTGTTCCATGTTCCATATATCAAAAGGCAAGAAACATTTATTTCTTTTTGAAGAATTTCCTTTGCTATAACATTAAGACTAAGTTACACTTCTGAGTTAAACATCAATCTTATCCATTGGCTGCACTTAGTACAGGATTATGTAGTTGGAAAAGTAGTGGTTTTTATTATAAGATGTGCATTTAAAAATACATTGATATTCTGAGGGGTCAGATTGTAAATTCTGATAGCCATTCATGTTTTCCTTTCTTTCACAACCTCTTGTACTAAAAGAGTAGCCTTACAGCAACTAATACCAGCAGTTAGTGATCTTTTTTATAGGTTGGTGCTGTTGCCAAATGTGTGCTTAAGAATAGAAGCATGTCCTCTGATTAAACTTCCACTTAGAGCAAATCAGGGCTAAACTAGGTGTGACGCAGGAAATCCATCAAGACCCACTCAAGTTTTGGGTTTTGTTTTAAAAAAAAAAGCAACCATGTGCTTTCATTCAAAAGCAATTGTTGAACTAGTTTGCAGTGTTCCTTGTTTGAATCAAATTCCTCCTGTTTTCCCAAAGGGAGAAAACACATATTTGTTTATCTCCTTGGACTCCATAGAGCCATAGGAAAGTGCTGTGTAGATTCACATTGATCATAGGGATGAATAGATCGGTCAAACCTGACTGAATCTCTAAAGGAGACCTGTGCCTGTTTTAAAAATGTATGCAGTGTTCTTAGCATACTCTTCAAACGGGGACACATTTTCTTTCTTTTGTGATATGTATTGGCAGTACAGAAATATTACTAACCCAAAACTGTATGTTTTCATATTAAATCAGGTAAATTCATTTGAAAATAAATACTGTGCATAGATATCCTATACTCTGTGAACCCCTTGATATTCTCTCTCAAATGCAGAAATGACTAATGGAAGATTTTTCCATATAGAGAAAACATTTGGGAGAGGAAGATCCAATGGAAAAGATTGTCCTCCTAGATTCAGGAAGTACTTGCTGTTGCCATCTCTTACTACATTTTTCTCGTATATTGGGAGATATTCCTAAATCTTATAGCAAGAGGGAGGAGTTTCAGGTTCACAGGTTCACAGCGAAGAATGACTTATGACATTTCACACTATGCATTACAACACAGAGATTGCACTTTAATAACTACTATGGCTGCATCCTTTCCTGAACTGAAAATCCCAGAAGGAGCCATAGCAGTTAGACTGGAATCTCAGAACTATGATTCTGTAGTGTGAATTACAGAAATAGTAGTAGAAGTAGTAATAAATAACCACTCTCATATAATTGCTGAGCAAGATAAATTCTGCAATACACATTCAGTCCCAGTTTTTTCCCCTGTGAAAAAGGACTAGGTATGAATTTAGAACCAATGTTGGGATATTTTCACCTACATGTGATTCACTCAAATTTATTTTGCCTGCCTTTGAATGCAACGTTTGCATATCTGTTCCAACAGATTTGCTGTGGCTTATGGCAACTTACAGTTAAATTTGGATGGTTTCCTCTTTCATTTCTCCCTGAGATTTCTCAAAGTAAATGGTTACCCAACTGCAGCCAGTCTATCACAGTTACATCATAACCAGTTATCTGCAAATAGTATCTTCAGAATGGCCAGAATCCAAAAAGTTACTTTAATGCACACTTGGGGATGTGAGCAGTGACTTCAAATATTAGGCTGCTACGGAAGTACAAGTCCAAACCCTCTTTGGGCACCTGGAACTAATTGCAACATTCTTTGGTTTCTGACCAACGTATTTTATGAAACAAAATCAATGAATCTCAGCATTATTTTCCACTTATTTTTCACATTTGTTTCTCAACATATAATAGCATATTTACCATCAAGTGTGTTCTCTCTTAGAAAATTATTGTAAACATACATAACTATCAAAGGTTAATGTAATAATTGATTAATAATTTAATGGTAAAAATATCAATAGTAATTGTTGGCTGCTTGATTTGGAAGAATTCAAAATATACCTTGAGTTTGTTTAGTGAGATTATCAACTCAGTTCTTTTTGATGTTTTTGTTTTGATGTTCTGTGGACATTTTGTCCCATGTGTAAGCTTCCACCGAACCCCTTCAGGGAGATGGAGGAGGGTATAAAAATAAAGTTATTATTATTATTATTATTATTATTATTATTATTATTATTACAAAGCTCCAGCAAACATGCTATGTTTCCTTCTGTTTCAAGAGACTTCTTGACAGCTGGAGATAAGGAGAATATTTTCAATGCTGATCATTTTCCACTTTGGTACAGAAGAGCTGCTGAACAGATCCCAGGAAGCTTTGTCTACTCCATCCCATTCAGTACAGGTTTGTCACATCATGAAATTGGCAGCTCTCTCTCTCTCTCTCATCTATCTATCACACTAAAAACAGTCACACATTTAATATCTCATCTTGTTCTTGTTCTTAGATAATAGTATAGCCAGGAATTGTAAATTAATTGATTATTTCAGATATCTTAATTTATATTTTCTTCAATACAGAATAAGAACAAGTATAAGAAACTCATTCATAAAACATAATGCAGAGCCATAAAATATGTCAAGGTATGGAACTGAATTGGAGGGAAAGAGTGGCATGAAGAGACTTGAATGTCATCCTAGATTTGTCTTCCAAAAACAATCTTTTGAGACAAGGTTACATTTTTGTCTTTGTCTAGAGTAGAAATAAGGAAAGAATGGTCCTCCCATGGTGTGTGACTACATCTCTCATCATCCCTCACTACTATCTCTGAGCCCCTGGTGGCGCAGTGGGTTAAAGCCCTGTGCCGGCAGGACTGAAGACCAACAGGTCGCAGGTTCGAATCCGGGGAGAGGCGGATGAGCTCCCTCTATCAGCTCCAGCTCCTCATGCAGACGGGACATGAGAGAAGCCTCCCACAAGGATGATAAAAACATCAAATAATCCAGGCGTCTCCTGGGCAACATCCTTGCAGGCGGCCAATTCTCTCACACCAGAAGCGACTTGCAGTTTCTCAAGTCGCTCCTGACACAACTAATAATAATACTACTATCTCTGCTGGTTAGGACTGATCACTGAGTTGTGATCCCATGAATTTTCAGGGTCACATGTTCTGAGTATAAGTAAAGTCCTTCCATTCTGTCTTTCACAAGGATCCTATGTTATGTTAGGCTGAAAGATGGTGATTGGCCCAAGATCACTAGTGAGCTTCATAGATGAGTTAAGATTTGAAACAATTGTCTCTCCAGTTGTTGCCCATGATAGATTCAGCACATAATATCATTTTAAAATCATCTTGTAGCATTGAGGCCGGATTTTTCTGAGTTGTTGTTTAAATATGAGGTTTGATATTTGAATTATCCATGATTTCTCTGCCTAGGTCATGAGAATACTTGGTGAATTTCTTTCCTGCTGTGAGAACATGTTAACAATAGTTAAGATAAGCCATACCATAACGTGGTTTTAATAGTCTTTGCTTTTAATATTGCAGAAACAGCAAACAAAAGCAATGTGGTGACAGCAAGTACTTCCATTCAGCTTCTAGATGACAGAAAATCTCCAGTGGTAGCAGGTAAAATTGCTGTGTCTTTTCTTCATCAATATTGTAAACAGGCTCGGCTTTCTCATGCTCCTTAGGCTGCCTATAAAAATGTTCATTTCAAGGCTGTTTAGGAAGAAAGTTCAATAAAGTGCCATTTAATGACCTAATGTCTGGGTCAGTGTAGGCCTCTGGTTCTTAAAAGGCTTGATTTTGAATGCCTTGAACAAAGGAAACTTTTTATATGTTGGTAGAGGTTGGTTTCACATAACCTAAAGGATAATTATCAACACATACAAAATCAGTGTGGGCAAGGCTGTGGATTATGAAGTCTTGTTCTGCTATTTTACCTTTTAATTAGCAGGGCTGCAGCCATATGTGTCATATTGTGCATGAGATTATATGCTTATGTCGAAGGCACTGGTTACTACTATAGCAACACCAAATCTCTTTTGCTTTTTATGCAGACTACTGGTTGCAGGCCCTCTGCGCTGGTTTCCCTGTGTAGCCCTCTCTGAGTTATTGTGTGCCGACTTTCTTATGCAGTTCTCTGCGTAGTTTCCTGTGCTGGACTTATGTAGATCTGTGTGTAAACCTTGTGTAGTCCTTTAAACCAGCCTTTTTATTGATACATACTGGATATTATTGATACATCTGTGCTGCCCCACCCCCGAGTTACCAACCCCGGAAGCCCATCCGCTGGTATTCAATCCGTCTAGATACTCTGGGGTCATGGCAATATTTAATTAATCACCATCATTACCACCCATAAAAGGGAGTTGTATAATACCAACCAGTCCATTCCTGGTAGCCATCGTTGTCATCTGCCATCTGTAATAGGATAGAGCACTTAGGCGCCAGCCATCGATTGTTAGATTGCACCAGCACTTACTCCCCTTCCCCGTCCCTCTATGCCGCACTTTATTATCATTAAGTAGAGCACTTTAGACCTAGCACTTTATTGAGATCTGCACTTTATTAGTGTGCCTTTAGATTTTGCACTTTATTAATGTGCCTTTGTGTATGTGTGCTGCTGCTAACTTATTACGATCATCACGATTACTAACGAATTGCTCCAGATTTTATGCACTTTATGAACTGTCCCATTGTAGTAGTCGGAACATCAATTACCGTCTGTTTTGCTGCTACCCATGTGGTCCCCTGCCCCCATTTGTGTATTGCTCCTGTTGCTTTTTTGTAGCGGAGGGAGCAGAAGGGGTGGTGTCCTGGAGCCTGTGATCGGAGATGTGGTGGGGAGGGGGGAGGAGGGGGAGGGGGGATGTTGGCAAGAACCTATAAGTCTAACAACAAGTATAGGAGGAAAGGATCGTATGGCTCAGAATTGCGGCATGGAGGGGGGGAGGTGTTCCACTAGCCGAGGGGCCCCCATAGAGGTCGTGGTGGGAAGGAGGAGATGCGGGAGAAGGAGACCTCGAATTCGGCTCAATTCGGACCGCTTATCTAAATTGACTATTCCCAACCGGTCTCCTAAGGTAAATTGGTGTAACCAGGTGAGCGGGCCCTCTGGCTTGAAGGTGGTGTTGTTGAACGCCAGGTCTGTCAACGGAAAGACATCTTGGATCCAGGACTTAATCCTGGAGGAGCGGGCAGACCTGGCGTGCATCACGGAGACCTGGCTGGATGAAGCGGGGGGCGTAAACCTCTCCCAGCTCTGTCCTCCAGGTTTCTCCGTGCAACACCAACCAAGAGCTGGAGGACGGGGAGGCGGTGTCGCAGTGGTCTATAGAGATTCCATCCATCTAACCAGGAGCCCCATCCCGCAGACCACAAATTTTGAATGCGTCCACCTGAGGGTGGGTGACCGGGACAGAATAGGGATTCTGCTAGTGTACCGTCCACCTCGCTGCACTACAGTCTCCCTACCTGAGCTAGCGGGGGTGGTCTCGAGCCTGGCGGTGGAGTCCCAACGGCTTCTTGTGCTGGGGGACTTCAACATTCACGCCGAGGCAACCCTCACAGGTGCGGCTCAGGACTTCATGTCCGCCATGGCAACCATGGGGCTGTCCCAACGAATAACTGGCCCCACCCACTGTGCTGGACACACATTGGACTTGGTTTTCTGTCAGGGATGGGAGCAGAGTGGCGGTGTGGAGGAGTTGTCTACCTCTCCGTTGCCATGGTCCGACCACTTCCTGATTAGATTTAGGCTCACTGCGCCCCCTAACCTCCGCAAGGGTGGAGGACCCATTAGGATGGTCCGCCCCAGGAGGCTAATGGATCCGAGTGGATTCCTGACGGCTCTTGGGGAGTTTCCCGCCGCCGCGGCAGGTGATCATGTCGAGGCCTTGGTCGCTCTCTGGAATGGGGAGATGACCAGGGCTATTGACAAGATCGCTCCGGAACGTCCCCTCTCGAGTAACCGAGCTAAACCAGCCCCTTGGTTTACTGAGGAGCTGGCAGCGATGAAGCGAAAGAAGAGGGTTCTAGAGAGCGTGTGGCGCTCAGACCCAAGCGAGTCAAACCGAACACGGTTTGTGTCCTTTTTAAGGGCATATGCCGCGGCAATAAAAGCCGCAAAGAAAACTTTCTTTGCGGCCACTATTGCGTCTGCAAAAAACCGTCCGGCGGAGCTGTTTCGGGTTGTCAGAGGTCTGTTAACTCCCCCTACTTCAGGTGGGAGCCCTGACAACTCGGCAGCGCGCTGTGAAGCATTTGCTCGGTTCTTTGCAGACAAAGTCGCTCTGATCCGCTCTGGGCTGGACGCCACATTAGATGCAGTCTCTGTGGATGTGACACAAGCACCTGCTTGTCCGATTTTGTTGGATTCTTTTCAGTTTGTGAAACCCGAGGATGTGGACAAGATGCTTGGAGGAATGAGACCCACCACGTCCATCCTAGACCCCTGCCCATCCTGGCTTCTGAAGGAGGCCAGAGGGGGATTGGCCGAGTGGGTAACGGTGGTGGTTAATGCCTCCCTTCGGGAAGGCAAGATTCCAGCGAGCCTCAAACAGGCTGTTGTAAAGCCGCTGTTGAAGAAACCATCACTCGACCCCACTAAATTGGACAACTTTCGGCCTGTTTCCAATCTTCCCTTCTTGGGCAAAGTCATGGAAAGCGTGGTGGCCTCACAACTCCAGGCATTCTTGAGAGACACGGATAATCTAGATCCGGCACAGTCTGGTTTCAGACCGGGACATGGTACCGAGACGGTCTTGGTCGCCTTAGTCGATGATCTGCGCCGGGAGCTAGACAGGGGGAGTGTGTCCCTGTTGGTGCTCCTGGACCTCTCAGCGGCCTTCGATACCGTCGACCACGGTATTCTTCTGGGGCGCCTTGCAGAGATGGGTCTTGGGGGCACTGCTTTGCAGTGGCTCCGGTCATTTCTGGAGGGTCGTACTCAGAAGGTGTTGCTGGGGGACTCCTGTTCAGCGCCACAGCCGTTGATCTGTGGCGTTCCTCAGGGTTCCATCTTGTCCCCCTTGCTGTTTAACATCTACATGAAGCCGCTGGGTGAGATCATCCGGAGTTTCGGGGTGCGGTGTCACCTGTACGCAGATGATGTCCAACTCTGTCACTCCTTCCCACCTGCTACTAAGGAGGCCGTCGAAGTCCTGAACCGGTGCCTGGCCGCTGTAATGGTCTGGATGAGGGCGAACAAACTGAAACTAAATCCAGACAAGACAGAGGTACTCCTGGTCAGTCGCAAGGCCGAACAGGGTATAGGGTTACAGCCTGTGCTGGACGGGGTCGCACTCCCCTTGAAGGAACAGGTTCGCAGCTTGGGTGTGACCCTGGACTCAGCACTGAGCCTGGAGCCTCAGGTTTCAGCGGTGACCAGGGGAGCATTTGCACAGCTTAGGCTCGTGCGCCAGCTGCGCCCGTATCTTGGGAAGTCTGACTTGGCCACGGTGGTACACGCTTTGGTCACATCCCGTCTCGACTACTGCAACGCTCTCTACGTGGGGCTGCCCTTGAAGACGGCCCGGAAGCTTCAGCTAGTCCAACGCGCGGCAGCCATGTTGTTAACGGGAGCAGGACGCAGAGAGCATACAACGCCCCTGCTGTCCCAGCTCCACTGGCTGCCGATTCGCTACCGGGCCCAATTTAAGGTGCTGGTGTTATCCTACAAAGCCCTGAACGGTTCCGGCCCAAAATACCTTGCAGACCGCATCTCGGCCTATGAGCCCACGAGGGCCTTGAGATCATCCGGGGAGACCCTTCTCTCGGTCCCGCCTGCCTCACAGGCACGTCTGGCGGGGACGAGAGAGCGGGCCTTCTCGGTGGTGGCCCCCCGGCTGTGGAACACCCTCCCTGTTGAAGTTAGACAGGCGCCCTCCTTGATGGCCTTTCGTAGGGGCCTGAAAACATGGCTCTTCGAGCAGGCCTTCAACTGAGCTACCCTGAAACGACACTGGAATGGACTAAGACTATGAATTTTGGCTATGACCCCAGAACTCGACGAAGCGGATTTTTAGTATAAGTATATGTTATGTTTGTACTGTTTGGTCTGTATTGTCGGAATTTATTGTAGACTGTTCTTTTTATGTTGCTGTTCACCGCCCCGAGTCGCCCTCGGGCTGAGAGGGGCGGTCAATAAATGCAAAAAATAAATAAATAAATAAATAAATAATACTGGTTCACAATCAGTAAAGTGATATAATAATGATTTGTTAAAGTGGGCCTCATTAATCTGAAATATAAAAGCCAATCATTTTAGAGTTAATACAAGTTGAGATTAAATGCACAGCATCTACAAGTCTGCCTACCAGATATTTCTCTGCCTTTCTTCTGCAATCTTTTTCACACTACACAATTATAACACTGTTGGTGGATCCAGACAGGCCTTTATCCCAGAAGAATCCGTGTTTTAAAAACGCGGATTTTCCTGGGAGCCTGTCCACACCCATCCCAGAAAGCGTGTACCCAGGATAATGTCTGGAGACCCTACCCCCCCCCCCCGCCCCAAAGCCCCCAGACCCCTTTGAAAAGTAATGAAAACTTACCTAGCCTCCATTACAGGCTTTGAGCAGCTCTCCTGGCTCATAGAAAAGATGTGCCAGGAGAGGGAGGGGGAGTGATTTTCCTCTCTCCTCAGCCATAGAGAATTTGTAGTTTTTGTCTTTCGCCCAACTGCAAATTGCAAGATTGCATAGGATGGAACCATAGCAGTGAAAGTGAAATCATAGGCTGGCATTTTGCATCTGGATGAATTATTTGTTGATAGTAGCAGAAAAGGAGTTCCAACTGCAGTGGTGTTGTGAATTTCAGTTGTGCATTGCTCATTGTTGTTGCATATGTGTATGGTAGAATGGAACTTTGACTTAATACACTCCTAACTTAAGAACATTTTGAGTTAAGAACCATTGCTCATCCCAGGTTTTGCTTTGATATACAATCAGTGTTTTAAGTTAAGAGGGAGCACTAGCCTGAGAGTACAAGGGCTTTAGGGCTTCAAGGGAGCAGCCTCCATGCCTCATGTTCTTGTCCATTTTGTAGATTGCTGCCCGCTTTGCTCTTGTCCACTTTGAGGAATGTTGGGTTAGTTGATTTTGTGTGGTTTTTATTCCTAGTATGTTTGGATTCATGAAAGGAGGGAGGGAGAGAGAGCAAGAGAGGAAGGGAGGCTGGAATGAGTACAGTATGAAGAAAATGATACTTCTGCCTCTCAGCTTTTTGCCTTGTGCTTCCTTGCCATAACTTTGTGCTTCTACCATTGTGCCACAACTTTGTGCAATTTTAAAGTTGATATTTATTTTTATTGTTCCATGAGAATGTGCATTTCTACATTATTTGTTACAAAGTACATTTTCTTATTTAAAATATGTAACCAAAATGGGGGGGGGGGGATTTGGGAGGCAGAACAGATTAATAGCATTTCAATGCATTTCAGTGGGAAAAATTCACTTTGAGAATTCAGTTAAGAGCTCGGTTATGGAACAAATTAAACTCTTAACTTACAGTATGATTGCACAATGGTTCCCATTCATTGGCATGTGCTCTGCAATGTTGTTATTCTGCATGGGATAAAATAATAATAATAATAATAATAATAATAATAATAATGATGATGATGATTTTGTGATACGAAATCCAGCATATAGATCTCGTTTGCTGTGACATACTGTGCTTTTGTGTCATTATTATTATTATTATTATTATTAATCATAATAATAATAATAGATTTATTACCCACTTCTCCTTGAGGCTCGAGGCAGGGTACAGCATGGTTAAAATAGTGAAATAAAGCCAACTAGTTTAAATTTACCAATACAATACAGGTTATTTATTTATTATTGTGTCAGAAATGAATTGAGTGTATAGTTATAATGTAGTTCAACAACACAAACAAACTTAAAAACTTAGCATCATACTGGATTTCCTTTGACTAGAAGCTGGCCACTTTGAGGGCCTCTGGTGTCGCTGTAAGAAGGTCCTCCATTGTTCATATGGCAGGACTCAGACTGTGTAGTAGTAAGTGGACTGCGGTTTGCTCTTCTCCACACTTGCATGTCACGAACTCCACTTTGTAGCCCCATTTCTTAAGATTAGCTCTGCATCTCGTGGTTCCAGACCGCAGTCTGATCAGTGCCTCCCAAGTCACCCAGGCTTTTGTGTGCCCAGAAGGGAGTTTCTCATCCGGTATCAGCCATGGATTTAGGTACCGAGTTTTAACCTACCACTTTTTGATTCTCACTTGCTGAGGTGTTCCTGTGAGTATCAGTTTAAAATAGACTGGGTAAGCCTGCCAGAAGATATATGTCTTGTGTTCAATGCTGACAGCTGACTTAGCTGTCGAACCTCTTCCAGCAGGCTATTTCACAGTCTAGGGGCAGTCAATGAAAAGGTCCTCTCGGTGATGATTGTCAGTTGGGTTCTTTTATGTAGGGGCTAGCATAGTGTATGCTACATTGAGGGAATGTTGAGTTGCTGCCATAGTGTTATAATCTATTGTGTAATATGAAATTATGTCATATAAGTAGCAGGTAGTAAATCTACAGGGTTATACTTCAGAGTCTTTAAGGCAGATTTTCAAATCTTTAACCATGACTTTTCAAAGACCACTGTCCCTCACCAGTTTATCCAAGCATGTGTAGTATGATAATCTGCCAATTTAGATGGAAATTCCACACATCTGATGAATCAGGCTACAGTCCACAAAAGATTATAATAATTTCATTTTAAGTTATAAGGTGCCTCATCATTTTTGCTGAAGCAGACTTACACAGTTGCCCACCTTTCAGTAACCATTCACAGAGACCCTTTGGTGATCAAGTCAGACATATAGAGAAAAGACTTTACTTATAGTCAGCAGTATGTGATACGTTTTAGCATCTAGGAAGTAGCCCTTTCTTGTATGTCTATTTATGAGTTCAGTTGTGATACAGCACAGGGTGGGATGAATGTGAGAGAATGAAAAGGTGTAAAAGAAGTAAATCAACAACCTCTGCAATGATGCAAGTGTTGATATAGGAGGAATCAAGGAGTTGTGCAGCTTGTCTTGCCTGGATGCCTGTGCTGACTGGAAGTACTTGTCTGCCTTTCTATAGCAGTTACTTCGGTTGTGGTAGCTCAGCAATTATGAGAGCTCTCATTCCACTTTGACAAAGTCTGTTCTACAATCCTTGGCTAATATCTTCAAAACTGCAGAAATGAGGATTAGTTTAGAATACCCACACTCTCCCATTCAGACTCTTCTTACAGTACAGCAAAGATGTGACACATTTGTATCTCCCCCAGAGGATCAATTTATAGATGCCAACTCTCCCAGTAAGCATGGTCAGAGGTTAAACAGATTGCGTAAATTGTCCCAACATGCCTTTGGAGAGCCAATAATTGCAGGGTGTTAATTTATCAAATATAGGCATTAGGCCTGTTTGATCAAGAAAAAATTTGTTTCTAAATTCGATTCTTAATTGGGGTGTTTTTTTGTTTCGATATTAAAAATATTTACAAAACTTTCCAAAAAAATGTTTTGTTATTTACGAATTTTCGTTATTATTTACAAAACATTTTAGAAAAAAAAAATTTCTTGATCAAACAGGCTAAGTGTGAATGTTGCAGTAATGGTCACCTTGATTAGCATTGAATGGCTTTCTCCCACCCTGGACATTCCATAGATAATATTAGATGATATATAACTCACCATTTGCCTAGTTTCCAACAGACCTCTGAGGATGCCTGCCATAGATGTGGGCAAAATGTCAGGAGAGAATGCTTCTGGAACATGGTCATACAGCCCTGAAAAGTCACACAAGCCGGATGGCGCGCGGAGGCCGCTTGTGAGCCCGCGCGCGCCATCCAATGGGCTCCGGCTCCTGCGCCCCCCTCCTCCTCCTCCTCTTCCTCCCAGCTGGGAGGAAGAGGAGGAGGAGGAGGAGGAGGAGGGGGGCGCAGGAGCCAGAGCCGGATGGCGCGCGGAGGCCGCTTGTGAGCGCGCGCGCGCCATCCAATGGGCTCCGGAGGAAGAGGAGGAGCCAGAGCCGGATGGCGCGCGGAGGCCGCTTGTGAGCCCGCGCGCGCCATCCAATGGGCTCCGGCTCCTGCGCCCCCCTCCTCCTCCTCCTCCTCCTCCTCTTCCTCAGGAAGAGGAGGAGGAGGAGGAGGAGGGGGGCGCAGGAGCCAGAGCCGGATGGCGCGCGGAGGCCGCTTGTGAGCACGCGCGCGCCATCCAATGGGCTCCGGAGGAAGAGGAGGAGCCAGAGCCGGATGGCGCGCGGAGGCCGCTTGTGAGCCCGCGCGCGCCATCCAATGGGCTCCGGCTCCTGCGCCCCCCTCCTCCTCCTCCTCCTCCTCCTCTTCCTCAGGAAGAGGAGGAGGAGGAGGAGGAGGAGGGGGGCGCAGGAGCCAGAGCCGGATGGCGCGCGGAGGCCGCTTGTGAGCGCGCGCGCGCGCCATCCAATGGGCTCCGGAGGAAGAGGAGGAGCCAGAGCCGGATGGCGCGCAGAGGCCGCTTGTGAGCCCGCGCGCGCCATCCAATGGGCTCCGGCTCCTGCGCCCCCCTCCTCCTCCTCCTCCTCCTCCTCTTCCTCAGGAAGAGGAGGAGGAGGAGGAGGAGGAGGGGGGCGCAGGAGCCAGAGCCGGATGGCGCGCGGAGGCCGCTTGTGAGCGCGCGCGCGCCATCCAATGGGCTCCGGAGGAAGAGGAGGAGCCAGAGCCGGATGGCGCGCTCAGCAGCAGCCTCCATGCCATTAACGAGCGGAGCTTCAGCTCGTAAAATACATGGGGCTGCTGCTTCGATATTTTTAAACCCTTCCGGGTTTAAAAATATGTTTTGATATCGCTTCGGATATGCAAAAAATAACGATTTTAATACGAAATAACGAATTAACGAAACGAAACCGACAGGCCTAATAGGCATGCATGCAAAATCAAACAATGGGGATTGTATAACTTTCCTTTGGGCATATCCTTGTCATTGTTGAAGGAAGGGATGCTTTGGTGGAACGGGACCATACTGTTGGCCATTAAAATGCTAACATAAGCATACATTTTGAATTTGTCTTCTCAGTCCAAGATATACAGTCACACTTGACTTTCTGTGTGTGAAGCATATACAGGAATAGGGCCTGAGGTGCGTTCTATTTTTCTTTCTTTCTTTTTCACTGAAGGTCAATGGTAGTTTAACCACATTAGACCTTTGTTTCTATAAATACTGTAAACAATTTGAATGATTATAATATTTTCATTTTGTAATGAGTACTGCAGTTTAAATAATCCTTTATTTCTTTGTAATAAATCACTATCAGGAGATATCCATTGTAGCCAAGCTTTTCCAGATGTCCACTTACTATGTTCTTTTAGACAGGACAGGTGATGAATAGATATTGAATACATTTACATGATCATAATAAAGAGTACTAAATACATTTGAAACAGTCAGTAAAATCTACCACATAAACTTCATGGATGTGAGTGATGCCACTGATAGTTTTAAGATCCAATTTGTCTACTACTGGAACAGTAATTTCTCTTTACATTTGCAAGAATGTCTTCTCTGGTCTTTGAGAGATAGGGATGCAAAAGTTATATGCATGCATGTTACAAACCAATATCATCAAAGACCAAAGAGATTTATGTCTTTATGATATGAATTGTTCCAGAGCATTGAACTGCACACCTCCATTTGCCCCAACGTCCACAGATTTCAGGCACAAGGTCTGTAAACTT
The DNA here is from genome assembly GCF_037176765.1 of Anolis sagrei. Classification (NCBI taxonomy): domain Eukaryota; kingdom Metazoa; phylum Chordata; class Lepidosauria; order Squamata; family Anolidae; genus Anolis; species Anolis sagrei. Next base: position 59,568,876 of record NC_090022.1, on the reverse strand, counting down.
GCAACCAGACCTGTATTTAATCTGCTACAAAAGCTTTTGACCACTACATTCACCCAATTTAGATTGACTATTGCTGGGTAATAGACACATTACTGCATGTTCTTGTAATACACTATTAAGCTCAGTACAGAGTTCATAAATCACAGAAATGATGTGATGAATTTCAGATGAATGACAGACGTTTGGTCTGTCACCTATGACCCTTCCGGAATTAGCCTGACTTAGAATAATAGAATCATAGCATTGGAAGAGACCTCATGGGCCATCCAGTCCAACCCCCTGCCAAGAAGCAGGATAACTTTTGTCCAAGACTTGGACAAAAGTTATCCATATCTTTGTCACATCACATCCTGGTTACCACAATTATTTCTATGTATGGCTATGCTTCCAGAGACCTTAGTGGATTATCTCTGTCTTAACACTGACAAGGGTGTGTCCCTTTGGTGTTTCTAGGTCTCTCTGTGGCTTTTGATACCATAGACCATGGTGGAATTTTGGAAAGTCTGGGGAAATTTGGAGTTGGAGGCACTGTGCTGTGTTGCAGTAGTTCCGGTCATTCCTCTCAAGAAGATTCCAGATGGTGGAGCTTGGGGTAGCTGCTCCTCAAAAAATGCTCATGGTATATTACATACTACAGAATGTCATTTCATCCTCTATGTTTTTTAATATTGACGTGAAACCTCTGGGAGAGATCACCCATAGACATGGAGCAGGGTGCTATCAGTACACTGATGACACCCAAATCTATATTTCTCCATGCTTTCGAAAACAGCTTAGGCTAAAGATGGCTTGTCTCTTCTGAATAAATGCCTGGATGAGGAACAACAGATTGAAATTGAATCCAGATAAGACAGAGGTGCTTGGCATCAAGGGTCCTAACCTGGGGATGGAGGTGTGTCAACCAGTTCTGGATGTGATTACACTCCCCCTGAAAGACTGTGTTTGCAGCTTGGGAATGCTCCTGGATCTCTCTCTCCAAATTTTAGCCCAGGTAGATGTGATATTCAGGAGTGCTTATCACCAACTTCAGCTGATATGTCCCTTCCTACAATCAGAAGACCTAAAGATGGTAGTGCATGCACTGGTAACCTCAAAGTTGGACTTCTGTGCTTTATTTTGGGATACCTCTGTAGCAAGTTCAGAAACTCTAATGAGTTTAAAACATGGCAGCTAGATTGGTTACAGGAACATCTAGAAATGAGGACATAACACTCATACTAAAGTCACTCCACTGGTTGTCAATTTAGTTTCCGGGAAAAGTACAACATGCTGGTTTTGACTTTTAAAGCCCCACATGGTTTCAATTCAGGTTACCTACAAAATTGCCTTTTTCCATACAATCTGCTCTGGACACTGAGGTCTTCTGAGTGGCAGCTACTCCAGCCAGTCAAAATCCAAGTGGCAATTGTCATCCAGCTGCTTTATCACTGTGGAATTTTCATCAGCTGCTTTAAGACTGTGGAATTACCTGCCAGAAGAGCTTCAACAGCTATGACAGCTGTCAGAATTTAAGACACAACTGAAGACTCATCTCTTCTGGCAGATCTACCCAATCCATTTTAGCTTGTGAATTTTAATTTGCATTTCATCAGTGGATTTTAACTTGTATTTTAACTCCATCCAACTTGTTGTATATGTTTTAATAGTGTTTTATCTCCTGTTTAAATAATGATGTTGTACCCTGCCTTGAGCTGCAGGGAGAGGGGGTAATACATTGATGATGATGAGTGCAAAATGCAGTATTCAGGAATCACATTACTTGATTGTGAAAGCTCTTTCAAATTTGCAGTTAGTTTTTCAGATGTAATTTAAGGTGTTGGCTACAAATCTTGAATGGTTTAAGACCTTCCTTTTTAAAGAATTTCCTGTCTTGTTGTGAACTTGACCACACATGAACATATTCAGGAGGATCAATCTCTCAATACTATTACTTGAAGAAGCCTCCTTCATGAACACATGGGAGAGGCTTTCTCCGGTGTCACTTCCAAACTGTGGAATACATTCCATACAGAATTACTGTCAGTCTCCACTCTCACTAGTTTAAGGGAAGGCATTCAGATACAAATTTGTGATTTGTCATTTAAACTGGTAACGAATATCCACATAGTTAAAGCCATAGTATTCCCGGTAGTAACCTATGCATGCAAGAGCTGGACTATAAGGAAGGCTGAGCAAGGGAAGATAGATGCTTTTGAACTGTGGTGCTGGAAAATTCTGAGAGCGCCTTGGACCACAAGAAGATCAAACCAATCTATACTCCAGGAAATAAAGCCCAACTGCTCGCTGGAGGGAAGGATATTAGAGGCAAAGATGAAGTTCTTTGGCCACATAATGAGAAGGCAGGAAAGCTTGGATAAGACAGTGATGCTGAGGAAAATAGAAAGAAAAAGAAAGATCAGCTGACAAAGGGCAAGATGGATGGGAGGTATTCTTGAAGTGACTGGCTTGACTTTGAAGGAACTACAGGTGGCCATGGTTGAGAGGGAGCTCTGGTGTGGGCTGGTCCATGAGATCACAAAGAGTTGGAAGCAACTGAACCAATAAACAACAACAAATTTAGAATTAATTTAGTGGTTTGGTAAATTTGTGGGCTTTAAGGACATTCATTTTTATATGATATTATTTTCTTCTGCTATACTCCACCTTTTTTAAAAGAAAGGCTGTGTGTGTGTGTGTGTGTGTGTGTGTGTATGTGTACAACACAAATGCACTCTTATGTCCATTCTATTGTGTGAGACACATTGCTCAAATATCTGTTGAGTTACTGTCACGAAAATAAAGTTTTTTTAAAAAAGTGGACATTTTTAAGAGGATGTGTGCTAATTAGAGCTAATAAAGGAATACATTCATATAATGCATGCTTAGCATTTTTGAAAATTTGAATAACTCTAAAGTATGTGAAGACTGAACACTTTAAAGAACAGGAAAGACTACAGAACATTAATAATGTATAACAGATGCAGCGCCTATATCTCATTCAAGATAGCAGGCTGACCATCTGGTTTGAATGCCATCAAACACTTTCTTTTTATAAGGTAACAGGTTACAACCAAAAATAGTTTCTTATTGGATAAACTGGTTCATGAAAATAACAGGTGCTTTCATCTCAATGTCGGTTTCTCATAACTGCATTTTGCGTTCTCTGAAATTTGTGTAGCCCAGGTAGGGGCTACACAAACTAATATTTGGGTTGTAAATACAATGACAGCTAAATTTGCTAGGAAGCCTTCATTGAAGGATTCCATAGAAAGCTTTGTGGAGTTACAGATATAACATCTGTCAGATTTTAAACACTACATTTTTGCTGACATCCCATAATTACTAATAAGGCATTTGTGTCTAAACCCATGGGAAGGATAAAATGAGTTTCATTTTCTGCCTCAGTGTTTTAACAAATCCAGGGAAGCACTATAGGATATTCTATATTTTGACATGTAGTACATATCCTTCAATATTTTAGCTGAAAACTGGGGGATGTATTGCCAAGATAGAAGCTATTAATGAGGATGAACAGACAAAGTAGAAGAGACCGTAGCAACTTGCTTTTGCCCAAGTCTTCTCAGTTATTCACATGGTAATGGATGAAACCCACTCAAACATTTGCATATCAGGCTTCGCAATTGCACCCTTCACACTTGATTAATCAACATTGGCTCTTTCTCTCACCCTGGACATTTCACAGGTATATACACTCCACTTGCTTTATCACCACCTGATCCTCTGAAGATGACAGCCACAGATGCTGGAGAAACATCAGGAGAAAATGCTGCTAGAACATGCTGCCATATAGCCTGGAAACCACAGAACACTCTAGTGACTCTAGACGTGAAAGTCTTCGGCAATACATTAATACTAAAACCCACAAGCAGGCAACACTGTTCTGAGACTACTTAAAAGCATATAAATTGCATATTTGAAAGTTATATACATTGAGCTACATACTTGGAAATTTCACAAAAAAAGTACAGTAAAACAGTACAGTACTTGTAACAGCAATGCTGGATATGAATATTTGGTGTTGTACTAGGTAAAATAAATTCTTACACATTAAATTGCATTTTTATAAACATCTATTCCTCAGCTGATGTTTTCTAGAGCCCCTATTTTTACATGGGTTTAGACACAAATGCCTTATTAGTAATTATGGGATGTCAGCAAAAATGTAGTGTTTAAAATCTGACCGATGTTATATCTGTAACTCCACAAAGCTTTCTATGGAATTTTTCAATGAAGGCTTCCTAGCAAATTTAGCTGTCATTGTATTTACAACCCAAATATTAGTTTGTGTAGCCCCTGCCACTTGGTCTGATAATGAGCTCTGGAAAAATTGAAAGCTGGCATACATTTGGAGTTTTAATTAATAGTAGTTTAGTTAATACCTAATAAAGATATTGCCTGCCTTTGGGCTTTGGTCCTCATTGGCAATGACTGTCTCACATTTCTGAGACAGGTCTTTCCCAGAGCTGCTTACTTTTAATGAGACAAGCAGAAGACTGAACCTTTGGCACACATTGATTGTGTTCAAATTAATTTATCTCAGTTTAGTGATGAGTAACAAGCTAATTGCATATATGTGAAGCATCATCCCCCCCCCCCCTTTTGCATGACTTCCTTTACAATTAAGATCAGACTTCTTTACCTACTGGCCTGTTTTGTCCATCCTAGGGAACATTAATCTTTCCATACCTAGACTCCACAATTACCCTTTTTTTTCTCTTTCTCTTAAACACATACTTGTAAATAATATCTTTCTGGGGAAAAAAATCATTTGAAAAAATACCCCAATAACTTTGGTATAGCAAAATAGAAAGATAAATTTAATTTAAATGCCCTCAATAGGGACAAAAAGAATATTTCTTTAAAAATGAAAAAAATAGAAAGCACATTGAAAAAGAAGAATATTTGCAGTTCAGAACTTATTCTGTTTAAATGTGTAAAGAACAGCATTTTCTACATAGAAACCAATATTTCTATGAAGAAGTATTCATTCCTTCAGAGAAAATGTTTTCTATTGGGAAAACAGTGTAATTGGAGATTTATTCTCCCTAGAATTTGCATGTGATTGAATTTGCATAGAAGATAATCTATGTAGAAAGGACCAGGTGCTGCAAAAAAGAATTCATGCTGTTTCCTGTGCAGAAAATATTGTATTCTGTGCAAAAATTTGACATGTGAATTTTGTGTAGGAAAACCCCCCAATTATAGCCTTTTCCCTCGGGCAATAAAACAACATTATCTCTGCAGGAATGAATATTTTGGTGTTGAAACATTATTTTCCTCACATGAAATGCTCTTCCATGTACAGAAAATGCTCTTTTCTGTACAAAACAACCATGTGAATTTTGTCCTGAATTGTGAATAGCCTTTGAACAGTGCATTATGTTGTTTTAAAACCTATTTGTAGTGGGGAGAAAATTGCTGAAATTATTCATTGCAACCTTTGAGAAAATAAATAAATAAATATAACCTAGAAATACATGTAACAGTTTTTTAGGATCTGAAATGACATATTTTATGAGATTAAAGATGAAACTGAAGGAATGCATAACAAAAAGCTTTAAAATATTTCATTAATTTTATATTTACAGTTGGAGGGGTCCATTTTAACAAGAAACTTCACTTGATGAATTTTGATCCTTCACTTTATCTCTCTGTCAAACCTTCTTCAGAGGGTTGTTAGTAAAAAAAAAAAAAGTGCCAGTATGAGCTGCTTAAAGGGACAACCAACTGTAATGTAATAATAAATCAAATATTGATTTAAATCTGAAAGTTTAATTACATTTCTTGTCCATCATATGTTCTTTAAAGATTTGAGTGTACATGATCATATAGAACTAGTAAAAATATAAAAACTGCTGAAAAATATAGTTTAGAGCACAGTAACAAAATAAAATATCTTTCTCCAGTGATAATCCCGCATAGGTCCCTGTATTATTTTAATATATTATTTTATTTCAAGAATTTATAAATAGCATCTTTGTATACAATTGAACAGGGTGGTATATGCAAAGTCACACATTTCAGCCAAAGATTAGAAGAGCTTCTTGTGAGCTATCACACTGATTCCCATTTCACTTACTTGCTGCTGCATGGTGTGAGAAATAACTACTTATCTGAAGCAGCAAACAGCTCTGATAAGCTCCATCTATATCAGCCCTGTTTTTTGGTACTGTCACAACAGGTATCCAATTGTAGCTTGTGAGACCAAAGGAAACAAAAATATTGATAATAGCTGCATTGTTCTTTTTATTTCTCTAATTTTTGCTGTCCTCCAGCCTCTCCCATAATACACAAAGTGGGGGTTTAAAATCTTTTGCTCTCTGATCATGATTTTATTCATTATCCCCACCTTGTAGCCATGTGTGGGGATAGAGCAGTATTTCTAAAAATTAATAAGTAAACCCTCTCATCCTGCATGGGCAGAGAATGAGTGCTCAATAATAGTTGGACACACACAAAGACAACTGTTTTTGAAAAGCCCAAATAATACATTCAGAAGCATTGCTGTTTTGTCTTCATTAGCATACAAAGGAACCTTGCATTACATTTGTGACCAGCAAGAGACTGAAGTTTGTATCATACGTTTTCATAGTTCCAGTCTACATCATCTGGTGTATCAGATGCATCTGATGAAATATTGAATCTATGAAGGTTTATGCTACAAACATCTTTCTCTCTGTATATTATAGAATGAAATAATGTGCTGGAGGAGTCCATTTGCTCCCTTTGACAGCTCCCTCTTAGGTTTATCTGCAAGTGAAAAAATTAAATATGAAAAATGAAAACACAAAAGTAACTGACTTGTAAGTCAGCCCTATATCAGGGGGATGGTTGTTTGTGAAATCTTAACCCAACTCTCAAACTGTTCTTTCCCCACTTTGGCTCACTGTCTCCTTGCCAAGGGGTGGGTGCTCCCGGTGGTATTTTGCAGTCATGGCTGCATAAGCACAGCCATATACAGCAGCAGCCAACATCATGAGGCACACAATCCCACAGATCACTCCAGTTATTATTACAGTGGCCAGTGCATGTCGCAAGCTCACAGGACGTGGCTTTGGCTTAGGTTCACAATGTGAGCGGCTGCCATCTCCTCCATATTCACTGGGGTGGCCATGCTTCAGGGAACTTCTGTGCTCAGAATAGTGATGGATATTGGCCTGTTGAACTTGAGAAACTGCAGGAGAGCAGATCCCATACAACTCATAAGGGATTCTGAGGACATCTTTTCCTCTCCGGTTTTCAGGTGAAGAACAGATTACAGCATCACTAATGCCTCCTGAAAAGAAAACATTTTATTAAATTCTTGGTACTTTTGAAAAATCTAAAGATCCAAAATAATGGGAGAATTGACCCCCCCCCCCCTGTAAATTACACATTACCTACTGTGCTGTGGAAACCCACTTGGTGAACTCTCAGCTCCAAAAAGCCCTGTGAGAGGTTCACTTTAGAGTCACCATAAGTTCTCTGTCCTGTTGTCCATTATATATAAAATCTGAAATTACATAATTAGAGCACTCTGCATTTTCAGCATGAAAACGGCATGGATGAAATGTGCCTTCAGCATAGAAAAAAAACTGTTTTTTCTCCATATTGCTTATGCTCACTTGCTTAACATGCCCTACTTGTGGTTTTCCCCTTTCATTATACGAAATATTCATTTTTTCTTTTTAATTCTAAGTTTCAACACAGAAAGAAAAGTGTGTGCGTGAGTGTGTGTATGTGTGTGTGTAGATTGATTGACCAAGATTCAAATAGAGGACTGATTTTGATTAACAGAAAGGGTCTATTTGTTTGGTTTGTGTAAGTAAAAAAAGAGTGCCAAGAAAATATGCGAATACACAAGATATGCTGTCTCCAAATTGCATTGGAATTAATAATAATAATAATAATAATAATAATATTTTCTAGACTGCCCTCTCTCCTTGGAGGGACTCAAGGCAGTTTACACATAAAAGGGCAAACATTCAATGTCTTGAAATGGATACAAACACATCAAAATAATACAGGATAACGGATAGTAACAGCAGAAAACTTACAAAAAAGGAATTAAGCGTCAAAATAAAATAAAAACAGGAACAGTCCACTAAGAAATAACTTGATTTCACTTCATATTTAAAATGTCTGCAAAATAAAACCATATAAAGACTGGGGAAAAGAATAATTTGTCAATGTGTATACGAATGAGATAACTTTTGAAGCTATTGAGTTGGTATAACAAATAAGACACATTTAATTATTCATACATTGTGTTCTAAAAAAAAGAGAGAGAGAGAATCCCTGAAGATCCCTGCTTTGGACTCCACCAATACACACAAATAAGCAGCAGTTTATTTATTCTTTATTTATTTACTCTATTTGTATCCTGCCTTTCTTTATCCCAAAGGGGACTCAAGGCAGCTTTACATATGGCATCTATTCAATGCCTTTGGACAACAAACAGTTAGAATGCACTTAAGTTGAAAATTAAAATTGCAATTAAAATTAAATGCACATTAAAACATATAAAACATTGCATTCACTATTAAAATAATGTTATGAAGTTATTGTTGCTGTTGTTATTATTAATACCCCACTTTTCTCCAGTCTGTGACTTAAGGTGGCCTACACCAATTAATTGAAAGTCATTAAAATTGACAGGCTCAGGTAGACAGGCTTTAAAAATGTGAGTCATGTACAGTTTTATAGATCATAGCCAGTGGTTTGAATAGGGCCTTAGGGGCCTGTGTCCCACAATAAAAAGCAGAAATAACCTACCCACATTCCAAGTCCACTTTAAAGAGTAGCTCATCATAACTGCTATTCAGTATCAACACCATAAATGCATAAACAAACATCTCTGCTGGTCTCTCTCTAGGCATGTGCCCATTAATAAATTCAGCATTTGCCTGTGTCTTCCATTTAGCACTTACATATCAATTCCATGCCCAGTTCCATATTTTCTGAATTCTTTAATACAACAAAAAATGTCATTTTCTCTACATCAGACAGACAAAATTGTCCATCCTACAACAGTTGTACCTCTCTTCAGGCATAGAGCCCGCCGGATCCCAGCACATGACGTTGATCTACTTCTAGCAGGGCTCTGTATTTCAAGAGAGGTCAAAGCATCACAAAAGGCAATGCTAGCAACATGGGAGAATTCCAGTGTTGAATAGAAAATAACAGGGGGAAGCCAGGTGGTGATACCCCCCCCCCCCAGATGGAATGAGATGAGGGGCAAGGTGGGTGAGGCAAGGCACCAGGATTGGCCCACTACCCTGCAGATTTGGTACAGAGGCTTGTGAATCGCCCCACTGCCCCTCATCAATGTGATGAGGGCCTTCATTTTTTACATTAATGTATATTTTACATTATACACCTGGCCTGGAAACACACACCCTCACCAAAGTCTGTGTATTCAGAATTTTGCACTACTGGGATATGCACACTTGTATAGGGAGGGTTTTTCTCCCTGGACTCATTTTCAGCTGTCATCAAAGAGAGATGGTGGAACAGAAATGGTGTCCCATGAACAGCAGCAGAACTCAGTCAAGTGTGTCAAAACTTGAGTGAAAATGTACTCCTCATACATTCTTACCATACATCCCTTTGTTATCCAAACACTGCTTTGATCAGCCACACCACAGAACCACTCAATTATCCTAGCAACTTAGACCTATAGCAACTCACTGCAATCTGTGTTTACAGATTAAAGCTACACTTCTTCACTGACTTTAGTGTGTCTTGCTTCTTAATAAATGTGCCTAGAACTGAAGGTTCAAGAATCAGTCTTAAACATGCTAACTAGGGAGTTTACCTCTGAATAAACATTTTTAGGATTAAGCACAATGATAGATTGTTCTGTGGTCAATGCCCATTAATACTACTCTGAAACCATTCTAAATGTTAGAAATATGACAATAGTATCTCTAGGGTTTCCTTTCAATAGGATATGTCCTCATATGAATTGCTACTATCTGAATTATTTGTTACTCTAAGCAAAGGTAGTAGTTAATGCATCATTTATCTCTTTAGTTCGATTATTTACCTTTTTGCCAACATGCTTTCAGGAGTTTGACAAAATTTGATTAATTAATGTAGGATAAGTCTATCAATGGCTATTACTCAATGTAGCTTAACAAGACCTACATGTTTAGAGGAAGGATACCTCCATACAAAATACTAAAGAACTTGCAGTAAGGTCTACATTTTCTTTAAAAAAAATATGCATCATTCTTCTAATCTAGCTGGATGGTCTGGCTCACACTGTGTATCCAAGGCAAACCTCCTGAGGTATTTCTGCAGTATGGCAGTAACTGAAACTGCTTCAGTTATGGCAGTAACTGAAACAGTAACTGCTATGAAAACTATGTTTGAAAGCAGGAAACACAAGATGAATCTGGAAGATGTTCTTTAATATAGGCTGTTTGCTCTTGTTCCCTTCCTGAGAGGAAGGAGTTGGTGATGAAATGCAGACACTTGAATGCAGCAGATTTTCTAGATCCATTTCATCTGGTTTTAGAATTGAATTTGTCTTTGAAATGATATTTGCCAAGAAAAGTGATTTGCTTGATTCTCTAGGTCCAGACCTCTCAGCATTGGTAATCTGCATTGGTTGAGTGTTGAAAGTACTTATGCAATAGTTTTGCTAGTCTTTAGGTGGTTTATTTAAGATTTATTGTACTATGTTTTAGCACTTATATTATAGAATTCCAGAAAGAATACATATATAAGTGTTGTTGTTATTATTATTATTATTATTCATGTTATATAATATTTACATGAAACTATTGTGAGACAATTTATTTGCACATGTTGACTAAGCTTCAACAAATATATAGATAACATTGATCTTTATCTTTTTCATGAAATCCAGGTGAGATAGTGAGAATTCCTAATTAGTCACGGGACACAGTAATGGGTTGACTAACAGCTAGAAAAACCAGAAAATGCAGTGATATTGTTGGTGCCTAGTTAAAGGTTATTTAAATTGCAGGTTCATGCCCTCCCTTCCATGAACGATGTGCTTTTCATTCCAGCCATGTGTCACAAGCCTAGACCCCATTTATAAATGGGAAGTTAACAAATGGTCCAAGCCACAGAATCCAGTTGAGAGACAACAGCAGAGAATAACATCAGAGAAGCCAATAGTCTGTTTCAAGTTCGAAAGCCAATTTCAAGAGAGTCCAGAATCAAGGGTTTATTCAAAAGTTCAAATGCCAGAGTCTGAAGAGATAGTCCACAGTTCAGAGATCACTAACAGTATGGGGTCACGATTCCAAAGGCTACAGTTGCTGCCAGCAACAACGTATCACACTTGATCACCTTATATGCTAGTGTCTCAAGTGTTGCTTATTTCTCTGCTAACCTAGAGGAGCAGTGAAGTTGAGCCTTCTCCCTTCATGGGTCCAAATGAGCTGGAGCACTTAACCCTTCTACTGCCTGCTCAGATGATCTTGCTTGTACTTGCTCAGCAGGCCAAGAAAAGTATTTTCCATAGACTCTTCTTCCAAGCTTGGTTGTGGAAACTACTGAGTACTGCTCAGCTCCAAATGGTAGCCCTTCAAGCAACATCTCCTCAGCCTCACTGTTAGAGCTATCCACAATACCATGTGGCTGAAGAGGTAACCAATAAAATGTATTTGTCTTTGAAGTGGCACAACACTTTTTTTTTTTACTTTTGGTCACCATACTAAAACAAGTACCATATTATATAAGTAAATATTTCCTGGGCATACGATACATATGAAATAATGAATTGTTACTTACCTCTATAGAGAAAACTTTCCAACCACAATTTAAGGCCAAATACTTCACAATTGCACTGCCAGAAATTACCTTTGAAAAGAACTACTTTCAGATTTGGAAGTGATTCCAATAGAAGTCTTTCTATTTTTTGGAGTTTATTATGCTTCAGAGATAATAAAGTTATGTGCCTTGTGTTATTTCCTAATATTCCTGGCAGACTGAATATATTGTTAAATGATAAATCCAGTTCTTTTAGGCGTGGAAGAAAACTAAATGTCTTGTTGTCTACATATCCAATATAGTTTTTAGTGAGGTTTAGAATCTGTAGGTTTTGCAGGCCTTTGAATGTGCCGGGCAATAAACCTGAGATGGAATTATTAGATAAATCCAGAATTTTTAGAGCTGATGTATCAGTGAAAGCATGTTGACTGATTTTCTGAATACGATTATTTGATAAAAGCAGTATGTGAGTTCCAACCGGTAAGTGTAAAGGGATTTCAGTAAGTCGTCGGTTCCGGCAATCCACTGTCCTTGAAAACTGGTGGCATAGGCATTTTGGAGGACAACCATTTGCCACATCTGCTAGTATGATGATACTTGAAACAAACAGCAGTGAACCTATACAATAAGAAAATAGTATTAGTGTTTGAGTAATACAAGCTATATCAACTCCTTAAAGTCTAACAAATGTATTATAGTGTAGGTTTCATGACTTGTACCCAGAGGCGGCCCTAGGTAATTTTCAACGGTAAGCAAACAGTATTTTGGCGCCCCCCTCCCCCAACAATTCACTGATATATATTTTCTGTTCGTCGTGGGAGTTCTGTGTGCCATATTTGGTTCAATTCCATCATTGGTGGAGTTCAGAATGCTCTTTGATTTTAGGTGAACTATACATCCCAGTAACTACAACTCGCATATGTCAAGGTCTATTTTCCCCCAAGAGCGCCTTAAGAGCGCCCCTGGGCAAAATCAACTATACTGCAAATGCTTACTTTGCGTAATGGGTCGAGCCGCCTCTGCTTGTACCCCACTTCATTGGATGAATGTAATGTTATCAACAGTTATAAATGTAGTATAAATAATTCAACTTCATAAATTGTCTGCCATTCCTTTCCTCCTAAGACTGTTACTAGCTCAAGACCACCCAATAGGTTTCCTGTGGCTGAGCAACAATTTGAACCTCAGTCTCCCAGAACCCTTGTCTAACACTCAAGTGTTTACATCACATTGGTTCTTTATTTATCCTAGCCATTCTCAAAACTTGGCTGATGACACATATATTCTGGAACTAAATAAGTCAATTATTTTAGAGTATGGTAAAATACTCCAGTCTGTTTCAAATCTTTGGTGATTGATTGGGACTTACTAATGAATTGTAATCGGGATTGTCTTTCTAATCTCTCTCTTTTTAGTCTTTCTAATCTGTCTTGAAGGTTTTTTGCTCCACAATAGCTCTGTCAAGGGCACTAACAAATTGAGTGTCCTGGAGTCTTGAAATGTTTTTCCACTTTCAAAAATATAAAATTGCCAATTCTGTGTGATATTTATGTAAGTTTATTCTTTTGTATTGGGATTGGCCTGTAAGAACTTAAGATCAAGTTAGATTTTGGGATATTTATCCTATGCAGAAAGGAGAAAAAGATTTCAAAGAGAAGATGGCAAAGAAATAAACCCTTTGTGTGATTGTGTTGATCCATTACTGGTGTTGCTAGAACAGATAGGAAAATAGAGTTGCCAGAATATTTCCATTTTTATCCTTTGTGTGTGCTAATAAGTAGTTGTTTATTGTGTGTGTTGGTAACCATAAACAAGTACAACGCTACCAACTAGGATAGAGTGTGTCACTGTCCAGTTTGAATAGTCAATTTGTGTTTGATTCATTCCATGTTTGAATAGAGCATTAAATTACTATTATACCAAAGAAGCTGATAAGCACCTTTTGGGAGTGTTGTAGTTATGCATGGTAGAAGTTTGGACTATATGGCCCTTGTAACCCCTCCAAATTTAAGATTCTAGTATTTTAAGTGTACCCCACACCCTCTGACTGTCCCAATTTGGCACAAACAGTCTCAATTAATCTTTTGTGGTGTCATATATTCAGCTACTTATAAACTCTCAGCTCTCTCTCCCCTTCCCACATTCCCCCTTTGTCTTCAGCATACTCCAACTGCTGCAGACTGAGTTCAGGATGCAAGAGTGGCTTGCATTTCATTAACTCAGCAGGGAGGAAAGGAGGGGGCATAATTCTTCCTTCCCAGTCTTCCCAAACAAAAACAAACTGCCTGAACCTACTACTAGCTTTTTTGTTTTTCTTCATTACTAAGATTTGTCATCTTGATCTGATGTTTCTTGCCCACTCATGCCCTGATTTTCATCTATGAAATGTTGGAGGTATGTTAAGTGAGATAGAACTACTTTCCATAAAGTTGTCAGCATGCAAGTATCTACTACCAAATTTACATCAACCATAAAAATATATAATAAATGAATTCATTTCATTTCAATCATATATTGAGAACATTTAGAGGACTCAACATTCTGTTGAATTTGGCAGCTAATATAATTCGAATTCTATATATTCAGTAATAATGTTTTGAACAAGCCTCATTATAATGAATTTTCAGGCTCAAATACATTTTCAGGTATTTTTAATGAATGAAACCCATTGGGTGGTGACCTCTGACTTGTAATAGCTGACTCCCTAAAAATGTCAAGTACACTGGCAATTTTTATGGAAAACATTTGATCTGTTGATCAATATGAACAGTCCCCTTTGTGTCAATAAGTCTTAATCAGCTTCTTGCATATCATGATGCCTTCAGTCAGATTAATTGATTAGAACAGTATCAGTGAATACTGAACAGTCTGTGAGCTTTCCTGATTTCAAGTGCTCTCTAGTTTATTTTAGTTATTTCAGTGCCAATTTGAATTACGAGATAACAATAAAATTAATGGGCTAGAGTACAGGTAGACACACACATTTGTGTGACAGGGGTTTTGTGAATGGAGCAACTATGACATTTGTGTATCAAACTGGAAGATTAAAAGAATTCTTCACTTGTCTTAAAATATCTCCATTTCAACTTACACACCTTGCTCCACAATATGGCATTCATAATTTTTATTACTGTTTTAGTAAGTCCCATTGACCATAATAGGAATTACCTCTGAGTAAAGTGCATAGGAGCCCACTTGTTCCTATTCTTGCACGTTACCCATTTGTGTTTACTGACATACCAATTTTTTTATTTCAAGTAAAAGAAGTTGTCAGAATGGTCCATAGTTCCGCAAAACAAGGTTTTGCTGATTTTAAAATATTTTATAAAATAGCTCACATCCATGGACTCAATAGTTATGTACCAGGCAACCATCTTTAATAATGGCACATGCCTGGTGGACATGTGAAAAGTTAAGCAAAGGTTTTTTCCCTAAATGTTCCACAAAGGTGATCAGTAATATCAGTAATCTCTAAGCAGAAGCCTAATAGGAGCTTCAATCTTGTACACATTTTTTGAGGGAAGTTAGTCTCATTGAAAGCAGTGAGACTGCTTATTAAACATTCAAAGGATTGAACTTCAAGTCAAAATTCAAATGTCTAGTAAAATGGTAAAGTTACTGAATGCAAAACCAAAATTAGAATGGCAGATATTTACACAGATTTAAATTTATCACTCCAGCTACCAATTGTTACATGGGGCCATCAACTGTTTTTATCTGCACATCATTTCTTAAACTTAATTCAGTAATAATAGATGAACCGCCTCAATGAATAGTATTTTCAAATTTATATGAGAAAAGTGGAGGTGCTTCATGTCCCACTTTGTCTAGTGTGGAACAGTTGGCCTCAACAAGAGGAGAGGAAGCAGATATGAGGAAGTTCATGGATTTGCTAAGATTTTAAGGCTATTTTTATGAGACAGATTATCTTAACAAAAGGTAAAAATAAAAATAAATCTTACCTTTCATGATTGCTTTTAACATGCCCAGCTTGTAGAAAAATCCATTTAAGTTTTATGCGAAGCAGTAACACTCTCTGGCAAACTTACAGTGGTTAGGACAACTGCTCAATATGTATCAATACAATGTCATCAAACTCTACCAAAAGGAAGCTTTCTAAATGCTCTTTTTCTGCCTTTGATCATGTCTCTTTTCACAATCCATTGACGGTTGCTGTGCTAACCACAGAGATTTCCTCTGCCTCTCTTCTTCAATCAGCAGGCCTTGCAGACTGTCTGTCAACCTGAGCTGGACAGCTGTAACATAGAAATCATGACCTAATAGCCTAGCCTTTTCGATTATTTAATCAACTTCAAATCCAAAGCACAAAAACAAAGCTGACTTTTCAAATCCCATGCAGTTCTTGTTTTCTCTGCTGGATTGTTGTTAGCCATGCTTTGTCAATCCTTGCAAAATCAGATGACTCCTAACTTGCGTTCCTGTCGTCCTTGTTTGTGATTGGAGGCAATGGGGTGTGTAATCTCAGTATGAAGAGGCCTTCATCTTGATTACATGGTTTTGACCGTGCACTTGTTTGCTGTTCTGGGGCTTATACTTTTGATTCCCCTGGGGATTAGCCGTGCTGACAGGATTTCACTCTATAGAGAAAACAATTTTTTGTGTTTCTCATTCTTTAAAAAACATAGATAGAAAAGAACTTCGAGCATTCAAAATAATGACTTCTTTTACTACAGGCAAAAAGAAACCGCCATATGGACTTCAGGTTTGTCTTTATGTTTTAGCTATTGCTATAGTGACTTTATGGCACGGCTGAACATATCTAACAATCCTTATACATTTTGCATATGAAGCATACATTGCCATGCAAAGAGAAGTGACAGTAAATTTATTCCCTGACCACTGAATAAGTGTCTGTCCTTCAGAAAAAGATGGGAGAAGACTAATGCAAACCTGCCAGAGATCATTTCTTCACTTGTGATGGGTTTTCTGCATTTTTGTGATGGAACTCAGAGCTGGAAACTGTCTTGGCTCACCAGATGGAGCCATTAGTTGTACTTGATGTACTATAGCTGTATACTGCCTTGATAACTAAATCCCATGGTTCAAATGTCTATTAAAGCAATGAAATCTTGTTGTCATATTTCCAGACTGGGTTCATTTATTTATTTATAGTCTAATGAAATCCTTGAGTGAATTTAATTAAAATAACCTCCAATCCAAATTAAAAGCAATAGATTTTAAATTTCAAATTATATTAAATTATTTTAAATCATATTAAATGGAAACATAATGAAAATGAGTAACAGAGAAACTGTCAGGGTGACTGCTGATTTAAAACTGAAAATAGTGTGCCTTATAGGAATTCTGGAGGAGCTTGATATTTAAATTTATCTCTCCTAATTCACAAGGCATTCCATTAATAAAATGAACATTACACAGTCCCGATTTATTTCTAGAACAGATCCTATACATCTAAAGTGTAATCTTACTCTGGTTCGTGTACCATATTTACAATTGAAAGAGCTTAGCCATAAAATCTGAATCTTTGGAAAGGTAGACAGGCACTGAATGACCTTTTCAGCATGTCTTAGATTACTACAGAACAGACCTTTTCTCGTGATCTACCTGAGATATTCCGATCACCAAGTGATTCCTTAGTATGTCATGTTACTTCCTTAGTTACTAAGGGAAAATATTGGATTTAGCCCCAAAGAGAAATCCAACCACAATCTCTATCATAAACTCTGGGTGTAATTTGTGGCATCCAGGTAGTGATTTAAAGCTGAAAATAAAGTGTGATATAAAATATAATAGTAAAAGGTAATATATGTAAACATTTCACCCCATTTGGTCAGAATGCAACAGTTTGCTTCCTCTTAGTCCCGGTGCTTCTGCAAAACCAGTGAGTTCTCCTTCCTCCATCTTCCACTCCCTTTCACATTTAGTTGTGTGCATGCATTTTTAAATCAGATGGCCTCTTCATCAGAATTTGGACCAATTTATAATGTCCCGTCTTGGTTATATTACAATTTTTTTTTGCAAAGGAAAATCCCACCCACTTATAACATTCTTCTTGCCATCACCACCATACTCAGGATCCATGACCTTGTTATGAGAAGAGAATAGCAATATAAAACACACCACATTATTTGTGAGGTTTTTGTTCTTATTTTTGATTTTAGTAAAATAAAATATCTTGTCTTGCATTTCAGATGAGTTAGTACATTATTTTACTATGTATTACCTTGAAAAATTGGCTTGCTGATTAGGTGTTTTTCCCAAGAGTGTGTAGCCCTCTTTGTGCATAAATGGGAGCCTTAAGGAATGCTACTCAGCTGCCTCTCTTATTGTGGGTAATCCTTTGCAGCTACAATTGTGTTATTTTTAGCACTAACAAATAGAAATGATGTTCACAGAGTAAGGTCATAGAAAAGTTAAGCACTATGTGAGGTTCACTTCCAACAATAACAGAGGCCTTGCTTGATGCCTTCTGTTGTGGTAGGAAAAAATACCCTTCATGTTTTTCCCCCTTTTCATTTTTAGTCAAGCATGCATACTCAATCCATCTTTTGACAACCTATGATTAGTGCTGTCCAGTTACCCTTCATACATCTGTGCCTGTTTCCAATTTCTTCTTGAAGGAGTTGGTAATAAATATGGGCAAGCCAATTGTGCCATACTGTGTAATTTTCTGTATCCTTTTTCCTGTCCTACTTCTTAATAATATCAACAATCTCATATAGTCATAAAACTTATGTGGTGAACATGTATGCAGTGATACAGATAAACCTGGCAAGAAAAATAAAGACTTTGATCTCTACCCTAACCATGCAGCAAATACCATTTTTGTCCAACATGCTAAAGTTGTTCATTGAGGAAAACTACTATATTGCTGCTTGAGCTAAGCGCTTGCATGATTTGTTCCTTTATCACAATTGAGTTTTCTGTTGGTCAGTTTCTACCATGTAAAATATACTATGAAAGTCTGCAGAGTGGTTTAGCTATCTTCAGATTCAGTATTTCCAAATACCTTCTTGGGATGTATGTGTATTTTTAGTCTCCCAACTTCTCTGGAAAGTTCATCATTAATTATGTGTACTGTAATCTGAGGCCAGTAAAAACAGATGTGAACAGTTGTTTCCCATCAATTTCATCTGTGTATCTAGAGAAATTTTTAAATTGTAGAAGAGTTATTGGAAAGAGAATTGAAATGCTTTGTCAGTTTCACCCCTACATTTAAGGGACTTCCTTGGTGTCAAGTATGTCAGTTTTACTGTTGTTGTAGTCTGCAGTAAATTTGGGAAATTCTATGAAAGAACTGCAAAGAAAATGATCTTCTTTTCTCTCACCTATCAGCAATTATGATAAAAGCCACCTCATCAGAGGTTTTGATCTTTTAATCTTTTAATTTTCCCCTTTGTCAAGGAACTTTTCATGAGCTGCCATAGTTGTTGGGGAGCCTGTACAACATCCCACCACTGATCTTTGAAGCCTGTACAAACCTTTAAGTATGCTTTACCAATAAACTATTTTAAAACAACAGCAAAAACCCTTTGAATATGATCACACATACAGAAGTCTGGGATGTTCATCAGGATACTTATCAAGCTGAAATATTTACAATAGAAAAAAACCCAGGGAAATTTTACTTTTTGCCCTTCCTGGTATGTGGGTATGTCTAGAGCAATTGAATGAGAACACTTTCTCTTAATACTACGAATGGAGGGGTTTGGTGTGTGATCATTTAATGCAAGGGTCCTCAAACTTTTTAAACAGAGGGCCAGGTCACAGTTCCTCAAACTGTTGGAGGGCCGGATTATAATTTGAAAAAAAAAAAAACATGAATGAATTCCTATGCACACTGCAGGTATCTTATTTGTAGTGCAAAAAAAAAAACACTTAATAATAATAATAATAATAATACAATCATTAAAATAAAGAACAATTTTAGCAAATATAAACTTATTAGTATTTCAATGGGAAGTATGGGCCTGCTTTTGGCTGTTGAGATAGGGTTGTTGTTGTTGTTGTTGTTGTGTGCTTTCTGAGCACAACTATGTTACTGTTACATCCTGAGCAAGGGCCAGGTAAATGAGCTTAATGGCTGTATCTGGTCCCCGGGCCTTAGTTTGAGGACCCCTGGTTTAATGACTCTCTAGCACTAAAACAAAACACTGTAAACTGGTTGGGCAACATTTCACACACACACACAGCCTGAAGTTGTTCTAGGACATTGGTTCTCAACCAGTGGGTCCCCAGGTGTTTTGGCCCACAACTCCCAGAAATCCCAGCCTGAAATTCTCATGGTGGTCTGCGAGAAGGCCTTACTGATGCATTATTTAAACTGTTATGTTTATTCATATCATGATCTGATCCCCATACGCAATATATCCCATATGCATGGAGGCATTGGGGTAATGATACAAAAAGTTTGCTAGGATAGACCCTCTTTCGCTCAGACTCAGCCCCCGCCCCCCGAATCAAACTCAGCCCCCCCCCACTCTGAATCTAAATCCTGGCTACGGGCCTGCTCCAGGGTAAATGGATTGCAGATACTGAATAATGAGACAAGTACCATCTGCTTTCACTGGGTTAATAAGAGATTTTACTATGTTACTGTTACATCCAGTTGAAACTTTGAATAATTGTAGTCCTTGAATTTCAGTGGGCTTTGGTTCAGGTTTCTTCAATGTAAACTGTGGTCTACAACAGCAAATTAAGAGCTTGAATATATGATATTACAAAATTATATGAAGTATATCCTATGTGGCATATCCTATCCTGGCCATACTATAGTTTACCTCGCGGTTTTGATGCTTGTTCATTCATTCAGTCATTTCCAACTCTTCATGACTTCATGGACCCGTCCACGCCAGACCTCCTTCAAGGTCAATCCAATCACTTCAAGGATACCATTCATCCACCTTGCCCTTGGTCAGTCCCTCTTCCTTTTTCCTTCCATTTTCCCCAGCATCATTGTCTTCTCTAAGCTTTCCTTTCTTCTCATGATGTGGCCAAAGTACTTCATCTTGGCCTCTACTATCCTTCCCTCCTATGAGCAGTCAGGCTTTATTTCTTGAAGTATGGACTGATTGGTTCTTCTTGCTGTCCAAGGTACTCTCAGAACTTTCCTCCAACACCACAGTTCAAAAGCATCTATCTTCCTTCGCTCAGCCTTCCCTATGGTCCAGCTCTCACATCCATAGGTGACTTTGGGGAATACCAGTGCTTTAACTATGCAGATCTTTGTTGCCAGTGTGATGCAATGTATCTCAAAGTTATACTTTGAATTGGCTTAATTTTATTTATTTTTGCTAGCCTCATGTGGTTTAGTGAGAACAACCAGTTACAAAATATGAGGTTCATTATGGATGCAAGAGAATCATAAACAATTAAAAGAGATCTATACCTAGAAGCTGAGTTCTTAGCAATTGGTCCAGATACCAAAAAAAAAGAAAAAGAAAAAAAAGAAAATCTTGCTTCAATCCTTAGCCTGCCTTTTGCACTAGCTGTTTGGTTTGTAGACAGGAAGGGTTTGCAAATCTGATAGTTCTGAATAGGGATGAGATGTAACTTCAAATTTAAAATAGTAGTAGCTAGACTCTAAATCAAATATTCATAAAGCTGGCTCCAGTTTTCGATGAATTTTCAGTTCATATTTACAGTTGTATATACTGTTCATCTTTAAAGAGAAAATGTTGGGCAGATAAGTATGATTAAAATTAATTGCCAAGCTCATATTGTTGCAGTAAATGGAAATGGATGAAATTTAACATAAAAGTAAGAGAAACAAAAAAAAAGCATGTTTGAAATTAAATGTAGGATTTACATGTTGTTTTATTTAAAAAATTCAGATCTTCTTAAGGGCTATACATTTGACTCAGTTTCACTTTCACATTTGATGGATAGGACATGAGACTTCAAAAAAAAACTCTGCAGTTTTCTTTGTCATAGTGTACTGTGTGCGTTTAGGGTTTGTTGGTGGTGGTGAAAGTTTATATAGATGATGTTTTAAATTATGTGATTACCTTTGTAAAATCTAGTTAATGATAATGAAATGAAATATAGCCAGCTGTCCATATTTATTGGAGTTAGGGGTGCAGGACCCTAATGAAAGTGGGGAAACTGGAAATAATCCTTCCCACACACATGCACACACACACTTTTTTAAAATCAGAGGGATCATCTTCCTATAAATCTCTGGGTCTTCTAATGCTACTCTACAGTCAATATCTTCCAAAAGTTGACCATAGAATTGTGCTGAAGGATGAAGGAACTCTAGAGAAGTGTTCTCCCTAGCAATTTCTTGGTCCTCCATCACAATTCTGTGGTCAACTTCTGACAGAGTTTGAGCAAAGGTTGACCATAAACTCACACTGAAGGACCTAGATATTCCAAAATAGTCCATATTAATGAAATCATTGGTTAATCAAATCTGCCAGTTTATCCCACAGTTGTAGACAAGTGACAGTTTATTTGTAAGCCACCCTGATTATAAGGCGCCCTGAGTCCCCCTTTGAGGGTGAAAAGGGCGGGGTATAAGTACAGTAAATAAATAATTAATAAATATTATATGATGGAGCGAAAGTCAATAAGTTTTTTTTAAGAGGGCCAGGCATTTGGTTTTTCAAAAAGTCTAATAACCTTATCACATTGAGGTTGAGAAGCGTCTTCTTTGCACCAGCACAGAGTCACCTGGAGTCCACCAGATGATGCAAAGCTACTTCTGGTAGGGCTCTGTTGGGCTCTGTGCCGGTAGTGTGCCTCCACTGCAGGAAACGGAGCCCATAGAAAAAGCCCGGGAGGAAGCATAAGGAAACCAGGGACAACAGGGGAATGTTGTGGGAAGGGATCCAATGACCCATAATGGTAAGGGAATGCAGTGTTACACTGCCCCACAGTTTCCCCTTCTGTCCTCTGGCTTCTTGACCTCAATGTGATGAGGTCATAAGTCTCCCAGATGGTTTTGGGACCTTTTCTGTTTTTCGTCATAGCTTCAGATTTAACAGACTGGTCTATGATTCATTGCTATCCTCATAAGCATGTGATTGGTAAATGTGAAGAGTCAAGTAATTATGGCATGTATTCCTGCATATGTCTAGTAAATTACTTATACTTGATTACAATTCACTGTCCAGGATGCACTGAATTTTGTCAATACACTTCCTTTTTCATCGCCAGTCAAAATGAATGAGCAAAAAGTATACAATAGTATGTATATACTAAATGCAAATTGAATTCTTCAAGCATAAAATCATTTTAACAGCATAATCTATGCACATGAAAGAGGTATCAGTAATCTTAGCTTGGCAGAAATACCAAAAAATAAAAAAAATAAGTGAATCTTAAAATAGTCCATAGCGCAATAGGATACTGGTTGGGTTTTGGTATCCTGTAACCACTGGAAATGATGAATGGAAAGCCAAGGAGGCAGCAAGGGGATGAAGTGTGGTTGACTGGCTGGATTGTGAACAGGGGCACTTCAAACTGTAGTATTTTGCTTTAGTCCCCCTTGCTCCATAGAGCATGTGCATTCTCAAGAGTATGAACTGGAGAATACTGAGTTACAGATCTCTTTAGCTATCTATACCTGTCATATCCAAGTAGTGAATGAGACTATAACAGCAGGCAGAAACTGGAATATCCCATACTATTACTCTCTATGACATTTCTGAAATGGAGTGTGGAGGTGGCAAATACTTTCCATATGATGCTGGCTGGGAGGAATGAGATGGATGCATCTGTTGCTTGCTTACTGCTGCTGCTGTTCTTCATTTCAATGGCAGGTATGTTTTACAAGCCAATATACAACAGGCTGCTGTTCCTGTGTCTCCATTTCTCTTTGTTCCCTGTTTTTATAAACCTTCAGTTTCAACCAATGTAGCAGACATGCCTGTGAAGGTTTTTTTTAAATCACGTCACAGAGAACCTCTAGTGCATTTCTTAACTGCAAGCAGATTTTAGCATGTTTTTTAAAATACTTTTCCACCCACAGAAAACTTTTATATGGAGGTGGAGAGAAAAGCAAGGTACATGGTTGAGCTTCTCATTCTTTACCACATATATGACAGTTCTGCTGTTGTCAGAAACAATAAATCCTTGTCATACTCAATTGAAGTTGAATTGTAGTGATGTTGGTATTGGATGCTGCAAAAGCAGGTCAATGAGAGATTTATTTTATAAAGAAAGTGTATTGCAAAGCACACGTTGCTTATGAAAATGGCAAGAATGTGGTTAAATGTGCTTTTGTACATTATATGCCAACAGAAGAAACTCCTAAATATTTTTAGAAATTAGGCAGGTAAAAATATCAGGCTCTTTCAATCTATTTGGGACTTAGGGAAGTTCAGTAGATATGAACCATGTGAGAATGAAAAAGGATAGAAGCTGAATCAATATAGTATTTTCCGAAGGAGAGTTATGTTGAAAAGATAAATATAAAGACTTATGAAGTGGGTTCCGGCCCTACTTACCTCTCCGAACGCATCTCCACCTATGAACCGACTAGGACATTAAGATCATCTGGGGAGGCCCTGCTCTCGATCCTGCCTGCATCATAGGCGCGTTTGGCGGGGACGAGGGACAGGGCCTTCTCGGTGGTGGCCCCTCGACTGTGGAATGCCTTACCTATAGACATCAGACAGGCCCCTTCACTGTTGGCGTTCCGGAGGAAGGTTAAGACTTGGCTTTACGAACAAGCGTTTGGTTAAACAGTGCAACTGAATACAGGAAGACAGTAAAATCGAACATAGGAAAATGGTACAAGGATTATGAGAACGGATTCTGATTTGCTGTTGAGGCGTTATGATATGATAATGATTGTTTTTTATTTTGGTTGTTATGTATAATGTGTTTTAATTGCTTATGATACTGTTGTGATAACCTGTATTATGTAAACCGCATTGAGTCGCCTAATCGGGCTGAGAAAAGCGGTATAGAAATAAAGCAAATAAATAAATAATAAATTTCAATAACTGTAGCCATTCTATTATCATTGAAGATTTTGTAAGTTTAAAGTTCACAAAAGGCATTTACACATTTATCTTTTTTACCAATTATCATTCTAATATACCAGTTATTATATCTTGCCATTACAAATAATTTCCCTGCCATTATTACAAAACCTCCTTTTCCCTAATATATTACTTCCAAGATCTAAGTGCCTTTGTGCTACATCAAGGCAAATCAAATCAAATCATTTATTTCAGTCATTGACCAGCACAGGAAATAGAGTCACATTTTCATATAAACTCGGTATGTTTCGTACATTAAAAATATAAATATAACTACTGAAGCACAATATGGGTGAGGGAGCAGAAAGGAAGGGGAAACAGGGTAAAAACATACAATGCCCAGATCCATCACCAAATTGTAGATTCAGTGAAGAAGACTACTGGAAACACAGTTAACTTTTGGGACTAGTCATTCAAGGCAAAATAATGGTTGCATGTTCTTTTAAATAGCGGGATCTATTTTTGATAGATTCCAAAGTGACAAACAGTAAATATATAATGGACCTCTAAAATGTATGATAATATCATGGCACGGATTATAAAATGAGGCATAAGCTAAACTTTAAAGGTAGCCGAGGCATTTATCTAATGAAAATACTCGCTTTTCAGTGTTTCCATTCTCTGCTATGACTGATCTCCTTACTACAGGGGAATTTGACCTTAATAAGATGTTTAGAATACATCCAACATAATCCGTAATCCCAAATAGTGATCATGATCAAGATGAGACTACAGAAAATACTTACAGCCATTATCCATTCATAAATCTTGTTGTGATTGTTTTAAATTACAATAGGAATTTCCCCAAATTAACAGTATCCCACTGTGACCACCTAAAAACTTAGAAAAACTTTCTTCACAAAAAGTAAAGTGCACACAAAACATGTTCACATTTTCATGCAAACTTTGAGAAGAGGCAGTCATATTTGGCTACATTTAAAAACTGACATGAGTAAAGATTAAGCTAAATTTACATTTGGGTAAATTGGATTTCTCTTGAATAATTTGTTGCGTCCGCCTCCCACCCACCCCCCACCCCCACCCCCACCCCCGCATTGTCTTCCTCCTGCATCCATGCTCTCTTATAGATTAGGAAACTCTCTACAGCAATTTTTCAGAGGATACATACAGTTGCTATACAAGTGTTAAAGAAAGAAAATCTCAATTCTGCTAGCACTGAATACCAAAATACACTGTTGGACACTTTCCTAAAACTTCTTGGAACAAAGTGCGAATTTTTAGTTTAGGAAAAGGGGAAAAATTAAATGTTAATTCAAATTTTAAAAATATTTATCATGTTTAAAAATTAATTAAAATGCTTTTAATTCTGATTATTTTGGAAAGCTCTGATGGAGGTGTGAAGCAGTTCAGTTCCAGAATTTAGAATTTGTAATGATGAAAGCCATTAAACATTCATGTTCTAGAGTGTTTTCATGGAATTCAGAGCAACCCAAGAACATCCTTCCATCCAATAGGCTCTTTTAACTGAACATGTAATGCCATGGGGTATTACATTAGCCATATTATTCCTCTTTGAATAGCAACTTTAGAGTGTTATGTCTACACCAGAATTATCAAAAAAGTGAAATAATTCTATCCTGTTCTCAGGGATAGGAGAAAGGTGGGTTATCAATTACGTGTGTGACTTGACAAAAAGATCCTGTTTTTGCTTCCCC
Organism: Anolis sagrei; assembly: GCF_037176765.1. Classification (NCBI taxonomy): domain Eukaryota; kingdom Metazoa; phylum Chordata; class Lepidosauria; order Squamata; family Anolidae; genus Anolis; species Anolis sagrei. The sequence goes on along the minus strand of NC_090022.1, from coordinate 59,542,499 downwards.
CCCCCCCCCCCCCGGGTTTTGTTTACTGGAAAATTCCTGAAATCGGGAGGGGGGGGGGGATACTATTTCGTGATCCATCAGCTGGAAGCTCCATTTTCACTCCAGGAATATCCAGCCCATTGGTGACAATGGGGAAACCGATGAGGCTCCTCTATCCATCATTTTTATGGTTATTGCAACAAAAATGGCCACACTTGAAGGACACATTTACAACTGCAAGCTCCCCAAGTTTCACAACGTTTGGGTCATCTACTGATGTTTAAGAATTTTTTTAAAATTTCTACAAATAAAGTAGGAAGGCTGTTGGACTGGTACAGGAGTACACACAAGCCAGAAAGTAGGGCTGGGGAGGGAACACCAAAGACTGAGAGTCAGAGAGGTGAACTGACAGCACTGAGATAGAAGTGACAGCACTGAGATAGAACATAGAGCTAGCTAGCTCTCTCTCTTAAAAGCCATGAAAATGGTGGAGCTCACCCTGTTATAAGACATGTGATCTACTTTCTTCTTCTGATTGGCTTTTGCAAGGCTAATGGAGGAAAACTTATGCACATGGCTGCTCTTCTCACATGGCAACCAGATGCAATCAAAGACTGGCTGCCATGTGCTCTGTTATTGCCAGGCTTCAGCTGCCCCCCATGCCCTTTCTGTTTCTGGGGATCCAGGTGCTGAGTCACCTGAATCCCTCAAAAACAGTATGGCAAAATGGTATCGTGCACATCCCTAGTTATCAATTAAATTAAAACAAACAAACAAACAAATGAACAATAGACACTTGGAATATACTTGAAAGCAGATGTACAACATATTCTGGATGCACTTTTTTAAAAGTGTGCTTGCTCAATAGTGTAGTTTTCAGTTTTGTTTGATTTTCTCTCTTTTCCTAGTTGTATAGATGTTATCAATAAATAAACAGGGAAAATTTGAGGATTTAAATGTAAATTCTCAAATTATTTATTTCATTTATTTATTTATTTCATCTACTTATACCCCGCCCTTCTCACCCCGGGGGGGACTCAGGGCGGCTTACAAAGGAGGCACGATTAGATGCCCAAATCACACAACAAACAATACAAAATATAACAGTTCAACAATTAAAATGAAACATCAATACCTATTAAAATCATAAAAACTATCTCATGTCAGAGTCCATATATCAGAGTCCATATATCCATTCCATTCCATTGTCCTTGTCTATCGATAGGTCCTTTAATCAGTTGTCAGCATGGCCAAAAGCTTGGTCCCACATCCAGGTCTTTAGTTTTTTCCTAAACGCTAGAAGGGAAGTCGTCGATCTGATCTCCCCGGGGAGTGAGTTCCACAGGTGGGGGGCCACCACTGAGAAGGCCCTGCTCCTCGTCCCCGCCAGTCTCACTTGTGCCACTGGCGGGGTCGAGAGCAGGGCCTCCCCAGAAGATCTTAAACTTCGAGGTGGGATGTAGAGGGAGATCCATTCGGACAGATACACTGGGCCGGAACCGTATAGCGTTTTGTAGGTCAAAACCAGCACTTTGAATTGTGCTCGGAATTGGATCGGCAGCCAGTGGAGCTGACGCAACAGGGGGGTGGTGTGCTCCCTGTACGCTGCTCCGGTGAGCAATCTGGCTGCTTCTCGCTGGACTAGTTGAAGTTTCCGAGCAGTCTTCAAAGGCAACCCCACGTAGAGTGCGTTGCAGTAATCCAACCGGGATGTGACAAGAGCGTGGACCACCGTGGCCAGATCCGACTTCCCAAGGTACGGGCGCAGCTGGCGCACAAGTTTTAATTGTGCGAAAGATCTCCCGGCCACTGCTGAGACCTGGGGCTCCAGGCTCAGCGATGAGTCCAGGATCACTCCCAAGCTGCGAACCTGTGTCTTCAGGGGGAGTGTAACCCCGTCTAACACAGGCTGTAACCCTATACCCTGTTCGGCCTTCCGACTGACCAGTAGGACCTCTGTCTTGTCTGGATTCAATTTCAATTTGTTAGCTCTCATCCAGTCCGATACAGCGGCTAAACACCGGTTCAAGGTCTGGACAGCCTCCTTGGTGACAGGTGAGAAGGAGTGACAGATTTGGACGTCATCTGCATAGAGATAGCATCTTAGTCCGAAACTCCGAATGATCTCTCCCAGTGGCTTCATGTAGATGTTAAATAACATCGGGGACAAGATAGAACCCTGTGGGACTCCACACAACAACGGTTGTGGGGCCGAACAGGTGTCACCCAGTAACACCTTCTGGGTCCGTCCCTCAAGGAAGGATCGAAGCCACCGCAGAGCAGTGCCTCTGAGCCCCATATCAATGAGGCGGCCCAGAAGGATACCGTGATCGACGGTATCGAAGGCCGCTGAGAGGTCCAGCAGAACTAACAGGGACACACTCCCCCTGTTTAGCTCCCTGCGTAGATCATCTACCAAGGCGACCAAGGCTGTCTCAGTTCCATGTCCCGGCCTAAAGCCAGACTGTGCCGGGTCTAGATAATCAGTGTCTACCAGAAACCCCTGGAGTTGTGTTGCCACCACACGTTCCATGACCTTGCCCAAGTAGGGGAGATTGGAAACAGGCCGATAGTTGTCAAATTGAGTGGGATCCAGTGATGGTTTCTTCAACAGCGGTTTTATAATAGCTTGTTTTAAGCTCGCTGGAAATTTTCCTTCCTGTAAGGAGGCATTAACCATCACCTTCACCCACTCTGCCAAACCCCCTCTGGCTTCCTTGATCAGCCAGGAAGGGCAGGGGTCTAGGATGCATGTGGTGGGTCGCACCTCTCCAAGGATCCTGTCCACATCCTCAAGCTGAACCAATTGAAACGAATCCAACAAAACTGGACAAGCAGATGCTCTCGTTACATCCCCAGAGACTGCCGTTAACATGACGCCAAAACCCGACCGGATCCGCTCAATTTTATCCGCGAAGGATCGAGCAAATGCTTCACAGCGAGCCACCGAGTTGTCCGAGGCCTCGCTTTTTGGCGGATTTAACAGGCCCCTGACAACTCGGAAAAGCTCTGCTGGACGATTCTTCGCTGATGCAATATTGGCTGTGATGAATGTTTTCTGAGCTGCCGCTATTGCCACACCGTAGGACCTTAAAAAGGCATTCAGGTGTGTTTGGGCTGGATTGGTGGGATTCTGGTGCCACACGCACTCTAACCTCCTCTTCTTTTGCTTCATTGCTGCCAGCTCCTCGGTAAACCAAGAGGCTGGTTTAGCTCGGTTACTCGAGAGGGGGCGTTCCGGAGCGATAGTGTCAATTGCCCTGGTCAACTCATTATTCCAACGAGAGACCAGAGCATCGACAGTATCACTAGCCAAGGAGGTGGAAAGATCCCCAAGAGCCGTCAGGAGTCCATTTGGATCCATAAGTCTCCTGGGGCGGACCATTCTAATGGGTCCACCACCCCTGCGGAGGTTAGGAGGCCCAGTTAGTCTAAAACTGATCAGGTGGTGATCGGTCCATGGCAATGGGGCGATGGTCGGCTCCTCCATCCCGTCACCTTAATCCCATCCCTGGGCAAAAACCAAATCTAAAGTGTGCCCGGCACTATGGGTGGGACCAGATATTAATTGGGACAGGCCCATGGTTGCCATGGCGGCCATGAAGTCCTGAGCCGCACCAGAAAGAGGGGCCTCAGCATGGACGTTGAAATCTCCCAAGACCAAGAGCCGTTGGAAGCTCAACGCCATGTCCGAGACCACTCCCGCTAGCTCAGGTAGGGAGACTGTAGTGCAGCGGGGGGGTCGGTACACTAACAGAATCCCTATCCTGTCCCGGTCACCTATCCTAAAGCCGGCACATTCAAAGGAAGATGATTGTGGGATGGGACACCTGATCAGTGGAATAAAGTCCTTATAGACCACTGCGACTCCGCCTCCCCGCCCTCCAAGCCTTGTTTGGTGCTGAACGGAATAACCTGGTGGACAGAGTTGGGAGAGATTGACCCCTCCCCCCTCGTCCAACCAGGTCTCCGTTATACAAGCCTCGTCCAACCAGGTCTCCGTTATACAAGCCTCGTCCAACCAGGTCTCCGTTATACAATTACTGGACAAAATAAACAGAACATTTGCAAAACACAAAATTGAAAGAAACTGAAACTAAAAGATTTTCTATCTCTAATGTGGAGAAATTTTCACACATAGAGGACATGCTGCACAAAATCGCTTTCCTGTTGTTTTATGTAGTAAAGCAATTCATCTCTAAAGATGAACTCTTACATTTTCCCATTTTGAGGGGAGAGGTTCAAATTTAGGCAGTTATTAGTTTATAGTCATATGAATTCACCATCAAAATAACTTTCAATAGGAATTTACAGGACACACCTAAAATTAACTTTCAAACAATATATAAACACAAGTCTTCTAGCTTTTATAAGAAGATATCTCCACTGAGTGATATGCTGCTGGATAAAGGCTGATTATAAAAAGGAAAATCCCAACATTGCAGTTTACATCACTTCTTACTGGGATTCCATTAATGACTTCTTGTTTCAACATGGCTTAAAACTAAAGATCAGGGTACTTTAGGATAGATGGCTGTTAGCCAAAATAGTGAGTACTTTGTGTTTATACTGAACACTGAAGATGACTGAATGATATAAGGCTCTACTCTCTGCAGTGCATGTTAGAGAATGATGATGTATACACACAAATATTAAATAAGTGAATGCCTAGCAGTAGATAACAAATGTGTAAGCTGCTTTAAAGAAATACTCCTCTTAACAGCTAATCTCCTCTTTAAATGTTATCCTTTTTAAAAATACAGGAACCTGACATTGTTTCCTTTTCATATACAGAATAGGCTGCACTTTTGCGTAGCATTCTGTTGTCACAGGTGGGCTGCAAATCTACATTTGCCTCCACAAATTTCCCCTTTAATATAAGAAATCTTATATTTCCTTCAGGGTTTTGAAACAGGAAAATGTATTGTTGTTGCCCTTGGAATGTGGTGTCAATCAATCAATGATTTATTACGGTCTTTGACCAGCACAGAATAGAATGGGGCGCAGGAGCCCAAGGAAGGGAATCGCAGTTCCCAAGTAGGTCAGATAAAAAGCAGATTAAAAACATGTTATAAAAGAGACAGATCAAAAAGCAACTAAACTTACAGTTTAAAGTGCATGTATGAATCTAAAATAGGGGGAAGGGGCGGGGCGGCTAATACAAGTATCAGACAACTGGGAAGCTCTAAAAAGGGATGAGAGGGGAGCATTTACAGCATTTCAGTTGTTCAGTTATTACAAATCATTCTAACTATATTCCCGGCAGGAAGTTGCCTGGTGGAGTTGGTCATCAGCCGTCTAATGTTAATTGCTGCTGCACAGAACTTGGCAACACTGTAGGTTGTCGCAGAGCAAGAGTCCGAGAGCAACAGGGAGGTGTAATATCTTTCGGTGCGCCCTGGATGTTTTAAGAATGTGGTGTCAAGAATCTATATCATGAATGTGCTACTATAGCTGTTGAATGTGGTTAAGGTAGACAGCTGACATTTATTGTGCAGCCTGCTGTTCAGATTCTGAAGTCCTGAAATGTTGATGTATTGCTGAATATCTTTTTCCCCTGTGAATTTAACACTGTGTCTCTTCTGAAGTATCACGGATGTATCCATACTAACAACTTATAGTGCTTTGGTTCCACTTTAATAGCTGTGATTCCATCTTATGGACTCCTTGATTTATACAATTTTCTGTCAGAGATGTAATATTGAAATTCAGTGTAGTACACTAGGGAATTCCAAGTACCACTCAAACTACAAATTCAAGAATTCCATAGAATTGGGCCATGGTGCTGAAAGTGGCTGTCCCCATGTTTGACATCATTTGTCAATGGGGATCCCTCCTGCTTCTGCAGTGACTGGAGAAGTCTATGTGGTGGCACTTATTGGGGCTGGTTCAGCATTCAGCATGCCAAATTGGCCATTCAATAAGGATCAGCCTAGATGTGCACTGATAGTGGTAAGAATTGTTCTATTTTACCGATGCCCTTGAACTGTAGATCCCTTCATTCTTCACCATTGATAATGAGCTTCTTAATGTTTCAGGTTCACCAACATCATGAATAGGACTATACAAGTTTAACCTCTGCTCTAAGGCAAAAACCTCTCTCTCTCTCTCTCTCTCTCTCTCTCTCTCTCTCTCTCCCTATATATATATATATATATATATATATATATATATATAAACTGGGGTGGGGGTTGAAGGTTCTTCACATCTTTTTGGGCTCTAGTTTACCACTGGCTTCCTAAAGCTGCAATCAAAGAACATTCCTGAACCTTGCTTAAAAATTTAAGGACCAAGGGAGGAAGACTTCACTGTCTCAAATTTCTCCCTATGAATGGGGTGCAGATTTGAGTCTATACTTAATTTCAGCCCTGTTATTCATGGAGATATCTACTCTAGGTATTAGTATTTCTGTTGTAGAATGTATTTCTTTGATGCACTTTTGCCCTTCTTTCCTTGCAATGTAAAGCAGCAAATAAAGTTACTGAGCCAAAGGTTTGCTTAGGTTGACTGTGCTATATGCCTTTCAAAAGTCATGAGAATCATTTACACAGCATAAGGAAGGCATCCAGACATGCAACTAACATGACAAAGATATGAACATGAATTTGAATGAAAACGGGAAATTGAATTATGAAAAGTGAATTATGTGCTCCAATATGTAAATTACTTCAGCACTATACAGCAAAATTCTGGCAATTGTGATAAACTGTGTGTTGACTAGCTACAGTGAAGATGAGAAATTTGCCTCAGATGTCAGTCCTGCATGAAATTGCCAATTGTTGGGCACACCTGACATTGCTGCCATACGTTCCTTCCCTGATCGTTCTGCCAACTGGCAAAAGGCAAAGGAGTCAGCTGAAAGTTTCTAGGCAACCACAACAAATATGTCTCCAGACCTTATCATAGGAAAAACACAGTGTTTACACTCCTCATATTATGGTGCCATATAGATGATTCATCACAATGGAATTTAATTGTAGTAGGCACAAAATGTGGCTATCGTGTTGTTGGCACCAATGCAAAATTTCCTCAGTCATTCATAAAAAGCGACAAGGAAATCAGAAGCATGAGAGTTATAATTCAGAATCATCATATTGAAAATACAAAATTAATTTGTAGGACATAGACAAATATTAAGAAGCTTTGGCTTCAAGTATTTTATCCTGAATTCCCAAAATCTTAATGGATTATAACATTAAGGTGTATTTCTTTACAATTATTTCCTCTTATAAGCTTACAAAATGCTTTTGTGTTACCTCTGGAGTTCAAAAGAACCTCAATATCCTTTTCACCAGGGCGGCATTTCCCTTTGAAGATCAGTTCCATAAAATAATGATGATCTTAAAGGCAGGAAAGATTCCTAATTGCCTTTTATTGTGCTTTGCATGGACATGATTTTTCACAGCATTGTGAGCTTGGGGAAATGAATTCTGGGGAGACATTCCAAAGGGACATAAAACCCTTATGCAGCCTTCTGTGAAAAGGCTGTAAAACACAACATATCAACAATGAATAAAAAGCCATGCCAAGTTCTGCGTTTTCAAACAGCTGCTGCTGCTGCCATCCTCCTGAGGAAATGCTTGTAGGGGCAGCATTCTGTTCTTTCCCCCTCATTTCAAAGTTTCCTTTGGGAAGTGTATTTTATCATGCTATCCTTTGAGTCTGTAGCTTCAGTACCACCTCTGAAATATTATAGCTGAATTGTACCTTGCAAGTTAATGCTGTAAGCTGTACAATGAGCCAAAAGCTTAAGATATCACTGAGACAGGAACACCTGGGAAAATAGTGATAAATCCACTCTTGCCATTTTAAACAAGTTTTCAGAAATACCACTTAAGTGATGGATGTTTTGCCTGAATAACAACAAGCAGGAGCAGGTTGAATCATTCTACCTGATCTTTGATTTCCTACATGATACATGTTCCTTATGTTTCTAAAAAATATTTCAAATACTTAAGGTAAATTAAATGGCAGTCTTTTGTTTTTCCCCCTCTCTTTGAAATGGGAATAATTTAAGTTCTGCAGAAATGACACTCAGGATTTTCATTGTTTTGCTGAGTCTCTGAAGCATCGATCATTAAAAATAATACACACATGGAATGCATTTGAAATTATTTGTCATTGTTTCATTAGACAATCAAATTATTTCTCTTCTGGGACACATGTAATGATAGACATTTGGGGGGTGCTTTAAATTCAGATTAATCCCAAATGGGATTATTCTAATTCAGATGTCCAAATTAAATCAGGACTCCTGCAAAGTGGGTTGAACCTGAATTAAGTCAATCAAGATTAATCGGCAATTTAGATTCAGAAAGACTCAGGCATACAATAAGTATGCCTCCAAATATTGAGACTTTTTAATTTTGTGCTCACCATAGAAATAAAACATTATACATGCTGGGGAAAGTGTGAATACATGGGAGGAATTATTTTGTAGCTAGCAGCTCTGTTTGCCTTGTGACAGTGAATGGCTTTACCAGGGCTCTTTGATCATAGCATTTAGGAAAGGCATAATATACCTCAGAACTGTTAACAGGTTTTCAGCTATCTTTGCCCCTTCCACACTGCCACACAATTAAAGCAGATAATCCACATTATCTGCTTTGAATTGGATTATATGAGGGCTATTCTATACATACATTCTAGCCTGGGTTAAATTGGGTTAAAGTGGGGGGGGGGGGTAATGGAATAACTAATTTAGTGGAAGTTTTAATTGTGTTTATTAATGTTGATATATATATCAAAGGAAGGCAGGAGTTGGCTACAGTTGATTGTTTGGTGCGTTGCCATGGTTGCGTAGCCTCTTGCAGTAGAAATGTGTCCATTTCAGTTTGGCTAGGAGGAAAAGGGTCGGAGGTATCTGAAAGGAGAAGAGGGGACATTTTAAAATATGAGGCAGTCTTTAGCCGGATGAGCTAAAGGGAAGATGTCTTTGGCTGTGTGAGCTGGAGTTGAGGAGGTTCAAATTTTAAGCTTAAGTCTTCAGCCTTGATATGTAAATTACATTTTAGAGTGGAGAAAGTTCCCAAACCAAGTTGGCATAAGATAAGCCATTCTGAATGTTATATAGTAATAGTTTTATTTTTACATAATAGTAAGAGCTGAGTGTAACAATATCCAGGAAGTAATGTGAAGAAAAATACCGTGTAACCATTACGCTTTATGTACCTGAGAATCCATAAATAAATATTTCTTTCTTCAATTCATACAATAAAGTCTCATGTGAAGTTACTGCATTTGAATTAAAGATATAAAATAAAATCAAATGCACATTAAAACATATAAAACATTGCTGTCACCGTTAAAACTTGCCAAAGTTTTAAGATCTGTGTGGTTTTCTCAGGGCCCTTCTACACTCCCATATAAAATCCAGATTATCTGCTTTGAACTGCCTTATATGGCAGTGTAGACTCGTATAATCTTGTTCAAAGCATATAAAGTGGATTACCTGATTTGATAATCTGGATTATATGACAGCGTACAAGGGACCTCAGTCCCATCACTATCACAACCACATTTGGTGAGGGAGAGAGAGCCTTCTTGGTAGCTGCTTCTACCTTTGGAAAGTTTTCAGTGGGAAGTTCAGTTGACTAAGCGGTGTAGTTAGCTTGCAAGAAAAGACATCTTTATTTAGTCAAGACTTTGGCTCTTATTGTGACAAAAAGTGTTTTTAATGGGGTGTGTTGTGCTTTTAATTTGGTATTTTTAAACTTTTGTTGTTGTTCATTCGTTCAGTCATCTCCGACTCTTCATGACCTCATGGACCAGCCCACGCCAGAGCTCCCTGTCGGCCGTCACCACCCCCAGCTCCTTCAAGGTCAGTCCAGTCACTTCAAGGATGCCATCCATCCATCTTGCCCTTGGTTGGCCCTCTTCCTTTTACCTTCCACCTTCCCCAGCATAATTGTCTTCTCCAGGCTTTGCTGTCTCCTCATGATGTGGCCAAAGTACTTCAACTTTGTCTCTAGTATCCTTCCCTCCAATGAGCAGTTGGGCTTTATTTCCTGGAGGATGGACTGGTTGGATCTTCTCGCAGTCCAAGGCACTCTTAGCACTTTCCTCCAGCAACACAGCTCAAAAGCATCTATCTTCCTTCTCTCAGCCTTCCCTAAGGTCCAGCTCTCACATCCGTAGGTTACTACAGAGAATACCATGGCTTTGACTAGGCGGATCTTTGTTGCCAGTGTGATGTCTCTACTTTTACAATTTTATCGAGACTGGACATTGCTCTCCTCCCAAGAAGTAAGCGTCTTCTGATTTCCTGGCCACAGTCTGCATCTGCAGTAATCTTTGCACCTAGAAATACAAAGTCTGTCACGGCCTCCACATTTTCTCCCTCTATTTTCCAGTTGTCAATCATTCTTGTTGCCATAATCTTGGTTTTTTTGACGTTTAGCTGCAACCCAGCTTTTGCGCTTTCTTCTTTCACCTTGATTAGAAGGCTCCTCAGCTCTTCCTCGCTTTCGGCCATCAGAGTGGTGTCATCTGCATATCTGAGGTTGTTAATGTTTCTTCCAGAAATTTTCACCCCAGCTTTGCATTCATCAAGCCCCGCACATCGCATGATGTGTTCTGCATACAAGTTAAAAAGGTTGGGTGAGACTATGCAGCCTTGCTGTATGCCTTTCCCAATCTTGAACCAGTCTGTTGTTCCATGGTCAGTTCTGACTGTTGCTACTTGGTCCTTGTACAGATTCCTCAGGAGAGAGACAAGGTGGCTTGGGATGCCCATCCCACCAAGAACTTGCCACAATTTATTATGATCCACACAGTCAAAGGCTTTAGAATAGTCAATGAAGCAGAAATAGATGTTTTTCTGAAACTCCCTGCCTTTCTCCATTATCCAGCAGACATTGGCAATTTGGTCTCTCGTTCCTCTGCCTTTTCTAAACCCAGCTTGAACATCTGGCAACTTTCGCTATATGTATTGCTGGAGTGTTCCTTGCAGGATCTTGAGCATGACCGTACTGGCATGAGAAATAAGGGCCACTGTACGGAAGTTTGAGCAGTCTTTCTCATTTCCCTTTTTTGATATAAGTTGATTTTTTCCAGTCTGATGGCCATTCTTGTGTTTTCCATATTTGCTGGCATATGCCATGCATCACCTTGACAGCATCATCTTTTAAGATTTTAAACAGTTCAGCTGGGATCCCGTCGTCTCCTGCTGCCTTGTTGTTAGCAATGCTTCTTAAGGCCCATTCCACCTCACTCCTCAGGATGTCTCGTTCTAATTCATTCACCACACCGTCAAAACTATCCTCGATATTATTATCCTTCCTATACAGATCTTCTGTATAGTCTCGCCACCTTCTCTTGATCTCTTCAGCTTCTGTTAGGTCCCTGCCATCTTTGTTTCTTATCATACCAATTTTTGCCTGAAATTTATCTCCAATGTATCTAATTTTCTGGAAGAGGTCTCTTGTCCTTCCTATTCTGTTGTCTTCTTCCACTTCCATGCATTGCTTGTTTAAAAATAGTTCCTTATCTCTTCTGGCTAACCTCTGGAATTGCACATTTAACTGGGCATATCTCCCTTTATCCCTGTTTCCTTTTGCTTTCCTCCTTTCTTGGGCTACTTCCAGTGTCTCAGCAGACAACCATTTTGCCTTCTTGGTTTTCTTTTTCTTTGGGACATACTTTGTTGCCGCCTCCTGAACAATGTCGCGGACTTCTGTCCATAGTTCTTCTGGGACTCTATTTACTAAATCTAGTCCTTCAAATCTGTTCTTCACTTCCACTGTATATTCGCTAGGAATGTTAGTGATATCATATCTAACTGGTCTGTGTATTTTCCCTGATCTCTTTAGTTTTATTCTAAATTGAGCAATAAGAAGTTCATGATCTGAGCTACAGTCAGCCCCAAGTCTTATTTCCACCGACTGGATGGATGTCCGCCACCTTTGGCTGCAAAGGATGTAGTCAATCTGATTTCGGTGTTGACCATCTGGTGAGGTCCATGTATAAAGCCGTCTTTTAGGTTGTTGGAAGAGAGTGTTATACACAGCGAGTTTTCCTGGCAAAATTCTATCAGCCTGCGTCCCGCTTCATTTTATTCTCCCAGACCATGCTTGCCTGTGATCCCAGTTGTCATTTGACTTCCCACCTTGGCATTCCAGTCTCCTGTAATGAAAATAATGTCTCTTTTTGGTGTATTATCCAGTAGGTCCTGCAGATCCTCATAGAACTGATCTACTTCTGCTTCTTCAGCAGCTGTGGTTGGGGCGTATATTTGGATCACTGTAATGTTGAAAGGCTTTCCTTGCACTCGAATTGAGATCATTCTGTCATTTTTTGGGTTGTATCCAAGCACTGCTTTAGCAAATTCCTTATTAATTATGAAGGCTACTCCATTTCTTCGATGTTCCTCTTGTCCGCAGTAGTAGATCTGGTGGTCATCTGATGTGAAGTGGCCCATTCCAGTCCATTTCAGTTCGCTGACCCCCAGAATGTCTATCTTTAGTCTTGACATCTCACCAATAACAACATTCAATTTGCCCTGGCTCATAGATCTTACATTCCAGGTTCCTATGCTGTGTTGATCTTTAGAGCATCGGATTCGTTGTTCACCTCCAGTACCGTCGGCCGCTAGCCTTCCTTTCGGCTTTGAGCTAGCTGCGTCATCACATCTGGGGCTAGTTGAACTTATCCTCTGTTCCTCCCCAGTAGCATTTTGGCCATCTTCCGACCTGGGAGTCCCATCTTCCAATGGCATACCGACATATCTCTGGTTGTACTGGTCCATTTAGTTTTCTTGGCAAGGATACTGGGGTGGTTTGCCATTGCCTTCCCCAGGGATCACGCTTGGTCTGACCTCTCTGCCACGACCGTCCCGTCTTGTGTGGCCCTTCACGGTTTCGCTCATGACATCATTGAGGTGCTCAAGCTCCAGCGCCACGACACGGCGGTGATCCTTTGCTGGAGTTAAACTTTTGTACAAATCATTTTTATGTGTATTTACATTTCTTCTCCTCCTCTTTTATTTATCTTCCTCCTTTCCCCAAAATTAGGATTCAAAGTGGGTCATAGCATGAAGCATAAAGGAGCAATGCAATTAAAATGTTAAAGAAGTGAATAGTCAATAGAATCAAACTATTTATTAAAATAAACCATTCAGCCTCAGGTAAAGAATAAAATGCAATTAAAAATAGAAAATTCTTTAAAACAGTTAAATTAAAACAATACAGCACACCCCTTTTCGGTACCCTGCATCAGGTAGATACAAAAAACCACACATAAGTTATTCGTGTGGAGAAGTATTAAGAAGATATTATATTTCAGTCATATGCTGACTTTAATATTAGCTTGATATTGTTTCCCCACATTACAAAACATCTGAAGAAGCATAATAACACTGATGGTCAAAATATGGCTTGTCATAGCACCAGGAAAATAGATTGTATTATCGTATTTTGACTTTACTTTATGCCAGCTTGGGAAAGATTGCATGGGGTTACTGTAGACTTGTCCAGTTATACTAGATTTAACATAAATGAAAAGAAAGCAAAAGATTAAAAGAAATTGTAGTAAAAATAGATACTAGGGTACTAGAATTAGCATTAGAATCCTTAGCTCAAAATCTGAATGGTGACAGTAAACAAGATGATCACAGCTCCTGCCAACAGATGGATGGCCACGCAACACATATATTCACATAATCTGTTGAAGGGTTAAAATATAAATGCTGCTCAGGCCAGAAAGGGAATCCGATGTCTTCATTTTGGGGGGAGAACCACTATAGTGTAGGTGAAAACAGTGCATGATTGTAACTTGAAGTTCGTGACAATCCAGAGACATTGCTGATCAAGCAAGGCATTAGTCGCATAGGTTTTAAGGTAACTAAGAGCCCTTCTAAACATGACTAAATCCTGGAAGGAACTGGGATATCAAATCACAGTTCCTTCCAAGATTTAGTCCCACCCCCAACCCAAACCCCATGTTTTCCCTGGAGAGGGTGGCTACATGCCTTCCCACATCAGGAGATGGGCCCCTCAGGTATGTTTGGGGGGCAATGGGGGTTTGGGAGAGGAGGGTGGGGTGCCATCCCACTCCTTCAAGCTCAAAGAACCGGGATCGCTGTGTGGATTGACCCAGGGATTGTAGAAGCAATCCTGGGAGTCAATCCCCACAGGGCCCTCACCTAGAAAGATCCGGACCTTATCTTAAGATCTGGATCTTTTCAGGTGTTTTATTAATCTGGATTAATTTGGTTTTACCTGAGGCATCATTTGGATGCCTGAGGTACAATCGATACAGGTACCATGTTTTGGGCCTGTCTGGATGGGCCCCAGGACTTCAGTTGTGTTCACTTATTTGAAAATAAGACCAGTTTAGTGAAATCAGGTCCCTAGGCATAGGAGCTGTGCCCAGTCATGAATTGTATTGAAATTAATTTTTATGCTACATAAACACACTACGTGCAAATCTTAGAATTTGGCTTTGGCTAAAATAGAGTGTCCAGCTTATCTTCATGTTCTTTCTGAGATATTTATCCTGATCTCTTTATTGATACATTTTTTTCACTTCTAAAACTATTGAATTTCAAAATGTGATATCAAGGAGGGGTTTTTATTTTTAAAAGTCCACTCGTTTGTCATTTTCAACAGCTGTAGGTATCCAGATGAAACTTGAGTTTTTCCAGAGGAAATTTTGGACTGCTAGTAGACAGGTATGTTACAACTAGACTTTTAAGAGCCTTGATGGTAGTTGTCAGCCCCATGTTATTCTTCTTAGCTCCCTAATTGTGTTGTTAGTAGACTTGATGTTCTTCATTGATTTCCTGAAGGCCAGTTAATTAAGGGTATAACCATCTATCACTGAGGTCCCTCCTGCAATGCCATATAAAATCCAGACTATCTGCTTTGAACTGGATTACAAAACAGTGTAGACTCATATAATGCAGTTCAAAGCAGATAATGTAGATTATTTACTTTAATAATCTGGATTATTAAACCCCTTTGGACATGGAGGACTAAACGAAAACAGCCTCAATTGGATTATCCACATCTCTCTTCTGCTCCATTTGGGACTCAAAATGGTGCAAGAATCCCTGAAGCAAAGATTACAGGACATTGCCCTGGGAGAGCTTAGAGCCCACTGAAATTCACCATGCTTACCCAGAATCCTAAATTTACCATACAGGGAGCTATTTAAGACATGTGAAAACCTAAAAAGCTTTACAGTGACTAAATACCGTAGACTCTTTACAAAGGGGAGATTAAACGTATTTCCCTAGAGCTGCTAAGAGGCAGAGTATCTGGAATTACTTAATCCCAAAGACTATGCCCCTGTGGAGGAAATGAAATAGAAACAATAGACACATTTTGTTGCAGTGCTGCTACTACACAGTGCAACGTAGCCAACTTTTATATCCAATCCTGTCCCACATGACCAGCCATCCTCTGCAGAAGATTGTTAGATATCTTTTAGAGGACAAGTGCCACAGGGTGACTCTCATAGTGACAAAATTCCTTGCAGTGGCAACAAGGTTGAGAAAGCAACAAACCTCCAATAGGGGTATTACTTGAAACCATGCAGATGTATCTTGTACAATGGACTTCTCCTGATGGGAGAATTTATAATGACTGTTGGTTTTACTGATGGGTCTATGGACTGTAATAAATATTGTTGTTGATGTTGTTGTATCTGGATTATATGGCAGGATAGATCCATCCAGAGTCCATGGACAAAGCTCTGGCTTCACTCTAGCCTCTATCTATTTCTATGTATGGGTGGAAAAGGCAAAGGGGAAATCAAGTAAAATACAATCCACAAGTACTTTCTAAAATTCTAATGGTTATAATTTGTTCTCCTACAGTGTACATCTCTTGATGGCCGATGTTCCATAAGCTGTGATGATGATGTAAGTGTTAGATGTTTTCTTAATATGTTATGTTTAGACTTTCAGTATTTCTAAGTGCTCTTTCACACTACACCACACAACTATAGCATTACGATTCTACTTTATCTACCATGACTCTGTCCTAGAGAGCAGCATTTGAGATTCATAGGCAAAGAGCTCTTGTATCTCACCAAATGGAAGTTTGAGCAGGAGAGAAATATTTGAAGAGAGTTTCATAGTCTCATATTCATTTTCATTATTCTGTTCTTTCCCACCAGAAAAGCCAGCTATGTTACATAATGCAAGATTTCCTGTTGTTTCTTTATTTTGACCTATTATAGAAAAGTCTTTTCCCACTGGAATTTTAAAATGCAGCCACTGAAAAGAAATTCAGCAAAATTGTGAATTTGTTTGCTTTCTGAAAGTTACCCAACAATTAAATACATGTTTTATGTTGTAAGAAGATTCTTCATTGTTGATGAAAAGAGGAATGAAAACAAATTCATAGTTGTATATGGTTGACAGTTCACACAGATATTTTTAAAATACCTCTTACTCATATTCCCTCACTGTTTAGTGAATTCTAGTCAACATTATTGTAATGAGAATAATATCTTCCCACACTGTTGTTCCAATGACAAAATTATTTTCATGGGGTTGGCAACAACTTGGCTATCTTTTGATATCCAAGGAAGGTCTCAGGGGGCTCTAAATGGTCCACAGTCAACAGGTTGCCAGCACATATACTAGGTGGTTAGTTTATATTAGCCACTTTCCAGAAGGTACATATGAATGTGTCAATAAAAATACACACTGGAAGACAATGAAATCTAAGATTATTGCCATTAATATTTCTGAAGTTTCTGTTTACCCCTTTGTCATAAGTTAGTCCCAACAAGAGTAGAGCCACTGAGTGAACAGTGTAATGGCAAGTCATCAAGTAGGTGGATCTCACTAATTCTGTAGACTGGGGGCTACAAGTAGAATTCAGACTTTTGTCTCCAAACATATTCATTTGATATTGATGAAGTCTGAGTTTTTGCATTGATTGCCAATGTCTAGTGAAACTAAGAGTTTCTTCAAATCAACTCTGTTAGTAAAGTGCTGTTTTCTACCACTAGCTACTAGTCGTCGTGCTAGCATGGATTTATCTGTCGACTGAGAGCATTCTGATCACAATGAATGTACAACAGTGTACAGGGCTATATACTATGTCTTTGATCCTAGGTTTTTGTTCAATTCATGAAAGAGGCCTTCTTGTCAATGCAGCTCTTCTTTTCTGAATGGAATTTTCTCCAATTCACACTGTGGAATGTAAAATGCATGTTCATAATGTCCACATCGTGTTCTGATGCTGTATAGTGTCACATATCTGTCCATCTTTTACTTCCCAAGTTTGAGTTCTTTCTTATTGCTCAGGGAGAGTTGCCTGTGTCACCCCCATACTTGATTCTCAAACATTTTAGAGTATGCCCTCCCTGATAAGAGGACATGTTATTCTTGTATCTAGTTAAGAAGCACATACACAGACTATCTCATTTACTCCTGCATATGAAAGAAGCATTTTCAAACACGTATCACTGCATCAAACTGTTCTGATCACTGAAATTAAATATTTATTATTTTATTTTACAGAATATCAACTGTTACCTCATTGATAATAATGGGTTTATATTAGTTTCAGAAGACTATACACAGGTATGTGGACTTATTCTCACTTATATAGTGATACAAAATAAGGGTTTTTGTTGATCCTTGCTAAAGGAATGAATAGCATGAGATTAAAATATTTCCTTTAAAAAACCCTCATTGCCCCAGAGCAAGTAGCTTACCTTTCTGGGGGTCTGAAATAATTTCTTCCTCACAGTAGGGTGGGTCTGCTTTTAAGCTCATAAAAACTTTTAATTTATTGAATCCCTTTCTCCAGACATGTCTGTCACTCTTGAGGAATTTTTACCTTGAGGGGGGACATTTTTCCTAGAGTCTTTTAAAAAAATATATAAAGGTTAGTAGTTACTTTTTGAATTCTTAAATAGTGCAGAAATTCTAGCTGAATAAAGCAAAATATATAATTAATACTGGGCATTAAAGTTTTCTCACACACAGTACTTTAGTTACTTAATGAATATAAAAGAAATATAAGAGTGACAATGGGAGACTGCAGTTTGCAGTAAAATACTCTGAAAAATATGATTTAACAGTGCCCCAGAAAAGAAATTTTAATCAACCCTATAACCTACATATAGCTATACTGGAGTAAAATTTTAAATCAACTCAAAGTAATTTGGATTGAGTGATATAAGAACACACATTGACCACAATCTGTGTACTTGATGGGCTACATATAGGGCCCCTTCTACATTGCCCTATATCCCAGGATCTAATCCCAGATTATCTTCTTATCCCAGATTATCTGACAGCGGAGACTCAGACTGGATCTACACTGCCATATAAAATTGAGATTATCTGATTTCCCTGGATTATATGGCAGTGTAGACTTCTATAATCCAGTTTAGAGGAGGTAATCTGGATTATTTTCTTTGATAAACTGGTATATATGGCTGTGTAGATCCAGCCTTGGTATCTCAAGTCACAGAAATGATCTCCACATCACTTGAACCTTTCTCCCTTAAAAAAAAAAAAAAAGAAAAATCAGGATTTTTTTGTGGAAGAAATGCAGCATACAACTCCAAGATGCCTCAGAATTGTGGAGTTTGCTTTATTTCACTGCTACCTAAAAAAAATATGTAATCACTCAATGGTTAAAATACAAGCCAGAAGTAACATAATGTTCAAAATGGAAGTAACAAGGGGATGTGAGAGTCTGAAAATTGGGCCCCAGTACAGTTACCAGCCCTTGATTTGGGCATTATGATCTCTGGTTTGGAGAAAAATCTGTATCTCTTCTGTGACATCGGAACTACAGTTCCAGAGATGACATAAACCAGAAAGCGATCAAGGACATGGCATTAGCAGACCTGGAACTATTTGGGATTAACTGCGTCTAATTTCTGAACTGGTGTGATTTATTCCTTTCCCATTACTGGCTAGGGTTGGGCAGGGCGGGGGGAGATTATTTCATTAAGCATGTAAGAAAAGGAGGGGTAGTCTAAATATTTGGGATTAACTGGGGGGCCCTTCTACACTGCCAGATAATCTAGGTTATTAAACAGAAAATTCGCATATCTGGTTTGAACTGGATTATCTTAGTCTACACAACAAATAATCCACTTCAAAGCAAATAATGTGGATTTTATACAGCTGTGTAGAAGGGGCCTGGGTCTAATTTCTGGGCTGGTGTGATTTATTCCTTTCCCATTGCTGTCTATGGGGGGGGAGCATAATTATTTCAATATGCATGCAAAAAAACCAACAACCTTTGAGTGGATTCTAGTGGCTCATCCAAACAGGCCCTTAATCTGAGACCTGTCTTGGTTTCACTGAAGGCATCCAAATGACTCGCATAACTTCAAAATCTTGTGAAACTGGAGCTTTATAATTATATATTTTCTGCCCCTTTAAATATTTTAAATATTAATGAAAGAGAAATGTGCATTTTGGATTTAGCATTTGCCTGTTTTGTGTATTCTGCAAGGAAGAGACCTACTTCTCATTGGCAAACCCACAAAGGCTGCTGTTTTGAAGCTCCTACCTGTATTTCAAAATGGATGATTTCAATTAATAAAAAAGGAAAGGTGTACTTTGCAATTTGAAACCTTTCCTGGTTTGTGTATTCTGCTAGTGAGAGGGCTATTTACCATTGCCAAACCAGCTCAGGCTGCAGTTTGCAGCAGTATGGTTCCAATGTTTGCAAATGACGGAAAGTTAACAAACAGTATGGAAATGCCTAATCAAGAGGGGAAATTCCTATTAGTGCCTGGAATGAGCTTCAAAACTGTGCAGTTTCATAAATTAATTATAACAAAGCAAGCCGGGAGGAAAGAACATTTATGACTTTGCAGTCAGAGTTACTCTTTTTTGATCACCAGAATTAAATGGCTAACACTATGATCACAGGGAAATGAAGCAGTTCAAAGTGATGTCCCCAATATACCCGCAGTGGTCACAGTCTCCAAACTCACTGCTAAAGCACTGAGTTTACTGTACAGCTGAAAACACTTTGATCATAGATTCCAAGTGCTTTCAGCTGCCTAAAAATGGAAGTTGTCCGTTTTTGAAAAACACCGATCACAAATGGGTTGTAAACTAGTTTGGAATGAATATAGGATGGTCTGTAATTTTGTTCATGGTTAGAGAGCTGCGTTTTGAGCCTCATGTGATAATGTCAAATATCTTCATCACCTCCCTAAAAATCACTTGTTATATATAACGTTGTTTCATGTTATTTCCAGGCTCTGCAACTGTAACGTGGTATAAGTATCAGTCCTTTTCCTTACAAAATCATATAGGCTTGTCTTTTCAAATCTGGGGAAGCTCAGCAGTGTGGACATGCCTGAATTCCTATTGCCCTGATATTCATTGCTCAGATAGTATCACTGAATTTAATGCATTCAGGCAAGAAAGTATCAGTTGTGTCCCTGCTGCTACTATGCTTTACACATCTCAATCACTTGAGTATAAAAGGCAACATTTGCTCTTCAAGTAAAGAAAATCTTCTGGTTTTGGCTTTACTTTTAATTTCTTTTCCAACAAGATCCCAGGTGCATATTTGAGGACAAGTTTACCATTTATAATGCTATCAGAATTTCATTCAAACAAAATGCTTAGCATCCATGAGGTACTTTTTCCTCTTAAACTCTTTTGGGCTGTCTCCATGGAAGCATAGACAGTGCATGCATAATTCTTCTATATTCCAGAGTTTGAATGAAGAGATAATTTTACACATTTAGGATGACTTTAACATATCAGGAAAAAAGTTTAGCTTGGAGTTATCACAATTCTTCGGGACTGTCCAGAAAAACTAAAACACAAACATGTGTTTTGTTATAGAAGTTATATCTTTATTATTATCTGTTTTTTAATTTAATGAAGAAAGACAAAATAGGCCATACCTTATTTTCAAACAGAAACAGGAAGTAAACAATTTATATGTCTGATAAAATGTAGAGGTCATACAAGAATTATTAAAAAAAACTATGATTTGTCTAGGAAATCATTTCAAACCCTGTTTATATCTGAATAAAGCAGAATTTTAATCACATGGGTTTATGATTAGATTAGAATATTTTCTTTACAAGCTTTAGAGCTGAGTGCAATTTTTATTTTTATTTATGTTATGCAATGATCCTATGTCTATTGTGTAAGCTCTCACATCTGCTCAAGGGATTATTTTGTAATCCCTATAACTTGTCCTGGCAGCTAAATCCTTTTCAATTTTTATGAAAGAGTAGCCCTTAAAACTTCATTACATAGCTGTCAATGTTTTTCTGATCATTCTGTAGCGTATGCTACTTGAAATGGTAACTGGTTTGCAATTATGAACATTTCTGGACATTTTTATGCTTTCTCCTGCAGACTGGGCGTTTCTTTGGTGAGATTGAGGGAGCTGTGATGAACAAATTGCTAATAATGGGCTCCTTTAAAAGGTAAAATGTTTACTACCTGCTGCCGTTTGATTCATTTTTTTTAAAAAAAAGCAGTGAATGAAATATATTTTTAAATGGCTTATCACACTTATAATTCCAATGACCTTATTCAATTTTATGTCAATATATGAAACATTGTTTATTTCTTACCAGAAGACACCCCAAGGCAGTGTGGCAATAATATTTGGGCTGCTTCCATTACTGTTAAACCATTTCATTACTCTAAAAATCCAAAATAACAATTTCATTAAGACATTATTTTAACTTTCGTCACATTTCCACACAGAAGCCTACAAGGTAGTCGAGGCTGAGGCAGACAAAACAAAGTTCACCTAATGAATCTTGTGGCTCAATGTGAATTTGAACTTTTATCAGGGTCTCTGAACTGTGTTTAGGAGTATAGTACATTTTGAAGGCATAAGCAAGGCATCAGGAATGGGTGTGCTCCGCATCAGTGACGATGCTCTCAGCAGTTGAAGGTTCACCTCTCTTATATCTTAGGCCTCTTCTACACTGCCAACAAGATCAGTCCAGATCATTAAAGAGGATAGTTCACATTATCTGCTTTGAACTGGATTATATGAGTCTATATTACCATATAATCCAGTTTAAAGTAGATAATCTGGATTTTATATGGCAGTGTAAAAGGATGTTAGTGCCTCCAGCCATCAAATTTGGAAGTTACAGTTATGCTATAAGGATTATTTTTTTTAAAAAAACTATTTCATATATTTTTCCAGTGCGCCATGCAGACATGCTGGCCACATGACCTAGGAAGTGTCTATGGGCAATTCTTGCTCTTCAGCTTAGAAATGAAGATGAGTACCACCCCCCAGAGTCGGACATGACTAGACTTAATGTCAAGGGGGAATCTTTACTTTATCTACATTTTTAAGGAAGCTCCTGCTCTCCTATAGTTTTGCATGGCATTTTTCTGATATATGGAGAACACGAACAAGGTGAAAAGATTTCCTGAGTCTAAAATGATGGTACTCATGGCCCTTGTATCTAATATGCAATGGTTCATGAATTTAAGAGTCAGTGCTTGCAAAATTGCCGGCATTAGAAATGCTAGCTGAGAAATACCATGCTCATGCTGGAAAAAAAACATAAAAAGGAAATGAGCTGGATCTTAAACACCAGGAGCTGAACACTGCTAGTGATTTTTTTTAAAGGAGATACATTTTTACTAAGGAAGCCTCCTGCTTCTTCCCTCTATGAAACAGATAGTGATTGTCGTAAAAGCAAAAGCCAACAGAAGTGTTATGGGGCCTTAAAAGAATCCAGCTGCATCAAGGACCTTTCCACTTGGAAATATAAATAGCCACTTGGGGCTTATTCATATGGATTGGCTGCAACTTACCTAATGGTTCCACATTGTGACATTTCCATGGTGCAGCAGTCACAGCTATAATTACAAATTGAGTGTATTATGTGAACGTGGTGACTGTGGTCCATTCCTATACCTACCAACTCTTAAGACCTCACAGTGAGGTGAGGAAATAAGTACAACATCCACCTGGACTATACAACTCAACGTTATCATTTGCAAGCACAGTCTCCACATTGAAATAGCCATAATAGCTAGCCTCTTTGGTTTTTTAACCAGAATAGTTTATCTGTCTTCTTATTTTGTTTTGTTACAAGGGAGGGTGCTACAAACAGGCCAACACATATGAAAGCCATGAAGCTTGCATTCTAAAAACTCTCGTTTTAGTCAGACTAACTATAGTAACAATTTTTTTCCTTAATCTGTGTTATAGTAATGGGCACCCTGTTTTTTAAAGCATTGCACTGGTGTGCTAAAATAAACTCACTTTGTGTTGATGAAACAATTGTAGGTCTGCTGCCAGATTATAAAACCAGTCTCAAATCTTAGTGCCATTCTCCTTTATTTTTTAAAATCCCCAGATCTTCATGTTTTTATCCTTTTTTCTTTTCTTTTCTTTTTACAACATCCTGAGTTGGTACTGGATTTCACAACCTATTTATAGTGGTTTCCATAGTCTGCATTTCTGTAAAGGTACAAATATTTAATGCCTTACAAAAGAGATAGTTAGGAAGCATTAACTAAACTACACAGCATGTAGTAATTATTTGATTTTGGACAGTGGTTGGTTGGTTTATTTGTTTGGCAGAATGCAGGCTGGGAACTTGCAAATTTCCCCGGTGCTCTCTCTCTCCTGTTTGCAGCTATTGTTAAGATATCTTTTAGCTTTTGCTAACTAGTGCTTACCATGTCTCTTTAAGTATTTCATTACAGGCAGTACCCAGGTTACAAACAAGATAGGTTCTGTAGGTTTGTTCATAAGTTGAATTTGTTTGTAAGTCAAAACAGGTACTTTTTTAAAAGTGTAACTCCAGCCCATTTTTTTAAAGTTTTGGATAGCACGGGGGAGGTTTAACACCTCTGTAACATTTATTTTGTTGTCTGTGCACCTCCTCAGAAGATTTCACCTCACTTCTGTCCCTTTGACAATTGAATTTTGATTTTTTTTTCAGTTGTTGTGGAAACAAGGATTAGTGATAAAGCTTCTGTGGAAACATTTTTTTCCTATAATAACTCTTACAAAAGTGAATTTCCATTCCTAAGAGTTGATTTGCTCTCACTACTTGTAGTCTTATCCATGTTTGTAACTAGGAATCATGTGTTTGTAATTTAGGGTCTGCCTGTATAATGGTAAAGGAGGGTCCATTAAAGCTTATGGAGGAAGAAGAGAAGACAATATAACCCCCTGCAGTTTCCTGCATCACCACCATTTTCAAGAAGTTTGCCAAATATCTTGAAGGGCATTTCAGCAATGAGAAAGGAGAATTTGCAGAAATTTTCTCCTACGTCATACTCCAGTAAAGTCAATGTAAATTATAATATTGCAGCAGCCACTGTCGAACAATGATCAAGTCCTGGAGAAATAGAATTTCTCAGATTGAATATTCTTAAATCTGGTAGATGCACAGAATTCTTTAGGGAGTCCAATAACAGGATTCCACACAAACATTACGAAGCTCTTTCTCATGTTAGGATAGGACAGGATATTAATCCCCCCCCCCCCGCAAATTGTTTGGGGGGTTCAAAATTCCCATAGAACATCACATCATAGCTCCCCTTCAATACCTTCCACAAATATGGGCCAGTATCCACTGAGTCCACTATTCACCACAAGCACAACATATCATGAATTTTATGGCATGCTGCAAATAGCTCCAATCCTATCTGTGAAAGGTGAACTACATCCGACCATAACAATTCAGGTCATTTATAAGTAATTTCAGGGTGATCAATGTGTAAACCCAAACCATTAACCATGGCATGCTGGATTTCTCTATTAACTCTTCTGAGCCACATCCAAATGGCATACATCTCACTCCCTGGTCCAACACTACGTTGGGATGATGGCAGACCAGGCAATTTTAGTAAAGAGCCAATTATCCTGAATTTTTACCCATATCAATGATTGCTTGGATAATAAGACCCTTTCCCAAGAGAAGTCTCAGGTTGTTCCCCCCAAGATGTAAAATCAAAATGTGAGAAGGCAGAGCATGGTGCCCTCTAAACAATAAGGGCAGTAAGCCGTGCCAACAAAGCCCCTGTTAGTCCAGCCATTCAACAGTGACAATGCCACAAAGGCCCAAGTGAGCTCCAAAATGGCTCCTGCATGCCTGATGCTCAGCCCAGAAGATGCAGCTATGGCTGCAAATCCATGTCAGATCAGCTTGGGCAACAACTGGGGATCTGAAACAAAAACAAATCAGTGATAAAGAGAGTGAACATAACCATGTTAAGTCCTAGACCACTACTGCCCAATGGCCTGAATATCCATTGAGTCGAAATCAAAGGCAGGTGCTGTAGTAGCAGCTCCAATACAAAAAGAGTGCATATAAAACTTTATTCCAACTACATCCAACTTAGTGAGTGCCTTGGATGTCAAGGACCAAAACTGATATTTGATAAGTGGCGATCAATTGGTGTGACAGAACTGATGACCTGAATAAGTGCCTCATAGTTGTATAAAATAACGAATAGCACGAACAGGGTACAAATCAGCACCAGAGCAAGGCTTTAAATGTTAATTGTTACCACAACCCCTCTGATTGGTTTTTGATGACTGGATTTTTACCCACAGGGAACTGGCAGTAAAAGCAACATATCTAAATTGAAAGGCCTCACCAGATGTGTCACCCTTAGAACCCACAACCAATACATAAAGCAGCATAAAATGCCATCAAAGAAGCAGCATGGAACAAAACCGCTTCAAAAGGTGAAGCACAAATAGATGGCCATACTTGATACAGCCCCTTTAAAACGCTCCAGGAATAATGGCTGATGGCAATCGGGAGGCTTACTTACTCCCCTGGTCCAACATACAAGTGCCTTGCACAACTGGAAACTACAGTCAGGATGGTGCAATGATTTTAACCAGAAGGCCAAGGCTGAAAAATTAGTCCAAATGTAATAAACAGCTAGCCCCTTACCATGCAAAATAAGCAAACATCTAAAACATGTCCCACAGTTACCAGTCATGTTTCCTGATAGTTTTTGCTGCATCAGAAGTCATTAAATTCAGAAATAGCCCACTTGTAGACCTTCTTGGTGCTAAGGACTAAAGAAAGGCTCATGACCTAAACTATCTTGGCGTAACAAGATCCCATAGGTCAGTCAGCATCTGTTCCAGATTGGAGGCAGAATCCGGCGACAGTTGCCAGAACTGCTGGATCTGAAAGCAAGAGGTACCATGCTAAGCTGTAAAAAGAATGTTGTGATGTAAATAATGAAGTGTAAACTCCCTAAGACCATGAGTGTGTGGCTGGCACCTACAGTGGCCATGCCCTCTCATCCCATAATTACATAGCAATCCTTTTTGGCCTCCCCAAGAGGCCAGCAAATTTAATTCACCCCACCTTCGTGGTTTTGTGGTGCGGTAAATGTGCTTGTTTCAAAGATCAAAAACAACTAATATTTTTCGACCATTAGTAAAAAGTTCCTTATAAATATAGTCACAAAAATGCAACCATATGCTATGAACAAATTTAATAGGATTTGTACTCCAAAAGATAACCAGAGGCTACCTGAAACCTCAGCTTATGGATATATTTGTGCCAGTTTATATAGTGTGGGAGTCAAATATTTTGCTTGTTCCTTTAAAATGCATCTCTTTTTTTAAGTGGCAATGACTTTGATCTCAATGTTTTTTATTGGAACATTTTCTATTCTTGGCCGTATTGTATGTCTCCAAACTGAAAATCCATATGCCACATCCTCCATTATTGCTCAAATAATTTATCTCAGATTCTCAAGTCATTCTCAAAAATACCAACATGACTTTTTGAAGTGGATTTAACATATTGAATACCTGTCAATGAGTTAATATCATTTCTTGTTCTGACATTTTCCATTCATGTAAGCATTTTGGAAGGTAACTGGGCTCTTTTGAATGGAATCCGATATGCCTACAGAACATCACATTGCAAACATTGTTGTAATTTATGGATATAACCTGAGCTGTTAGTAATCCTTTGAAGTTGAAATGACTTCAGACAGCTTTTTGCTTCTCCTGTAATACATTACAGAATTCAGTCCTTGTTTTGTTTTTTTAACTATATCAGGAAATTGTCTATAAAAGGTCAGGTTTTGCTCATAGTGTCTGCTCTTGGTCTGCACATTTTTGACATGCACATTTTTGCCTAAATCAACATATTAATTCCAATGAGAGTGGGGGCATAAAATCAATGGGAATTGATGAAGCATTTGTGTAAATTCTGATAGAGAACACATGTAGAATAGCTGGGAATTCCAGTTAAGAAGTAAAGAAACCAATAGCAAAAGAAATGAAAAAAGTCACTGCGCTCTTCCCGTTCTTGTTGTAGCGACCCTCAGTGGGCATGACATAGCTAGTGGCCATCACTCATCAGCAAGGGAACAAGAGCAATTGGAGGAGGGAGGAGGGAAAGGAAGGGGTAATTCCTCTTTTTTCACCCTTCCACATCACTCTGGGGCCTAGCCAACATCACTCCAGGTGATGAGCAACAGTCATTAGCCATGTTTCATCTACTGGCTGTTGCTAGGTCAAGGATGTGCAGAGGGTGGCCATCTGGCAGGACCAAATTGGGTTCAATGCCACTGGACAGTGGGGACTCCTTCCTGTATTTCCAATGCCTGAGTTGGGGGACGGAGATAGCAGTCAAAACATCCTGGGACCAATCCAGAATTCTACATTCTGGATCAGCCTCAAGATAAAGGGCCTTGAGGTAAGCTAAATTCAAAGGGAGAAAGTAGCAAGAGGAAAGATAAATTGGTACATTTTTAAAGGAGCAAAAATGTAGCATGGCAGGATTAATTGGGAGTGCCCTGCCAAAACTGGACACATGTGGGATGTGCAGTTTTATTGATTCAGTTAGCCTATTCAAGCTAGTACTCATAATTAAATTTAAATCTTTATCTGTAATTCTTTACTACTTTGAGAGTACTTTTTTCAGTAGACAGGTAGAAGATTATACTTGATGATTATATTTGCCATTTCTTCCAAGGAAAAGTTTTGAGTGAATGTCCTTTATTTGCCTTTTGTTTTGTACTCTGAAAAAAACTGATAAGTGATGATTGTCAATAATAGTGTTTGTGGCATTTAATACAGTGATGTCAGAAACTGCTCAGCCCCTGGCTTAGTCTAGGCAGTTGACTAGGTTTAAATTTAGTTCAGAGGAAAGCCATGTAATTAGGGTGTATGTTAGCTATAATCAGCAGAAGAGGAAGCAAGTAGCAACAAAATAGATGTTTTGAAAAAGATGTGAAATCACTGGAGAAGAGGTGATAATCTGAAGCCTGAACAGATAAATCAGTCTACATCAAACCTGTGACACATATTTTCATTCAGTGCTATTTCCACATGACGACAAAAATGCATTGCAACTCATATACACCTCTTCAAATTTGCATTTCTCAATGTATTCCAGCCTTAAATATACATTTTTGTATGCATTTTACCCTGAAATGTTCATTTGATATCCATTTTATATGCAGACTTTTTGAATAATGGAAATTCAGATTTACTGTTTATACTCGGGTATATGTCTGGAAATTTTAGTCAAAAAATCCACTCCAAAATCTGAGCCAATTTATCCACAGCTCAATGTAAGTACTAAAAAAGTACTGACCCCATCTACTTCTTATGCCATGGCACTGTTTCTGTTTTGGGTTTTTAAAAAAATGACTGGATTGGAAAATGTCAGTGGCACACATTTTCCCCTCTGTGTAAGATTACTCTCAACTCATCAATGGGTCATATCAAAATCCATAATTTTGACCTTCCCTTGATTTATACATGAGGTCAGCATGAGTCTATAGGCAACCATCAAATGATGAAGACTATAGAATAACAAGTTAAGGCAAACTGTTTGCTGTTTAGCATTCCTTTATTGAGCCTTCAGTGAGATTTATAATTAGCATTTCAATGGTCCTATACATGAAAGAGCATATCGGTGGCCTAGTATTGATCAGAATGAACTACTGGGAACAGAGAGAGAAAATATTACACATTTTCTGTTAAGATTTATTTCCCACACCAATCAGGATATATTGATTTTGTTTTATCTGTTACAATATATTGTATGTTTGATACCAAAAAGGATAAAAAGTGACTAGGACTATATCATTGCACTGTAACCAGTACATAGCATCACTTCTCATATTGGTCTGGTTCCATTTTTTTCTGACCAGGTGAACAGGCAGCTAAGGAGATGATTTGGATGACAATAAATAATCAAGGCAGACAAATCAAAGGAAGTGAAAACTGTTCCTTCCCAACCACTTGTTTCATTTTTCTTTTCAAAGTCTTCTAGAGCAGAGGAGAAAAGAATGGGTGTGAAAAAACTGATAGCAGAGCAAGTCTACATGGGAAATGTGTGAGGAATGTGCTCTGTTGGTTTTTTTAAATGAAGTGAGCCAGTTCTACGCTTCCTCTATCCAACATGGAAATGGGAATAATTTGTAGTTTAAAATTTCCAGGCTTCTGATAGAAAGAAGGAAATGGTTTGGTAAGATTCCAGGATTTGAAAAATGACAAAGACACGTCTACATTTTAAAAATGCTTTAAGGTGTGTGTGTGTGGGGGGGGGGGGGGAGCTCTGTCCAGATAATCTATTTCCTTTTTCCAACCTTTTGAAGATTTTGAGTATCTTCATGATGTTTTAGTGGCGCAATGGGTTAAACCCTTGTGCTGGCAGGACTGCTGACTGAAAGGTCAGTGGTTTGAATTCGGGGAGCAGTGTTTGTTCCCATCTGTCAGCTCCAGCTTCTCATGTGGGGACATGAGAGAAGCTTCCCACAGAATGATAACATATCCAGGCATCCCCTGGGCAATGCCCTTGAAGACGGCCAATTCCCTCATACCAGAAGTGACTTGCAGTTGTTCCTGACACGATAAAAGTACTCAAACTATCCAGATAAAAATGAAGCAACAGCTTTTCTAGTGAATATTGATCTCTCTTCATGGCTCTTCGTGATAGGTGTATGCTTCATGGAGGGGGGGGGGATTCCCCAAGGATTGTCAAATCGTGTCATACTGTTGCTTATAAATGCTATGCATGAAATGCAAGTAACATTCTTTCTTGCAAATATTTTATTAACATTGTTTCTGTGGGCCTTTTTACTATATGACCTTTGTATGAATTTGTATCTGACTCACCCATATCCAAAACCACCAAGTCTGTTCATTGTGCCATTAAAGTGGTGTCATAAAAATACCACAAATGAAATTTGTGGGTGTTTTTTTGTAATCAGTAAAATGAATAAACTTGTGAAGAGAGTTCTTGGCTGAACACATTTGTTTCATTGGTCAGATGCTTGTTGTGTCTTGTTTTTACAGAATTCATTTTGTGTAACATTTTTTAAAAAACCATCAAATCATTTTAAATTGCACTAAACCAATGCCACTTATAAGTTTACATTTGGTTTACTTTGTAGTAATAATGTATAAATTTAAATAGAGAGATTTAAGAAAATATTTAGCTTTGGCAGCACCAAAAGTATCAAAGGGTAGTTTGGGGCATCAAAATGAATACACTCAATTTTTGCCTCACCATTTACTTACATTATCTTTCATTTTTGATTTTTAGTACTGCTTATTCCTATTTTTTCTTTATATGTATGTGTGTGTAATTTCTCAATGTTATGAAGATCTTAGAATATTTTCCCGCTTGTCTCTTTATGTGACACGTGTATCAACCATCCTGTCTGAGCCAAGCATTACTTTAATTTAGTGTTATTGTTTTATGTCAGTTTTACTTTTTAATGTGTTTTCTTCTCTTAGACATGCAATTTTCTGTTTTTCCCATAGAATTACACTGTATGATTACCAAGCTATGTGTAAAACAACTAAAGAAAGTAGCGATAGCGCCCATAACTTACTGGATGTAAGTATCTTCATTAGCACTGCAATTCTTTATCAGTTTATTTAAAAGAAAATCTCACAATGGTCAGTGGGTCTTACGTTTAACTCAGTTATGATAAAATTGTAACATTTATCATACTGAAAATATTTCCAGATTTCTAAAAAGTGAGGCCACCGATACACACAAAACCTACATGTATCTAAAGGCCATATTTTTAATGACTGTAGATATACAATAATCCCATATGGTGTTTCTTTTTTACTTGATGTCTCAGAAGCCTCGTTATATTTTACTCTGCAAATCTTATGGGAACTGCCTTTCAGCATTATTCCATGTCACAAGAAAAACAGTTTGGACTAAATAGATGCAATGTGTTCTTCATTTGCCATTTAAGAATACAGTAGCATTCCTTTCCTTTGCTCCAGCCCAGTGTTAAAACTTGCCAGTGTGTTTGTGTGTTATGAACACCTGTTTTCTGGAGTTGGTAAATTACCTATAAATATTTGCTGTATTTTAAGTTATAAAGGGAATTTCAGTAGCCTGCAGGTTGACTGTTTCTTACTCTTTAAAAAAAAACAATCACCATAAAGTGAACAATAAGTTCATTTTCCAACTTCTAAACCTACATAAATGTCTCTTCCTGTGTACATACCTTTATTAAAATTACAGTTAGAGACTCCATGAATGTTATGGCTCATTAGCTGCATGATATGGGCTTTGCTTTAATCAGTTATTTCATAGTGTAAGGCTTCTTTTTATTTCTTTATTTTTTAAATCTGAAATTCACAAACATAGTATTAATATTGATAGCTTTCTTGGAGTCAGACAGAATTTGAATAGAATACCATGAAATGGATAAACCACCCATAATCAAGCAATGAAAGGATGTTGGCTTGGGTCCCGTTCTTCTACCACAATTCAGATGTAGATGGTTCCAGCATATAATTGTGATAATTTATTAAAAGTAACATTCCAACTTCTGTTAAAAAAATCAGCTTTTAAATCTTTGAATGAAAAGCAGTTTTATTCACATTTTGACAATGTTAGCCATTCCAATGATAACAAGTATTTCACCTGAAGTAAAAGTATTAGAATAATAACAGAGCGTGAAAAAATTATCACAGAGGTATGGTATTTACTTTTATAAGTATTTTGCTGTATACTTGAAATGTAATGTAACTCATCATTGTGTATTCTGTGTCTTTTGATTCCAAAAAATGGATTCTCCTCAGCCTTATAAAGCCTTTTTTGCTGCAGTAAAATGGATTGTGACAGAACTTGTCTTGTAAGTAAACCTTATTAATCTCTGAATTATTTGTACCATTCCTTTTTTTTAAAAAAATGATTAATTAATTGATTAATTTACCGATATATTTTTAACACTAATAAACTAATATACAAAGTTACAATCAAAATACAGTAAAAATAGAAGAAAAAGAGAAAGAAAAAAACATATAAATAAAACACACTTGGGACCTGATTGTAATGAAATCAAATATATATAAAAAATATTGTTCTACCATTACAGATCCAGTTAAGTAATCCTACTAAAAGTTCTGATAAACATAACCACATTTTTAGATTTCCACAAATGGTTTCCAGTCTTCCAACAAATCTTCAGTTGGCTTTTCCTTCAAAACCCACAATAATTTTGGCAAACTAGAACAAATCAGTAATTTTGATAATCCATTGTTCTGTCATTAGTATTTCATCTGTTTCCACATTTGAACAGATACTATTCTTGCTGTTCTTGTCCTGTATTGAAGACATAATCCACATTTACTACTCAGCTTTTTATCCATAAATCCCAACAAAAACATTTGTGGTGATATTTTAAAATCTCCTTTTAAAAAGTTTTAGAACCCTTTAAAAATCTTTTTAATGTATCAATTCTGTGGATGTTAAGCTGGTTAAATGTTTAAAAGTTTAGACGTTTAGAATGTAACCAAAAGTGTGTTTTTTTCAAAATCGTACATTTTGTAGAATCATAACCTCTCAGACCTCAAAGAAGCCCAATGTACAAGAGGAATACACAAATAAAAGTAATCAAAGGTTTCCATCTAACATGTTTAAATATCTTCATAATGTAACATTTGAAAATGTAAACTAATGTTTAACCATAAAAAAAGGCTATTCAGAAATAAGACCCATTGAAAACAATGGGGTAACTCCCAGGCAAGTAGATGTAGGGCTGTAGTCTCAATTTATTATTGTGGGTGGAGTTAAACATGAATTATTTGTTCCCAGTTTTGTAATATAGTATCTCAGAGAATCTTCAGTGGTCCCAAAATTTAAATGCAGAATTTGAATCCATAGGTTAAAATTTTGGTCATTATCGGTTCAATTTACAATTAAAATGGATGAAGTCCTTTTTGGCAGGAACAGTGCACAAGGATAATACAAAGAACACTAAAACTTTACTGGCCATTTTTCAGATGGGAAGATCACTGCAAAATATTTAATTGATCTGGTTTAAGTTCTGGACTGTTTTTTTTAATACTGTAAAATATAAATCAATAATAACTTAACAAAAACAATATGTAGTAGTGAGCAAAAAAAGTTTATTTTCCTAGAAAATGCAAATCGGATTTTAATTTCATTCTTGCTTGGTTATCACAATTGTTTTTCATTTAAATTTCATTCTAGAAATGGTGTCCTATGAGGAACAGCTTCGGGGGCTTATTATTTTTAGTCTAGAGAAGAGTGTCTCAATATTGAAATGATGTCCTCTTGAGGAGGGAGCATGCTAGCACTCCAAAATCTATGGCTGGAACTGGAGCTACAGTGACCATATAACACAGTTTAACTACATTGAAATGCATTATATGGGTATGCACTGAATACATAATGTAGTTTCAAACTGCAATAAATGGCAGTGCAGAGCCAGCTAAGACATGGAGCAATGGATTTAAACTGCAGGAAAAGAGATTCCATCTAAATGTTAGGAAGACCTTCCTGACAGTAAGAGCTGTTTGAGTCCCCCTAGGGGTGAGAAAAGCGGTATATAAATGCTGTAAATAATAAATAATAAAATAATAATTTGTCAGTGGCATATACTGCTTCAGAGTGTGATGGAGCAAAGGCTGGATGGCCATCTGTCAGGGGTGCTTTGCTTTGTGTTCCTGCCTGGCAGAAGGAAGTTGGACTGGATAGCCCTTGCGGTTTCTTCCAATTCTATGATTCCATGAAATATGGCATTTTAAAAAAGGCTATTATTCCTTTAATTTTAGTAATTTGGTTGAAGATATCATATAAATTTAACCTGAAGGTGACAAATTTAACAGTACACGTTTTAAAAGGAAAGCCATGTGTAGCAAAGTTTTGCAGTCTGCCAATAAAATGGAATGAGGAATAATACCCTATTATGCAGGAGCCTAGAATGGGAATTGTTTGCACCAAAGCAGGGATATTTATGGATTTTATAAGATTTTTAAATTAGAGAATAAAATATACTGTGTCTTGAATAATTAAACATAATATCCAGAAGTTACATTGCTGTAGGCTGCCATATACTAGAAATTGCATGGAGTCTTTCATATCATTTTTTTTTATTTTAGAAAGACATATTAGTGTTTCAAGGTGTATCAATTTCAACAACATTTGGAATTGCAAGATGGAAAAAATAAAGATTTTTTTGTTTGAATAGAGGGAAAGAAATTCTCTTTCTGGGAGTTAATAGTATGAAGATGACAGATGTAACCATATATTTGATTTTTGTTGATTTTTGTTGTGATTTAGGTTTCTGGTGGAGTTTAATCTATGCAATTGGTGGCACTCTGATTTAATAGCAAAGGGTAAGTATAATTTGTATTCAAGATGTCTTTAAGCAGGTATGTCTTTACTTTTATAATACAGGAGAAGACTTGGGGTGGATCTAGTCATCTATTTATCCCCAAAGCATCTGCATTTTTAAAAAGTGGATATTTTGGGAGGGCTGTCCGCACCTATCCCAGAAAGCATGCGCTTTCTGGGGTGGGTCCTCCACACATTCTCTTGGAAGTAGCCCAAGCTCTCAAATGACCCAGCAGGAGAGTGCGTGTGGGGGGGGGGATGATTTTCCTCCTTCCCCCCCCCCCCCCCCCCCCCCCCCCCCACTCTCCTGGCATGTCATTTGTATTGCACAGAGGGAATACTGGTGGCTGGTAAGTTTTTTTTTGTTTTGTTTTTTTTGTTTTGTTTTGTTTTTGCTTTTCTGAGGCATCTGGGGGGCTTGGGGAGAGGGGTGGATATAGTGTCTGTAGAATAAATACACTAACAAATTAATTCACTACAAACCAAGGTTTTCCTGGTTTGTAGTGAATTAATGCAGGACTGCCCAGAACATCATCTAGACACTCTTTTTATTGTGGAAGTTTCTGCAATAAAGGGGCTGTCTGGACGGGCCCAGTGTCTGAAAAGATGCTTTGCACTCCATATGTGCAAACATTCTGAGGTTTCTGGCACAGAAAGAGAAGTCTGCCACACAAAAGGACATTTTCCTGTACATATTAAGAGCCAGGAGAATCTGACGACAGGCATCCTGAAATCAGTGGCTTATGACTAATAAGATGATAGAGGGTACTTTAGATAAAAGGTCTGAAGACTGCAGCGAAGGCCTATCACATCCTTTTATGGCAGTTGATTTATTGCTGCCACGAAGATGGAAATCCATTACCTACTTCCTTAGGTACCCTATGGGGATATAGTGTATCATTCCTGAGCATTTTTGCTATCATTTTCAGCCTAACTGTCTCATTAGAGAACACCTACATCAGGATCAGTGGAATGTAGCCATCTGCTAATCCCCTAGACTTCTGGATTGGGGCTAAAACTGATATAACACTCTAGCGTCCCTATGTGACCTCTAGAAATCACATACCTCATATGGCCTCACATTGTCCAAGAAAATAGTTTTCGTAATCTGTGGCTCTTTTCCTTTAGAAAACAGAAATAAATGTGTGTTACAGCTGTAACAGTATTATTAACTTGCAGCCTTCCTTCCTTAAGGGCAAAGGTTTGCCATTACCTCACTAGATAAAGATATTGCATCTGAGGGATATTCATCTGCATTATAGCTGGAAGCACAGCATGTAATTATACACTTCACCTGCTCCCTTGCTTTAATTACTAGGAAGCTGGAAAGTACCCCTTCATCCTGAACACTAGGAAGGGATTATTATAGTTTAGAAATGGATGAGCTGGCACTCATATGAGAGCTCAAAAATCTGGTTCAGACATCTAGGTGGCAGCATATCTTATTCTCTACTTATCTTGATGAGGAAGGTCTTTGTACAGCACACAATACAGCAGGATTATCTTGGTTTGTTCTAAAAATAGCATCCAAATCTCGAATAAAGTTCTGTGTGAGATTTTTTTTAATGTTCATACTTGCATCTTGCTTTTACTTTGCAAAATAAAATATCTGATATTGTTTCTATATGGTACCAAATCGATCATACTCCATATCTGCTTAGTTTTAACCATACTCTGACATCAGTATTATAGAAAGTATGCACCAGAAAATTCTAGATAAATTGACAGATATAGTTAAATATTTGTTCCGAAGTCATTCAATGGCCAAGTGTACCTGAAAAGACGAATGAAGCCATGTGTGTCTTTTAAGTTTTATTTTCACCCACTAACTAGTTCTTGGGTTGCAGCCATACTTGGTTGTTTCCCTGAAATCAATCATGATTATTTGGTACATTGATTTTATTGGCTCTACTCCAAGCATGACTGAGCCCATGTCCAGCTTTAGTAATTAATTCTGGCGATAGTTGTTTCCAAATACTCCAGAAAATATTAAACACAATTGATTAGGCCTGATTGGCACATTCACAATGTTGCACCCTGCAAAATTCAGACAGTAAAAAGGACCTCCATATATGCTTATTCTGCTCTTGCCAGATACTTGGCAGGCTTTCCCCCTTTTTGCTTGAGCTTCATGAGAAAGAGGAAGGTGGGTCTGTGAAACCTTGCCTAATTGTGCTTTGCAGATAATACAATGTCAATGTATTATAGCTTATGACAGAAAAACATGTCTACAAACACAAAAGTAAGACTAGCACAATGCTAAAAACATTTTCCACCTTTATTTTAATACAATGACTACCAGTGCCCTTCAATTTGATACAGGAGAAATTTCTTGCATTATAAAATCATCTCTCTGGCAGCTTCCAGCACTTCAATTAAAGCCAGAGAGAGATTTCCATGAAGTAAGTCCCATAGGACTTTTTGAGATCTGGAATTTTGGAAGCAGAAAGCCAGAATGATGAAGAAAGACAACAAAATGACACTTGCAACCTCGGGCACTTCCTAGAAATAGAAGAGCACGTTGCAATTTTCTGTGTCATGACAGCTGCCCCCACCACTTCACAATTGCTGAGATACAAAGTGACGAGACGCTAGTGAATGGTTATCATAGTAATTATGTAATAATTGTGTATTAGATTAGGGTATTAATTGTTTATATTGGTGTTGAATTCTGCTGTGTCCTGTGTTTTGTGAACCGCTGTGAGTCGCCTTCGGGCTGAGAACAGCGGTATAGAAGCAAAGTAAATAAATAAATAAATAAATACAAAATGGTGGCCAGCTACAGTAGTAATGCAAGAAGAAAACCGCTTAGCAATAAAGAATAAAGAAAGAAACTAACTAACATTCTAATAGTGTTTATGGCTTCTGAGAAATTGTTGAAAAATATCTAATGTATGGAAAAAAAATTAAAAGATGTCCTTCCCTCACCACATAAATAGTTTGGAAAATGTCAAGAGATGATGTTCACACAACTGTAGTTCAGAACAATTAAATAAGGGTAAATTGTGGACATATGTTTTAAGAATATCTCTTACAACAAGGATGGGCAACCTGAACACCTACAGCACCTATCATCTCCTAACATTGATCATGTTGGCTGGGTTTGCTGAGATGTTAGGGTGCATCTACAGTTTGATGCCACTTGAATTTGATGCCACTTGAATGACTCAATGCTATGGAATCCTGGGAGTTGTAGTTTAGTGAAGCACCTCCACTCTGGCAGAGAAGGCCTGTAAAATTACAACTCCCAAGATTCCATAGCAATGAGCCATAGTATTTCAAATGATGTCAAGTTGCAGTCATTCTTCTGTATAGATGCGTCCATCTGGAAACATCTGGAAAGCACCAGGATGATTGAGCCCCTTAGAAAATAATAAATCCTCTTTATAAACTGCTAGTTAATTATACAATAAACTGTATGCATTACCTTCATAAATCACAGGGTGGCAGAAGCAGCATAACATTTCCACACATTTAAGGTGTTTTTAATAAGTAGTATCTCACACTACAGTACTTTGACTGAAACTATTACTAAATACCATCAATCTCTTTTGTTTGCTTTAGCCCAGAGATTGAAACATACCCTAGAGCCTTGTGACACTGAATATCCTGCCTTTGTTTCTGAACGCACAATCAAGGAGACCACAGGCAATATTGATTGTGATGACTGTTTCAAGTAAGTAGTTTGTTCAAATAATGGAATTGATTGTGCAGTTCTAAGCTTCACACTAACACCATGTTTTCCTAGAAGCTGCTATTAGTCAAGACATGTGAAAAGGGTTTTGATTTAAAAGTTTGGAGTTCATAAATTATTAAGTAAGCCAAGAAAATAAATGCAAAAAGCTTTGACATGATTGTCTTTACTGGGCCCCACTATCAAGAAAATTTAACAATAGCATGGCTATTTGGCTGAGACACTACAAGACTTAGGACCTCTTCACATGGGCTAATAATCGGTGGCAACTGGTTGCTTGTAATTTTGCCATGAAGCCCACCGGCACCCATCACACACTGGAAAAGTACTTCCGTAGTAGCTCCATGGCAAAATTGCAAAAGAAAAAACCCCAAAAACACCCTGCCGCCACCAAAAAATAGTGGCAGTACATGTTTCAATTGAGAAAGATGGGTTGAGCTTGCTTCCTGAGGCTTCCCCCCATGTGACGAGGTAGGGTGAAGCTGGGACAGTGTGGGGCGCAGTGTGACAGGTTACCATGCCCTGCCCCTGGCAAGACTCTGTCAGAATCACTGCAATTCATGGTGATATTGGTCAGTTTTTGGCAGGGCATGTGAGAAGGTCCTTAGTTGTTCTTTCTTAAATGTCTGTGATTGCTTCATTACTTATTCAAGCCATTTGGTTGAGTAAAAAGCACATGTAAGTTTACTAGCAAATTCTACCTTCCTATAACTAATTTCTTGATCAGTCAGTAAAACTAGATATCATATCTTTATCAAATCTGTGCTGAACATCTGGTCAGGATTTCTGACCCCATCGCAACCTTACTGCTGATCCTAGGATGCTGAGTTCAAATGTGGGTAGAGTTCAAAGTCACGTTGTCTGCTGAATTCATAAAATCTTTAGTCCTATTCAATATATATTTATATTAAAATATGTTTGATATTTTATTTCACTTCTTGTTGATACAGAAGCAGAATCAAATTGCTGCTTCTGTAAGGGCGCCCTGAGTCCCTTTTAGGGTGAGAAGGGCAGGATACAAATATGTGAAATAAATAAATAATCTAAGGAACAACAGTGATCAATGTAAGGATGAGATTTATGCATGTGAGTGAGTTTAAAAGAGCAACTAGCAGCACTGTTTTCAGGTGCAGATTGATCATCCTTGTCTGAAATGCTTGATACCTGAAGCATTGTGGATTTTTTTCTCCAGATTTTGGAGTACCTGTATTTGCATGTATGTGCATAATAACTGATACCTTAGAGATAAAATATAAGTCTAAACACAAAATTCATTTATCTTTTATATATACCTTATACACATAGCCTGAAGAAATTTTGTATTCATATTGTGCAGTATTGTACAGTATTTTTATTAATATTGTGCATGAAACAATCTTATGTACATAGAATCATCAGCAAAGGTGACACTAAGGTGTTGAGAACAGTTTTGGAGTATTGTTGATGTTCATCCTTTATAATCCTTTACAACCTGAACCTTAAAAGGATGATTTAGAAATAAAGCTGATTAAATAAAATTATTGAAAACAATTGTTTATTTAAAAAAAAACACTAAATGTATTTGCTTTCATCTTCCTTAGTAATGCTCACTGGAATGGTGTAGATCAAGGGTCCTCAAACCTTTTAAGCAGAGGGCCAGTTCCTCAGACTGTTGGGGGGGGGGGCAGACTATAATTTGGAAAAAAAAAACTAATTCCTGTACACATATCTTATTTGTAGTGCAGAAAAACATGAAAAAACAATGCAATATTGAAAATGAAGAATAATTTTTATAAAAAAATAAACTTACCAGTATTTCAATGGGAGGTGTGGGCCTGCTTTTGCCTGATGAGCTAGTCAAGTTAATTAGAATTGCTGTTGTTCCTGTGTGCCTTCAAGTTGTTAGGTCTAAAGTTTTTGGGGGGAAGAGGGTAAATGACCTTGGAGCGCTGCATCCAGCTGACAGGCCTTAGTTTGGGAGTCCCTGGTGTAGATAAGCAGCATCCAGGAGTAGTTACAGAATTCTGAGAGTGTAAGAATGAAATTAGAGGATAATGCTGAGTCAAGAGAAATATTTTCCTCTAAATTAAAGCTATGTGGTTTCATTATGTCAGGTCTGTAGATCCAGAGGTGCCCCCCCCCCCCCCCAAGCATGGTTGGATTATAGGTTTTCTTTCTTGGAAATGCATCCATGTTAGACTCTTTAGAACAGGGCTTCTTAAACTTTTCCACTCGCAACCCCTTTCAACCCAAGACATTTTTATGTGACCCCAGGCATATAGGTAGGTATATAAAATAATTGAAAAATGAAACATTCACTGATTTTTTTTAAAAAACAGCATTTGCAAGGTTGGCTGAACAGTCTGATTTTCCTTTTTATGAAGTGCAGCTGAAACATTGTCTGCAAAGTCCATTATAAATACTGCATAACAGATTCATGTAAATATCTGAAACAGTCACTAGGTGATGTTCAGAAAACTTTTACTGCTGCCAAATGTTCAGGACTCAAACATTTAGCTAAGGGGACCCCATTTGGGGTTGGGACTCACAGTTTAAGAGGTAGTGAAATGTTAAGCAACAGTTTGTTCCAGATTTTGAGTGGAGATTGATGATTCTTGGTGGGTGATGATTTTCCCCGTGTATCTTATTTTGCATTATGTTATGTACATGTGACTGAATTCATTAAAGAGCATTTTTAACATGCTAGATTTTATCCATGCCTATGTTTATTTGTTTCACACATAGATAGACACAGGTATATGGGATATAAAAAGGAAGTGTAATTTTAACATTTTCAGATATAGGGCACATTGTATGGAATCTACACCTCTTTTTGAGCCAAGAGCTCCCTTTCTTTCACACTTGACACTAGTGGGTGGAACTGGAATCAAAATCTACCTTTCCATTAACTTTAGTTGTTATTTGAAAAAGCCAAAATAAGAGACAAGGTTAATGACTGTTGTAAATTATAGGTCATATTTACTCATAATATCTCCCAGTCACAACAAATTAATAATCTAGAAGAACAGACAAAGGAATCAGCCAAGCTCTTTGGTGTTGTCTTCAGCCAATATATATCAACCTAAACACAATCATGAAAAGAAACACCAAAAAAGAAAACAGAAGGAAGGCGAAGAAATACCAGAATGTTAAAGAAACAGATCTTTTGCTAACGGTTTGGGCCCCGCCTATCTTTGCGATTGCATCTCGTTCTATGAACCGGTGCGAACTTTAAGATCTTCCGGGGAGGCCCTCCTTTCGCTCTCACCACCATCACAAGCACAGTTGGTGGGGACGAGGGAGTGGGCCTTCTTGGTGGTGGCCCCCCGCCTCTGGGACGCCCTTCCTGGAGAAATAAGACAGGCCCCATCCCTCCCCTTCTTTCGTAAGAGCCTGAAGACCTGGTGGTTTAAACAGGTGGTTGAGAACGACTAGTTCTAGCTCTGCCCCATATACTGTTGAAATTGACCATATCTTTTTCTACAAATTACCCAGGTCACTTTCTTCTATTAGGCCCTGGAAATGTACAGCCATAGACTCTACCTAATTTCCCGGGCCCTCTAAAATCGCACTAGCCCGGCCCGGCCTTTTAAACTGCCTTGAACAGGCAGGATTATTTTAAATATATGTGCTATTGTGGTTTTAAATGCTTATATTGTCTTGTTAATTTTATGTTTGTGCTGTTTTCTTTGTATGTATTGATTATGTTACTTGGAAACCGCTTGGTGAGATAGAGCGGTATTTAAATAAAGTATTGTTGTTGTTGTAACCTAAATTTTAAACTAACTTATGTGTGATGTAATGAGCAACATTAATCAAGTCTTTTTAAAAAATCCCAATGCTTTTTCTAATTCCAGAGCTTATAGAAAACATTGGCAGTTTGTGCTAATATTAAACCTGAATATGCTTCAAACTGACATTTTTGAAAAGCTCCAAAGTGAGTCACATTATGCCATTTAGCATGTAAACTTCAATTTGAGAATAATCTATCAGGAGGGGGGCACCAATTGGATCAGAATAAGGGTCCTCTCTTGGAATGTACAGTTTCCTTAGAATTCAGCTTCCTTGAAACTGATGGCTATGCACTGTGAAATCGCATATGAATTTTCAGATTGGTTTTCCCCCTTCTCTTTAGACATGTAATTCTAAGTTTTCATTTAGATCACAGGAACAAAATTATTCTTCAGTTTCTCTTTTTCCAGAATTTTTTTGCTGAAGTTTTCTAGATGAAAATCAGTGAAAAATGCACATTATACGTAGGAAATTATATAGAAAAGGTGTGTATTGATGAGCAAAGTTTTTTTAATCATTGGAAGTTGTTGCAAAATTTCCACAATGCTAATACAGAAATCCAGGAACATTATAGCATTTGCAAATGAGGTTGATCTCCCTTTTAAATAATATTTTGCACAATATTTTAAGAACATATAATCAGTCAGTTTTTCAATGTTCATATTAACATGGCACCAAATTAGATAGAGCAATGAAGCCTTAAAGCACTTAGAATCATAGAATAATTTACTTTAACATTATCATCATCATCATCATCATCATCATTTCAATCCTCAAAGGGACTTCATATATGCAAACAAAAGATGGACTGGGCCTGCACTTTCTCCCAATGAAATATACATTTGAGATATTTAAAGGTAATATCAGGTCAGAGAAAATAATCTAATTCAGCAGTACTTGGATGAATAGAGTTGAAAACTAAATTTACTACAAATTATAGTATATTAAAAACAATAAACCAAGATAATTTTCATAGAAAATCATTTTGTATTCCATAGTGGAAAGAAAATCTCTCTATGTTAGTAATACGCTGATCTCAAGGCACCAATTATTTTTCTTTGCAAGAAATGGTAAACCAAAGAAATAATTTGAATAAGTGTTCAAGACTCATGGGAACACTCTTCACTGTGTAATTTATTCAATTACTGTCATTAGTAATCAAGAAATTGTGACTTGGGAAGGACTCAAAATGTTCTATTCCTGACGGCATAGTTCTCTCACATAACTTTGTTTTACTCAAGAATTCATAGTGGGTGGGGATGTGTTATAAAAATTCCTCACAGAAAAAATGCACCCCACCATTAGGCAACTCTATAAACCTGAAACTTTTAATATAATGATGATGGAGAACTCATTCATAAAAGTAATTCTGTTCATGAATTTTGCATAGTCCAGTTTCTTCAAGAAAATGTATCACAGTGGAAGAGGGTTTAAAGGATAGCTGTGTTAGTCCGGTCTAGCATTAAAAAATATAAATAATTTTTGAGATTAAAAAAAAGAAAGTTCTAACAAACATTTTGCGGGGGGGGGGGGGACTCCAGTTGCATCTGCTGAAGAGGACTGCAGTCCATGAAAGCTTGTGCTAGACATTTCTTCTTCTCAGTAAGTCTCAAAAATGATACAGAAAATGCTCAGCAAAAGTGTTACAAAAGTGCTTTGCATTTATTTTATTTTTTGTATAGTGGAAGTGTGTTGTTATGTTATCTCTGTTAATCATCTCTTTTTATGTCAGTCTTACAAAAATTGCTAAAACATGTCTGCAGGTCTTCTGGTCTCAAACCATTTTCAAACAATATTACTCCAGCAAAATAATGGGTTCATGCTGGTCTACAGAAAAACTATTCAAATTAGAATATCGTTTCATCCTTGTAATGTAGAGATTCATGCAGCAGACTCC
This sequence comes from Anolis sagrei, assembly GCF_037176765.1. Lineage (NCBI taxonomy): Eukaryota > Metazoa > Chordata > Lepidosauria > Squamata > Anolidae > Anolis > Anolis sagrei. The sequence continues at coordinate 59,498,595 of NC_090022.1, read as the reverse complement.
ACACAACTTTACATGCATTAAATTGAATCCATACCTTTTTACTTGAGTAGGTTCACATTTTCGTTCCGTGGTGTGGAACTTGATTGCAGGGAGAGAGCTGAACAAAAATGTATAAATTCCATCCAAACAGTGAATTCAAAGCATGTTGGTCACATTGTTCCCTATTCACCACAAGTTGATGTTTCATGGTTATTTTGGATGAATAGGAATAACCTTTTGTAGCATCAATCACCCTTGAGAAAGCCATTTCTGCAAGATACAGTGATCTCATCTCAGCAAGTGTGATGCATTTGCTGTTAGGCTTAGAAATTGAAAACCCAAGATGAACCCATGGAAATAATTCATGCAGTCTTGGACATGTCATTCTTAGACATTGATTTTTTTTCTCTCCTTTCCCCCAATTGATATGAATACATTATTTATACTTTATGATTTGCTACATTTAAATTGTTTTCCAAAATATAGGGGCCTTAGAGATTGCAGGAACCTAAAAGAAAGTAAAAATTATATAAGAATGCCATTATGGTTATGGCCTGGCTGCCCTAGTCAACAATTTTGTCATTCTATACCTCACTGATTAGAAAATTAATCCTCTATTTAAAAAGCAGTTGAAAACAAGTCAGACCATATTTTTCAAAAGTGGTGACTGTCAACAAGAATACAAAACTGGATATTTTTACATTGTTTTTCACATTTTCCAGTAAGTTATTATGGAATTGTTTATTTTAAAAGTTTTTATAAAGGCAGATTACTGAATGGTTTACCATCAGAGGAATACTATAATGGGTCCAATCCAGCTACAATGAACTTGGATGACTACTGCAATCTTAAGCATATTTACTCAGAAGTAAGCTTCACTTCTTGGCCTCATTAAAACAAAAGGTGATTGCGGTTCTTCCATTATGTTTAGTAGGTCTTGGTCATTAGTTAACTAAATTCCAGTAGAAGTAATTTCAGAATCTAATCAGAACAGTATTTATGTTTTGATAGGACAAAATCATTTGAGTCAGATATGAATTCCATAAATAAATAAAAAGAACATTAACATGAGTGTTATTTACATACCAGTACAGGTAACGTGTATAACCTTTCCTTTAACCATTGTTTTTTAATTCAGTGGCATTTGTATAAACTTCATGTATACAGAAGGAGAGAGCAGTAGAAATTAAGTTCTTTCTCTTCAAGAAATAAACAAGGACTTTAAATACATTAGCATACCTGTGCTGTACATGTAAATAGATAGAAGTGTTTTGGAGATATTTCCTCCTCCCTCCTTAAAGGAGTGACAGTAGTATATGCTACTCCTCTCTTCACATTTCCAACTTTCCATATTTTCAGTCTTCCAATGAAAACATGGTTCTTTGTTTGCCCCAGTGGATGAGAGAGTGTGGCAAGGCTATTCACAAGTATAATTAAAGGTTTATTTGAACCATAGTAGATAAGTAAGAGATCCAGTTCTTGAGATCAAAGGACTGTATATAAAAACGCATGGGTTAATCAGTGGATTTTGGAGAAAATATACCAGTTAAAGCAATATGTATTAAAGAATTAATTAAAGTTAGCTGTTATAATATAAAAAAAATTAGCTACAGTCCTTTGTGAAACATTACATAGGGCCTAGATACCCTAAAAACAAATGGCAACAGCAAAACGTTGCCACCTATTGATTCTTTTAAATGTTTACGCAAATCTGTTAACAACAACATGTAGTATTTAAAATGGAGTCTGCAGAGAATGCTTCAGCTGTATTTCATAAAATGGAAAACGAGCCTGTTTAGCAAGTCTCGCAAATGCTGATTTATTATCAGTGAATGTCTGATTTTTATACCTATTTTTAAACCTATATACGTAGGCTTACATAAAAATGTCTTGGTGAGAAAGGGTTTGCAACTGGGAAAAGTTTAAGAAGCATTGTTTTAGATGATAAAGTAGTGGTGGCTGGGGACATGGGGCTCTAATAACAGGATGATGAGGCTAAAGAAGCTGAAACATGCCATCCTCCCTTGAAGTACCTGTGTTCTCAAAGCATTTACAAAAAGCTAGGAACTGGCAGTGAAATACAAGCAATGCTTTGTTTGGTTTCCTTTAAAATAGAGACCTTGTATTGTTACAACTCAGTTGGATCATAAAATTGTATCATCAATAATGTATAAATGATGTGCTTAATGTACAGAGCACTCATTTTATGAAAGGTCCATGTGAGGGTGCTCTGGAGTCCTCACATTTTTCATCTGACGACATGATTATAGGGCTGAGACAGCAAATGGTCAGGCTATGCCAGTTTCACAGAAATATCAATTCAACTCTCAAAAATTCAAACCAGCTATAATTAGAGCAAATTGCATGTTATTTCTTTCCAGCTCTCATTAGGTGCTTTACCAGATTATGGCTGGTATCCTAAATACACTTCCTAGGAAGGAGTAGCCATTCGACCCAAGGATGCATACACCTGAGGAATTCAGTGAATTGGATTTTGGTCCCAAGTAGTTTTAATTGTGAGCTGAAGACAAGTATGACCTAGATATATGTTTAGTAAAGTTTGGATATGAAGGATTTATAGGAACCAGATGTTATCTGTGGTTCCTAATTCTCTTTTCTTTGCAATATTCCATGAAAAACCTGTGATGGCCTAGAACTATAACAAAAAAAAAACATAGCTACATCAAAACTAAAAAAGAATTAGAGAGGGAAAAGCATGTAGTCTCATCATCTGGTCTGTGCAAGGCTGTACAATGCAGAATAAAATTGCACCTCAGTTTTCTACAGCATTGTTTTTCTGTGAGACAATTGTCCAGCTTCTCCTTAAATATCTGCAGTGATGAATCTACCATTTCACTGCCCAATAGATTTCATGATGAACAGATCTATTGATTTTCTATTTCTAGTGATTGGTTCTAATCCTAATAATCTAGCCTTTGAGCACCAGAGTCTACTTCAGAATGAAATGTCTCGTTCCCCCCATTAGCACTGAGAAAATTAATTCCCTGTGTAGTTCACTTATAAACAAATTGGATAACTACATAAAAATATTAAAATAATATTAGAATATTAAAATAAGTTTCTGCTTTTGTTTTCCTTCTATTTCAACAAGTGTTCAACGTGAGTTACAACTACTTCGTACTGCCACAATAGGAACTCACTCTGGCACTCATTCTTCTCTTGCATTCCAGTATGTTAGATTTAGTATGGAAACATTAGTAATGAATAATTCCACACTGCCAATTTATCAGAGGTAAAAGGAAAGTTTATTATACTGGGAAGGTTTTTTCTCTCTCTCTGCCAGGTCTCATAAGGGGATTACATGGTTTCAATGATGAATATAGAACAAAGTTTGAATTGTGACAGACAGGGATAAGAATCTTCCTGGGTGAGAAGAAAGACAGAAGAAGAATAATATCATATAATAACTTTATTTTTGTATCCTGCCACCATCTCCCCAAAGGAACTCGGGGTGGCTGATAAAAAAGTGTAGGAGCCAGATAAAAAATATGGGCTAGGCGGGCCAAGTCAATTAATACAATACAACGATAGGGCAGGAACAGGTGGTAAAGCGCAGGAGCCAGATATTAAGTTAAGGCTGGATAGGCCAAAGTTTTCTAGTGATCTGATTAAGTAAGAGAAAGTGTAGAAAAGGGGATTATTTATGGGGTGGAATTATTTATGAGGTGTGAGGATGTTGTGGGAGGATTTCTATTGGGATTTTAAATTAGGGGTGGACAAAGTAGGCTTTTTACTATATACAGGTAGTCCCCAAGTTACAAACAAGATATATTCTGTAGATTTGTTCTTAAGCTGAATTTGTTTTTAAGTCAGAACAGGTACATTTTTAAGTATAACTCCAGCCATCCTACCTCCCTCTATCTCAAATAGTTGCCTGTTGTAAGCCGCCCTGAATCCCCCCTCAGGGATGAAAAGGATGGAATAAAAATATGAGAAATAAATTTATATATATATATATATATATATATATATATATATTAGGCCTGGGTAACAACGCAAAAATTTGTTTCTAAAATCGATTTGTATTTGGGGGGTTTTTGCGTTTTGATATTTAAAATAATTACAAAATTTTCCTTTGAAAAAGTTCAGTATTTACGAAATTTCGTTAATTTCGTTTTTAGAATATTTTTTGAATTTTTTTGAAATATTTATTTATAAATATTTTTTGAAATATTTAAAAATGGAAAATTAACAATGCTTGCCCTGTTGTGGAGCGAACACAGCCACAGGACAGGGACAAACTCACACACACAGGCACACAAAGGTCTTTTCTTTTTTTAGAATATTTTTTGAATTTTTTGAAGAATAAAAGAAAGATATTTTTCAGAAATATTTAAAAATGGAAAATTAACAATTGCATGGTGAAATGGGCGAGAAATATAGGAAGAACAATTGGAACAGAAGAATGGGAGATGATTTGGAAGAAAAAATTAAAATACTTAAAGGCATATGATATGAGAGAAAACTGGTTTAAAATTTATTTCAGATGGTATATGACACCTGCCAAAATAAATAAATATTACAAAAAAGCAAATTCAAATTGTTGGAAATGTGAAACAGTAGAAGGAACGATGTACCACATGTGGTGGCAATGTAAGAGAACGAGAAGATATTGGTTGGAAATTCAAAAAATACTGCAAAAACTATTGAAAATTAAAATCCCCCTAAAAGCAGAAATATTTCTATTAGGCATCACAGCAAACTTAAAAATGGACAAAGATAAGGAGAAATTACTATTTCTAGCAACAACAGCGGCTAGGATGTGCTTTGCTAAACTATGGAGAAAAAAAGAAATTCCTAGCTTAGAGGACTGGAGAAGAAAAATGATGGAAGTTAGAAATATGGATAGACTGAGTTTCATTATGCAAAGAAGTAAAGGAATAATGGAAACCGAAACAGATTGGACAAAATTTAAAGAATATTTAAATTTACATAACTAAAACTATGAGTACACCATAAATAGATAAAAGCCAGACAGAGAGAAAATGAAGAAAAGGAAGGGAAAAAATGAAAAGAAAAAGATGGACAAGGAGAAGGACAGAAACCATATACTAGTTGACTAAAGAGGCGGAGAAATAGAAAGACGAAGGAAGAGGAAAGGAAAGAAAAGGAAAAGACCTCCCTGAAGAAGAATCCTGGAAGTCAAGCAGATTGAAGAACGAAACATCTTGAATCTTTTCTTTTAACTGTCACTCTCACTGCACTCATATACTCATATATCCTTTTTCCTCTCTCCTTATCCTTTTCTGCTCTACCTACCTACACGACCCCACACCCTTCCCTTTCCCCTTCCCCTCTCCTCTTCTTCCCCTCCTCTTTCTACTTCTGAACTTCCCCACCCCCCAATATCTCTAATGTTTGTATATATATGAAAATTGCAATAAATATATTTTAAAAAAAGAAAATTAACAATGCCACAGGACAGGGACAAACTCACACACACAGGCACACAAGGGTCTTTTCTTTTTTTAGAATATTTTTTGAATTTTTTAAAGAATAAAAGAAAAAGATATTTTTCAGAAATATTTAAAAATGGAAAATTAACAAAATGCTTGCCCTACCCTGTTGTGGGGCGAAAACAGGGCAAAGCCTCCCCGCTGCTCCCAGCAATGAATGAATGAATGAATGCAAGCACAAGCAATGAATGAATGAATGAATGAATGCAAGCAGCCAAGAGCCAACCATCAAGCCTCCCTCCCGCACCTCCCGTCTCCTTCGCAATGAGCAATGCGGCCACGCGGAGCCGCTTTTAAAGGGCAGCCCGCCCAATAACAATGAGCCACGGTGCTTGGGAGCGCCGGATTGGCTCCCGGCGCACCCAGCATCCTCCATCCCTAAAACGTCATTTCCGAAACGGGCGGAAGCCCGTAAAAAAGATGGAGGATGCCGTTTCGATATTTAAAAACACTTCCGGGTTTGAAAATATGTTTTGTAATCGTTTTGTAATTGTTAAAAATAACGAATATTTAACGAATTACAAAATTAACGAACGAAACCGCCCAGGCCTAATATATATATATATATATATATAGAGAGAGAGAGAGAGAGAGAGAGAGCTTGAGTCTTGGATAGCATAGGGAAGGATTAACACCCTTATGGTGTTTGTTTTGCATTGAAGCTAAGACCTTTCATTTCTACTACTCTAGTTATTTTCCTTTGTAATTTACTACTTTACCCAGTTGGTTGCCAGCATATGGTGTCAAAAACCAGTTTTAGCCCAGAGGCTCTGTGTTTTGTTGAGAGAGCTAGGTGAACAGCAGCAGTCTGAAGTTCTATTCTTAAGTTTGTTTACAAGGATTTTGGCCATACCAAAAGGCTCTCCAACAATCCTGATCTTTAGCGGAAACATCAACATATTCACCACAAGGTAACATGAGGCATTTCCTTGGTTCTAGAAGACTTTAGGCTCTATGCCTTTGAGTCATTTTTGATTTATGGTGACTTTAAGATAAACCTATCACAGGAGGTTCTTGGCAAGATATTCAGATAGGATTTTGACTTTACAAAGGTCACCCAGAGCATGAATTCAAACCCTGGTCTCCTGAATTATAGTCCAACACTCAGATCACTCAACCATGGTGATTCTCCACTGGAGGATATAGTTCAACATTTTTGGGAAACCTTTATTAGGATGAAAAATAGTCACTGAGAAATCCTAGCATGGAGAAAGATCAATCAAGAAAATATATTTTAGAATGTGGATCTGATATATTACAACTATTGATTAATTTATCTCAAGAGTTTCTGTTGAATGTTAATGTAATAGTGGTAGAGTGTTCCCAGAACCTTGGGTTTTGATCTTAAAATTTTCTCCAATAGTAAATGGGATATTAAAAGTCTGTATACTTCATAACGCTCTTGACTTAAATGTGGCTGAATGTATTTGAATGAAATATTGTTCCCAGTGTCTTTTGAATCTGTTTTATTTGGGCACTGTCAAAACAGTAATAGAAAGCATTCAAGTGCAACATCTTCCTTTTCTTAGATATGTTTATGTTCTCCAGTGATAACTTTTCAACAATCTCAATGCCAGCAAGACATCTTTTTGACACTTCTTTATCTGATGTGGCTTGATGAATTGTCAAAACAGTACAAATCTATTTCTGTCACCTCTGATCCTCCTTTTCTATCTATTTACTTTGGAAAGGTTTCATAAATGCTAGGATTAAAATTAACTTTGCAGATCAAAGAAGGCAAAAATAAATCAGTTGAATGCACTTGTCTTTTATATTCAGATAAAAATTTGAACCATGATAGATTCTTTAAATAACTATTTTGTGATCTTACAAAAAACAATCTATTAAAAATGGAAGGTGGTTGAGGAGCTATTTGTTTCCATCTAGCAATAAATATTTATATCAAATTATATTACATTTTCTTCCCAGAAGCCAATTCCCAGTATAATATATCAATATATTATTTGAGAATGATCAGGGGTTCATCTACACTGTAGATTTAATGCAATTTGATTCCACTTTAACTGCCAGGGCTCAATTTTGTGGAATCACGGGAATTGTAATTTTTACAATCTTTTACCTTTTCTGGCAAAGAGTGCTGGTGCATCACCAAACTACAACTACCAGGATTCCATAGCATTGGGACATGGCAGTTAAAGTGGGGTCAAACTGCATTAAATCTATGGTGTAGATGCACCTGTGATGGAAGTTTTGACTCTTTCAGCAAATGTATTCATGTCACTACAGCTCTGGGAAGTTGTTTCATATCCATTTTTATTAGTTTTAGCTGCCTTGAGTTATTGTTAGCCACCTTAAGTTCCTATGAAGAGAAAGATGGAATAAAAAGAAAATAAATCAATATTTGGCCACCCTGTGTCATCTAGTGAGATATATCCAATAGGCATGTGCAATCCATGGTTCTTAATGATTCTAAAATACTTACAAAACTAAAGTTCTGGTTGTGAAAACTAGGGGGCACTGGTGCTTTGCTTCTACAGTGTTGCTAAAGTTCTGGTGGTGAAAATTTCAGAACTCTAACAAAACTTTCAAAATGTCATTATTATTTCATTATTGGTGATTTTTATGACAGAACCTATTAGGAACTGCCATTTATAATGAAATTTTGAAAGCTGTGTTAGAGTTCTGAAAGTTTCACCACCATGACTTTAGCAACACTGTAGAAGCAAAACACCAGCGCCCCCTAGTTTTCACCACCAAAACTTTAGTTTTGTAAGTACTTTAGAACCATTTAGAACCATGGATTGCACATGCCTAATAGCCAAGGATGGGTTTTTCTAGGGATGGAAAATAATAGGAACCAATTGGTTTAAGAAGCTCTCATCTTTCAGGAGTTGGGAGCGGGAAGCAACAACCACTGATTAATGATAGATATAATTGATCAGGAATTTCAGGACCTTGAAGCGAGGAGCTATCTTATAGGTTCATAGTCCTGTAGTAGAAAAGCACAGAGATATAATGCAGCTCCTGCAAAACCTGTGCTGAATGCTGTTAACTCAGATGAGGAAACGAAAGAGTACAGCTGTCAATACAACAAATTTGAATTATGTGTTTGAATATACAAACTTCAGGCAACAGAGGTCCTTGGATACTCAGAGGTCCCATCTTTGAGGAAAACAACAAAGTGCATGTCAAAACTGTAGACAATTCTATTTTCTAGCCTGAATGGAGGAGAATGGGAGAATCTGCTGGATAGATGAAAAATGACAATATTTCTAAAGAGGGTTTTTTTTTTACGGTGAAGATTTTGGGATGGTTTTAGTAAGTGTGTGCCTGTTATACAGACTTGTTAGTGGGGAGTTCTGTTTATTTTAAGGGTTTGAGACACTACAATATTCTGTTTCTTTTTCGTGATTTTGTGCCTTTAAACAAATCAAAGCCTTCCATACAAAGACGATGAGACTTTGTCTAAGTAGTGTTATTTATCAAACTTCTGTGAACTTCCCATTCATTGGCTTCCTATGATATTTTGCATAACAACAAACAGGATGGAATCATGCAGAGTTCCATAGATGTTTTTGTATGGGGCACCTAGGAAAACCTATCAAAAATTGTGGCTGGGTTGAGAAATTTACCCTGATTGTTGAGCTGGATGCAAACTGAACTAAATTTGGATGCAAGTTTCTTCTCAACAAGCTGCTCTTCCTATCAGCTCATCTTCTAAATGATTTATACATTCAAGTAAAGGTCAGTGGCAGGCAAGTTGCTCTGATATTTGAAAAAACCATGCCAGAAGTTTATTTGTGAATCAAGAAGCATGAAAATTCGACAGTAAGGATAGAAATAATATTTCAAAATATTTTTAAAATGGTCAAGAATATGCCTTTCAAGAACCACTAAACCCTGGTGAAAAGAATGAGGATTGATAAGAATCTTTGCACTTCAGGATTTATTCTGCACAAATATTTTAGGTGATTGTACAGAGGATAGCATTTTCTGGTCATCTTTTTCTGTTATTTTCTGTATAAAATGTTACTTTTTGTATTCAGAGTACTGTTTCCTGTGTAGAAAATTTTGTTTCTTTTTCTAGTGCTTTGATTATGCATTCCTACATGGTAGGGATTGGCCTGGATGGCCCTTGTGGTCTCCTCCAACTCCATGTGTCTATTAAAATAACCACATACAAATGTAGTGCAGGGCAGGTCATTTCTTGCAAATAAGCTTCAAAAAATACATGATTTTCAAATATTTTATCATAGTAGGAACAAAATGGCCAAAATTTTCTCCTTGCTTCGTCTGAGAAGAACTTAAGGAAGAATTACATCCCTCTACAATATATATCATTAACACCAGTAAGACATGGAAATAATAGCCCAGAACATGCTGAGGAGCATCTGACCTAGTCAAGACAAGATCTGCATGGGTGTTCTTGGCTCCCGTTTGCCTGTTTAAAAGCTGTTTCTTTACCACTTCACAGGGATGGAAGGAGGGGACAGATTGGTAGGAACGTTTGTTTTTTTCCATATTTGCTTTTTCTGTGTTTTTATGGAAACAACTTGAAAAGACCCAAAGAGACTGAAAAAGCTTTGAAGGGATGGGAATGAATACTTTCTGAAGCAATTGGTACCATCATGATTTGTCCTTTTTCTTCCCTGACCACAGTCTGTTATGAACTATGTTTTCTCCTAGAATGATAATAATATGGCATTGGTGAATTATCCAAAGAATAACACCCCCCCCCCTTTCATAACACACCACAAAAGGGGGAAAATAACCTAATGATTATAGTTTTTTATAAGAAGGGTATCAATTGTTAACTACATGAGGACTTTTGTTGACATAATATTTATAGTTGTCAGTATTTTAAAGTTATAAATACATGTGAAAATGGTGTGAACCAAAAAGAAGAATTATGACTGGAATATTTCTCGGGATTCTTATAAAATTAATTATTTTGCATTGGTTAAGAATGAATTATTTTTAACATTTGGTCAAAGAAAAATCCAAGAACGTCCAACTTCTGACATAATGTCCATGCATAGTAAAGAATAAGCTATGACTTTGGGAATGCAGACAGTTCTTGTTGCTGTATGAACTTGTGTTTTTATTCCTTTGCTGAAAATTAATTCACATTCTCTTATTCCAACCCCCATACATTATTTTGTTTGTAAAAATATGATTATTTTATTTTGTTCATATATATATTTCTAGCTGTTTCCATTAAGCCCAATAAGGAGTCTATCTATGCCTAATATAGAACTCACATAACAACACAGCCACAGGTCTGCATTTAAAGTGTCACACTGAGATACAGGATCTCAATCCAGAAAGGTGTTAAATGGAGGATTCTGAGGGTTGGAAGTGTAGGACTAGTCTGGGTAAAATGATTTGTCACAGAAAAAGAAATTGTTTGGTTTCTTATGCTATTTTAGAAAATTAAAGGTAAAACAATAGTTCTCATTCACTCCAATTCTCCAGTCTTACTGTCTAGGGCTAGGCAATATAATAAAATATAATAAAAGCTTTGCATTTTCAATAAATCAGTTTTTAAGAGAAAGAGAAAAGATGAAGCAAAGTAAGGAAGGACTCCTATCAAAAATTATTTCCATTCCGTCACCCTGATATCCATATTCCTGGCATGATATTTGCAAAAGGAAGGGAATGAAGATTTCATATGGACAGTGATTCCAGTTCTGCAGGCACCCAACTTTACAGATTGCCTGTGTACAATCCACATGTCACATTAAATGAAAAGAGGATGGGGAGGGGGAAGGACTGTTATAATACTAGAAATAGGATAATAATATTGGTGCCAAATAACATTGTTCCACTCCTGTCCTGCAACTTATAATGGAAAAAAATGGCTGAATGATCCTAGTATCACAATTAGAAGTTGTGATTTGAACACTGATATTTTAATGTATCTCAGGTTCATTTATCTTCAACTATAATTACTCACATATATAATCTTATTTTACAAATCATCTAAATAGTCCATCCTCTATCCCATCTATTATTCAAACAACTAGCCTAGTTTTCATCAGCAGTGGAGAAATCACACTCTTTCAGGTTTTGAAAAATGAATATTAAGGGGAATGTGAGTTAGAAATATACCTAGCAGCCTGGAAAACACATTATGAGGTTGGAAAACCAGAACAACAAATATCTGCATGTTGAACAGTTGAAGTTTGTTCCGCTCCATTAGGGTTGTTTTATGCAACTGGCAATTATGAGTAACATATATTTGAGTACAGGCTGTTCTTCATTTTCCATTTAAGATATCTGTATATATGTATGTGTGTGTAGGTTGCTTTTCATACTTAAACCAACAATGGGGAGGGGAAAAAATCAAAATGTGACAGCTGTGAAATGAGATCCCAAAGTAATCATGATGGAATGCAAGCTAAAACAGAGTGTTTGAAAGGTAGGACTTAACTGTCCATCTAAGCCTCTTGGGGAAAGGCCTTGTTTGAACAGGTGCTGAGCACCTATCATACCTAAGCAAGCTAGCAAGCCCTGAGTTTTTTCAGCTTCTATAGTCAGATTCCATAAAGTTCTTCAGGGCTAAGCACAAGGTTTATACATTTGGATTTGTTTTACTTACTCTTTATTAATAGTAGACATAGGTCCCACCCTTTCCCACATCAAGATAATGCCAAAGATTGCTCTAGAAAAACTCATATTGCCTTGGGTTCGTGGAAATAGCTCCCTGGTTTTTGGATCCCATTCTATGTAAAGTAGCTGCTCATGTCCACAAAGCTTTTATGGAAACGTCTGACACTTTACCTTGTTTAGTTGGACTAAAACTAAATTCATGGAGTTGCTGCTAAATGTTCCAGATGAAATCAATCTTGATAGCTCTATAGCTAATCTTCACCAAGATGTTCCTATCATGCATTTTCTAATGTATTCTAAACCCTCCAGCAGTCCCTATTATCCTGAAATAAAACACTGGTGATTAGACTTTTTAATCAGACTCTAACCTCAGTTAGTGTTGAATTATGGCTTATTTCAACTATTGTTGCTTATATTTTTTTTATTTTATCTGTCTGATGATATCTTATATTTAGTCATTTTAAGCTGTTTGGGCAATTTTCCATTGAAAAATTGTGTGTAAATATTTGAATAAATAGATGGATTTCAACACAGTACTAGAAGAAGGGCTGCACAATTGAGACTCGTGCGACAACTACGACCGTAACTCGCAAAGGCTGATCTGGCCGGGGTGGTCCATGCCTTGGTCACCTCTAGATGGGACTACTGTAATGCGCTCTACATGGGGCTGCCCTTGAAAACGGCTCAGAAATTCCAACTGGTCCAACGGGCAGCGGCCAGGATGTTAACTGGTGCACCTTACAGAGAGAGGTCAACCCTTCTGTTCAAGGAGCTCCACTGGCTGCCATTTATTTTCCGAGCCCAATTTAAGGTGCAGGTGCTTACCTACAAAGCCCTAAACGGTTTGGGACCATCCTACTTGCATGACCGCATCTCCATTTATGAACCCACGCGTTCACTTCGTTCATCCGGAGAGGCCCTGCTCGTGATTCCGCCTGCGTCGCAGGCGCATTTGGTGGGGACGCGAGACAGGGCCTTTTCTGTGGTGGCCCCCGACTCTGGAACACCCTCCCCAAAGATCTTAGACAGGCCCCTACATTGGCAGTGTTTAGAAAGAACTTGAAGACCTGGCTGTTCCGATGTGCCTTTCCAGAATAGGAAAACTCCAATAACAAGTCCCAGAAAAACTTTATTAGAATTAAGATTGCCGCACACTGCACACTGCACTTACCCTATAATCCTTATATATCACCTGTCACATCAGCACTTTTAATTACTCTGGCCCGGCCCAGTTTTATTGTGTCTTGGTGTATTGTTTATTGCTTGTTGTTTAATATTGCTTTAATTGTTTTTAATTTGCTTTAGGTTTTGTATTGTTATGTTGTGTTTTGAGGCCTTGGCCTTTGTAAGCTGCATCGAGTCCTTCGGGAGATGCTAGCGGGGTATAAATAAAGATAATAATAATAATAATAATAATAATAATAATAATAATAATATAAGGGCTGCTATAATGGGATTTTCATTATTCTGAGGAGGGGTGGGGTCTTCCCACCTTTTGAAGGAAATTGATGAGCATGATTGATTGTATTTTGTCTAGAGGATGTTTGTGCTTGATCAAGATACTGATCCAAGTTTGAGAATGGATTCAATTGGGTGGTGATGATTATGAAAAATAATGAAATATGACTTCAAAAGATAAAGACCACGGCAGTTAATTATGTTTTATGTGTGTAAGGTTATGTCTCAGAGACTAAAAGTTTGGTGTTGTTATCCATTGTGATATTGCTTTCTCAGCAGATGGTGATGCTGACTCTGAAATGTTGTAAAAGAGGGAGATGTCTATTTTTGATTTACTAGCTTAACTTCAAAAGAGTTTTCTTATTTCAACATTAGACTTTGACCATAAATATTAAGCACAAGACCTTCTTTTGACTTTTAAGCCAGTTACATAGTGCAGTAAAATAATGTTTAATCTTTCACAGAAGTTTGATTCAATGATACTGATAATGACATATATGTTCATCTTAACTCCAGAGGTCCTACAGAGCACATTCTTCATAAAAAATCTAAGGGCAAAATAATCTGATCAAAGAAAGAATATATTTTTGTATGATTCTGATTATTATTTTCCTTGTAAGCACAAAAATGTGATGCTTTCATTTTTCACCTATATTTTTGCAAGCAAGGCAAAAGGTTGCCAATAGGACTTCTTAGAGTCCATGTAATTCATCACTAGAGTGCTGGACTGAAGTGGAGGTCATTCTCAGCTAATCTGGGTGCTTTTGTAAGCCCACACTTGTCTTATTTATAATTCAAATTGGAAAAAGGGAGTAAATATTAACTGCTTTAAGGGGCTGTTAAATGGATAAATCAAATAAAATTCACCCTGAAAATAAATAGCAAGTAGTAAATATAAAACTTGCCAAAACATTTTTGGCTCAGGATATGAACACATTTTTGTATTAACTTTCCACAAACCAAGTTAAAAACATTTGCTTTTTAAAAAGTTATACCTTTGAGAAATGTTGTCACTGCCATATGTTTTGATATAAGGTTTTTCTGCATGTAAACACTCATAGATTGCTCCATGCTCCCTTTGGAAAAACCACAATGCAAGTATAATTTACTGAGGAATAATTCTATCAATATCTCTCCAGGCCTCTTCTTCCTCTCCATGCTTCTACTTTAGCTCACTAGAAGGTGGGCACATGCAGATTTAAAATTGTTGTAAGGGGACAAAGAAATATTTCTAGTTGTCATAACAGTATGAATGAATAAAGCTTGTGGAAAGAAGTTAAACTTAAATGATCAAAATACTCTAACATTATGATAAAAAGATTTTTAAAGGGCCTGGTTCTGGAGGTCCTATGACTTCAATCATGTTCAAAATCATAGTAAAATTCCTAGTATCAATCTGAGGATTTTGCTTCACATTGCAAAAATAAGTTTCAGAGTTGATTTTAGCAAAATTAGATAAGAAAGCAGACTATGTGGTATTCCCCCAGCAGTTTGTTCCAGTTGTTGTAACTGTCTGTTTCTGAATAATATATATTCAGAGGAACAGTGATCTGCTGTTCTACTAAGCAGAAAGGGAGTATAAATTTATCTGATGAATTGCACATTGGGGATTACAAGCTAAGCACTGCTCTAGCCACACCTTTCATCTGAATCTGTCAGTGACAGCCTAATCCTTGTTTGCTTATGACCCAGTGCAGAACTACTTTTTGTCTTATGCACAAATGTATCATACAGCTCCAAGTCAAGTTAGGCTACAGAAGTGCAACCAATACTTTGTACAATTGCAAATACAGGAAAACTTGGTGATAAGAGCATCCTGAGAAAATCCCAACGTTTTATCCACATTTCCTGTCACCTTTTATTATTCACAGGCAGCACATGGGTTGTGCCTGGTCTATTTATTACGTGAGAAAAACTCTGTCATAGTTGGATGTTTAAGCTCAGAAAGAAAGTAAGGAAGATTTAGTGTTGGTGCTAATGACTGGTTATCCAGTTGAAGAAAGCAGATTTATTTTGGGCAATGGTGATGGACAAGCTGGAGGCAAGGGCATTCAATGGATAACCAAGTTTAATATTAAAATATAATATTTAAAGTCTGATTTTTCTTCAAAATATGAATCTCAGAGAATGAATCAACCACAAGCAGTCTAGCGGTTGAGTTCAAGGAACAATTTTTCTTTTCGCTCATTCCAGGATGAATTTTTCTTTGTAATATGGAAGCAATACCGTCAATAGTACTGGTAACTTGCTATAGGAGGCAAGTAATCATTCAATAAAATAAAGCATATCGGAATAAATTACTATTTATGAAGTGAAGCTGGGAGAATTTCATAATTATGATTATATGGAATGCTTTCTCACCTTGAATAAACTATTAATCCAGCAAATTTAGCCATTTTCCAGATTAAAATGTGAAACAGAACATAGTAATCTTATACTGTTTGTATTTTTCCAAAGGGTGTGATATGTGATAATAGATGTATTTATCCCAAAAACATTCTAAGTGAGCCTTGACCAACTTGGTACCTTCCAGATATGTTGAAATACACATATTATCATCCCAGCCAATATGTCCAATGACCAATTACAATGTAGATTATGGAAATATAGTTCAACACTACTAGACAGTGCCAGAAGAGAATGTTCTAGAGGAGTCCTGCACAACCTGGGTACTCCATGTGTTTTGGATTTCAGCTACCAGAATCCCTAGACATTGGAAGACAGTCTGGTTAGGGCTTCTGGGAGTTAGGGTCCCAAACACCTGGAGGACCACAGGTTGTGTAGGCCTGTTCTATATGATATATTGTAACAAAAGATTGGATATGAGTCATGGAGTCCTCCAAATGTGAAATTATAAGTCCCAGTAGCTTTAACCAGTATAGACAGTGATGAGAAATGCTAGATATAGCAGTCCAACAGCATCTGGAGCATGGCATGCTTCCCAACCCCGATAAAAGCCATTACAATGTATTCATGACATGGGCTACATAAGTGTATATGTCAATCTATGTGTCTGTACTGAAGCATTCCTTCTCCCCTCACTTGTTTCAATGTCTCTGAGAGAATATCCAAATATGGGGTCTTTTACCCCTCAATAACTGAATTCTCTCTTTCCCACCTCCACTTGAATTGCTCTCTTCAAAAATTGTGAACAATTCAGGCAAACATTAATAGCATTAGCACAGCAGAGGACCTCCTTTTTGGTTTCTCGCGAACAAATGTTGCATGTAAAATGATTGCGAAATGTCCCATAGTGTGTAGGAATTGAGTTGTTTCCATTCCTGAAATGGATAACTGGAATTGCTCTGTATTTACCTTGGAATCTGATACATTTATAACAATTTAAGATATGATATATAAAACATAGTTGTTATTTTCTTTAAATAATTTCCCCCTTTCCTTTTATTGGCCCCTTTTCTCCCACACACAAGTCTGCAAGCCGCAGATGCTCCATTACAGTGATGTCAGCTCTGCAACATGGTCCAGCTGTTTGTATGTTTCTTTAGAAAATTCAGACCTTCTGCATGATAATGAAAATGCACATAGTGTGTATCATCATAAAGTTAACATGTTACAGATTCTAGTAAGTGTAATTTTAATGGGTAGTCAGTACATTTAAAGAATACAAAAAGCATTTAATCTTCCTGATGGTGATATTTTAATTGCAGACTTCCCAGTTGTTTTTCCCCAGAATTGGTAAAAAATTCTGCTTCCTTTCCATGTCCTCCCCCTCCTCCAATTTTCTGTGATTTTTGGACAAAGCAGAGCATTTTCTTAGTAAGACAATCTGTATTTTAAGTAGAGACGTCTGACTGGAAATATGCCTTTGTCCACATCTACACATGGTCAAGTCCTCATTTAACTTCACTCTTCTCTGCCAGACCACCAAACTGAAAACATCTATTCTGGATTCAATGGCTTTACATGTCACAGCATGTTGTGCTGAGCTGATATAAAGATTAGCATAGAAGTAGACCACAGTATCTCCAAAGGGGGTTAAGAGAACTCAGGGATGGAGCTCTGTAACAAAAGAACCAGCAAGGTTTAATGATTTATGAATTGGACTAAATTGTAGGAGATCAAAGTCTGAATCCCTGCTTAGTCATAGAAATCCAATGAATCACACTCTCCATTTTAGACGAAGACAATGGCAAATCACCTTTCAATAAATCTTGTCAAGAAGACCCTATGATAGTGCCACCATAAGGTGAGTCGCCTTGAAGATACATGACAAGAAAAAGAGCTCCAGCATTAGCAAGATAAATCCTATCCTAAATAGGACAAGAACTTTCAACAGATGACACAGTTTCTCAATTAATAGGAAATACATGTCTAATTATTTTTATATCTTGGACTAATTTTATAATATAATGTGTCTGCTAATAAAGACAATACACAGATGAAAATACCTGAGACTTTAAAAAGATTTTCTTCTAGCTTAATATTTAAAAGAAAAACAAAAGACCTTTGTTAAATTACTTTTTTGGATTAAGCTCCAAAAGTTAGCTTGAAGATTTTGGAAACTTTTGATAAAAACCATAACTTTTCCAAGCCCTGGCCAAAATTCGATAACATTTTATTGCTGAAGACATGGATCCTATTGATAATTCAACGAGAGTAAATCCACTTTGGCAGAATATCGTAATTAATTATGGGTTTTTTTGTTATGTGCCTTCAAATCACCTTGGACTTGTGACCCTTTCTTTGGGTTCTCTTGGCAAATTTTATTCAGAGGTTTCTCATTCCTCTAAGACTGAGACAGCATGACTAGCCCAAGGTCTTCCAATGAGTTGCCATGTGTGGATCTGGGTTTTTTCAAACAATATATTGGGTATACAGCTAATTTCTGCATAAACATGAGTGAAAACAAAACCCATCCATTTAGTAATGTTTAGAGAACATTTCAATAATCACTTTGACATTGAGCTTTAAAATATGTTCAACAGATTTCTAGTCCTTTGTATTTTGAATGGTTCTCTGAAGTAGAAATGCTATTTGAGGCAGCTAATGATTCTGTTTTATATCCCTAGGTCCTTTGTCATCCAGCAAATTCAAAACAGCAATCTCTTTATGGTGGTAGTAAGTAATGAGTGTGAGTGTGAATCAGTGTCCCCGATTACCATGGAGCCAATAGAAATAAGGTATATCCTTTACATTGACAATGTTTGTGTCTGAAACAAGTGATATAATGAGCACTTTTTAGTAAACTGAATAATATGAAGATAAAGGGGGTCATTTCAGGCTCGACCACACTTGAATCAAGTCCATTCAAATCAATGGGACTTAGATTAGTTAGCTATAACTAAATTGAAATCTAACCCCATCATTTGAAAATTGATAATTGAAAAACATTGTACAAAATTACAAGATTTGAATGCTCATTCTAAATTCAATATATTAAGTACATTTGGAGTATATAAAAACTTGCTCCACTTGACAAATGAAATTTATTTATTGAATGTAACTTACATTTGCAAGAGGAATTGTAACATTTCTTTTGAGATATCATTATAACATTTAACTATATAACCCATTTTGATGTATCTTACATCCCTGTGCTGTAAAAAAAAAATTGCTTAATTTAATGGTTTCTGTGTAGAACATCTTTCCTCTAAAAGTATTGAATTTTAAAAATATGGCAACTACAGAAAAGAAATAGAAAAAGAAAGAAAAAAGAGAACACAGAAACCATGAAACCCCTTTACATTAATTTAAGGGAACCATATTTCCAAAAGTACATAATGTCTTAGAACTGACATTAGCAAAATATGTGCTTATTCATTAAATGTATTATTATTATTTATTATTATTATTAACTTTATTTGTACCCCGCTAGCATCTCCCGAAGGACTCGATGCGGCTTACAAAGGCCAAGACCTCAAAACACAACATAACAATACACAACCTAAAGCAAATTAAAAACAGTTAAAGCAATATTAAACAACAAGCAATAAAACAATACACCAAGACACAATAAAATTAGCCCGGGCCAGAGTAATGGGTACAGATTAAAAGTGCTGACGTGACAGGTAAGGTCTGACAATGGAACAATGAACATTGGATGTTTATCTTTCCAAATTTGGAATGTATACTTCTTGGACTATAAAATAATGCAGCATTCAACAGTGTTGAACCTGTGCCTCCAGAAATACTTAAGACTTATCTAATACAAAATTGATGCATTGTAGTATACTCAGCCAAAAAGAATCCACTGAGGTTTGGTTCCAAGACCCTCCATCAATACCCATGTCTATGGATGATTCAAATCCCATCAGATACAATGCCAAACTAAAATGACACCTTTATATAATGTGATGAACATCTCAAATGAGTTCCAGGGCCTTCCAGAAATGCCCCATATCCCAGTATCTGATCTGGCAGTGCGGACTCATATAATCCAGTTTAAAGTAGAAAACCTGTGATCAGATCTTGGAATATAGGGCTTGTCTGGAAAGGCTCCCAGAGAGTCCAAGGCTCTGTGAAGTGTCAAAAAGCTGCAGTAGGGTATGCACACATCAACATGGTGCTTAGCATGCAGTAAAATCAAGTTTAGCTTTCTGGTTTTTCCCAACATTTTTGAACCTTTATTGGTTAGTTAGTAAGTAAGCTTTTATTATAGTCGATGACCTTTGTTGGTTGAATCAGTGGTTGCACAACCCATGATACAGAAGGCCAACTGAACATACATACATAATATACAACAGGGAAGTATTATCTTCATCACATCCCCAACATTTAGATCCTTTCTAAAAAGGCAGCACAATGTCCAATTAACATTATAGCTTTTTTTCTCCCAATGAGGCTAAATATAATGTAAAGAGGTTTTAAATATCAAAGCTAGAACATTTTTTTTCTTTTGTTAACTTGCTCAGGGCAATCTAATTCTTTGCTTCATTCAATTATAACTTCATTACAATCCAAATGAGTGCATCAGAATTAAAGGACAACCTTATAGAAAGGTGATACTGTGCAAGATTGCTTTAGGAGGTTACTTTAATTTGCCAACATCCTGATTTTAAGACATATCCTTAACTTCTGTGAACATAATGAATCCCTCAAGTGTGAACGCTTAAAATCTCACAAGATTAGAAGACGTCCAGAGTCTTGTCATGGATTCCATCCTGAGGTAAGCAGAAAATAAAAGCAACTGTTTTTGTCTATATTCTAGATCTCCCACCTTGCATAGCTTCTGACCTTGGCAGCTCAGGTATTCTAGAAGCAGCCACCAAAAGATAATTTTCCAAGTTCTCCATTGCTAGATTTTGTCCTTCTCTCTGATGTTTCTGCTTGAGTGCTTCATTGCTATACAAACTCTTATGTCCAAGACTGAACTTCCATCTCTCCTGCTCAATCCTTTACTGCTTGCTAATTTTTATCCATTGGTCAAGTTGCAAACCATTCTTTTGAACAGATATGAAGCACATAGTTATTGGTGTTCCTTGTATGTGTATGAATGTTTTACCAAAACACTAGTTGGTAGATCATATATAAACAGTTATAATGCATCATCAGTGTGCAAAGAACTTTCCAGTCCTTCACTCATTTTAACCATACATTATTGTGGCAGATTACATTGTTAAAATTCCATTGATTAACTGATACTGAAACATGGAAATAATGTAATAATCACAACTCCAAAGATTTGCAAGTCTCTCACTCTGTGTATATCAGCCTGCTTTAGGATTATGAGGTGAATCTGTTTTTCAAGTGCCCTTGCTTCACAATGGTCTCAACTCAATATTCCCTCATCATAGTGGGAATATGTACGTGCAGGTCCCTGTGATCCACTGTAAAGTTCTGAAACTTCCTTGCACAGCCATCCCATGCTTTGTGGTGAGCAAGCAGGATCAGAGAAGGTCTGGTTATCCTCCATAGCTATATGCATAAGGACAACATCAGCACTAAGCTCTATGGTGCTCCTCTGGACATCTCAGTGTAATCATTGTGTATCAGGGAAGAGGGGTTGTTGGACACCTCTAAGATACACCTCTAGGATACCACCCTGAGTCCCCCTAGGGGTTGAGAAGGGTGGGGTAAAAATGTTTGAAATAAATAAATAAACACTTTTTTGGAAGAATAAAATGGCTCTGCAGCATGCTTTCTGGACCTTACAGTAGGTTGGGAGGGAGTTTTTGGGTGCTATGTAGAAAGGAAAGGAATGTCAATTCTTGCACTGAAAAGACACATTCATGGGCAAAGATCCATATCTTAATTCTGGCCATTGTGTGTACAAGGGAAAGAGCTTTCTAAGCTGTCGCACCAAAATGCAGAAATGTAGGTGCATTCGGCACCAATGCAGCAACACAGTCCACCTTTGATCTAATTCAAATCAAGGACTGTACTCAACCTACATATCAGGCCAGCAAAAACTGTTCTTCATTAAGCTGAACTCAGATCACCTAATCCAGCAGGTGCTGGATGCCCCTTCCCTAGTAGTAGTACTCAGAACCTGAAAGAAAGCAAGGTGAATTTTCCATGGGAGAGCTTTCCATGAGAGAGACAAACCATCATATTCATTATGGCTGTCTCATTAGTAATTATGTTTCACCCTTCAGGCTTCTTTAGAAGTAGGTGCTTTCTTCACCTATGTGGAGTAGGCTCACAGTGATGCAATCAGTTTTCATTGTGGTTATTACCTGTAACAGAATTGAATGTTCATGTAGTGCACTGTCAAATATTGACTATAATCTTTTGCACACTATCTGTGTTAAGGTATATTTTAACTTGAAATATGAATTACCACTTTCCATGTTCTTCTTTTTCTCTTCTCCACAATCTTTTAGGAGAATGCCAGAGAATGTGGTGGAGTTTTAGGCCTGAGTGCTAAGCCTACCCTTGTTGTGCTTCCTCTATTTCTGGCCATTTTCTCAAGGTGACACTGACTGATGAACAATCACTTGGCATGCAAAATCCATGGAAAAACTGTGAACTGAGAAATGGTGCAACTAGAAGACATGAAATATAGTCAAAACATCAGCATTTCATGATTTTAAACAGTGGGAATGATATAAACTTTCCAAATTATGTAAAAAAGACTTTATTTTCCTTTTTGCGCATCATGAAAATACGGATTTGCCATACAATAGTCACAATTCATCAAGAACTGGACTTCAATAGATAGCCACAGATGGTCATTACTTTCTGCTTTGTCCCATGGAAGACAATTTAAAACTGTGTACTTTTTAAATAAAGTATATTAAAATTACATTTCCAGTAGGTGTTTTACTTAACCTGTAAACTCTGTGTGGTAATTTAATTTAGCATCTCTCTGTCAAGTTCACTTATTCCTCACATTGGTGGAGAAAAGGAATTTTCTTGTATATTGCAAATGCGCTCCAGGTTTCATAACACCATCGAGTGATCACAATTACACCAGTTCTTCTCTGTTACTTATATTCTGTCCTAATACTTCCATGTACCTATCTGTTTCTTTAGTGTTGACATGAAGGAACATTATTAGAATCTTCACAATTTGGAACTCATTTAACAAATTTCATAATTTTTTCTCAGACAAAAGAGCATTTTCTTTCTAGAAAATATTTTCTGTGTAGGGTACCGAAATCATTAGCAAGATTGTTATAGTTTTCCATGTGCAAATTTGGTACAAAGTGAGTGCTGATCTGTAGCATTTTCTGCAAAGGAATCACATTTCCTACACAGAAAATGTTGTTTATTTTGGTGTTTTGTACAAATCATGTCCCAATTTAGGAATAATCTTTGAGAATAATCTTTGACAAAGAATTACACCTCTATATCATACTATAACCCATTCAACAAAATTGGCTGCAGTTCATAAACAATTATAGCAAATAGAACATGTTTTGGTTTTCTTGGTTTTGCTACAATAGATTAACACAGCCACCACAAAACTTAAGAGTGCCCATCCTTGCAATAGATATTATTATTATTATTATTATTATTATTATTATTATTATCATCATCATCATCATCATCTTTATTTGTACCCCGCTAGCATCTCCCGAAGGACTCGATGCGGCTTACAAAGGCCTAGGCCTCAAAACACAACATAACAATACACAACCTAAAGCAAATTAAAAACAGTTAAAGCAATATTAAACAACAAGCAATAAACAATACAACAGGACACAATAAAACTGGGCCGGGCCAGAGTAATGGGTACAGATTAAAAGTGCTGATGTGACAGGTGATATGTAAGGATTATGGGGTAAGTGCAGTGTGCCAGCAATCATAATTTCTAGTAAAGTGCTTCTGAGACTTGTTATTGGAGGATTCCTATTTTGGAAAGGCACATCGGAACAGCCAGGTCTTCAAGTTCTTTCTAAAGACTGCCAACATAGGGGCCTGTCTCAGATCTTTGGGGAGGGTGTTCCAGAGTCAGGGGGCCACCACAGAAAAGGCCCTGTCTCGCATCCCCACCAGACGCGCCTGTGACGCAGGCAGAATCGCGAGCAGGGCCTCTCCGGAAGAACGAAGTGAGCGTGTGGGTTCATACACGGGGATGTGGTCACGCAGGTAGGATAGTCCCAAACCGTTTAGGGCGATGATTTTATTTGGTCACAGAAGCACAAGCATGTTCAATAATGCTTTGTTTCAATAGCCTGTTACCAGAGTAGGAATGGAATGCAAACAGTGCACTGGATGAGGATACTACAAAAAGGAAAATATTAGTATGGGATTTCATTAACTGGGAAAAAAATATTTATATTGAGAAATATAAAAATTATATTTATATTTACATTCATTCCCCTGATGTGGGGGGCATCCAAAGATAACTTGCACCTTCCTGGTGCAAATTTATTTCTTTAATTTTTTTGCGCATTTGTACCCTGTCTCTCTCACCCTCTCACTCTCGGAGGGGGATTCAGGGCGGCTTTACAAGAGGCAACCATTAGATGCTGAACACATAAAGTAAAATGAACAGTTACAGTTAAAACAGCACTTATTGGAACCTTCGTATCCAGCTATACATAATATTCCCACTTTAAGTAAGTCGCACAAAGCAAAAAAAAGACTCTGATGAGCGTAATATTAAAAAAAAACACTGTTTTCCCAAAATCTTCTAAACTAGGACTTAAAATGTTAGTTTTTCAGCTCCCACAATTCCCAGTCAAAATGGCCATGTTTCTGTGGATTCTGTGATCTGTAGTCCAAAAGGTCATCTCTTAACACCTCTAAGTGATGATGTTGACTGTGTTTAGGCTCATATTTCTTTCAGTCTGATTTTGAACTGATCAAGAAAAACAGATTACCCTTCAGGCATTCACAAAATATCCCCATAAGTTAAACAGGTTTCTTTCTTTCTTCCCTTTCCTTCTAATCACATATTCATCAAAATGTGGGAGTGTGCCTATTTTTAATTAAAAAGTGTGACTGATTATGTCACAGTATGGGGGAAGAAGGGAAAATACTGAAACATGCAGATATTGCAGCTGATCTACCTTCCTGTCAATTTGATCAAATGTTACCTGTCATTCTATCATTTTCATTTTCATTTTCACTGACACTTGTCTTCAAAAATAAAACTATTTGTAATTATGATAAATGATAGAAACTTTCAATAGCAGAGCATGCAATCATTTATTTAAATAAGGATTTCAAGGGGGCTGCTGGAAACCATATTGTACAAGAAAGACACTGCTTAAATCTATATAGCAGAAAAATGATATTTTTGGGTTGCTGTAAGTTTTCTGGGCTGTATGGCCATTTCCCAAAAACATTCCTAGGAGAGAATGCTTCTGGAGCATGGCCACACAGCCCGAAAAACTCACAGCAACCCATTGATTCCAGCCATGAAAGCCTTCAAAAACACAATGATATTTTTATTATTCATGTATGCTTCATAAAACATGGTTACATAGTTACAGACTACAATAACCATTGGGTAAATTAATAGGAGGCAAGCATCCTAATTGTGTATGGGACCGCAGCTGGGATCCCTTAAAATTAGGTTTTCTCCCTGTGAGAAGGTTATGAAGCATTAGAAACAGTGGCAATCCCGAGGAGAGGTCAAAAAATATGAAGCCTGAGATCCAGTGTAATGGGAAAGAGTGTTAAAATATAATGCCTGGTTCATACTTTTTCATGAGGTTAAAAATGTTTGCTTCTCCAGATATTCTTGGACTGCAACTCCCAATAGCCAAAGATGAAGAACTGCAGGAGTTACAGTCTCACAATATTTGCAAGATGAATGGTGTGCTTTGCTGTAATGGCAAGAAAAGCAAAGAAAAACAGTAAATTGAGGAGATTTCGGTTCCAGATTTCTTGAACAACTGAACTTGCAGAAAATTATTGCTTGTTTATTGTACCTAAGTACTTTTAAGACACTAATTAAGCTGACATTCAATGCCCATGTGTGAATCTAAAATATACAGTCAAAATTCCTAGCCAGGTGTGAGTTTCATGCATTGAGATGGAAGTACAAAATATTTTCCTTCAAATGACTGTGAACATTTTTATTCATAGGAATGAATAGCCTAGTTGACATCCATGAGTGACTAGATTATTACAGAAAAGCATCTCATAAAGAAATGAGCTAAAGTTAATTTCCTGCAAGACCATGATAAAAACTTATAATAACAACAATGCATGGCTCATTTTGGAACATAAGAGACCAGTTTCAAAGAATTAATAATAGAAATTAACATACCAGGCTAAATGTATATTACAGAAAAAAGGAAATGAAATAGCTCAATTTCTCCCATTGAAGCTGTCAACTTTAGAAGCACACAAATTTATTTTTTCAATACGTACTTCCAGTTTTACTATCACACAAGATATTCATTTGTCAATGGATCAAATTTCTTTTCTATGACATTTTCAGGCAAGGCTGGGCAGACTAATTCTATGGACACTCTACACCAAGTATTTGGTTTTGGTGACACTTTGGCTGCCTTCCAACTTTTTCATTAACTATATCAATACCATTTATTAGAGCCAAATTTACTTCAGAGTAAGCACAGCCAGAATTTCACTCACAATTCATCAACATGCAGACCACTGTTTACTGAAAAATGGATTCCTCAGCCATGAAGTAATGCAGTTCAGTATTTTTGCACTCTGGACCTGATAAAGGACGCCATTTCGATAATAATATTTATTTATTTATTTATTTACTTCATTTGTTGACTGCCGTTCTCAGCCCTAGGGCGACTCACGGCGGTGTACAACATATAAAACACAGTTTACAATAAAGCAACAACACAACGAAATATCACCATAACAACATAACTATCAATAATACAACAATCATATAATTACACTAACTCATCCGCGCCGTCTCATTGCCAAATCACAAACCAATCTCATAATCCGTATTCCGTTCCAGTCGTCATTGCCAAATGGTGAAGCACTTAGTTAAACGCCTTCTCGAATAACCATGTCTTTAGGCTCCTGCGGAATGACATAAGGGAGGGCGCCTGTCTGATGTCTACAGGGAGGGTGTTCCACAGCCGGGGGGCCACCACCGAGAAGGCCCTATCTCTCGTCCCCGCCAGACGTGCCTGTGAGGCAGGCGGGATCGAGAGAAGGGCCTCCCCAGACGATCTCAAGGCCCTCGTGGGCTCATAGGCCGAGATGCGGTCAGAAAGGTATTTTGGGCCGGAACCGTTTAGGGCTTTGTAGGCCAACACCAGCACCTTAAATTGGGCCCGGTAGCAGATCGGCAGCCAGTGGAGCTGGAGCAGCAAGGGCGTTGTGTGCTCCCTGCGTCCCGCTCCTGTTAGTAACATGGCTGCCGAGCACTGGACTAGCTGAAGCTTCCGGGCCGTCTTCAAGGGCAGCCCCACGTAGAGAGTGTTGCAGTAGTCAAGGCGGGATGTGACCAGAGCGTGTACCACCGTGGCCAAGTCAGACTTCCCGAGGTACGGGCGCAGCTGGCGCACAAGCCTAAGCTGTGCAAATGCTCCCCTGGTCACCGCTGAAACCTGGGGATCCAGGCTCAACGACGAATCCAGGGTCACACCCAAGCTGCGAACCTGCGCCTTCAAGGGGAGTGCGACCCCGTCCAGCACAGGCTGTAACCCTATACCCTGTTCGGCCTTGCGACTGACCAGGAGTACCTCTGTCTTGTTTGGATTTAATTTCAGTTTGTTCGCCCTCATCCAGACCGTTACAGCGGCCAGGCACCGGTTCAGGACCTCGACAGCCTCCTTAGTAGTAGGTGGGAAGGAGTGACAGAGTTGGACATCATCTGCGTACAGATGACACCGCACCCCGAAACTCCGGATGATCTCACCTAGCGGCTTCATGTAGATGTTAAACAGCATGGGGGACAGTATAGAGCCCTGTGGAACCCCACAGGTCAAAGGCTGTGGTGTTGAACAGGTGTCCCCCAATAACACCTTCTGGGTGCGGCCCTCCAGAAATGACCGGAGCCACTGCAGAACAGTGCCCCCAAGGCCCATTTCCACAAGGCGCCCCAGAAGGATACCGTGGTCGACGGTATCGAAGGCCGCTGAGAGGTCCAGGAGCACCAACAGGGACACACTCCCCCTGTCTAGCTCCCGGCGCAGATCATCCACTAAGGCGACCAAGACCATCTCAGTTCCATGTCACGGTCTGAAACCAGACTGTGCCGAATCCAGATAATCCGTGTCTCTCAAGAATACCTGGAGTTGTGAGGCCACCACGCTTTCCATGACTTTGCCCAAAAAGGGGAGATTGGAAACAGGCCGAAAGTTGTCCAATTTAGTGGGGTCCAGTGATGGTTTCTTCAACAGCGGTTTTATAATAGCTTGTTTTAAGCTCGCTGGAATCTTGCCTTCCCGAAGGGAGGCATTAACCACCACCGTTACCCACTCAGCCAATCCCCCTCTGGCCTCCCTCAGAAGCCAGGATGGGCAGGGGTCTAGGATGGACGTGGTGGGCCTCATTCCTCCAAGTATCTTGTCCACATCCTCGGGCTTCACAAACTGAAAAGAATCCATCAAAATAGGACAAGCAGGTGCTCGTGTCACATCCTCAGAGACTGCATTTAACATGGTGTCCAGCCCAGAACGGATCAAGGCGACTTTGTCTGCAAAGAACCGAGCAAAGGCTTCGCAGTGGGAGGTCGAATTGTCAGGGCTCCCGCCTGAAGTGGCGGGAGTTAAAAGGCCTCTGACAATACGGAACAGCTCCACCGAACGGTTCCTTGCAGACGCAATAGTGGCCGCAAAGAAAGTTTTCTTTGCGGCTTTTATTGCCGCGGCATATGCCCTTAAAAAGGACACAAACCGTGTTCGATTTGACTCGCTCGGGTCCGAACGCCACACGCTCTCTAGTTCCCTCTTCCTTCGCTTCATCACTGCCAGCTCCTCAGTAAACCAAGGTTTACTCGGCTACTTGAGAGGGGACGTTCCGGAGCGATCATGTCAATTGCCCTGGCCATCTCCCCATTCCAGAGAGCGACCAAGGCCTCGACATGGTCACCTACCGAGGTGGCGGGAAAGTCCCCAAGAGCCGTCAGGAATCCATTCGGATCCATAAGCCTCCTGGGGCGGACCATCTTAATGGGTCCTCCACCTTTGCAGAGGTTGGGGGGCGCAGTGAGCCTAAATCTGATCAGGAAGTGGTCGGTCCATGGCAACGGAGAGATGGACAACTCCTCCACACCACCACCCTGCTCCCATCCCTGGCAGAAAACCAAGTCCAATGTATGTCCAGCACAGTGGGTGGGGCCAGATACTTGTTGGGACAGCCCCATGGTTGCCATGGCAGACATGAAGTCCTGAGCCGCTCCTGTGAGGGTCGCCTCGGCATGGATGTTGCAGTCTCCCAGCACGAGAAGCCATTGAGACTCCAACGCCAGGCTCGAGACTACCCCCGCTAGCTCAGGTAGGGAGACTGTAGTGCAGCGAGGTGGACGGTACACTAGCAGAATCCCTATTCTGTCCCGGTCACCCACCCTCAGGTGGACGCATTCAAAATTTGTAGTCTGCGGGATGGGACTCCTGGTCAGATGGATGGAATCTCTATAGACCACTGCGACCCCGCCTCCCCGTCCTCCGGATCTCGGTTGGTGCTGTACGGAGAACCTGGAGGACAAAGCTGGGTAAGATTCACGCCCCCAGCTTCATCCAACCAGGTCTCCGTGATGCACGCCAGATCTGCCCGCTGACCCAGGATTAAATCCTGGATAAAGGTCGATTTTCCGTTGACAGATCTGGCGTTCAACAGCACCACCTTCAAACCGGAGGGCCCGCCAACCTGGTTACACCAATTTACCTTAGGAGACCGGTTTGGGATTGTTAATGTAGATAAGAGGTCCGAATTAAGCCAAATTTGAGGTCTCCTTTTTCCGCATCTCCCCCTCCCCACCACAACCTCTATGGGGGCCCCTCGGCTAGTGGAACGCCTCCCCTCCTCCATGCCGCAGTCCAATTCCCAGGTCTTAGTTTCTGTTTCGCTGGTTGTTTGGTTTTTGGGGTTTTTTCCTTGCCAACTCCCTTGATTCCCTTTCTCCCCTTCTATCTTCTATGTTCTATCTTCTTCCTATAAATTAGAATGATGCAGCTAAGCTTAAGGAGTTCATCCCACGAGTGGAGGGAAAGTGGGGGGGGGGGCATCTTACCCCATTCCCTCCCATCTTCTAGCATGGCCAGCCATATCACACTCTTACCACATTGATGCTCATCTTTCCCCAGCTTTCTCCTGCTTTTTTCTGTTTGGAGTCAGGTAAAACCTGACTCCTGACAATGGGTTTAAGGCTCCATTTCCATGTGCTGCAGATATAGGAGTCCCACCAGAGGTGCTCTTATTTCATATGATGACCTCCGTGGGACTACCATGGGGCTCTATTTCTGAAGCACATGGAAATGGAGCCCTTAAATCCCCTGGATGAAGTCCTAAGTGGCTACAGACTAAGACACACATGGATTTTCTAACCCTCTGGTGTCAAGAGAAGTCCAAAAAAGACTGGAAAGTAGGTTCTAGATGAAGGGATCCTGAGGAATACCCCTCTCTCTCTTTCACTCTCTTTCTCTGTGGGTCCTTTGGCTATGGAGGTTCTGCTTTTCTTGCTGATGAATCTTCAGGGGCGGCTCAACCAATTACGCAAAGTAAGCATTCACAGTATAGTTGATTTTGCCCAGGGGCGCTCTTGAGGTGCTCTTTGGGGAAAATAGACCTTGACATATGTGAGTTGTAGTTACTGGGATGTATAGTTCACCTAAAATCAAAGAGCATTCTGAACTCCACCAATGATGGAATTGAACCAAATATGGCACACAGAACTCCCATGATGAACAGAAAATATATATCAGATGGGGGGGGGGGGCAAAATACTGTTTGCTTACCATTGAAAATTACCTAGGGCCACCTCTGTGAATCTTCAAATAGTTATCTTGCTTCTCGGCCTTTTGGCTAAGATCAAGTGTAGTAGTATCTTGCTTCTGAGGAAATTTGCTTCCTTCTGTGGAGATCTGTCACTGTTTCTCTGTGCCTTTATTTATGTGTGCTGGAGAATCTGTGGTAAATCTATGCCTTTGCTTTGCTCCCTTGCCTATATTAAGACCTTTCAAACTTGGGGGCTGTCACCTGGAGGGAAGGAAACACATCTAGGTGGAGCAAAATATGGCCTTAATGTTATTCCATAAAGATTCTAAAGAAAGGATACTTTGTGCTTAAAGAGATGAGTGCAGAACCTGTGTCATATGTGCAGAAAAAAGGGGTCTGTGTTCAAAAGGGTAGATGTGAACACAACTTCTGCTCCTAATGACTCATAGATGGTCCTTTGATGAAAACAATAGGGCTGCAACACATCAGAAAAAGTAAAATCAAGGTGAAACACTTACTCTTAAACTTCTGCAAGCTTCACAATGAAGAGGTATACCCGTTTGGGAAGATCTCAATTCCTTGGGAACAAACAAGATAGTTAAATTCTGATTACTCTCTGAAATAAAATAAAGAGACTATTCTCTTGTCAGCAGGGATTTCAAAGGGAAATTTCAGTTATTGTTCAAGCTATTGAGCATAACTCATAACAACTGTATTGAGCCTGATCCAGCTCAATCTAGCTGTCCACAATTCCAGAACACTGAAATCACTCTAGAGCAGGCCTGCACAACCTGCAGTTCTCCAACTGTTTGGGCCTCCAACTCCCTGAAGCTCTAACCAGAGCTGTTCCAATGGCCAGGAATTCTGGAAGCTGAAGTCAAAAACACCTGGAGGGCCGCAGGTTGTATAGACCTGCTCTAGAGCTCTCAAGAAGCTACAGAGTAAATTCCATGTCCTCTTACAACACAATAACAGCTGGATCCAATGCTTCTACTTCAAATCCAGTTATATAACCCTTGAGAGATGGCTCCACATTATTTGGCACATACAGACACAGCCTAAGTCACCTCTGCTGCATTGGGGGAATTCCTGTTCATTCTGTTAAGCAGAACTCTGGATTTTTGCCCCAAAGTTCTGTCCTGACAGCACAATTTTAATGATAACAGCAGAAACTCACTGTTCCAGACAAGTAGTTGCAAGAAGTCTGAAATATTCTAATGCTTTAACTCATTCCTGTCTTAATGGCCCAATGAATGAACAAGGCCAAGTAGGAATGGTGGGAGTTTCTCAAAAAGCTACTATTTTCTTGCCCACTGAAAACAATGCGAGTTCCTGCTGAGCAATGTTCTACAATTAAGAATGAAGCCACCTCTTCCACAATATAAACCCTCAACTCATACCCTAGTGCAGCAACAACAATATTGCATTATGTGTCTGGGCTGTAAAGTACAGTGGTGATTGTGTTTCTGAAATAAATGAAACAATGGGTAATTCAAAGGACTTGCTGCTGCTTCTTTTAATCTTGACACCTAGTGAGCCACACAGAGAGTGTTGAGGTCATACTCTGTCATCCCAACATCTAATGAATAGACTCCATGGGAACAAAATCAGTTTCTTTACCCCCTGATGCCTCTGTGGTGCTGCAAAGAGGCCTTTGAGAATCCCATAACCTCTGGAGCCCACATCTGTGCCATGTCATTGTTCTCAAATGTCAACCCACTGCTTTTACTTTCAGTCTCAATTCCACCAATGTTCCATGTCCAAAACAGGTGGTTGCCTGGGGGCAGATTGTTTCAAGGGAAGTAGTAGGCTGCTTCATTAAGCAATCAAGGTTAAAGAAGATTCCATCATTGTTACCAAAGTCACCCAATTTAAACACTGTGGTGCTTTGATATTTAACCCTTCCTTTTCTGTTTTGGAGATCAAGATAGAAGAGTGAAAATGAACACTTTTAGTTAAACTTGCAGTTGTTTTGTTTACACACTCTCTTAAGAACACCTTACACCTTTGAGCAGAGTTACCCTGTTTGTATAACTTGATCCTGTTCTTGCTCATTCACAAGTATATTCTAATGTGAATAAATTGATCTTACTCCCAGTAAGTGGGGCTAGATCCTGGCATTGTCTGGCTACTGTTATACAGCTGGAAGATAATGTGTAAGCATCATTCTACTGATATCAGAGCAGGTATAGTAATGTCTTCTTCCCCTAGCTACACAATGGCACACGTTGATTTTGGGATGCGTTGGTACTGTCCAATTACTGTTGTGCCACCATACAAACTGATGATGAAAGGAAGTATTAGATGCCATGTTTTACAATACTTAAAAGGTACTTACATTGGCAAAGGATCACCGCCTTGTCGGGGCGCTGGAGCTTGAGCACCTCAATGATGTCATGAGCGAAACCGTGAAGGGACACCCAAGACGGGACGGTTGTGGCAGAGAGGTCAGACCAAGCGTGATCCCTGGGGAAGGCAATGGCAAACCACTCCAGTATCCTTGCCAAGAAAACTAAATGGACCAGTACAACCAGAGATATGTCGGTATGCCATTGGAAGATGAGACTCCCAGGTCGGAAGATGGCCAAAATGCTACTGGGGAGGAGCAGAGGATAAGTTCAACTAGCCCCAGATGTGAGGACGCAGCTAGCTCAAAGCCGAAAGGAAGGCTAGCGGCCGACGGTACTGGAGGTGAACGACGAATCCGATGCTCTAAAGATCAACACACCATAGGAACCTGGAATGTAAGATCTATGAGCCAGGGCAAATTGGATGTTGTTATTGGTGAGATGTCAAGACTAAAGATAGACATTCTGGGGGTCAGCGAACTGAAATGGACTGGAATGGGCCACTTCACATCAGATGACCACCAGATCTACTACTGCGGACAAGAGGAACATCGAAGAAATGGAGTAGCCTTCATAATTAATAAGAAATTCACTAAAGCGGTGCTTGGATACAACCCAAAAAATGACAGAATGATCTCAATTCAAGTGCAAGGAAAGCCTTTCAACATTACAGTGATCCAAATATACGCCCCAACCACAGCTGCTGAAGAAGCAGAAGTAGATCAGTTCTATGAGGATCTGCAGGAACTACTGGATAATACACCAAAAAAAAACATTATTTTCATTACAGGAGACTGGAATGCCAAGGTGGGAAGTCAAATGACAACTGGGATCACAGGCAAGCATGGTCTGGGAGAACAAAATGAAGCGGGACGCAGGCTGATAGAATTTTGCCAGGAAAACTCGCTGTGTATAACGAATACTCTCTTCCAACAACCTAAAAGACGGCTTTACACATGGACCTCTCGAGACGGTCAACACCGAGATCAGATTGACTACATCCTTTGCAGCCAAAGGTGGCGGACATCCATCCAGTCGGTGAAAACAAGACCTGGGGCTGACTGTAGCTCAGATCACGAAATTCTTATTGCCCAATTTAGAATAAAACTAAAGAGATCAGGGAAAATACACAGACCAGTTAGATATGATCTCACTAACATTCCTAGCGAATATACAGTGGAAGTGAAGAACAGATTTGAAGGACTAGATTTAGTAAACAGAGTCCCAGAAGAACTATGGACAGAAGTCCGAGACATTGTTCAGGAGGCAGCAACAAAGTACGTCCCAAAGAAAAAGAAAACCAAGAAGGCAAAATGGTTGTCTGCTGAGACACTGGAAGTAGCCCAAGAAAGGAGGAAAGCAAAAGGAAACAGGGATAAGGGGAGATATGCCCAGTTAAATGCGCAATTCCAGAGGTTAGCCAGAAGAGATAAGGAACTATTTTTAAATAAGCAATGCATGGAAGTGGAAGAAGACAACAGAATAGGAAGGACAAGAGACCTCTTCCAGAAAATTAGAAACACTGGAGGTAAATTTCAGGCAAAAATTGGTATGATAAGAAACAAAGATGGCAGGGACCTAACAGAAGATGAAGAGATCAAGAGAAGGTGGCGAGACTATACAGAAGATCTGTATAGGAAGGATAATAATATTGAGGATAGTTATGACGGTATGGTGAATGAATTAGAACCAGACATCCTGAGGAGTGAGGTTGAATGGGCCTTAAGAAGCATTGCTAACAACAAGGCAGCAGGAGACGACGGGATCCCAGCTGAACTGTTTAAAATCTTAAAAGATGATGCTGTCAAGGTGATGCATGCCATTTGCCAGCAAATATGGAAAACACAAGAATGGCCATCAGACTGGAAAAAATCAACTTATATCCCCATACCAAAAAAGGGAAATGCAAAAGACTGCTCCAACTTCCGTACAGTGGCCCTTATTTCTCATGCCAGTAAGGTAATGCTCAAGATCCTGCAAGGAAGACTCCAGCAATACATGGAGCGAGAGTTGCCAGATGTTCAAGCTGGGTTTAGAAAAGGCAGAGGAACGAGAGACCAGATTGCCAATATCCACTGGATAATGGAGAAAGGCAGGGAGTTTCAGAAAAACATCTACTTCTGCTTCATTGACTATTCTAAAGCCTTTGACTGTGTGGATCATAATAAATTGTGGCAGGTTCTTGGTGGGATGGGCATCCCAAGCCACCTTGTCTCTCTCCTGAGGAATCTGTACAAGGACCAAGAAGCAACAGTCAGAACTGACCATGGAACAACAGACTGGTTCAAGATTGGGAAAGGCATACGGCAAGGCTGCATCCTCTCACCCAACCTTTTTAACTTGTATGCAGAACACATCATGCGATGTGCGGGGCTTGATGAATGCAAAGCTGGGGTGAAAACTGCTGGAAGAAACATTAACAACCTCAGATATGCAGATGACACCACTCTGATGGCCGAAAGCGAGGAGGAGCTGAGGAGCCTTCTAATCAAGGTGAAAGAAGAAAGCGCAAAAGCCGGGTTGCAGCTAAACGTCAAAAAAACCAAGATTATGGCAACAAGAATGATTGACAACTGGGAAATAGAGGGAGAAACCGTGGAGGCCGTGACAGACTTTGTATTTCTAGGTGCAAAGATTACTGCAGATGCAGACTGTGGCCAGGAAATCAGAAGACGCTTACTTCTTGGGAGGAGAGCAATGTCCAATCTCGATAAAATAGTAAAGAGTAGAGACATCACACTGGCAACAAAGATCCGCATAGTCAAAGCCATGGTATTCCCTGTAGTAACCTACGGATGTGAGAGCTGGACCTTAGGGAAGGCTGAGCGAAGGAAGATCGATGCTTTTGAGCTGTGGTGCTGGAGGAAAGTTCTGAGAGTGCCTTGGACTGCGAGAAGATCCAACCAGTCCATCCTCCAGGAAACAAAGCCCGACTGCTCACTGGAGGGAAAGATACTAGAGACAAAGTTGAAGTACTTTGGCCATATCATGAGGAGACAGGAAAGCCTAGAGAAGACAATTATGCTGGGGAAAATGGAAGACAAAAGGAAGAGGGGCCGACCAAGGGCAAGATGGATGGATGGCATCCTTGAAGTGACTGGACTGACCTTGAGGGAGCTGGGGGTGGTAACTGCCGATAGGGAGCTCTGGCGTGGGCTGGTCCATGAGGTCACGAAGAGTCGGAGACGACTGAACGAATGAACAACAACAACAACACTTACATTGGAATAATGTTTTACAGAAACATCCAGGAGTTTTGTATTTTAGGCGGTTTCTACACTGTCATATAATGTATTTTGGAACTATACTGACTAAATGGCAACATAGGAAAATTCCCCTCCCCCCCCCCAACTTTTAGTCCAGGAAATTGTGGGAATACTGTCTGTACTGCAGTCCAGACATTGGAAGTAGGGGGTTTATCCCGCACCTTCCAAGAAAGTCTAATTAATTTGCCACAAAGCAGGGATTTCCTGGTTTGTGATGAATTAATTTCAGGTTGGCCAGAACATCATCTTGACACAATAAAGGGGCTGTCTGGGTAGACCCTAAGGGCCCTTCCACACAGCCATATAATCCAGATATCAAGGCAGGAAATCCACAAAATCTTCCTTGAACTGGATTATCCGAGTCCACACTGCCATATGATCCAGTTCAATGTGGATTTTATATAGTTGTGTAGGAGGGGCCTAAGGCAGTCTATTCCATTCCAAGGCAGTCTATTTCAATGTGGAACAAGCTTTTACCATAAAAGGGTTCTTCCTAATGTTTAGATCAAAGCCCTTTTCTTGCAATTTTAATCCATTAGTTTATGTTCATAAATTGTATATTGGGAGAAAGGCATAATAAAAATAAGGTAAATAAATATAAATAATATAAAATCTTGAGCAGCAGAAAACAATCTTGCTCCATTTTCTAAATGGCATTCATTCAGATGTTCATTTTTTACAAAAACCTATAAGCAAAGGCAGTAGGAGAATTCATCTTGTCCCTCTATCAATACAGGATAGGACTCAAAGATCAGTCCTACTGTATCTGCAACATGGGATGCAAAGCTAGGATGAGCCCTGCAACTGAGCAGGAAGGCAAACAACAACAAACAATAACCTTGGCTAAAGAATCCACCAAGCTTTCTGTCTGACTTACTCATAGCACTGGAAAAGATAAAGTTTATTCAAGTCATCAGTATTTTATAGAATGGCGGCGTTATACAGACAAAGGCAAAGTGTGCATGAACACTATCTAATACATACATAATAATTCTTGTTTAGATTTATGTGACCAGCACAGAATATAGCCAGAGAGTGTTTGCTGTTTACAAAGATGTTTTCAGGGTCTGACAGTGTAGCCATAAGATCAGATGGTATGGCCCTGGGCTTGCAGTTACAGCATTTCTAGCTTATCACAAATAGCAGAGCTCAGCAAAACAATAAAAGTCATGGGTGAGATGTTATCTATTGTCAAAATGGATTTAATCAGACCAATTACAACAGACCAGCTGAATTTGTAATTCTTATTTAACACCAATGCTAACTTTTAAAAAGGATCTTTATCTTTATACCTAGTTTGAGAAGCTATTTCATTTCCAAAAGGAATTTTATCACTTCCAAAAAATGCCAGTATGGTTTACTGACCTGCTCCATCTTCTACATGACGTACCTTGAAATATTTAAAAATAACTGTTGGCATTTTTTATGTCAGCTTTTTCTCATTTAAGGGAAATCTTCATTCACAATATCTTATAAGAGTGTTGAATTTATGGGAAATGGGAAAAAAAGGTTTGCTGGTCTGGTTTTTCTCCCCCTCTGCTATGGGTTTTATAAATGTGTATTTTTTTTAACATATGGCAGTTATTACGTCTTTGTGTCTGTCTGTCTTTGAAAGGAAAGTTTTATACTGAACATATTTTGCACTAATCACTTATGGTCTTCTTAACAGTAAACAATGATCTTAAATAGCCTTATGAAAGATGTAAATGATCTGCAGTTCATGCACCTTGCATCCAGCACAGTCTTGGAAGCCTCTGGGCAATTCTGTTTTGGATTAGAATGGAGCAGGAATCTTTAAGGTTTGCATTTCACTTGAGAGAGGAGAGTCTAAAATATGTGGCTGTAAAGATTTGTGTGTGTGTGTGTGTGTGTGTGTGTGTGTGTTTTAAAAAAATGCTGTCTCAATTGGTGTCCTACCACCCAACCACCCCCTTTGGAAAGATCTTCCTGATTTATTATTAGTGTAAACCAGTTAGTTTGAGGAAACATTATTTATTATTTATTTATTTCAAATATTTATATCCCGTCATTCTCAAACACTCAAGGCGGCTTACAACCGGCAACCATTAGATGCCGACAAGAAAACAAATAAAAACAATATAAATACAAATTAAACATTGGTTAAAACATTAAATGATAAAATATCAATTAAAACATTAACAATACTACCATATCCAAATCCAATTCAGTGTCCAGAGTCTCAGTCGAAAGCCTATCCATTATCAATTCTCATGTCATAGCGATTACTACTATTAAGTCTGCTAAAGGAGAGGAGAGATGGAGCTGACCTAATTTCACTGGGAAATGTGTTTCTCCAGAAGCAAAAGAATCAACAGAAGGCAAAGAGAAAGACACCACTACCATATTCACATGGATGCACGTATGTGTGGGAAGGAATATAGACTGCTTTATAATAACGTAATAACAGTAGGCAGCAGAGAGTAGTATAGTTGGAAACCTATTGGTTAGTCCTGAGTAGAACAGACCTGTCAAGTTACCGTAATTGTTGAAATGTGAGTCAGATTCCATAGGTTTACCTGCTATTAAGGAGTAACAATAGAATTTTGGCCTCTTTTAGATATTTTTGCCAGTTGAGCATAAAGATCTGAAATGGGTTTATATAGTCATTTCATAGAATAGAGTGAACTTACCAGTGACTGAGAAGTTTAGTCAGTGCATTCATCTCATCATACATGCCCCTTTCATGTTATTATACATTTTGTCACCAGTAAAAGGCAAGAGACCATTCTATTTGTTACATATAGTTACGGATAATGATATCTGTTGGGATGTTGTACAGTCCATTACAAGCAGTAATAGAAGAATTAGCACTGTTTCTCATCTTTGCTACTGTGCCGTCCCATAACCATACCACATTCAGTGCTAACTGCCTGCCCTCTCTCTTGCTTTCTGCTAGCAAAGCACAAATGAGAGGTCCTGCCTCAGAACTGGTCACAGTGTGTACTGGTTGCCTTATAACTGGAAGAAGAGTTCCCAATTTTCAGGCTTGGTGTAACATAGTGGTTATGCATTATTGGTTATTGCAAACACACAAATCTTTTTAGAATGTGTTATTGTTTGCAAAATTTATTCCAAAATTAGCCACCTACATGCAATGACATAAGGATAAAGAATTCAAAGGAAGAAGAAAAGCAAGGATCCCAAAAGTATGCCTAAGATAAACAAATATGTAGATTTTAGCAAATTAGATCAATTGCAAAATATTCATTAGATGGAACAAAATAGTATCTATGTTTTGCTTCTGCGCCAATTGATTATTCCTCTTCCCCTATAAATGAATAGCCATCCCAAGAACTATATGGCATCAGGACACAGAAATAATGACCTATATTTCTGTCTGTCTTTCTGTGTGTTATTGTTCTACATCTTAATGCAAAGCTTACTGCCATTAGGCATGAAAATATCAGTTTCATTATTCTGGAGGGGCTATTTTTAGTCCTGAAAATTGATGATATACAGAGCAGTTCCACATATAGTCATCTTTGTTAATGACAAGCCGAACATCATTTTACGTTCTGGTTCTAATTACACCTCTTAACCCCAGTCACTGAAGATGCTCTTGGGTGCAATAATTTACATCTTTCTCTGGCTAACATTTTTCAATGAGGCCTCTCCTGTGGCAACATAAATCTCATTCAATCTCCTTGATCAAATTTCATTTAAAACTCTTTTGCCCCTCCTCTAGTATTTGTTTATTTTTTTTAAATCACCTCAAGGGAAGGACGCTACAAACTCAGCTTTCTCTGTGTTCATACCCAGCAGTTGTGACATAACAAGATGCATCACAGTCAGTATGCAAGTAATAAATAGAAGAATAAAATGAACAGCCATTTCAAAATTATATTTTTTGTTCTAGATTTTAAATCTCACTCTGCTCATTTGGTTTTGCTGTTTTTCAATGGTTATCAAGGAACTGTTAATTTTATATGTTATCATCTATTTTAATGATTATTACTTTTGGTATAAATGTATATTTGTTTTGGGATTTGGGTAGGGTGGCTATTTTTTAGGCTTTGACGATCAACAAAAAATGGTTCTAAACTCATTTCGTTTCAATTTTTAAATGATTTCTGAAATTTTCTTGAAAAAAAGATCAGAAATAGCAGGAAATCCGAATCGCTTTGTTTGCTTCGTTAATGGAAGGTGCCCCTCCCTCCCTCCCTCCAGAACCATTAACTAACTTTGACAAAGTCAGCCTAAACAAACAGTTTTAAAATCTCACAGTTTCCCTTCCCTGTTAGTTTTAAAATCCCACGGTTTCCCTTCCCTGATGGTGAGCTGCCATGCAGAGGGACGAGGTGCGCGTGGCTAAGCACAGCTCTCCTTGAAGGCCATGCCCCCAGCGACCTTCAAGGAGAGCTGTGCTTAGCCACGCCCACCTCGTCCCTCTGCATGGCAGCTCACCACCCGGGAAGGGAAACTGCGAGATTTTAAAACTAACACTTTTAAAATCTCGCAGTTTCCCTTCCCTGGTGGCGAGCTGCCATGCAGAGGGTCGAGGTGGGCATGGGTAAGGACAGCTCTCCTTGAAGGCCATGTCCCTAGTGACTTTCAAGGACAGCTGTTCTTAGCCACGCCCACCTCATCCCTCTTCAGCGCCGTGTTCACTGCCAGCCGGGGAAGGGAAACCACGATATTTTAAAACTAACAGGGAAGGGAAACTGCGAGATTTTAAAACGTGACCTTCAAGAATGGAAACCGCGAGGCTTTGCCAAAGTTGCTTAATTGTTCTAAAAATCAAAATAACTGTGGGAGACATCCGAAAATAATTCCGAACAATGGGTAAGTGGTTTAAATTCGGTATTACTCCTCCCACTATTTCTGCATGGTTCAAAATTCATTCAAAAGGTATTTTTTCCTAAATAGTAACGATTTAAGAAGATAACGACTGTACCTGCCCATGCCTACTATTTTTGTTTGTTGCATGCCATTGTTTGCTGATTTTGGTGTTCACTGCCGTGAGTCCCTTTGGGGAGATAGGATAGTATATAAATAAACTTTATTAATTTTATTATAAATAGAAAAGCTGGAGAGATTTTGTAAAAACCTTGTGCTTCACTGATACCACACTTCAAAAAAAAATCCATCCCTGGGTATTTGTAAGCCTCTCTGTGTCCTCCAGTGCTATTCTATGGCATGCATCTAACCCAAGCATAGTCAAAATATAGGGTTGCTATTATCCACAGTTTCAGGTATCCACAGGGGATCTAGGATATTGAGTTTGTACTGTATTTGTAAAAAATTCCAGACTTTATTTGTGAGACAAAAACAGATTTCTTTTTCCCCCACATTCAGATGCTTTAAATCTTAAGTTCATCAAGAAAGAGAAAGATTTTATCAAAAATAATTATAAAAGTTCTCAGTGAGTGAGATTTTGTTTACTTCTTTTTTATACATGTTTAAAATTAAGTAATGGACACATTTATTTGTAAATTCAATGGAAAGTCATTGAAGTTGATTTGCTTCCTTCTTTCCCTTTTTCATTTCCAGTGTAAAATCCACATCAAATCCAATTGGCCCTGTCATCTTTCCCATTGTCGCTTCATTGCCCTGTCCCAAAAGCTTGGTCCCACAGCCAAGTTTTTACCATCCTTCTAAAGGACAGGAGGGAGGGGGCCGACCTGATCTCACAAGGAAGGGAGTTCCATAGCCAGGGAACAATCACCGAGAAGGCCCTGTCTCTCATCCCCACCAATCACGCCTGTGACAATGGCGAGATGGAAAGCAGGGCCTCCCCGGAGGATCTTAATCTCCGCGATGGTACATAGAGGGAGATGCATTTCAACAGGTAATTTGGGTCGGGGCCATTTAGGGCTTTATAGGCCAAAGCCAGCACTTTGAATTGTGCCTGGTAACAAACTGGCAGCCAGTGGAGCTGGCGTAACATGGGAGTTGTATGCTCCCTGTATGCCGCCCCAGTTATTAACCTGGCTGCCTCTCGTTGGACTATTTGAAGCTTCCGAGCAATCTTCAAAGGCAACCCCATGTAGAGTGCATTGCAGTAGTCTATTCTAGATGTAATGAGAGCGTGGACCACAGTGGCCAAGTCTGACTTCCCAAGGTATGGGCGCAGCTGGCGCACAAGTTTTAATTGTATGCTCCCCTGGCGATCGCTGCAACCTGGGATTCCAGGCTCAGTGATGAATCCAGGAGAACTCCCAAGCTGCGAACCTGTGCCTTCAAGGGGAGTGTGACCCCGTCCAGCACAGGTTGCGACCTATACCCTGTTCGGCCTTGCGACTGACCAGGAGAACCTCTGTCTTGTCTGGATTCAACTTCAATTTGCTCGCCCTCATCCAGACCGTCACAGCGGCCAGGCACCAGTTCAGGACTTGCACAGCCTCCTTAGCATTTGGTGAAAATGAGTGATAGAGTTGGACATTTTCTGCGTACAGATGGCATCGAACTCCAAAACTCCGGATGATCTCACCCAGCAGCTTCATGTAGATGTTAAACAACATGGGAGACAATACTGAGCCCTGCGGGACCCCACAGGACAATGGCTGTGGAGCCGAGCAGGAGTCCCCCAGCAACACCTTCTGGGTACGACCCTCCAGGAAGGACTGGAGCCACTGCAGAACAGTCCCTCCAAGACCCATCCCTGCAAGGCGCCCCAGAAGGATACCGTGGTCTACAGTATCGAAGGCCGCTGAGAGGTCCAGGAGAACAAACAGGGACACACTCCCCCTGTTGAGCTCTCTGCGGAGATCATCCACTAAGGCGACCATGGCTGTCTCAGTTCCATGTCCCAGTTTGAAACTGGATTGTGACGGATCCAGATAATCAGTTTCGTCCAAGAATCCCTGGAGCTGCGAGGCAACCACACGTTCCAAGACTTTGCCCAAAAAAGGGAGATTGGGAAATAGAGTAGTAGCAAAGTGGTAATATCTTATAATTGTACAATTTCTTTATATAACATTAATATTTTAATAATACAATTTCAGGCTCATGCAGAAGGGATTTGAAAAAGAAGTCAAGCATCAGTGCTCAGTAGGAGTCTGCCCATAAGAGCACCCCTTTCTCCACATCATTAACGGAATCAATGCAGGCAAATCTGACAGATCCCATTTCACATACAAAGAAACACTTTCTCTCATTTCCAAGAGCATTAGAAGCTCAGAAAACTATTTGTCTGTGGCTCCTGTCCTCTCTCCTATTTCTCCTCACTTCTCACACAGTCCATTGAGAAAATACCACGGGTGACAACTGGAAGTTAGTTTCTGTCATGAGAAAGTCTCCATGGAAGTGAATCTATGATTTTTTTTTTTAGAAGTGTGTAGAAATTGGGGATGGAGTGCATGTGGTGAAATCCTATGTCTGTTCAATACCTCTTTCTATTTATTCAGCAAAGAAGGGAGCTTGAGTTTTATCAATGTAGACATTCTTCAGCTCGCAACAATAAGACAGCCCTTCGCAAAATTTAATCAGAAACCAGACTTGCTATTTACTCACTCTCTTCCTGCTATTCATCCACAAAAATCCAACCTTAAAATATATTATTCATCCCACCCCTATCAACCTTCTTTCAGCCAAAATTCCGCAGAAAGGATCTGTGGTTGGTGGCTTCAGGAAGTTGTTGATCTCACTTTGGAGACTATCAGATCTTATTCAAAGTACATCAACTGGACTCAAGCAATGAGCTAAATAAGATATCCATACATTGCTAGTAACTAATTAATTTTATTAGTGTAGATGTTTGAGAACTTTGTTCATTTTTTTGTTAAGAAGTCTATTTCTTGTTAAATGTTGTGTGAACTATCCAAATGTGGGGGAATCAAAACTGACAGATTTTTTTCCTAGTATTTTGGACATAAGCATGATATCTAAATAAGCGTAGCTGAAAACAAGCTTTTAAAAAGGTCTTCATAGTTTAGGTATGTGCATCATGGGATGTTATAGAAAAATATGAGTCTTGGGATGTTTTAGAAAACGAGCATCCTAAGAAATACGATAATTCAATTTCTGTTGCCCCCCACCCCCACCCCTCAGCCTTTGAGTGTTGAAAAGGTAGGCTATTTCATTTCAGACAT
Source organism: Anolis sagrei (assembly GCF_037176765.1). Classification (NCBI taxonomy): domain Eukaryota; kingdom Metazoa; phylum Chordata; class Lepidosauria; order Squamata; family Anolidae; genus Anolis; species Anolis sagrei. The sequence goes on along the minus strand of NC_090022.1, from coordinate 59,454,208 downwards.
AGGAAGTCACACGCTATTATTGTACTTGTGCTGACTCCTCTCTTATCTTTCAACACATTTTAAAATATGCACTAATAACATATCACATTGCCAGAAGAGACAAACTGCACAAGCACAATATCAATTGAACATATAATAGCTAAATAGCTTGTAATCATTCCTCTAACTACATTGGATCATCTGTTTTCCTGGTCCTATTTCAATTATGTTTAGATCTTGAAAAATTACATGGTGCTGATTTTTCATGCTCGGTCTTTTAGGCCCAGTGAATTCTATACATTAACAGGCTAAGATGATCGTATTCTGTTAGAGCAGAGATTATCAACCTCTGAGGTATTTTTTTTTCTCGGAAGGCAACAAAAATGATGAATCTATGACATTTTCAGTAAGGAGAGAGTAATCCCATGAAAGGATTGTGACAAGCCATGTGTGCTTTCAAAATCAGATTTAACATGTAAACCCCTGCAGTACAGTATGATGCCCATATCTGTGAGGAATGCATTCCTAAACATAATATGGAAAAAGGATATTATGGATAATGGCATATCCTATTGAAATGAATGGCTTCCAATAGAAGTTACCATAAAGTGTTCCTGGAAAATAAAAGAAAATCCCACAGAAGTATCCTCTCTGGAAATTTTCCCCATTCTAATCTTTTAATCAGCAAACTATGGAAAAGTGAGCATTTTAATTCCCTTCCCACTGATCAGCATTTTATCACCATTTGAATGATACCTAGATTTGCCCACCCCAACTGTAGACTCACCTGAAATGTTTTCTGTCTAAAATTCTTTTTGGTGTCTTATGTATGATGTGCATGTTACCTTACAGAAGTGGCTGTTATTTTGGTCTGAATGCCCACATCCAGTTCAAGTTTGCAGAAGCCGAGTTGTGCATGTAATGCCATTACACATGGAGATGAGTCTTGAGTAAGCAGGCACAATTAGTTGTGCATTCAGCTGCACATTTGAAGTTTGGCTCAGTTGTACAATGCTGCTTTCAACACAAAAAATACAAAGTGCATTCAATGTGTAACTTTTTACGTGGAGATTTATACTGCACAATTCCAATGTAGGAATTTGGCCACTAACTCCAGAATTTTGAAAAGCAACCAAGGACTAAAGACTGACCAGCAAATCTGAATCCAATCTGTTCTTCCAGCAAAGATGTCTCATACTGCTATCCAGTCATTTCTTCCCATACAGATATAGCCCCATTTCTCCTAGTTCCCATGGTGGGTGAAAGATTGGGGATAAAATGGAAGAATTAATTAAGGACTGGAGGAATTAATATTAAACATCAACACTGGTAAATAGAATGGAGGTAAGACCTATCATCTGAAATGGAACACATCCCCCTCCCTACCTTAAAGATTCAATACAGAAAGTTTCCAAAATTTGCCTAAATTTTGTTTAGAAAGTCATGTTTTTGGTTGACAGCTCCAAGAATTTCATGCTCATCAGCTGCAGTCCAAAACAGCAACTTTTCCAAGCTCTGCACTAATTCTAAATACATGAAGGATGGGCACAGAGGAATAAGCAACGTTTCTTCAAATATTGCCACATCAAATATCTTTCATAGACTGTCCCTCCCAAATCTGAATTGTTTGACAGAGGATACCTGCTGTTCCAGCATGATTTCAGATAAATAGCAGAACTTTAGGAACCCCCGGTGGCGCAGTGGATTAAACCACTGAGCTGCTGAACTTGCTTACCGAAAGGTTGCAAGTTCGAATCTGAGGAGTGGTGTGAGCTCCTGTTGTTAGCCCCAGCTTCTGCCAACCTAGCATGCAGTCATGCAGGCCACATGACCTAGGAGGTGTCTATGGACATTGTCAGCTCTTCGGCTTAGAAATGGAGATGAGCACCAATCCCCAGAGTCGGACATGACTGGACTTAATCTCAGGGGAAAACCTTTAGCTCACCTTTACCTACCAGAACTTTTATTTGGGTAGCTGTGCCAGAAAACATGAGCTCTGGCATCTTACCTTTACCGCTGGTTCTAGGCTCTCCACTCAGGGAGTGCAATTTACAGTACATTCCTTGAGCAGTTATTATCACTGGGCAATAGGTCTGACAAAGTGAAAACTGGATTCATCTGTTGTCCCTTAAAGGTAGTGTAAAAGAGGGGATGTCAACAAATTTTGTTTGTTACCTGGTTTTGTGGTGATCAACACCTATTTAAATTCCCTCTTTTACACAACCACTAAAAGTTTTCATTCTGCAACCCTACTGGACAAACAATTAAAATTAAATATACATTTTGAGATTTTTCCTCCATTCATCAATCAAAGTTGTTATTTGCTTTTAAGTCAATTCCAACTTACAGCAACCCTAAGGCAGACCCATCATGCCAATATCTGTTCAGTGATAATTTGGGAGAGTATGGTTTGCCCAAGGTCACCCAGTGAGTTTCCATGCTGAGTGGAGATTTGAACATTGGTCCTATAGAGTCATAACCGATTGCTCAAACCACTAGCCAATGCTGGCTGACTTCATCATATACTCACTGACTTTTCATCTAACTGCAGAATAATAGTTCACTGTATCCATATCTTTATACAGAAGCAAAAGTTGCAGCCTCCTAAATGGGGTCATATATTTGTCATTCCTTTAAGGTTAGGTGATGAAAAAAGTCCTGAAGGCAAATGTTCCAAATAGCAACTGTACAAGAATAACTTCCCATTTATTGTTTCCCATACTTACAGGAAGCTTTGTAATGAATTGATAGTATTATTAGTATTACAATGTATATCTGCTTCATGATTATAGTTGAAATCGTCTTTGAATGAGTATAGAAACATACATCATTTTTCTTTCACAAACTGTGTAGGAGGTCTAGATTAAATCATCATGAAAGCTTTTAAGGTGTTTATACTGCACATATTCAGCCATTAAGCTTCCAGATTTTAAGGAGGGCCCCATCCAAAGCAGGGTGGAGCTAGATTACTATTAAAGATACACAGAACAATTCCATGGGCATCGCTGAATATTGAGATTGGAGGCTTCACAAAGGTTACTTTTTGAAGTCACATACACATATTTACTCTTGTAGGGTTGGAAGGCATTAAATGTGGAAAAGATGCAATAGGCCATGAGGTGATTGCAGCATGCAAAACCTACACAACCACATCAGCCATTGGTGTTGATTTTATCCTCATAACCATTATCCTGCTTGTGCGTGATAAAGGGTTCAGCAAAGTCCACCCCAAAGGCTGCCTAAAGACATGCCCTATGTCATTTTTTTGTCTTCAAAATCCCCAACTGGAGACCTGAATATAAAGTTCATGTTTAAAAATATTTTTTGACAAAATTTTATATTAGATACAACAGAAATGGTTATTTTGAAATAAAAACTGTCAAAGCCCCCCATTGACATTTAGGACTTCACCACATTGGTTAAATTCCACTGAATTCTACACTTAAAATCTGGGCATCTACTGGGGTTAATACATTAGTTTGGGTCAGGCATGTAGCGAGGGGGGGCCTTGCCCCCCCCTCTGAAATTCTCATGGTGGTCCGTGAGAAGGCCTTACTGGTACATTATTTAAACTGTTATGTTTATTCATATCATGATCTGATCACCATACTCAATATATCTCATATGCATGGGGGTATTGGGGTAATGATACAAAAGGTTTGCTAGGGTAGACCCTCTTTCACTCAGACTCAGCCCCCCCGAAACAAACTCAGCCCCCCCCCCCCAAACAAAATCCTGGCTACGGGCCTGGTTTGGGTTAAAGTGTAGTTTTTCAGTCTTTTAAACATAGGGGGCAGCAGCCTTTTTAATGCATCAGGAAGAGGTGAGGAAATTGATTTCTCTCAATTCTCTGAGTTTTTGTTTTTGTTTTTTTGCAAAATACAGTATTATTTAATGGTTTTTTATTTTTATGTTTGCTTTATTTAAGTGTGTGGTTGCTAGTCACCTTGAGTCCCCTCAAGGTGGAGTATAAATAAAGCAAATAAATAAATAATAGTAATTTTCTCCCACTCTCCCCTAATCCCACCCACTAGTCCCGATAAGTAGTTCTTTCATTTTCATTTCCTCTTAATAGTCTTCTGATGCCTGATATTTTCAGTTGTTTAAAAATGTCCTACTTTCTTTCTTCTTCTCCCACTTCCCACTCTCATCCTCAATTTACTGTAAAGTGTAAAAGTAACTTTCACTGAACTAAGTGAGCAGGTGGGGAAAATGGAGGCAAGGCAAGGCAAGGCTGGATTCTTCCCCTTCCCAGTACTACAACCTCTCTTAGCTTCCCCATTAATACATTTTGCCATTTTGGCACACATTCTGATGTTTCTTAGCCAGTTTTCTTCTGAAAGGCTGGCGGCTATGCCAAATCAGTTAGCATGGGCCTTCAAAGGACCAGAGTCTTTCTTTTAATAATATCCTGGTGTTTTATTTCCCACTCTAATTTTAGGAGTTTTTATTAAGTTCCCCGTTACTGTTCTTTTCAACCTCTTTTACCAGTTATATAATTGTATACAATTCCACATACTATCTTTCTGCAGTGAAAACATATGCCTGGTAAAATGTTTACCAGGAATGATTCCCTACAGTATTCAAATGCATAGCCATGTTAGTCTGGGATATCAATATGCAAAGGGATCTAGTAGCACCTTAGAGATTTGCTGGGCTTCCATCTACATGGACACCTAAATCAAGAACCAGTCTAAAGCATTGCTGCTTTGGACCAGCTCTGGATTCTGAGGATTAGTTCTTATGCCCTACTTCTGAACTGTGGTGGCAGCGGATGACAGCATCATCCAGTCCAGCCGAACCCAGTTCAGTCTGCTCAATGGTCACCCTTACCTTTTCATTATTTGTTACTGTGGCAGTGACCACAGAGTCCTAGAGAAGTCCTGGTCATTGCTGGGCTACTTTGCTGATGTCAGCAAAAATGGTCCAGCAATGGTCCACCACGGCCACTTCCTCAAAGTGTGGGGGTCTTTCCAAATTTCAGGGAAGTTCCAGAATATTCCTCAACTTCTGCCAACTCGAGATAAAATTGGGTTAGTTGGTTTTACTCTGTTTTAGGGGCCAGAGTACACATTTGTGGGTGTCCAGGTGTGACTTCTGGCCCAATTTGGGGTTTGTGGCTCATGTAGACGTGCACTTAGAGAAAGAAGATGGTAACATAAACTTTTGTGAACTAAGGACTTCATCACACTGATGACCCCCCCCCCTCCTGTTTTGCCAGCAATCACCGATGAAATGAAAGCTGTGTGTGGCAGCAAGCAGCATGCCCACCCTCCTTCCCCCATCACCTGGCAGAATCATGGTAAGGCACATTGCTGCATTGGCGCTTTCCCCATCAAACAAGGGAAAGCATCAAAACTGCATCAAAGCAATGTGCTAGCTTGCTGGAGCTAGCCAAAAGACAGGAGGCTTACCATAGTGGCCAGGAAGCCTCTTTGCAACACTTCTCGCTGCTTCACCAACTGATGGGGAGGGACCATGGCCTGTGTCATCTGATGAAATACATCTGGAGCTGTGGCCAAAGAAGAGCCCCAGTATGGTAAGGGGCACCCCCCTCTCCCCGGTGAGATAAAGTGGTCAATGTGGTTCTTTTTTCCAGTTATACCCTTTTGTGCTATAAATATTAAGGAAGAGATGACAGACCAGAAGGGACATAATAAAGGAGAACAGCCGAAACAGTTGTAGTTCAGCATGGGCTGAAAAGTATAGTCTTATGTATGTTTATTGAAATTTAAGTAACACTGTGTTCATTGGGTCTTAAACCTTAGAAACTGTGCACAGGATTGTGGCCTAAGTGCCTTGCTGGATCACAGCCTAATTGCTGATGCAAAGAGATAAGTCCCTCATTTTGTAAATGTTTAGTTCCTTGTGTTTTCTTCCAAGAGTCAATCATTGTGGGACTGTTTGTTTGCTTTGGGTTTTTTTTAATTGGTATAAAGAATCTTATGAATTGAATGTAGTTCATTTAAACTAATTTTCTTATCTGAAATGATTTTTTTTTTAAAAAAAACAACAACACTGAGAACTGACATGTTTTAGTCCTGCTAGTTGCACTGGAACAGCCCTACAAATAACATCATCTTATCAAACAGGACACTGAGTGTTTCATATATGCTCAGTGTACCCTAATGAAGGAAATAAAAATAAATAGAATTTTCGAGATTTCAAATTTATTATCAGCTTTATGAGTACATTTGACTAAACAAATCAGTAACTTGGTTGGTAAAGTTTATAAAATAGGAATATGGGACAACTCCAAATTAAAGAAACAACTCCAAATAATGGCTGGATTCCTGTTGGGATCTTACATGTCCATAAGTGAATTTACATATGGAAACAGAGTTGGGCAGTTGCCTAACGTCCAGTAGAGGGCTGCTGATACATCACTACATAGAAGAGCTGTCAAAGTGACCAATGTGCTATGGTCCTTAAAGCATATAAGTACCTCTGATGCATCTCAATAAGGGAATTCTGATGCACACTGGTTCTACATTAGCCTGTTACACAGCTTCACAATTCAGGAAAATTGTTTCTTAGTGCCTCCACAACCTAAGTAAGTGTATGTAAAGTTTTGTAACATAACAGGTCATATAGTATTCCAGCAAATCATCTCCTGGCATACTTTGATAAAACTTTATTACAAATAACAGACTCTTCTCCCTTATATGGCCAGTTCACTCTAGCTTGCATTCCAAATCTGCTTCATTCCTATTTAATAAGCAGAGATTTTATATATATGGGCAAGTGTCATTCTATATAAAACTTAGAAATAAAAAGAATGAACAAGGAAAGATTCCTCAAGCATTAGAAGAGTGGCAAGACTTCCTGTTAGAAGTCTTATATAGAATCCTATATAAGAAAAAGAAAACCAAGAAGGCAAAATGGTTGTCTGCTGAGACACTGGAAGTAGCCCAAGAAAGGAGGAAAGCAAAAGGAAACAGGGATAAGGGGAGATATGCCCAGTTAAATGCAAAATTCCAGAGGTTAGCCAGAAGAGATAAGGAACTATTTTTAAATAAGCAATGCATGGAAGTGGAAGAAGACAACAGAATAGGAAGGACAAGAGACCTCTTCCAGAAAATTAGAAACATTGGAGGTAAATTTCAGGCAAAAATTGGTATGATAAGAAACAAAGATGGCAGGGACCTAACAGAAGCTGAAGAGATCAAGAGAAGGTGGCGAGACTATACAGAAGATCTGTATAGGAAGGATAATAATATCGAGGATAGTTTTGACGGTGTAGTGAATGAATTAGAACCGGACATCCTGAGGAGTGAGCATTGCTAAGAACAAGGCAGCAGGAGACGACGGGATCCCAGCAGAACTGTTTAAAATCTTAAAAGATGATGCTGTCAAGGTGATGCATGCCATATGCCAGCAAATATGGAAAACACAAGAATGGCCATCAGACTAGAAAAAAATCAACTTATATCCCCATACCAAAAAAGGGAAATGCAAAAGACTGCTCAAACTTCCATACAGTGGCCCTTATTTCTCATGCCAGTAAGGTAATGCTCAAGATCCTGCAAGGAAGACTTCAGCAATACATGGAGCGAGAGTTGCCAGTTGCTCAAGCTGGGTTTAGAAAAGGCAGAGGAACGAGAGACCAGATTGCCAGTATCCGCTGGATAATGGAGAAAGGCAGGGAGTTTCAGAAAAACATCTATTTCTGCTTCATTGACTATTCTAAAGCCTTTGACTGTGTGGATCATAATAAATTGTGGCAAGTTCTTGGTGGGATGGGCATCCCAAGCCACCTTGTCTCTCTCCTGAGGAATCTGTACAAGGACCAAGTAGCAACAGTAAGAACTGACCACGGAACAACAGACTGGTTCAAGATTGGGAAAGGCGTACGGCAAGGCTGCATCCTCTCACCCAACCTTTTTAACTTGTATGCAGAACACATCATGCGATGTGCGGGGCTTGATAAATGCAAAGCTGGGGTGAAAATTGCTGGAAGAAACATTAACAACCTCAGATATGCAGATGATACCACTCCGATGGCCGAAAGCGAGGAGGAGCTGAGGAGCCTTCTAATCAAGGTGAAAGAAGAAAGCACAAAAGCTGGGTTGCAGCGAAACATATAAAAAAACAAGATTATGGCAACAAAAATGATTGACAACTGGAAAATAGAGGGAGAAAATGTGGAGCCCGTGACAGACTTTGTATTTCTAGATGCAAAGATTACTGCTGATGCAGACTGTGGCCAGGAAATCAGAAGACGCTTACTTCTTGGGAAGAGAGCAATGTCCAATCTCGATAAAATAGTAAAGAGTAGAGACATCACACTGGCAACAAAGATCCGCCTAGTCAAAGCCATGGTATTCCCTGTAGTAACCTATGGATGTGAGAGCTGGACCTTAGGGAAGGCTGAGCGAAGGAAGATAGATGCTTTTGAACTGTGGTGTTGGAGGAAAGTTCTGAGAGTGCCTTGGACTGCGAGAAGATCCAACCAGTCCATCCTCCAGGAAATAAAGCCCGACTGCTCATTGGAGGGAAGGATACTAGAGACAAAGTTGAAGTACTTTGGCCACATCATGAGGAGACAGCAAAGCCTAGAGAAGACAATTATGCTGGGGAAAGTGGAAGGTAAAAGGAAGAGGGGCCGACTAAGGGCAAGATGAATGGATGGCATCCTTGAAGTGACTGGACTGACCTTGAAGGAGCTGGGGGTGGTGACGGCCGACAGGGAGCTCTGGCGTGGGCTGGTCCATGAGGTCTCAAAGAGTCGGAGACGACTGAACGAATGAACAACAAATAGAATCCTACATAACCAGCAGATGTTAATATTCCAAAACTGGGACACATGTAGCCAAGAAACATCTGAGTGTGATCAATTAAAGTAATTAATGAAGACGAGCCCACATGTTTGTAGAGGGGGAGGGAAAATTTCTTTTTCCTGATGCTACTAAGAAAGGCTAGATTGTGCCTTCTTCTCTCTTTTTGCCTCACTGAGAAAATGAACTGCAAGTTATTTTTGCATTTTGAACTAGGTTTGTAGTAATTGAGTTAAACTAAGGACAAAGGGGGGAAAGTGGAAGGAAGAAAAAGAAACTGGGACATTTTAAAAGCAGGTTGAAAACATGAAATGGCAAAAAATTAATTGGATTTTTTTCCTATCAGATTGGGACAGTTGCGGGGGTGGGGGATATGTTGATGCAGAGTAGCCAAATCCTATATGGTTGGCCTATATTTTGAAATAAACAGTGTAGTACAAATTATGAAGTGATGACACAGGGGCCCAGATTCCCCTCTAGCAAGCCAGCAAACTGGATCTGGTAGCATTCCAATATATGTAGTAAGCCTAGCCCTGACCTACACTGGGCAACGTAGTTCTGAGAAGTGGAATTATGCTTCTCAAAGCATAACAATCATGTACAAGTCTTCCATGCACCCTTCAGATGAGGTGAATTTAGCGTTACTCTGAGTTAGTGGTAGTAATAATTCTGCTGCTCCCATTGGTGATGGAATGGCCACCAAAAGTCAGTGAGTTGTCACATTTTGCCAGCGTCCTGCTGTTTTCTTAATGCACATCTATTTAGATTTAGGCAGCAATATTTGGCCCAGCTGGTTGGAAGTAGGCTGGACAGGGAGGGTTTTAAAATGTGTTTTAATGAATGGCTATAAATTCAATTTTGGAACTCTGTGGAAAATATAGAATCATAGAATCATAGAATCAAAGAGTTGGAAGAGACCTCATGGGCCATCCAGTCCAACCCCCTGCCAAGAAGAAGGAATATTGCATTCAAATCACCCCTGACAGATGGCCATCCAGCCTCTGTTTAAAAGCTTCCAGAGAAGGAGCCTCCACCACACTCCGGGGCAGAGAGTTCCACTGCTGAACGGCTCTCACAGTCAGGAAGTTCTTCCTCATGTTTATTTATTTATTTATTTGCTTTATTTTTATACCGCATATTTCAGCCAGACAGGCGACTCTATGCGGTTTACATGGTACAAATTATTAACAGTGTTAGTGCAATTAAAACGCAACAAATGCGACAAACAGGATCAACAACATCAACCCACAACAGTTAACAAAACAGAACAGGACAGTCAACACACACAACATAACACCTCAGTGAAATCAGATCCGTTCTCATAATCCTTGTGCCATTCCTATGTTCCATTTACCGTTTTCCTTGATTGATTGCACTGTTCAACCAAACGCCTGTTCATAAAGCCAGGTCTTAACCTTTTTCCGAAATGCCAGCAACGAAGGTGCCTGTCTGATGTCTGCCGGCAAGGCATTCCATAGCCGAGGGGCCACCACTGAGAAGGCCCTGTCTCTCGTCCCCGCCAAGCGCGCCTGTGACGCAGGCGGGACCGAGAGCAGGGCCTCCCCAGATGATCTTAATGTCCTAGCCGGTTCATAGGTGGAGATGCGTTCGGAGAGGTAAGTGGGGCCAGAACCGTTTAGGGCTTTATAGGCTAAAGCCAGCACCTTGAATTGTGCTTGGTAGCAAATTGGCAGCCAGTGGAGCTGGTTCAACAGAGGAGTGGTATGCTCCCTGAGTGCCGCTCCTGTTAGCAACCTGGCTGCCGAGCGCTGGACCATCTGAAGCTTCCGGGCAGTCTTCAAGGGCAACCCCACGTAGAGCGCGTTGCAGTAATCAATCCGGGATGTAACCAGAGCGTGGACTACCGTGGCCAAGTCAGACTTCCCAAGATACAGGCGCAACTGGCGCACAAGTTTTAATTGTGCAAATGCTCCCCTGGACACTGCCGAGACTTGGGGTTCCAAGCTTAGCGAAGAGTCCAGGATCACACCCAAGCTGCGAACCTGCGTCTTCAGGGGGAGTGTAACCCCGTCTAACACAGGCTGTAACCCTATACCCTGTTCGGCCTTTCGACTGACCAGGAGTGCCTCTGTCTTATCTGGATTCAGTTTCAATTTGTTCACCCTCATCCAGTCCGATACAGCGGCCAAGCAACGGTTCAGGACCTGAACAGCCTCCTTAGTAGTAGGTGGGAAGGAGTGACAGAGTTGGACGTCATCTGCGTACAGATAACACCGTACCCCGAAACTCCGGATGATCTCTCCCAACGGCTTCATGTAGATGTTAAATAACATGGGGGACAATATTGAGCCCTGCGGGACCCCACAAGACAATGGTTGTGGGGTAGAGCAGGTGTTTCCCAGCAACACCTTCTGAGTACGATCCTCTAGGAAGGACCTGAGCCACTGCAGAACAGTGCCACCAAGACCCATTCCCGCGAGGCGCCTCAGAAGGATACCGTGGTCGATGGTATCGAAGGCCGCTGAGAGGTCCAGCAGAACTAACAGGGACACACTCCCCCTGTCTAGCTCCCTGCGCAGATCATCCACTAAGGCGACCAAGGCTGTCTCGGTACCATGTCCCGGCCTGAAGCCAGACTGTGCCGGATCTAGATAATCAGTGTCTACCAAGAATACCTGGAGTTATGAGGCCACCACACGTTCCAAGACTTTGCTCAAAAAGGGAAGATTGGAAACAGGCCGATAGTTGACGAATTGAGTGGGATCCAGTGATGGTTTTTTCAACAGCGGTTTTATCACAGCTTGTTTTAAGCTGGCTGGAATTTTGCCTTCCCGAAGGGAGGCATTAACCACCACCTTCACCCACTCAGCCAATCCCCCTCTGGCCTCCTTTAGAAGCCAGGATGGGCAGGGGTCTAGGATGCATGTGGTTGCCCTCATTCCTCCAAGTATCTTGTCCACATCCTCAGGTTTCACCAATTGAAATGAATCCAACAAATTCGGATAAGCAGATGCTCGTGTTACATCCTCTGAGACTGCCGTTAACATGGTGTCCAGGTCAGAACGGATCAAAGCGACTTTGTCCGCAAAGAACCGAGCAAATGCTTCACAGCGGGCCGTCGAGTTGTCAGGGTTCCCATCCGGATCGGTGGGATTTAATAGACCTCTGACAACTCGAAACAGCTCTGCCGGACGGTTCTTTGCGGACGCAATATTGGCGGCGAAGAAGGATTTCTTTGCTGCCTTTATTGCCGCGGCATATGACCTGAGAAAGGCAATATACCGTGTTCGATTTAACTCGCTCGGGTCCGAATGCCACACGCGCTCTAGTCTCCTCTTACTTCGCTTCATCGCTGCCAGTTCCTCGTTGAACCAAGGCGCTGGTTTAGCTCGGCTACTTGAGAGGGGACTTTCTGGAGCAATCGTGTTTATTGCCCTGGTCATTCCCTCGTTCCAGAGGGATACCAGGGCATCAACAGAATCACAACCGAGGTGGCGGGGAAATCCCCAAGGGCCATCAGGAATCCATTCGGATCCATTAGCCTCCTGGGGCGGACCAACTTAATGGGTCCCCCACCTCTGCAGAGGTTGGGAGGTGCAGTGAGTCTAAAACTGACCAGATAGTGGTCGGTCCATGGCAACGGAGAGATGGACAACTCCTCAACACCGCCACCTTGCTCCCATCCCTGGCAGAAAACCAGATCCAATGTGGTCCAGCACTGTGTGTGGGGCCAGATACTCGTTGGGACAGCCCCATGGTTGCCATGGAAGACATGAAGTCCTGAGCCGCTCCTCCTAGGGTAGTCTCGGCGTGTACATTGAAGTCCCCCAGCACAAGGAGCCGCTGGGACTCCAATGCCAGGCTCGAGACCACCCCTGCTAGCTCAGGTAGGGAGACCATAGTGCAGCGAGGTGGGCGGTACACTAAGAGAATCCCTATTCTGTCCCAGTCACCCACCCTCAGGTGGACACTTTCGAAATTAGTTGACTGCGGGATGGGGCTTCTGGTCAGAGGGATGGAATTTTTATAGACTACCGCAACTCCGCCTCCCCGCCCTCCAGGTCTCGATTGGTACTGTACGGAGAACCCTGGAGGACAAAGCTGGGTCAAATTTACTCTTCCAGCTTCATCCAACCAGGTCTCCGTAATGCACGCCAGATCTGCCCGTTCTTCCAGAATTAGATCTTGTATGAAGGATGTTTTGCCGTTGACAGATCTGGCGTTCAGCAGTACCATCTTCAGCCCAGAGGGGCCGCCATCCTGGGTACCCCGGCTTACCTTGTCAGGAGACCGATTACAAATGGTTAAATTTCTTCCTCTTTCCCTAGGCCGAATTTGGGTTGTTAGATTTTCACTATTCCTAGGCCGAATTGGTGGTCTCCCTTTCCCACATCTCCCCCTCCCCGTTATGGTTTCTATGGGGGCCCCCCGGCTAGTGGAGTACCTCTCTTCTTCCATATTGCACTTCGAGTTCATAACTTCATCCCATGTTTTGATCCAGATTGTTCGCTGCGTTAGTTCCCCTTTTTGCCATGTTATTTCATTCCAGTCCTTCTCCTCCCCCCCCGCTCCACCTACCATTCCCTTCCCAACCCACCAGTAATGCTGTTAATAGGTACCAAGGAATGAAAGGCGACATAAGTGAGCAGCGTTGGACCAGGGTTGGTATAGGTCCCTGGAGTACAAAGAGGTAGTAGGTGTTAAAGTGCTAGTTGTTAAAAGTGCTAGTTGTAAAGTCTAAGATTGCTAAAGTGCACTATGCTATCACGTTAACTAGCGTTAGCTACAATGCTGTAATGGGCTTGATAGTATTAAAGTGCTCGAGTTTAATGTTCAGATGGAATCTCCTCTCTTGTAGTTTGAAGCCATTGTTCCGCGTCCTAGTCTCCAGGGAAGCAGAAAACAAGCTTGCTCCCTCCTCCCTGTGGCCTCCTCTCACATATTTATACATGGCTATCATATCCCCTCTCAGCCTTCTCTTCTTCAGGCTAAACATGCCCAGCTCCTTAAGCCGCTCCTCATAGGGCTTGTTCTCCAGACCTTTTATCATTTTAGTTGCTCTCCTCTGGACACATTCCAGCTTGTCAATATCTCTCTTGAATTGTGGTGCCCAGAATTGGACACAATATTCCAGATGTGGTCTAAGCAAAACAGAATAGAGGGGTAGCATTACTTCCCTAGATCTAGACACTATGCTCCTCTTGATGCAGGCCAAAATCCCATTGGCCTTTTTTTGCCGCCACATCACATTGTTGGCTCATGTTTAACTTGTTGTCCACGAGGACTCCAAGATCTTTTTCACACGTACTGCTCTCGAGCCAGGCATCCCCCATTCTGTATCTTTGCATTTCGTTTTTCCTGCCAAAGTGGAGTATCTTGCATTTGTCACTGTTGAACTTCATTTTGTTAGTTTTGGCCCATCTCTCTAATCTGTCAAGATCGTTTTGAATCCTGCTCCTGTCCTCTGGAGTATTGGCTATCCCTCCCAATTTGGTGTCGTCTGCAAACTTGATGATCCTGCCTTCTAACCCTTCATCTAAGTCATTAATAAAGATGTTGAACAGGACCGGGCCCAGGACGGAACCCTGCGGCACTCCACTCGTCACTTCTTTCCAGGATGAAGAGGAAGCATTGGTGAGCACCCTCTGGGTTCATACATTTAACCAATTACATATCCGTATATGTTTGGAATGACTGTGTAGAGCATGTAGAATGAGTTACCCCCAACAACCATATGCACTGTCGTATTGCTAATTACATTAGTTTTCCTGTTCCTAATGAACTTTGTCATTAACTACAGATGTTAAAGGAAAGTCCAAATATGGATAATAAATGGAAGGGCCAGAAAATTACAAAGAAGATCTTTTTTATTATAAACAAAATCTGATCACTACATGCATCCTTCTCAAAATTAATCTGAAACAGAGTAGATGATTTTGTATAGCAAGTATACATAAGCAAGGGGGGAAACCGCATAATCAAACTGCCTAGCCAACTGCAGAGTCACTGGAGCATGTGTCCTTGTTGGATCTCTTGGATCTCTCAGTGGCTTTTGATACCATTGACCATAGCATCCTTCTGGGTCATCTCCCTGGGATGGGATTGGGAGGCACTGTCTTACAGTGGCTCCAGTCCTTCATGGAGGGCCGTTTCCAGAAGGAGGTGCTGGGGGACTCCTGTTTGAACCCCCAGTCATTGACCTGTGGGGTTCCTCAGGATTCCATTCTGTTCCCCATGCTGTTTAACACATACACATGCACATCCATGGCTGCTGGAAGAGGCCAATATATGCAGATAACACCCCACTCTACTACTCCTTTCCACCTAATGTCAAGGAAGTTGTGCTGACCCTAAACCAGTGCCTATCATCAGTAATTAACTGGATGAGGGCAAACAAATTGAAACTTAATCCAGACAAGACAGAGGTGCATGTGATCATTCAGAAAGCAGACCAGGGAATAGGGATTCAGCCTGTGCTTGGGTTACACTCCTCCTGAAGACACAGGTTCACAGTTTGGGGGTCCTCCTGGACTCAGCGCTGAACCTGTAGGCCCAGCTATCAGCAGTGGCCAGGAGGGCATTTGGATGATTAAAACTTGTGCACCAGCTGTGCCCGTTCCTTGAGAAGCCAAATCTGGCCACAGTAGTACATGCCTTAGTAACATCCCATCTGAGTTACTGTAATACGCTCTACATGTGGCTGTGTCTGAAGAGTGCTCAGAAACTTCAGCTGGTCCAAAGGGCTGCAGCCAGGTTGCTAACTGGAGCTGGCTACAGGGAGCAGACAACCCTCCTGTTGCTGCAGCTCCAGTCTGTTTCCAGGCACAATTCAAAGTGCTGGTTATGAACTTTAAAGCTCTAGACCAGGGGTCTTCAAACTAAGGTCCCAGGGCTGGATATGGCCCTCCAAGGTCATTTACCTGGCCTTCGCTCAGGGTCAGTCTAAGCCTGAAACAACTTGAAAGCACACAACAACAATCTTATCTCATCAGCCAAAGCAGGCCCACACTTCCCATTGAAATACTAATAAGTTATTATATTTGTTAAATTGTTCTTCATTTTAATTATTGTATTGCTTTAAAGTGTTTTTGTACTACAAATAAGATATGTGCAGTGTGCATATAAATTCATTTATGTTTTCTTTTAATTTATAATCCGGCACTCCAACAGTTTAAGGGACTGTGACCTGGTCCTCTATTTAAAATGTTTGAGGGCCCCTGTTCTAGATAGTTGAGGTCTAGGTTATTTGGCCAACTGCTTCCCCTTGTATGAACCTGCCTGGGCCTGAGATCTTCAAGAGAGGCCCTTTTCTCAGTCCCACCTCCATCTCAAACTCGGTTGGTGGGAACAAGAGAGAGAGCCTTCTCAGTGGCTGCTCCTTGACTCTGGAGCTCCCTGCCCAAGGAAGCCAAGATGGCCTCCTCTCTGCTGTCCTTCTGGCATCAGGCTAAAACCTTTTTATTCAGACAGGCTTTTAAATATCATGGTGTTTAAGATCAATTAAGAAGTGCTGTGGTTTTAAACTTTGAATGTGTTTTAACAGTTTTTAACTGGGAATTTGTAAATACTGATTATATTTAATCCTGTTTAAATGTGCATATATTTGTATATTTTTAAATTGTATTGTCAAAGGCTTTCATGGCCAGAATCACTAGGTTGCTGTAAGCCTTTCAGGCTGTATGGCCATGTTCCAGAAGCATTCTCTCCTGACATTTCACCTGCATCTATGGCAGGCATCCTCAGAGGTTGTGAGGTATTTTAAATTGTTATTCTGATGCTTTTATATTAAGCTGCTTTGAGTCCCCTTTAGGTGAGATAAAGCAGGGTATAAATAATTATAATAACATTAACAATAACAACAACTATAATGTCCCTGTAGCTAGCCATGGACAAATCATATCATCTGCTGAAGCATGTTAGGATCTTCCAGGTCCCAGTGGCTGATATAATCATTTTGCACTTGGCTAGGCAGATCAGTCACACTTCTATGATTCTCCTCACTCACCGTCAGGTATGGAATGGTGGAGGATGGAAGTTGGTGGCTCTATAGCAATTGAGGTAAACATAAAACAAAAAGGGTAAAATGAGAAGAGGAATAACTTGGAAATTTTTTATGTGGGACAACAGAGGATTAATTAGAACTAGCAATGCTAATTTTGAATAGTTGGAGGTTTAATATCAAAATAAGTGACGGGAACTGGAAACTTTTAAAAAGATTTTTAATCTTGTCTTTTTCTGTCTCCCACAAATATCATTGTTCTCATAACTTATATTTTATATGTAGCTGGGTTATAGCAGTCTAGTCCTTCTACCTGTCATATGTATCACCCCCTCTCTCCCTTCCTTTCCTTCCTTCCTTTCATTTCCTCCCCTTCCCATTGCATTCTTCTCTCTCTCTATCTCTGTGTGTGTGTGTGCGAGAGAGAGGGGGGATATACAGGGGCGGCTCAACCCATTACGCAAAGTAAGCATTTGCAGTATAGTTGATTTTGCCCAGGGGTGCTCTTGACGTGCTCTTGGGAGAAAACAGACCTTGACATTTGCGAGTTGTAGTTACTGGGATGTATAGTTCACCTACAATCAAAGAGCATTCTGAACTCCATCAATGATGGAATTGAACCAAATATGGCACACAGAACTCCCACGTTGAACAAAAAATATATATCAGTGATAGGTTGCGGGGGGGGGGGGGGGGCAAATACTGTTTGCTTGCCATTGAAAATTACCCAGGGCCACCTCTTTAAAATCCAATTCAAAATTCATTTTTTTACAAATTGGGTAGAACTAAATTCTAATTCTGGTTTTCATCCTTTTTAAACATATTTTTATATCTGTATTATTATAATATGTGTATTTATGCTTGTTTTATTCTGTTGTTGGCATGGTGCTGTGCCGGTAGGTAGCTACCCTGAGTCTCTCTGAGGTGGTCGAGATAGGACGGGATACAAATGCCCTAAATAAATAAATAAATAAAATCCTTTGCACAAATTCAGTGTATTATTCTGGAATAAAATTTGAATTTTGCGCGTAGTACTTAAATTACCTGTCCTTGAATGACAACTTAAACATGCACATACATATAAAAATAACCAGTCTTCATGAAAGGAGACAAAAATCACACAAAAATCTTTCATCTTTCTGAACCATGTAGTAGGGAGAGAAAGTGGATGAAAAGTTGAACAAGATTAGTAGCTAATTGAAGTGACGTAAAGTCTACTGGAGCTAACCACAGACACTTTATCTTGGCTTATAGAACCCTCTTGCCTGTTCCATTTCTTTCAATAGAACTACCACCTTTATTTGGGCTTCATTATATTGCATATTTTGTTGGCACGTTTTCATTTTTAAAAAATTGATTGCTGTATTTAGTTCCATCAGGTGGTTTTTTTCAAGATGATATATGGCCGGATTTTTTAAGAAACAAAACAGCAACATTAAAAACCAAATTTCATCTAATTCCAGTGTGGACTACTCCACCCATCATTTCTGTTCAAACCACAATGTTACCTCTCAGGCTCAGGGAGACAAAACATATGGATACAAAGCAAGTGGTTTCCTCAATGAAAATAAATGCATAAAAGCCCTACATACTCCCTCCCATAACTTTTTAGTGGTTGTGATGATGAAGATAATAGGACTGATAAGTATCTACTCTAAATTTATTGCAGGGGATAAAAGCAGCCTGCATGATAAAATATTACTGCTATCAGGAAACCAAAAAATGCCCTCATTTGCCATGAATCTAAAATATCATCATTTCATTCCATATTATGTTCAGTTCTATTTACCCAAGGTACAGAATGAATATAGAGAGAGAGAAGGGTGGGGGCGGGGGGGGGGGGGTAGAGAGATGATATTTAAATTAGGTTTCTAAGTCAATGGTCACAATCCAACAAATAGGTATGCTTAAGATAATTGAATTCAATGCATAAACCTAACTCTCTAATTAGATTCTGTCCAGTGTGTTAACTATGCTAAATAATGAATAAAATCCAAACACTTCTTTCCTATGCAAGTCATACAATAACAACTTGGTTAAATTCTGAAACTTTTACTACCTTGCTCTCTGGGGATATTTTCCTGCCTAAGGCAAAGGATAATAGCCACAGTGGGAAATTATAATCTCTGTGCACACCCTTTGCCCATTCCCTGTAGAAAAATGAACCAGGCTGGCAATTTCCAAAAAAATCATGTTCTGGTAATAACTTTATTATTACCCAAAATTCTCAACAAAACCATACCTTTCTTATCAGTATTGGCCTCTCCATTGGGCTTTGTGAAGGGAGCTTGTAACTCAGATCTTGGCTTGCATTTCAAAGCCAAAATTGAAGGAATGATGGCCTCCACCCGGAGTGTGGTGGAGGCTCCTTCTTTGGAAACTTTTAAACAGAGGCTGGATGACTATCTGTCATTTAAAGAATTCTGGGAATTATAATCCAAAAAATTAACTATATCAAGTGCTACAGTAAAAAAAAAATGTGTGTTTTACTAAATTTAAATCAGCACTCATTTGCACCAAAGAGGAAATGTGTGTATTGGAAATCACTTCATATTCTAGCCAGCATCTATATGTGCTGAAGCTTATGAGATCTGTTCCTTTACATGGCAAAAGTGATGTTTTTGAATAATGTTGATGACATCAAACCAAAAAAGCAAGGCCTTTCCAGTTTAAGGCTAACAATCCACATATTTTGTATAACCCTATGGTCTCATTTTTTTCCAGTATGGCATCAGTTAGGGATGATTTGTTAGGCATTCTGTGGCTTTCCTTGGGTTTTTTGAAGTTACTTCAAATGGGAAAGAAATTTCTTTTTTTGAAAGCTTTTATTAAAAGTAAAGTCTTTCATCTTTTACATCAACTCTAGGTGTATTGGCTAAAATTGAAAAACCTACAGCATCAAAGCGGTCTATACTATGCTCAAGAATGAGATAAATTATTATAATACTTTCAGTAAACAAAACATTTTTATTAGTCATATTATTTCTCTATCTGTTCTTTAATGGGATCAAGCCTATTTAATGGTGATATAGTGTATCTTAGCCTGGACCCGAAGAGCTTCAATATACATAAATAAGTGAAAGCTTAAATAGCAATCAGTAATGCTTCTGGGTGAATGATATGACTGGAAAGACATAAAGAACAACAAGGTCCATCATTGGACAAGGACAACTCTTGGTCTTGAATCACTGTTCATACCCTTTTCAGTTCCTAACAAGTATCTATCATTTACTAGTCATCCCCTGCCACACGTTGCTGTGGCCCAGTGTAGTTATCTGGAAAATAATGTAATGAGAAAGTTTTGCTTTCTAATATATGTAGCTTGTTTATGCTTGTGGGTAAACAATATTTCTTGCTGTTTCTTTGTCAGTGTTGATGTGCAGATTGTCTGGTTTGCCTACCTTGGGACATGGCAACATATCATTGTCCTTCTTTAGGGGTCCCTTTCAAATCTAGGATATTATATCTCTCTCTGTGTGTGAATCATACCTATTTATCTATATCTATGGCTGGATGGCTCTTTGTCAGGATGGCTTTGATTACATTTTCTTGTCCTGGTGAAGGGAGTTGGACTGGATGGCCTTAAGTATTTTCTGTTGGTCATCGAGGTTTTGTGTGGGAAGTTTGCCCCAATACTGCCATTGGTGGGGTTCAGAATGCTCTCTGATTGTAGGTGAACTATAAATCCCAGTAATTACAACTCCCAAATGTCAAAGTCTATTCCCCCCAAACTCCATCTGTGTTCATGTTTGGGCATATGGAATATCTGTGCCAAGTTTGGTCCAGATCCATCATTGTTTAAGTCCACAGTGCTCTCTGGATGTAGGTGAACTACAACTCCAAAACCAAAGGACACTACCCACCAAACCCTTCCAGTATTTTCTGTTGGTCATGGGAATCCTGTGTTCCACGTTTGGTTCAATTCTACCATTGGTGGAGTTCAGAATGCTCTTTGATTGTAGGTGAACTATAAATCCCAGCAACTACAACTCACAAATGGCAAAATCCATTTTTTTTAGTGAAGGACATACATTGGGTTGTTAGGTGTCTTGTGTCCAAATTTGGTGTCAATTTGTCCAGTGGTTTTTGAGTTCTGTTAATCCCACAAATGAACATTACATTTTTAGTTATATAGATTTATCCTGTCAGAAATATGCCCTGATTGTGTTGGAATATGTCATTAGAATTTATCTCCCAATTCCAAATATATATGCAGTTAAATATTTTATTAGTACTGGGCCAAGATCCTGCATGGAAGATACCGGTATGATGACACAGCTATAACCCATCTCCCAACCTACCTCCTTAAAACACACTTTAAAAGTGAAGTTGCAACACCAATTGAAGGAGTGCCCATGGGGTCAGTACTCACAATTTCACCCATCCACTTCTGACAAAATTTAACCTCTCTAAAAATTTCCTAAGTCCTCCAGCATGGATCTATGGTAACTTCTGGCATCTCCCACTACAGATAAACTTAGACTCTTCAGTCATTGGAGGAGGTCTTGCTTTCGGTTCCACCCCCGTCTCAAGCTGGTGGAACAAGAGAAAGGACCTTCTCTGTGGTCACCCCTCATCTCTGGAACTCCCTCCCTAAAGAACTAAATATAGCTCCTTCTCTCCTCACCTTTAACAAACAGCTTAAGACACACTTCTGCTCACTGGTTTACAGGGAGGAGGAAGAATAGATAATGACATTGCTATTATACCTCTGAGTAATATCTGCAATCTGTACTTGGGTCTTTTTGCCCAACTAGCTCAGTTGACATTTTGAGCAGTGATTAATTTATATGCCCCCAAGGAACTCTGTTGACTCTGGGAATTGATGTTTCTATTTTTATGTTTAATGTTTGTTTTATGTTTGTTTTATGTCTGATATAATAGGTTGTTTACATTTTATTTTAATTTACTAAGTTATAATTTGTTTTTATATGCTGTGGAGTTTAATTTTTGTTCTTATGTATCTATTAGTTGTTATGTTCAGGCATCAAATGTTTGCCCTTTTAGTGATTGGAAGCCACTCTGAGTCCTTTCGGGGAGATAGGGCGGAATATAAATAAAGTTTTAGTTTATTAATGAAAGACACTTAACAACTTATTTTAAACATTTTGCCCGGTATCTAGAAATAGATAGGTATGTAGGTTAATTTTAAAGTATTTAAAAACATTGAAAATCATTTCAATAGCCAAGAATAGGTCACTGAACTAAAAAGAAATGTTAACTGAAGATAACCTTCTTGGTTCCACTGGTTGCCCGTTCAATAACCAGAACAAGAACAAGTACCTCTTGGAACATGGGAAGATGAACATCATGTAACTTCAGAGTGACAAATGTGCATGCTACCCAGACATTGTGTGTCACTTTCTACAACTCCTGTTATCTCTAGTGAGCATAGCAAGTACTGGGAGTTGCAGTCTAATCACAGTTGGAGGGGCAGACTACCCACCTGACAAGTCCAATAGTATTTGAAAGGTCTATAACTCAACAGTGCTGTAACTTTACTGTCAATTAGCTACTGACCAAGAAGACCACAGCTTGGAATATTGGCACCTCTTGCCTCCTTCTCAATCCTCCGTATCTTGCCTTGGTGATTTACATGGTGGGCACACTGATCTAACGTTTCTCCTTCATTTTTGCAAAGAGGACAATGAGTCACATGGGAAAATCCTGGGAAGAAAAGCCAGCTGCATCAATGCCTTAAAGTGAGGTGACACTTAGCAGAACATGAAAAATTATCTTTCTACTTTTCTGTTATTATTGCAACATCCTCCTTCTTAAGGAATCAATCCAGGGAAGTAAAAAAATGTGAGATCAGAAAAGGGTGGGAGAACATAAACAGCTAGATAGTAGCAGCTGGGTATTATCACTAGCCTTTCCACACTGAACCAGATTGAAAACATTTAGATGGTTGTAAGTACAGAAATGACAAAGAGGTAATTAGAAGAGTAACTAGCAGCTTGCCAGGACACTTTAAAACTTCCAACACATGCTCATTACTGATGGACCTATAAAGTTAATTGTAGTAGTATTTTTATATAATAGTGAGTTTCAAAAATAACTGCCATACATCTTCCTTCAATCTGAGGTGAAGGCATTCTTCCAGTCTTTTGAGTTTAAGAGTAATATTAATACAATGAAAGTGTTTCTAGAGAAACTGCTTGTATACCAGGGTTATCTTTATGGTTGGTAAGAAATGGCCCAAGGCCATCTAGTTCTCCTCACTCCAACTTGTACCTCCACTACAGCCTCTCTCTTTAGGACATAATTCCTTACTAAGGGTGTATCTGCAGTGTAGAATTAATTCCAGTTGACACCACTTTAATTGTCTCAATGGTATGGAATCCTTCTTTAGAAATTTAAGTTTGGCAAGACATCAGCAATCTTTCGCTTTTAAGGTTAAAGACTTTGTAAAACTACAACTCCCATGATTTCACAGCCTTGAGCCACAGCTGTTAAACTGGTGTCAAACTGCATTCTTTCTACAGTGTAGATACAGCCTGTTTCTTCTCAATATGAGCAATGGATAATTTCAGCAAGGGTAATTTGCAAATTGGGAATTATTCTGTGAAAATTTCACAGAGACTTTTGTATAAAACATAGAAAATAACATTTTCCACATGGGAAAATAATATTTCAATGAAGACATTTTACACAGAATAAATAATCAAGTAGTGCTTTTTCTGTACAGCAATTAATATTTCTACATTTAAATATTATTTTGCATTATTTTCCAGCACAAAAATGCTGGCTCTATGCACAAAATAATCACCTGAGAATTTTGCACAGAATAAGTCCAGAACTGTGAAAATTGTTGTCAGACCAGGATTCCTTTCATCAGGGTTTCTCAACACTTGAAAAACATGTTTTCTTTTACAATTTTCAGAATACTTTTGGATATTTCTTCCATCCTTAAACCCTGCACAGCATCTATCCATGGAGTGCAGTTTATTATTGTAATAGGCTTTTGGGAACTGACTGTTTTTGAGGAAAACGCTTTCAGAAATAGTGCTGTTCAGTTTCTTGCCTTTTAAGGTATACATTTGAATTCCACTCATAGTTTAATTATACTTTATGGTTTGAATGCCTTTTTATCACTGATATAATCTGTATCTGTTTGAACTTTGTAAGCTGCCTTGAGTAACAGGGCTTAAAAACAAGGAATATAAATAAATAAAATTATAAAGATAGCAGCATTGGTCCTATTCAGACATGGAGCTATTTAAATTAGAGAAATAAGGGTATTGGACACAATAGGTTTTCTCTTTTCTTATGCACTCATAGGGAATCATAGAACCATAGAGCTACAAGAGTTTGCCAGGACCATCTAATCCAACTCTCTGCCATGCAAAAACACACAATATCATAGACTCATAGAATAATAATAAAATAATAATATAATTGGGCCATCTAGTCCAACCCCCTGCCATGCAAGAAAAGCACAATAAAAGGAAAAGCACATATCAAAGCACTCCTGACAGATTGCCATCCTGGTTTGTTTGTTTGTTTGTTTTTGTTTATAGACCTCCAGAGAAATCTGCTTCATGAATGAAGGCTCTTCAAATAATTCAGAATGCTAGAAAACTAAAATGCCCAGTTATATAGAGAACCTCAATTAAATTTCTCCTCTTCAGTAATTTGACCTCCTAATAGCAAGTGACTGAAATGATGGATCATGGCACGACCAGCACACTTTTCCTTCTCATATGTTTGTTTCACTCCCCTCCTGAAGAACCTCAATAGGCTTTTGTATCCAACCAGGCACTTGCAATGCCTTTTCTGAAAAAGGAGAAATTGCAGGAAACATTGCACCACTCTCTGAGTTGTTGCCTACATATTTCTGTCAGTAAAATGTTTAGTGTGGGGATTCTTACACTTTTTAAGCAGAGGGCCGGTTCACGGTCCCTCAGACTGTTGAGGTGGTGTAGACTACAGTTTTGGGACACCTGGTCTAGTGGCATCTGGTGGCTCCCAGATGAGTGAAGAGGGTTTCTTAAATGCAGTTGAAATCCAGACACTTCCATCCAACATCCACGCTTTCTTGGGTGGGTGGGGGGGCATATCCAGATGCTCTTCAGGGCCTTCCAGCAGGACACCCAAAAGCAAAACAACCCCCCCTCCACCTGAAAAACCTTTGAAAAAGAAAATAAATTACCCAACCATCATTTTCCCTTTTCTGGAGCTCTCCTGGTATATAGATATAGTATGCCAGGAGAAGGGGGCAAGAGTGATCCCCCCCTTCTCCTGGCATGTCATTTCTTCATGCCAAGAGAGCTCCAGAGAAGTGGGAATGGCGATCAGGTAAGTTATTTTTAAGGCTAATATGGGGGGGTGGGGGTGGTGGTATTTATTTATTTATTTCACTTACTTATACCCCGCCCTTCTCACCCCGGGAGGGACTCAGGGCGGCTTACAGTGGGGGCACAATTAGATGCCCAAGTCAATTGACAAGTAATACAAAATACAAAACAATTCAACAATTAATTAAAACATCAATACATAATAAAATAATAAACAATCTCACGCTAAAACAATCTCATGCTCAGGGGTTCAGAGTCCATATTTCATTCCATTCCATTTGTCCTTGTCTATCGTCAGATCCTTAGTTTAGTTATCAGAATGACCAAAGGCTCGGTCCCACACCCAGGTCTTCAGTTTTTTCCTAAACGCCAGAAGGGAAGTTGCCAATCTAATCTCCCCGGGGAGTGAGTTCCACAGGTGGGGGGCCACCACTGAGAAGGCCCTGCTCCTCGTCCCCGCCAGCCTCACTTGTGACAGTGGCGGGGTCGAGAGCAGGGCCTCCCCAGAGGATCTTAAACTTCGAGATGGGATGTAGAGGGAGATCCGTTCGGACAAATACACTGGGCCGGAACCGTATAGGGTTTTGTAGGTCAAAACCAGCACTTTGAATTGTGCTCAGAATTGGATCGGCAGCCAGTGGAGCTGACGCAACAGGGGGGTGGTATGCTCCCTGTACGCCGCTCCAGTGAGCAATCTGGCTGCTTCTCGCTGGACTAGTTGAAGTTTCTGAGCAGTCTTCAAAGGCAACCCCACGTAGAGTGCGTTGCAGTAATCCAACCGGGATGTGACAAGAGCGTGGACCACCGTGGCCAGATCTGACTTCCCAAGGTACGGGTGCAACTGGCGCACAAGTTTTAATTGTGCAAAAGCTCTCCCGGCCACCGCTGAGACCTGGGGTTCCAGGCTCAGCGATGAGTCCAGGATCACTCCCAAGCTGCGAACCTGCATCTTCAGGGGGAGTGTAACCCCGTCTAACACAGGCTGTAACCCTATACCCTGTTCGGCCTTACGACTGACCAGTAGGACCTCTGTCTTGTCTGGATTCAATTTCAATTTGTTAGCTCTCATCCAGTCCGATACAGCAGCTAAACACCGGTTCAAGGTCTGGACAGCCTCCTTGGTGACAGGTGAGAAGGAGTGACAGATTTGGACGTCATCTGCATAGAGGTAACATCTTAGTCCGAAACTCCGAATGATCTCTCCCAGCGGCTTCATGTAGATGTTAAATAACATCGGGGACAGGATTGAACCCTGTGGGACTCCACACAGCAACGGTTGCGGAGCCGAACAGGAGTCACCCAATAACACCTTCTGGGTCCGTCCCTCAAGGAAGGATCGGAGCCACCGCAGAGCAGTGCCTCCGAGCCCCATGTCCATGAGGCGCCCCAGAAGGATACCGTGATCGACGGTATCGAAGGCCGCTGAGAGGTCCAGCAGAACTAACAGGGACACACTCCCCCTGTCCAGTTCCCTGCGTAGATCATCTACCAAGGCGACCAAGGCTGTCTCAGTTCCATGTCCCGGCCTAAAGCCAGACTGTGCCGGGTCTAGATAATCAGTGTCTACCAGAAACCCCTGGAGTTGTGTTGCCACCACATGTTCCATGACCTTGCTCAAATAGGGGAGATTGGAAACTGGCCGATAGTTGTCAAATTGAGTGGGATCCAGTGATGGTTTCTTCAACAGCGGTTTTATAATAGCTTGTTTTAAGCTCGCTGGAAATTTTCCTTCCTGTAAGGAGGTATTAACCATCACCTTCACCCACTCTGCCAAACCCCCTCTGGCTTCCTTGATCAGCCAGGAAGGGCAGAGGTCTAGGATGCACGTGGTAGGTCGCACCTCTCCAAGGATCCTGTCCACATCCTCAGGGTGGCTATCTTGTGTTTGTTGGGCTTCAGCAGCTCAAGAAACCTGAGACAGCTGTGTAGATAGGCACCAGAAGTCATACAACACAATTCCCAGTCCCCATTTACACAGCAAAAGCAACTGGAAAGACCTAGGTCTTCTGAAAGTCCTGGGTCTTTCCAGCAGGGTTTTCCTGCTTTGTGCCAATTTAATTTGTGTTTACTTGAGGCATCGTTTGGATGCCCCAGGGAAAATGCAGGAGGCTGTGTAGTTTGGGTGCTGTCTAGATGCACCCTGGTCTAGCTTTAAAATTTTAAAATAATTGTTCCAGAGGCTGAACCTAAAATGGAGATAACATTCAACATTTTGGACAGCTATATTAAAGTTCAGGGTTGATTCACTGCCCTATTATCATGGCAGCCACCAACCACCATAAGACATGCCAATTGCCATTGAAAATGGAGGATTCTTGGAGCTTTTAATGCTCTGTTTCAAACTAGGAGAGTTTATAAAATTTACATTTTGCACTATGATTCCTAGAATCTCATAGCTAGGAGTTTGGACTATAGATTTCTCCTTCCTGGGAAGTAATGGGAGAAGGAAATGAAGGCTGAGATCATGGTAGAGTCTAATGCTATTTTGAGAGGAACAAGCAGACAATAATAAAATGGGACATGTGAGGCAGAATCATGATGACTTATCATGTAAATTATAGTAGCACATTGAGGGTGCACTATTTGCTACCAAGCATGGGTTCGAATGCACAAAGGCAAGAGAAACTGGATATTACTTGGTAGACTACTCAGAAGATAATGTCACAGTCAAAAGCTAAAAAGAAGAGAAAAGAACAAGGAAATAGTTTGAATTATACTAAAGTGCCCATTCTAGGTCAGTATCAAATCATGCCTTTGTATAGAGACAGGTTGGACAAAACAAAATGATAACTGGCTGAATGATCACTTGAAAAACAAAGGGGAGTTAATGTTAAATGGAGCAGGCAGGCTTTCAGGAGAGGCATTTTATCCTTACAAATAAATAAACAAATAAATCACTAAATGTGTTGTCCAGAGATCCTAGAGTGGTTGTGGTCACAAAAACAGCCTTGAGGGACTGCATGAAGCCCCAGAGCCATATACTGTCATCCCTTCCAGTTTAATGGCTTAAACACTATACCAAACAAAAGATTCCAAGGGGACATTATCAAAATTTAATAATTTTATTGTGTCGGAAGCTACATGAATAATGAGGATTTATGAGTCTTATTCAAATAGCTGAACAGTATGCTGCAGCTACTGCTATAAACTTACTAGAACTGATCTGAGACCTGTAATGATAATGAGTAAAATTACCTTACAACATAGCAAAATGTTCTCCTTCCCTCTCTCTCTAAACTAGTAGGCTTCCATGAGAAACAACGACCTTCTTGACAGGGTCAAGAGAAGCTTTTTAAAATAAGTTGGATGTGCTGGACAAATCCGAAGTTCTGGCCACCATCTGTTCACCCATTATTGTAGTGAGTATATATAATTGATTTCCTGTACCATATGCTTCCTATCACCGCTCTAAGAGACCAAGCACAATTATGTCACAAAGATTAAAGAAACAGCAGTGGCTACCTTCTTTGCACAGTGAATCAGAGAATAATGGGAGAGATTGCGAATAACACCATGTAATGTCTTGAGCAATGACAACTTCTCTCAATATGCCTTTAATAAGAAGTAGTGTCTTTGTGCATTTCAGATCGAAAGAAAACACATGCATACTCACATGCATGGCCTAAACAATTTTCTTGCTTTGGATTTTAAAATAAAAGGATTTGTCAAACTTCAGAGAAGGAGCACTGGACTTAAAGCCCACTTGTCTGAGGCTGGTTCTGGCAGCTGACATCCTTTAACCTTGTACGTTTGACTAGGATACAACTCAAAGGCTGTCACATGATCCATCACATATGCATAGAATGGGCATGCAGGGGAGTGGGGGAAGGGGAGCAGGCAAGCAAGTGGGCAACTGCAGTGGAGGAGTGGGTAAGCAAGTGACGTGCCATAGGTTCGCCACCATTGGTCTAAAGCAGGGGTTCTCAAACTGCTCTGTGAGTGATAGTGAGGGGCTCTGTAGCACCATGCTATTTCCTACCTCTTCTTTTCTCTTCCTCCTCCTCCTGAGAAATACAGAAGTTTGGGACTGCCAAAACAGCAGCAGCAGCAACAGCAGTGTTCTCGCAGGACACTCCCCCCTCCTGGTCCCATCACCACCCAGACTCTTTTTCTCGCCACCCAGACTCTTCCCCCCCCCACCACCTTCTTTGCTTTCAAAACCCCATTTCCCTCCCACCACTTAGGGAGTACCTTGATTAAGATTTCCCTGCATGACAGAAGGGAGTTGAATTGGATGACCTATGGGAGTCTGCTATTATTATTAGTAGTAGTAGGAGGAGGAGAAGGAGGAGTAGAAGTAGTAGTACTATTATTGCAAAGGCTGGATGGCAATCTGCTAGGGGTGCTTTGACTGTGCTTTTCTTGCATGGCAGAAGGAGGTTGGGCTGGATAGCCCCTGGGGTTTCTGTTGTTGTTGTTATTATTATTATTATTATTATTATTATTATTATTATTATTTTCAAAGGCTAGATGGTCATCTGTTGAGGGTGCTTGGTTGTGCTTTTCCTGCGTGGTAGAAGGGGACTGGATGTCCCCTGGGGTCTTCCTCTGAAATATTGTTTCAAATGAGATATGTGCAATGTGCATAGCAATTTATGCATGGCCTTTTTCCAATTAGATCACACAAACACTCTCCATTCATCTATCTACCCATTCCCAATAATATATACACACACATTTCTTGGGACTCCATGAGACATTTTTGCTTCAAAAAGGGCTCCCAAAAAATTGGGAACCCCTGCTCTAAAGCATCTGGTATTCATTTGCAGTTTCCCATCCCAGTACTCAGAAGGGCTGACACTGCTCAGCTCCAAGATCAACATGATCTTTTGCCTTTTACTGATCTTGACCATATTGCTGATAACTGAGTGCAGGAGGATTGTAATATATTTAGGTGTGTTCAGATCAAAGAAAACTGAACTGGAGGCCAGGTTATAGAATGGCAGATACTAACTTCTCCAACCTTGTTCCTAAGATGCCTGCCAAATAGGCATTGCATAAGGAGGCAGAGAGCAGTAGGCAGGATAAGGATGCTAACTTTCAAACCATCACTGCTAGGAAGGCCAAACATAACAGTGAAGGCCAAATATTTAGGCATGTCAGTCATCTGACTGTATATTCACGTATTAGTGTGGAAATCCCCAGAAAGCTTTGTGGGAGGTTCTGCTTTGATCCTAGCAGCACCTGTCCAGTCTGTTGGCGTTTTGCTGTTGCTGGTAATGCTTTCAGAGGGAAAAGCTCACCTGAAGCTTTACCATGTCATTATGAAAGTAAATCCTTCTTTCAGTGTTTTGAAGGCTGGGTGGGCGTGAGACAGAAAGGAGAGATGAGTGCTATGAAAAGGGGGCAAGGAGGAAGAAGGTGAACCAGGGGTGGAGTGGCAAATGAAGGTTTTCTTTCGGATGTATCTGTCTAGGAGGATGTTTATTAAGGGTTTTCAACTTTTCAAAGACTGGTTCTTCCTTTCTAAACTACCCCCTCTCCTAGTCAGTTAGCTTTGGTTTAATATTTACTCTGTCATTGTGTGTACTGACACAATATTCATACCCTCCTGCTTGTCCACTGAGGACTTCAGCCAGCAGAAGTATTCTGCTTCTGCCACAACCTTACTTTCTTGACTTGAATAAACATGAGTCTCCAAGATGAGTCTGCACTGTTGTTTGAAGCACCTAACATTTTTTTCTTATTCTTAATTATTTCTTCTCTATAGGGTGACCTAATTAAACACACTTCTGTTTGATGTCAAAGGTTTAATTTTTATTTTAAAAAATCAGTTAATCTTTTATTTTTTCTATAGGATTCTTCTGGTTTTTCCCCCTTTGCTATCATTTTCTTTAACAAGTCAATCAACTAAAACAAAGCCTGCATTTTTGAATTCTAAATCACACACAAACTTTAAAGATGTTGTTTATTTAGTGCTGACAGAAGCAGTCATTTATCCTAATTTACCTTCTGTATATGTTTTTATTAGCACTGTGAGAGCATGCAAAATCCAAGTGGGATGACAAGCTCTATTCCCTTCCTTTCTTCCTTTCCTTTTTTCTCCCTCCCTCCCTCCCTCCCTCCCTCCTTTTTTTTTTTTTTTTTTTTTGGTTTGGTTCTCTTCCTGACTCTTTGAGTTCATAAATATCTTACTGGAAAACTCAGGAAATTTCCTATGTCATTTTTGGGTACATCTGGAAAAGTTTTGTCCTATAGCTCCAGGCCTGTCCGTATTTGGAACAAAGGATAACACTGAAGTAAACTCAAAGCTGCTGAAAGGAACATTAATCTTATCTATCACCCCAGCCAGCAAGGCCTGACAAGAACAGAAGCACAGTGCTAGGCAACCACACACTTTGCATGACTTCATGGAGTGCAGAGATCAACATGTATGTTGATGAGGTGAGAGAAGGTGATTGCAGTGGTAGTGTATTGAGGATAGTGGTGATAGAGAATATGTAAAGCAATCACCTGGCCTTTCTTGATATAACTGGGTGTAGGGCAAGTATATTATCTCACAGAACATTCTGACTCAGAAGTAATTAGGAAATCTGGCTTTCAATCCTTCCTCATATCTGTGTATTCATACATTATGATATAGCTTTTCCACTTTTCAATGGACTTAAGGTGCATCTAAACTGTCGAATCCAAGACAGAATGCTAGAGAGCAATGTAACCAAAATAAATGTAATCAACATGGATATTATCTTATATATTCTGTGGTGTCTATGTTCTAGAAATGTTTTGGTTTTGTTTTTCATTTCAAATTATCCATTCCAGGTTTTTTTTTTAAAAAAACAAACAGAAAAACAACACATTATTTAAAACTTGTTCAGTCAATATTGTTCAGTCAATAGCTTCTAAGGCAGAACCAAAATCAACAATAGGTGATGATCTCACATTATCTAATAGTTGGAAGGGGTCACAAGAGGCAGTTTAGTCCAACTTTCTTCCATGCATGAATAAACAACTCTAACCCAAACTCTCTTTAAAGATTTCCAAAGAAGGAGAGTCCACCACTCTCTGATTATAGTGGCAAACTGTTGTTATGGGGGGGGGGGGGGATCTTAATGTGTAGGTAGCATCTCAATATTTTATTTCATGGCTCTTGTTCCAGATCCTGGAATACAAGAAGACAAGCTAAACCCATCTTCTACATTGTTTTTGTTGTTTATTTGTTCACTCACTTCTGACTCTTTGTGACCTCCCTGACCAGCCCACACCAGAGCTCCCTATTGGCCGTTGCCACCCACAGCTCCTTCAAGGTCTAGTCGCTTGAATTATAACATCCATCCATCTTGCCCTTTTCCCTTGTCCCTTACACTTTCCCCAGCATCATTATCTTCTCCAAGCTTTCATGTCTTCACATTATGTGGCCAAAGTACTTCATCTTTGCCTCTAATATCCTTCCTTGCAGTGAGCAGTCGGCCATTATTTCCTGGAATATGGACTGGTTGGATCTTCTTGCAGTCCAAGGCACTCTCAGAATATATCTGTTTGTCAGAAATAGATGTAATTTGCAGATATAGAAGAACTTTAGGAAAGGAAAATGCCTGCCAGGTTTCAGACAAATAAGTACAGGGCTTCATGTGCTACATGTCTTTAAATACTATTTTTATATAAAGCTGCCAACAACATTTTTGTTTTGTTTTTGTTTTTGGCAGAACTGCAAGAGATTTGGCAGATTTGGAAGAAAATATTTGGGAAAGGGGTGATTAAATGGCTAATACTATATTCAAGAATTCAAGCACAGAAAGACTAAGGGATAAAAACAAGGAATTAAAAAGATTTGTACAATACAGGAAAAAATATTGAAAGATAACTTGTTTTGTTTTGTTTTGTTTTTTTTCGTCGTGTCAGGAGAAACTTCAAGTCACTTCTGGTGTGAGAGAATTAGCCGTCTGAAAGGACGTTGCCCAGGGGACGTCCGGACGATTTGATGTTTTTATCATCCTTGTGGGAGGCTTCTCTCATGTCCCCGCATGAGGAACTGGAGATGATAGAGGGAGCTCATCCGCCTCTCCCCACATTCGAACCTGCGACCTGTCGGTCTTCAATCCTGCTGGCACAGGGGTTTAACCCACTGCGCCACCGGGAGCTGAGACTGCAGGAATTAGGAGGGGAATCATCTACTATGGAAGATAACAGTGTAGAGGAAAGGAATTGAATCATGAATGAGAAAGAAAAAATATTAAAATAAACAAAATGATTGATTGTGCAGCATAGAACAGTCAGCAAAGGAAAGTGTAAACCCAAGACTACAGTTTGACCTTCCTCAGTTAAGTCTGCACCTATATAGCACTCAATACATTAACGAAGTGCATAGTGGCTTTTGTGTTTTGTCAATGGTGAAAACGTTGAGGAGTCTGGAGCAGCATTACACAATTAAGTTCTGTTTGAAACTCAGACAATCTAGTTCTGAAACATTGCAGTTGTTGAGTACAGATTATGGGGCTGTTTTTTTGTCATCAGCCCAAGTTTCAGTTGGCACAAAGCATTCAAGCACAGAAGGAAAGCATTGAGAATGAACAGTGTATAGGCCTGGGTTGTTGTAGATTTTTCCGGGCTATATGGCCATGTTCTGGAGGCAATTTTTCTCCTGACATTTCGCCTGCATCTATGGCAAGCACCCTCAGAGGTAGTGAGGTCTGTTGGAAGTAGGAAAAATGGAGTTATATATCTGTGGAATGACCAGGGTGAGACAAAGGACTTTTGTCTGCTGGGGCTAGCTGTGAATGTGTTCAGCTGATCACCTTGATTAGCATTCAATGACTTGGAAGTGCCTGGGGGAATCTTTTGTTGAGAGTGATTTTATGTGCCTGTTTGTTTCCCCTCTGTTGTTTTGCTGTTGTAATTTTTGAGTTTTTTAATACTGGTACCCAGATTTTGTTCATTTTCATGGTTTCTTCCTTTCTGTTGAAATTGTCCACATGCTTGTGGATTTCAATGGCTTCTCTGTGTAGTCTGACATGGTGGTTGTGAGAGTGGTTCAGCACTTCTGTGTTCTCAAATAATATGCTGTGTCCAGTTTGCTTCATCAGGTGCTCTGCTATGGCTGATTTATCTGGCTGGAGTAGTTTGCAGTGCCTTTCATGTTCCTTGATGCGTGTCTGGGCGCTGCATTTGGTGGTCCCTATGTAGACTTGTCCACAGCTGCATGGTACACGGTAGACTCCTGCAGAGGTGAGAGGATCCCTCTTGTCCTTTGCTGAACGTAGCATTTGTTGGATTTTCTTGGTGGGTCTGTAAGTGGTTTGTATGTTGTGTTTCCTCATCAGTTTCCCTATGCGGTCAGTGGTTCCCTTGATGTATGGCAAGAACACTTTTCCTTTGGGTGGATAGGGCGTCATTCAACTTCAAAAATTGAGAACAATGTTGGCGCTGGGCTTAGCACAGTGGACTAAACCGCTAAGTTGCCGAAAATCCTGCCAGTCAAAATTTATTTATTTATTTATTTATTTATTTATTTACTGTATTTCTATCTCGCCTTTCTTAGCCCAAAGGTGGCTCAGGTTGGAAGTTCAAGCCCGGGCCAGGGTGAGCACCAACTCCCTGCCCACTTTGCAGATTGAAAACAGAAATGTGGGTAGATTAATAGGTACCGCTTTAAAGGAGAGAGGTAATAAAAGACACCCATAAGGACATGCTGGTGATTTGAGAATGTCTAAGAGCAACCAAGCTCCTTGGCATAGAAGATGGAGCGACAGCATCCCCTTCCCCTCCCCATGGCCGGAATTGAGCGTAGCCTCCAGATGCCAGAAATGAGGAAGATGGAAAAAGCCTTTCCCTCTGCTTATGTATTGTCTGCCCTTGTTAATTGTTTTCTGTATATGTGTTCTGTAATCCACCCTGAGTCCCCTTGGGGAGATAGAATGGAATATAAATGATGATGATGATGATGATTATTATTATTATTATTACTATTGCAGCTTGTGTGGAGGCTATTCTGGATGAGGACTTATGTTTGAATGTGTGGTTAATTGCAGAGGAGGTAGGACTATCCAAAATGGCTGTCCACTATTCCAGAAGATTTGTACATGAGAAAAATTATGCAAAATTGGTCCAGAAGAATCTGTCTAATGAACAAAAGGACAACTATGTGATGGTTTCTCAGGCACTCTTGAATGTGTTACAAGTGAGCCTGATTTTCTGCAGTAAGTGATAACTAGACATGGAACTTGAGTTTTTGATTATGATCCCTCAACCAAAAGGTGCAATTCAGAGTGGCACACTTCCCAGTCACCTCAACCAAAGTTGGTCCGAAGGAACAAATCTATACTCATTATTTTTAGTTCAAATAGAGATGTTCGCCAGGATAGATAAAGACAGATTAGGATGGTTGGGACACTTAAGCAGGAAAAAAAAACTAGACTTGTGGCATAGAAATAAAATCAATGAATAAATACAAAAAAATTTCAATAGAAACACAAATACCATTGTGTTTGAATCTATTTTCAGTCCTGAAGTGAGACTAACACTGATCCAAGGCAATGAACATAATAAATGAAATATTAGATGATTCAGGAAGTGACTAGTCAATCAAAACAAAAAGAATCGAACTACCCATATATACTCGAGTATAAGCTGAGCCAAATATAAGCTGAGGCACCTAATTTTACCACCAAAAACTGGCAAAATTTATTGACTTGAGTATAAGCCAAGGATGGAAAATGCAGCAGCTACTGGTAAATTTCAAAATAAAAATAAATACCAATAAAATTACCTAAGGCATCAGTAGGGTAAATGTTTTTGAATATTTACATAAAACTGCAATTTAAGATAAGACTGTCTAACTCTGATTAAATCACTATTCTAACCTTCTTCAATGTAAACTTGCTTATGTATCCTTCCAATAATCACCACAGTTTATTTTAACTGTACTTTTTGGGGGAAATGCAGTGTGTATATGAATAAAGAAACATGGGAAAGACTGGCACCAAGAGAGGAGCAGAGGAAGGCATGTGCTTCACCAAGAGAGGATGAGAGGAAGGCATGTTCTGCATGAGAAAAGAAAAGAAGAATGATATCATTTCTTTCTCATTGTACATTATGGACTGCCACTAACAGGGATGGTGAGCTGTGTAAGAGAGAAGGAGAGGAAGGAGAGCTGAGTTGCTGTGCAGAGAAGTGAGGGTCTTGGCTGAAAGGCATGAGGCTGAAAGAAGCCCTTCTTTCAGTCCCATGCCTTCCAGCCAGGACCCACACCTGAGTATAAGCCAAGGGAGGCTTTTTCAGCCTTAAAAAAGGGCTGAAAAAACTAGGTTTATACTTGAGTATATACAGTATAGCTTTTCCTTTATGCAATAGGCTCCAAGACAGTGGGAAACTTGAAGCAATTTTACCAGTTGAACCATTGATAACTTAGCTCTGTTGCCCCATGTGCCACTCTGTCATGGTGACACTTTCCCCATCATACAAGGGAAGCGTTGCTTTCACCCCAGTTGGGGGCAAGGCCTCAGCTGGAAGTCACACAATGCTGTGTGATGGTCAGTGTGAGGCTCCGAAGAAAATGTGTCCTGAAAGCATCCTAGGATACTAAAATCTCCTCATGTGATGAAGTCGTGAGATAAACTCAAGCACCCTAGAATCCTTGCCATTTATATACAGATGCCTTTGTGAAAGGAGTGGGCACAAAACCATGGAACTCATACCTAAAGTTTATTTAGTTGTGGTCAGTAACAGATGCTCAATCACAGAAACTACTGAGATGGATTCACCATAGGTTGCTATAAGCTGGAAATGACTTGAAGGCACATAGCAACAAATTAGCTATCTTAATAGGAACACTTGCCATTCATACAATACCATGAAAAATTGCATTAACTTGACTTACATAGATACATCATTAGTATCACAACTCTATGGTAGAGCATAGTTGGCCCATGCACAAAATACCACTTTCAATTGTGGGTTCCCTTATTTTTAAAGGGATTTCCAAGAGCACAATTAAGAGAAGTCCTTTGAAGCCCAGGAGTAGGGACCAAATTTGGTGTCTTATTGACTGCCTTTGCATTGGATGTACATGATCAGGGGACAAGAAGCAAACTGAAGAAGCCAAATGTTACTAGGAACTCAACAGATGTGGGGCAGAAGGAGAATTTGATTCTTTTCTTTCCTATGCATGCCAATGAACATTGCTTCCCTATGAGTACCAATGAAAAGTGCTTTGCAGCTGGAATTTGAATGATGAAATCATTTCACCGACCCTTCGATAAAACCTTCATTAGTCCCAGTGAGGCACCATTAGATCAGTTGTGTCTCTGGATGATATTGGATTACAACTCCCAGAACTATGAAATTTGAACTACAGCAATGCAATAGGTGCCTAGAAAAAGTGTATAATTAGGATTTTGGGGGTGTATCCTTTTCTAATTGTCAGGCAAATGGAATTTTAAGGGGTTACTGTTTCACAACTTGGAGTTGCATACAGACATGTAAGCAATTTTCTTTTCTTTTTCATAATCCTTTTCAAATTTTTTATTTGCTCATTTTAGAACACTCCCCATGTCTCAATAGAGTTTAATTAGCTCAGCCCATTCATGTCTGATATGAATGATATGCATGCAAACACTGATAAAACACTGCCAAAACACCCAATCTTATGATCATATACAATTACAACAATTATTTTTATTTGGTTTGAATTGATTACATTTGATTTTTGAGTGGAATTTTTCACATTGCACAATGCACACTCCCTAATTATATAATTATACCCAGAATTTTTATTTGATGTGATTATACTTGATAATTTGATGTTTGAGGGTGGTGCACTCTCCTTCCAAATGGATCTTAATGTAATTTCACCCAACCCACTCGTATCAGTCACATCAACAGTGTTTGATATGTTTTATCAGCATGCATATTTATTTAATTAAGGTGTTTATTTATCATTTCTCTGTCCACCAGGATTCAGAACCATAATGCTATATAAAAATATAGTCTTGGTTACCTACTAGAGACTGAGCAAAGAGAAAGTAAGCCTGGGTTGCCTTCAGAGGCAGTTCTATAACCAAGGTGCTACTACAAAGAAAGCCCTATATATGCTCTATATCCTAGCCTTTGGAAGTACTGGTTGTATAAGACAGATATTTGCAGAGCTGATTAGTGAACCAGTAAACAAAGCATTGCTACAAGAATGCCAAAAGGAGGCACTGGAGTATACCAGACAACAGATGCATTATGCACCATCTTCTGATCACTTAAGAGCGTTACCACTTATAGTAGATTACAATAGGTCAATCAGGTGGTTGATATGGCATAACGCATTGTTTCCAAATCTGACTTCCATAAATTAAAATTCATTTTTTATTTCATTTTTCTCCTTTTAGGCAGAAGCTGAGCAAAGGCTCTAATGTCCATGAAAGCCAGCTGATTTTCTAAGACAATCCTGTGTCCAAAAGCAGCTCCAAATGATGAAAATCACCTTTTGGATAGAATGCAACCCCACAGCACAAGGAAATGCAATATGAAGTTTACACTGTGCATTGGTTAAACAGAAAATAATAAGATGATGGCATCAACAATCCTAATTTTAGTGTTCTGAGACACTTCAGAATTACATCTAGTTCCTTCATAGCTCCCCTTTCAAGTCCTAGTCTTCTGATTTCTTGACACCAGTCTCCATTCTGATTAATGACTGAGTATGGAAAATCTTGAACTATTTCTATGTCATCCAATTTAAAATTATGTAAATCCTCTGTGGTCATGATTTTTTGTTTTCTTATTGTTTTTTTCCCATGGTCTATCTAGTCCAACTCGCTGCCAAGAAGCAGGAAAATTGCATTCAAAGCACCCCTGGCAGATGGCCATCCAGCCTCTGTTCAAAAGCCCTCAAAGAAGGAGCTTCCACCACACTCTCTTTCCTGCAGTTTGAAGCCATTGTTTTGTGTCCTAGTCTCCAGGGTGGCAGAAAACAAGTTTGCACCCTCCTCCCTATGACTTTGCCTCACATATTTATATATGGCTATCATGTCTCCTCTCAGCCTTCTTTTTCTGAAGGCTAAACATGCCCAGCTCTTTAGGTCACTCCTCATAGGGCTTGTTCTCCAGACCATTGATCATTTTAGTTGCCCTCCTCTGGACACATTCCAGCTTGTCAACATCTCTCTTCAATTGCAGAATTGGACATAGTATTCCAGGTGTGGTTTGACCAAGGCAGAATAGAGGGGTAGCATGGCTTTCCAAGATCTAGACAATTATACTCCTATTTATGCAGACCAAAATCACATTGGCTTATTAAGCCACCACATGGCATTGTTGGCTCATGTTTAACTTGTTATCCACGAGGACTCCAAGATCTTTTCCACACATACTGCTGTTAAGCCAGGCATCGTCCCCCATTCTGTATCTTTGCATGTCATTTTTTCTGCCTAAGTGGAGTATCTTGCATTTGTCCCTGTTGAACTTCATTTTGTTAGTTTTGGCCCATTTCTCTAATCTGTTCAGATAGTTTTGAATTCTGCTCCTGTCTTCTGGGGTATTAGC
Source organism: Anolis sagrei (assembly GCF_037176765.1). NCBI lineage: Eukaryota > Metazoa > Chordata > Lepidosauria > Squamata > Anolidae > Anolis > Anolis sagrei. The sequence continues at coordinate 59,414,726 of NC_090022.1, read as the reverse complement.
TATCCCTCCCAATTTGGTTTCATCTGCAAACTTGATGATCCTGCCTTCTAACCCTTCATCTAAGTCACTGATAAAGATGTTAAACAGAACCAGGCCCAGGACGGGACCCTGCGGCACTCCGCTCGTCACTTCTTTCCAGGATGAAGAGGAAATATTGGTGAGTACCCTTTGGGTTAATTTGCTTAACCAATTACAGATCCACCTCACCATAGTTTTGCCTAGCCTACATTTGACTAGTTTGTTTGCCAGAAGGTCATGGGGGACCTTGTCAAAGGCCTTATTGAAATCCAGATGCAACTTTGAATCTTCCTTTGCATTTTCTTCCTTGACTTTCTTCAGAAATCCAAGTCTTTTTTGTTTTCTGCTAGTCATATAGAGTCATCTGCATATATTAGATTATTGGTGTCCCTTCCTCCAACTTTCATGCCTCCTTCTTCCATGTCTAATTCTGCTTTATATATTTTTGCCATACAAATCAAACAGAAAGTTTGATAACATGCAGTCAGCTTAAGCAATGAGAAACCATCCCATTTCTCTGTGTTATGTATTCTGGGAATTTATTTCATTGAAAAAAATATTTAGATTGAATACATGTTTTTAGAAGGATCTTACAAACTATTACTATAAGCACCTGACTGAAATTAATCTTGGTACTTTTCTTTTCTTTTTTTCTTTTTTTACTTGTAACAATCCTGTCATCCAGTACAGACCACTGCTGAAAGAAACTGGATTTGAAACATGGATTAGTAGTGTATTACAATGTTTCAACTACATAAACCAATAACATAACGTAAGATCACTGAATATTATCATGTGGACCTTTGAAGCCCTTAACATAATTTTATTGTATGCCATATAAAAATAAGAGTGACCTCTTGTGGTCAGCTGAAAGCATCTCAATTCCATCCTTTCGTATGAAACAATCTTACATAAAAATAAATGTATGCTATCCTTTGATGTTGTAACATCATATTTCCAATTCTAGATATTGTGTGCATGAGAAATGAAAGAGATTAATAGTATTATAATCATTACTTAACTGATAAATTAACCCCTAAAAAGCTCTTGCCTTCTGTTACTTGGGTGGATGTACTATATGTGTGAGTGATTATTCCATAGCCTCCCAAATCTTTCTTTGCTACAGATCTGTATTTAACACTCATTTTTGGAAGCTCAATACAGTTTTTAAAACTGATAAAAACAATATATTGGTTTTCTGCCTGGGAATCCAAAATTGTAGTAAAGCGAAACTCAAATATAGAAAATGCAGTGCATACCTCCTAACTAGTTTTATGTGGTGGGATTTGAGTTATGTATCAAAAAAAGATCAAAAGTGTATTCATTGACACAGATTATTGGTCATGACCTTTATAGCAGGCAAAAATCTTCCTCTAACCCAGTGTGGCCCAATGAAATTGGTAAATGAACAGTAAACTTCTAGGATAGAGGTAAGTAGTGGCTCTAGGGACCAATTTTCTGCCTGGGAACCCTTTAGTCACTCTTTGGACTGCCAAAAATATTTTGCCAAACAATTTTGGGCATGGGACAGGTGAGGAAAATATCTGATAATTAAATATTTTACTGTTACTGTGCGACCGAAACCCATAACCTCCAACTATTCTAAGTGGCACAATTCTGATTAATGCTTTGTCACCCAACTTTTCCAGCTACTTTTAAATTGTTCCAGTTTCTCTCTCCTCTTCTTACTTTTCCACTTTGTCCTCAGCTTACTTCCATTGGCACAAAGTGAGTTCAAAGTGAAAAAAAGTAGTTAATGCAGCAGGGGGAGAAAAACCTTACACTTCCCAGTAGGCTCAATCAAAGGCAAATGGCATCCATTTCTCCTAACTTGTCTCTTTCTTCTCGTTAATAGCTTTTGCATTATAATAAAATAAATAATAAATAAAGACATTAATGTGACTGCAAACTGATGTTGATTGGCCACACATGCCCCAGCTTTTCCTCTATAAAATGTTTGAGGATGTGGAAACCTATTTAAAAGATACATTTTCAGAGAGTCAATTCAATCTGTTTGAGGATGCCTGCCATAGATGTAGGAGAGAGAATGCTTCTAGAACATGGAAGAGAATGCTTCTAGAACATGTCCTTACAACCCAGAAAACTCACAGCAACTCAGTCTATCCCCAAAATGTGTAATCCAAGGAGAATAGACAGATGAATAGCTGTAAAAATACCCTTAGGCATCAAAGTGCGGCCTCAGGGCTGTGCTTTACTTAGCACTGCTTTTATTTCTCATGAAGTCCTTCCAGCCACTTGAAGGCTGAACTTCAGATGTCAAGGACTGGATCTGGTCAAACCCATCTATATGAAATTAGGAGAGGGGTAATTTTCACTCAGTTCTTTGCCAAAGTAGATCAGATTGCTACCCTTGCCACTGTTTTGTAGGATTTGAGAGGCAAAGGGAATTTCAGAGTGAATGGGAAATCTATGAAAAATATCCTTATCTACTCTGCCTTTCCTTTCCTATGTCAGATGTTTTTCACAGATAGAATGAGCCCTCTCATCCATGATTCTGACTGTAACCAATGGTATGTTATTCTGGATTCATTCAACATAGAAATGTCCTCCATGAAGTGAGAAAATATGTATCGAAATCATAGGAATAGCAAAATAAACTGAGGCAATCACAGCTATAGCCAGTTTCTTTCTCTTGAATTCATTTTTCAGTCCCACTGCTTCTTGGAAGACAGTTATAGATAATATTTCATATCAGTTGTTTTACAACATTTAAAAATAAAACACTCCAGATCTCAAGTGTGGTCCATTTAGCTTCACTGTCATTCACCATGAAAGAAATGAGTACTGAACCCATTATAAAATATAAACATGCACACCCAATAGCAGTCTCCAAAGCGGGAGGACAAACAGTAGCACACCCGATTTTGATGGATTTTCTGTTAGGATCCAAAGAAGAGTCAAACTGGAAAAGAAAATAGGTAATATAGAGCATATGAACATAAATGGCTAATTTCAGTGTCAGAGTGGTGCACTGGGTAAATATAGAAGGGATTTATTATAAAATTCTTTAGTGTTGTTGGCAACAGAAGCAAATTGCTGGGCAACCTTATATCACCAAAATCCAGGAAATAGCACAAACACCAAACCACGATATTTTCAATGACAATAATGAGAGAAGTATTGCCATTGGTTGGCATCACCACAAAAGGCGTATGTTGGCATGTTCAGGAGCCTGAATGATAAATTTGCTGCTCAACGTTTATAATTATTTAATCAAATCCAGATTGTAGAACCTGGAGGGACATCAGGCATCCTTGCAAAAAAGAATGAAAGAGAGAAGGGAATCCGTATCTTCGAAATGATGGGGCATATTGGTCCCCTGGGGGTGCCTTGCCACACATATAAGGCTGCTGCAGTGAGTCAGTGTTTTGTTTTCTTTCTCGGGGTGACCTTTATTGTTTAATGCATCAATGTGTGCTTAAGTGTTCATGCAAAAGACAAATGCTGGCAGTTCTTGACACATGCAGAAGGGCATCAAACTCAGGATTTCCATTTCCTTCCATGGAGCAGACTAAATAACCAGGAATGGCCTCATTTTTTAAAAAATAAACAGTTTGAATGCTGTATACCTAGTTAGGAAGAATCTAGCCATATTCTTCATAGATGACATGTTTAGATGTTATTACTGTAATAGGATATTACAGCATATTTTCTCGCCATCTATTAAAATATGCAGACACGTCACTTCAAGATATACATTATATATTTCATTTATAACATGAGAGCGTAGCCTATTTTTTATTTTCATATGTTGGGCTTATCGCCCTTGTGATACTCAACTTAGACATATATATATATATATATATATATATATATATATATATATTCATTTGTGGTATTTGTATGCTGCCCTTCTCAATCCTGAGGGGGGCTCAGGGTGGTTCATGGTGTTGCAACAAGTTATTATCATTCATAAAAACAGCATAAAACATCAAAAATGACCCTCCCCTAATAAAACATTAAACATTATTGAACACATCACATAAAATAACATCACATATCACACAGAGACATAGCCGTTGACCGTAAACAGTCCTGGGTCATTGCACTTTCAACTTTCACTTTAACTTTAAATATTCCTATGATGGGCTGAATGCTTGGTTCCACAGCCAGGTCTTTAGCTGTCTCCTAAAGGTCAGGAGGGACAGGGCTGACCTGATCTCACTTGGGAGGGAGTTCCACAGCCGTGGGGCCACCATTGAGAAGGCCCTGTCCTTCGTCCGCACCAGCTGCACCTGTGAGACCAGTGGAGCTGAGAGCAGGACCTTCTTGGATGATATTAATCTATGAACTGGTTCATAGAGGGAGATAAGTTTGGACAAGTAAGTTGGATCGGAGCGGTTTAAGGCTTTATAGGCTAAAGCCAGCACTTTGAATCATGCTCAGTAGCTAATAGGCAGCCAATTGAGTTGCCACAACAGAAGGGTTGTATGACGGATTCAACCAAATCATTTAAAATGTGTATACACACACACATATATATATTTGCTATTTGACAGTGGGTCCCCTTGGAAAAAAAGTAGGGTGCAATGCCTCCATAATAAACATGCCGAAGACTGAGCAGTGGAGGGTAATGTTTAGAAGCCATTCATATATTTCCTTATTTTCAAATCTTTGAGTTATGAAAAACACTGTGGAAAAACTTGCATAAGAATGCAGCTGATTATATGTGTGAAATATATATATATATCCCAAATATATATAATCAGCTCTGTTATAAAACACACATGCAAACACTGTCTTGAGCTCGGATTTTGTTAATTCAAATAGGAGTTAATTCATAGCATGTATAACATACAGCTCATGCCTCAGACAAGTCTATTCAATAATATGTTATGTATCCAAGTTAAACTAATTATCAAATGAATATATACTTGAAATGTTATCTTTCAGCCAGAGGGAATACAATCTGTTTTTTTAAACAAAATCTTTGCATCTGTTCATAATTAGCCACACACACATGCAATTACATATGCAGATAACTTAACCGTGGAGTACTTCACTCTTTAGGATGCTGTTGTTATTCAGAGATTATTTGTTAACTGTTCCATCTCTCTTATATGTAGAGTTTTGAAATGCTACTTTTACTCAAATATTTTAGTATTTTTAGTGCTTGTTGTAAGTTTAAGTGTTTTTCATGGAAATGTATTATTACAGGTGTGCTGAAGGGTAGGGAATGTCAAGTGTTTTTAATGCCTCCTTCCAGTACTTGAAACAAGAAAGCACAGAGAGCTAACTAACAATAAAGACATTTTCTTACTGCCCCCAAAACCAGCCTAGAGACATTTAAATAAGGAACAATTACTGTTGCATTTTCATTGCTTCAGGAGAAAATGAATATATGTTCCTACATTCTCCGTGTATTTACATTTCCAAGAATACTGAATCTATTTTCTGCACAGATTTTTTTTCTGTGCATAATAATTACTAGGTCTATGCAATCAATTAAAATGTTTTGAAACTCATTACAAAATTAGAGGGCACTGGCATTTCATTTCTAAAGTGCTATTAAAGTATAGTTAGTCAAAATTTCATTACTATAACGAGAGTAAAGAAATTCCGTTACTTTTTTATTATAGTAATTGGATAAATACAAAACAGCTGAAAGAGATGATAAATCTTAAAATGTGTCCTGGGAATAAAGAAGCTTCCTAATCAAAGACATGTATAACTCTCTTTATCCTATAAAACACAGAGAGTAGCAGTGATCATCAGAGCCACTGGCAAAATTTGGACACTCCCTTTTGTTTTGCATGGGAACAATATTTCACTAATATGCTCAACTATATTTCAACCATAAATACCTCTCCCTAAAGAGAACTATACTTGTCTTACTCCTTTTGTTCTTAGATCAAGAGAAAACAGCTAGTAACAAAGTAATGGGGTGAGAACAAACTACTTTGGAAGATTTTAAAGAACAATTTAGGTGGAAGATCTCCCCACCCCCACCCAAATAACTAAGTTGTTTCACTTTATTAATTTAACTGGTTGTATCCCCTTGAGGTAGAATATTACCACCATGATGCCAATCTTTATGAATATGAATTTGCCCTGAAACTATAGACCTATTATTCTAATTAACATTCCAGCTTGGAATTCTGTGATGATTTGCCAGGTTTGATCTTTTGAACAGATATTATAGTTCCAATGATGTGAACAAGCACTTGGTACCTTTCTTATGCCATGGTTTATCTGATTTAATTTCTATTGAAATGTACCACATTGCCTATTGGAAATATAGACTATATGATGCACAGAAGGGAAAATCATGCAGATAAAGGCACAAACTTAGAGATGTTTTCAAAAGCTGGAAAGAATGGTGATTAAATGCAAAGGGTTTATACCTGTATTGAGTTTTGCACATCATCATCATTATTATTGTTATTATTATTTGAAACACAAGGTTAGTACACAGCAAACAAGATCACTATGCTGGTTGTTGCATTGAATCACACATCAGACACTAGGCGTCTGATGTGTGATTGGCAAATTTTACCTAGGACGATGTGATGTATTGGTGAATAATGCATGCAGATCCCACTAGGGTGGCCTTTTGCAGCTGACAGATGGTAATTTTGTCAGTGCCAATTGTGTTTAAGTGCAGGCCAAGGTCTTTAGGCACTGCACCCAGTGTGCCGATCACCACTGGGACCACCTTGACTGGCTTGTGCCAGAGTCCTTGCAGTTCGATCTTTAAATCTTCATATCATGTCAGCTTTTCCAGTTGTTTCTCTTCAATTCTGCTGTCACCTGAGATTGCAACATCGACAATCCATATTTGGTTTTTTAACACGATCGTGAGAACTCTACAATTTTCTGTCTTAGTAAGTTTTTCCTTCTCCTTTCTCTCCTCTTTAAAGACTTTCCCCATAGATGCTTGCTGTCTTTCTGCAAACAATGGCACCCCCTACTTCAAGGGTATCAAACTAATTTTCATTGAGGACCACATGAGCCTTTGCTTGCCTTCAAAGAGCCATTGAATCTATGGATGAAGAATCTGTGTATACAGAGGACTAACCTATATATATATATATATTAGTGATCAGAGGTTCTTCTGATGCTTCCGCCACCGTCTCACGCACGGTTGGTGGGGACGAGGGAGACGACCTTCTTGGTGGTGGCTCCCCGGCTCTGGAACTCCCTCCCTAAGGAGAACCGACAAGCACCCACTTTGTCCACCTTTCGTAAGGACTTGAAAACTTGGATGTTCTATTGTGCCTTTGATTAGGCAGTTCACTAGAGAATCCATCTTACCTATGTACCAGCACTTTAGTTCTGCCTACCCCCACTAATCTTAACACTTTATGGCCAGAGGTATTCCATCTATAGTGCCATTTTGCACTTCCCCTCAGCTCTACTTAGGAATTCATTTCACTTACCTGAACTTGGTTCCCTGCTCTGATTCTGTTTTTCAGCCATGTTATTGTTTTGATGATGTTGTTACTTGTGTCTATGTTTTTATTGATTGGTTTTAATGCTGTTGTTTTTATCTGTGATCAGGCTAGTCTCCATGTAAGCCACCCCAAGTTGCCCTTGGGGAGATGGTGGCGGGGTATAAAAATAAAGTCGTCATTATCATCATCATCATCCTCATCTAGTTTTTACCCAGTTTGGGTCCCCAGATGTAATTGAGCAACAACTCCCATCGCTTTTGATTATACTCCATGCAGGTTGGGGATAATAGGAACTGCAGCCCAAACCTTACTTGTGGCTCGAAGGTTGGAGAAAGGTTAAGTGACATTTTAAAGTCAGACATCATATTCACAAGCTTTGTATCTAAATTCAAACCTCACTATCTTGACTAGACAAAATATACTGCAGATTTCTAGTGGTACAGAATGACAACTCCTATCAGCTCTAGTCATGATATCTAATGATGTGGAATGCAAGAGTTGTTGTCCAGCATCTGGGGCCACATAAAATTATATTGTTGGCCACATTCAGCCCATGGGCCTTGAGTGACACATGTGTGCTAGACAAATGCTCTCCTCTCATATCATTTCCTAATAGACCATGTCCATTGTTCTAACTTCTCAAAATAAGATTGCTTGTTTTTCAGTCACAATAAGAAGATATACATATGTACTAAGAAAGCAGCTAATTTTGCTATGGAAACGGGTATTATGGTTCTCAAGAGGGTTGTTCCATAAATTGGATTTCTGATGATGTATTATTATTATTAAAATCTTGTGATTTCTGTCAATATGATTCTTGTTTTATGTTTAAATTGATTGCTGTATTATATATTTTGAACTTTGTCATGGTCCATTCTAAAGCAAGCAAAACTGAACTAAGTAAATATTGGAAACATAAATATAGCAGCTGAGGTATAGAAGAAAATATGTATGGAATTTAATATAAAATCTATCCAGTAAACCAGATAAGTTGTTGGTTTTTTTTCTTAATATTCCATGGAAATAATAACAAATCCATGCACCCACTGAAATTCTGCAAGTGTTCATATCAACAGTAAAATTTCCTTTGAGTTTTGTCATGGCAAATATCTCACCGAGGTATATTTGAGAACTCTTAATTCATGGTTCTATATTTTCATTTTATTTCTTCCACAGTGCAATTGAGATATTCAAAATCCCCCTTTTTGTTTTCTGTTTTTTTTATTCATGTGTAATATTTTTTGCATTTAATTTCTGAAAAACTAGATAGACATTTTCTTTTTCCTCTTCATAATTTCAAAATCTCATGTAACATTGAAAAGTTTTAAATGTGGGCTCTAATTAAAGAAAGATGAGGTTTGACAAGTTGGAAAAGTAGGAGAGGGAAGAAGAATTTAAATAATGAAGGAATGAAAAACAGACACATTTTGTAAAAGGTTTAACTCATTGTCTCATCCATAAAGATCAGTCAGCACCATGGAGGAAAGAGCCACAATACCAACACATGGTTCGATGAGATACATAACCCAAGCATATATTTCTTTCAATACTCTAGGTAGCTTGTGTTTCTTGCAACAGTATTCTTTACATTCTCCTTCAGTCTGTTTTCTGAGAGTGGACAAAGTTTTAACATTCATTCATCTCTCAAAGTGCAACACTCAAGGGTAGAAATGGTAACATTTCCTGAAATCTGAGTGAGAAGATTGAGAGAGATCTTTGCTCTGAAAGGCTAAGATCTAGGAATGTAAGTAGTCCTAGTCTATAAGGACAAATAATTACAGTGGTTTTCTTCTGGTTGAGGGAGAAAGTACATACTCCTCCACAATATTCTCATCATATTAAATATACATCCATGTTCTGATGTGTTGCAAAGAAAATTTGCACATTTGTACAAAAAAGAGCTATTTTTCTTTATAAGAAGCCCATTTTCTGCACAATAAAACAGTGAATCTTTTTTGCAAGGAAAAAATTAAAGCCTTGGCAGACCGTGCAAAAAGAATCCGCGAACCCCACCTCCTCCAAGATGAACCGAACCACCTAAACTGGGCTCTACAGGCCAATGGATACTCCACCTCAGACATCAGAAGAGCTGTAAAACCAAGAACAAGCCACGAGAGTAAAGATGATGATCAACTCAAAGGAATAGTGTTCTTGCCATACATCAAGGGAACCACTGACCGCATAGGGAAACTGATGAGGAAACACAACATACAAACCACCTACAGACCCACCAAGAAAATCCAACAAATGCTATGTTCAGCAAAGGACAAGAGGGATCCTCTCACCTCTGCAGGAGTCTACCGTATTCCATGCAGCTGTGGACAAGTCTACACAGGGACCACCAAACGCAGCGCCCAGACACGCATCAAGGAACATGAAAGGCACTGCAGACTACTCCAACCAGAGAAGTCAGCCATAGCAGAGCACCTGATGAACCAACCTGAACACAGCATATTATTTGAGAACACAGAAATGCTGGACCACTCTCACAACTATCATGTCAGACTACACAGAGAAGCCATTGAAATCCACAAGCATGTGGACAATTTCAACAGAAAGGAAGAAACCATGAAAATGAACAAAATCTGGCTACCAGTATTAAAAAAACTCAAAAATTACAACAGCAAAACAACAGAGAGTAAACAATCAGGCACATCACATCACCTCTCAAAGAAAGATTCCCCCAGGCACTTCCAAGCCATCATATGCTAATCAAGGTGGTCAGTTGAAACATTCATGCCTAGCTCCAGCAGACAAAAGTCCTTTGTCCCACCCTGGTCTTTCCACAGATATATAAACCCATTTTCCTACTTCCAACAGACCTCACAACCTCTGAGGATGCTTGCCATAGATGCAGGTGAAACGTCAGGAGAAAATGCCTCCAGAACATGGCCATATAGCCCGGAAAACCTACAACAACCCAAGGAAAAAATTGTTTTTCTCCGTGGAATAATTTCTCTGCAACACTTCAGGATAATGAATATGAGAAGAAAAGTGGCAAAATTTTCACATTCTTCTAAACAGTTGGGGAAGTAATGGGATAGGATAATTTCAAATATTCCTTCGATCCTTGTTAGGAATTATCCATGTGAATAATCTGGAAATAACTGAAGCTTGTGGCAGGGAAGAGATCAGTATGCAATCTGTGGCAGCAAAAGAAAGGCTTATGGTTTCTTCCTTCTATAAGTTACATTGTGTTTTACAAAGAAAAAAAACATCAATATGAACAGATTCCACTATAGTTGGTTGACTGCAAAAAATGAGTTGAATATGAAAGAATAGAGGACCAGCATTCACACAGATCACTTATTCCACAGCCTTTTCTCCAGTGAACTTAAAGATGACCTACATACCTTTCCTCCTCCCCATATTATCCTTACAATAACTCTGTGAAGCTGAGAAAGATTGACAGGCCCAAGTGTTGGAAGCAAACAATCATCAACACTTGTTTAAAGTGATTAATGAAAGAGGGAGTATAGATAATGTCTCCTCTTTGTTTTGTCTCTCTGTATCTGTCTTTGGTCTATGTGGTCCTTTAATTTTCTTCTTACCGGTAGACATCACTTTCCCCTTCTTCAAGAATTAACATCTTGGTTCTCTCTATTTATCGGGCAACATCACAAGTAATGGCAACTTACATCCACACATGACAGTGAGTTTTCACGGGCTTTTGTAACCATATATAGGGAACTCATCATGATCACATTATTTATTTATTTATTTATTTATTTATTTATTTATTTATAGCTCACAGGACTGTTTACAGACAATGGCTATGTCTCTGTGTGATATGTGATGTTATTTTATGTGATGTGTTCAATAATGTTTAATGTTTTATTAGGGAAGGGTCAATTTTAATGTTTTATACTGTTTTTATCAAGAGCATTGAATTGTTGCCAACACTGTGAACCACCCTGAGTCCCCTTCAGGGTTGAGAATGGCAGTATATAAATATCACAAATAATAAATAAATAAATAGTCAGGATGGTCTCTGACCTGGTAATGGAGTCCCAATAGCTAATTTTGCTGGGGGATTTGAAAGTCCATGCCAAGACTGCCCTGTTAGGAGCAGCTCAGGATTTCATGGCCACCATGACAACCATGGGGCTGTCCCAAATTATATCTGGCCTCACCCATGTAGCTGGAGACACATTAGACTTGGTTTTCAATGTGGGATGGAATGAGGGTGTTGGTGGTGTAGAGGAACTTTCTATAATTCTTTTGTTATGGACTGAGCACTACCTTATCAGGTTTAGACTGACTGTGACTTCAAAGCTCTGCAGAGGTGGGAGACCTATTAAGATGGTCCACCCCAAGAGACTTATGGATCCGGACAGATTCCTGACAGCTCTTGGGGATTTTCCTGTCATTGTGGCAGACAGTCCTATTGAAGCTCTGGTGGACCTCTGGAATAGAGAAACGAGAGGATCACACGGAGAGGATCAGCCTTTGTTTGGAGATCTCACCGCTGCCTCACCAATTGTAAAGAATTGGGGATTTATTCAAACAATCCCAACTCTGTACCCCCCAAAAAGGAAAAAAAATTAAATAAATTCAATTAAGTGTTTGGGGCTGCTGAGACTTTGCCACCAACACACTATGTTCTGAGGCAAAGTTCTGTGATCCCTGGCAACCACCACACTTAAATAATAATAATAATAATAATAATAATAATAATAATCCTTTATTTGTACCCCACTACCATCTCCCGGAGGACTCGGTGCGGCTTACAAGAGGCCGAGCTCAAATACATCAGTAAAAACACAACAACAACAATACAACAAATGAATAAATTAAATATTAATTTATTCCTTTAATATTAATTAAATAATTTAAAGGAATATTAAACTTCTGGTTTGGCAAGAAGTTTTAATTAAACTATGTTGTGCTGGATTTGCACTCAGGGCTCTGAACTCTGAGGTAAATAACACTGAGATTCTGTTAGATAAACGCTGCCACCATTCTTAAAATTCTGTTTCACTAAACTGCTATGGAACTATGTCACATAGAGGCACTCTTGAGACAGTTGTGGTTTAACAAAGAATAAAGTTGTTTATTTGTGAGAACTTAGATAAAACAGGCACTTAAGCTTCACAGTTGCTATAATGAGTAAAAGTGTATGGTTACTTTAAAAATAGTTCAAGGCTTAGTTTCAAAACTACTCTCCACTTCCTCAGGAATCTAGCAGCCTTCCCTCTGACTAGACTTTCTTAAAACTCCAGACAGTCCTTTCCCTTGGATCTGTCTTTACTCTAGACTAGCTATTCTCCCTAATAGTTATCTATCTATACTAACTGACCAACTATTGGCTTCACTAACTCTTCTTTTCCTAGCTTTCCCAAAACCTTGACTCCACTCTTTAAAACACCAGACCCTAACTGCTTCTTTAAACACCAAACCCTAACTGAGCTGTCAGATTTTAAAACACACCTGCTTCAAGGCTTTTTTCCCCTGCCCTCCAGCTAAGCTCCGCCCACTCTCTCCCAGTCAATTACACAGCTTCCCCCATTTCCCTCCAGGCTGCTCCTAAGCTCCACCCCCTTTAAGAAATGGGTACTCTAAGATGGCTACCTCCTTACACCATCTCATAAAATTGCTGCCGAATTTCCTGGGCCTACTTCCTGAGCTTTCCCTGGCCTACAAAAGGTAGGGAATTCATCACAATGATCAAGGCAGTGGACACAGTTGCCCCCAGATGTCGTCTCTCGCTTAGCAGAGCCAAATCAGCTCCTTGGTTCACCAGGGAGCTAACGGTGACAAAGCAAGGGAGACAGAGACTAGAGTGCTGTAGGTGGAAGACTCGGGATGAATCTGACCAAGCATGAGCTAGAGCCTCCCTTAGGATCTACTTTGTGGCAATGGAGACAGTCAAGAAGTCTTATTTAACTGCCTGCATTGCATCTGCAACCAATAGACCAGCAGAGCTGTTCCGAGTGGTCAGAGGGCTCCATCACCCTGATGCTCAGGGTGGGACCCCTGACCACTCGGTGGCTCAGCATGGTGATTTCACACACCATTTTGCAGTCAAAGTCATTCAGATCCACTCAGACTTGGACACCAGCATTGTTGCAGTGCCAATAGATGTACCCAAGGCACCTGTCCTATTTGAATGGATTCATTTCAGTTTGTTCAGTCTGATGATGTGGACAAGATCCTTGAAGTGTGAGGGTGACCAAGTGTTCTCAGGACCCTTGCCCTTCCTGGCTTATTAAAGCTGTGGAGGGGGTTGGATGAATGGGACAGGGCAAAAAAGCAGCTCCACTGGCTGTCTGTGTGTTTCCAGACCAAGTGCAGGTTATTAACTATAAATACCTTTATGGTTTGGGTCCAGCCTATTTGTGTCTCCCCCATTAACCTAATTGGGCCCTGAGGCCTGCCTGGGGAGGGGGGGTCTACTCATGGCCTCACTACCCTCACAGGTGTTGCTGGTGAGGTTAAAAGAAAGGGCCTTCTTGGTTGTGGCCACCAGCTCTGAAACTCTCCCCCTCAAAAGATCAGATTGGCTCCCATTCAAATAATCTTTAGAAAGAAACTAAAAACATGGATGTGGAAGCAGGCTTTTGACAATGGTTAACTACAACTTAAGTGAAGGAGTTTCTAACTGATCCCAATATTAACTGGATTTTAACTGTTTATTAATAGGAGATGGTTTTTGCCTCTTGCATATAAAATGTTTTAACTATCATATAGTTTATATTTATTGTGTTTTTGTTGCTATTATTAATATGTCTATTACTGTTTTATTTTTGTTTATGTATCATGATTTACTGGTTTGTTGGTTGATTAATTTTGTTGTCTTAGAATCATAGAGTTGGAAGAGACCTCATGGGCTATCCAGTCCAACCCCCTGCCAAGAAGCAGGGGTTGATTATTGGTTGATTGAGTATTATTATGTATACTGCATTTTTTGCTGTAAGCCCCCCTGAGTCCCTTTGGAGAGAGGGGGCAGGATATAAATAAAGTTTAATATTATTATTATTACCACCTCCAAAATGCTATTTGAGATCCTCATGGAATATATTTCTGTTCCAGTTACACACTGCAGTCATTATATGATTTCCTTCAGATATGAGTTCTAATATGCCATCAGTTTTTCAGACTTCAGCCTGAGCATGTATTAAAGTTTTTGTCCCATTACTCATCTGCTGCAGACAGGCAGCAATATCAACCTTCTACTACGTGAGCTGAAACCAAAGATAATGCATGTGGCTAACTTGCAGCCTATACCCAACTCAGATGTTCCTCTCTTGAAATAATATGGCAATGTGAATGATGTACCAGGAAAAAAAGAGCAGAATCCTGGTCTGTGGTCATATTCAAAATGGCTCTTTGGTGTCCACAACTGGAAGCCTGCCTTAGACAACAAAAAAGGAGCAGAGGACTCTTGAAGAACAAGTAGGATCTAATTGCAGAAAAGATTTTTGCCTTTATACTTCTGTCTCTTACTGAAGCATATGGCATTTCCTTTTGAAACCTTCCAAACTGTTCCAAGACCTAATTATAGGTACATCATTCTATATGAAAAGAACATGTTTATATAAAACTGTGTGCTTACAGCCAAATAAACATACAGGGAGGTTTATGAATAAGGTGATTCACACATTTTTCACTGAACGCTAGCCTGTTACTTCAGAAAGGAGTTCTGCTCTTTGTCGCATGAACATCTGTTTATGAGATAACCTAGGTGAAAACTGTGATTTAACAAGAGCACAGGTGAATCAGATTGAAGGCCTGTCTCATCAAGGAAGCAACAGAAAAGGAGGACATGAACACAGCAGCACCCTTCCACTTAGATTTTCCATTTTCTGTTAACAGTCTCATCTTCCATGTTTTTCCCTGATTCTGTTTTGAAGATATCCCAGCTGTTGGCCAGCCTTACATGTTGCAGTGGGAAAATCCTTATCTTAACATTGGATCATTTTTAGTGATGGGGACTATTTCCTCCACAAGGACAACAAGCATACAGGGCAGAGCATGGAAATGTCCAAGGGCGGTTCCAGACAGCACTTTATCCCAGGATCATTTGCATTTTTAAAATACGAATGTTCCTGGGAACCTAGTGCACACTTTCTGGGGTGGGTGTCCAGATGTTATGCTGGAACTAGCCCAGCAAAACATCTGGGGACCATCCTCCAAAGCCCTCAACCCCCCCTTTGAAAAGTAAAGAAAACTTACCCGTCTTCCATTATAGTCTTAGAGTAGCTCTCCTGGTGTGTAGAAATGACACAGTAGGAGAGGCGGGGAGGGGATTTTCCTTCTCCTCCCCCCCCCCCACTTTCCTGGCATGGGTAAATTTTCTTTACTTTTCAAAGGGCTTTGGGGGCTTTGGGGGCTTTGGGGGAGCGGGTGGGTATTCCCACAATTTTCCAGAGTAATTTCAAGAAGGCGCGGAATGAATCCACTATAAATCCACTATCTAATTAATTCGCTACACACCAGGGTTTTCTTGGTTTGTAGCGAATTAATTTGGGATTGCCCAGGATTTCATCTGGACAGCCCCTTCTTTATTGTGGGAGTTACCACAATAAAGGGGCTGTCTGGATGTGCCCCAAGTTGCTGGTCATAAAGCACTTGATTGTGTCAACTACAGCTTATGTGAGAAGGTGATGAGAGCCTTATGACAAAGTGCTCTGAGCATTTTAAAGGACAAGGATATTTGTAAATCATAAAACAAGCAATTGCTTTGGGGGCGAGGTGGTCTTGTGGGTATTTGCTATCATTATCTATTCATTATCTATATATTACGTGTGTGGCTGCTGTAAAAAAGGCAATTTCCAAATTGAACATAATTAGAAGAGGAACTTCGAATATCATACTACCCTTGTTGAAATTTATGATGTTACTACTTCTGGAACACTGTCTATAGTTCTGATCACCAAAAAAGAATTTTGTAGATATTTTAAAAGTGTTGAAAGGGCCAACCAAAATGACCAAAGGATTAAAGACTCTTTCTTATTAGTACAGAACGTACTAGTTTACAATAGTTAGAGCTCATAAAAAGTCAAGTTGGAAAAAAACCATGATAGAGACATATACAATTAATCCCTCCCCTAATGCTTAGAAATCCAAATATATTTACTGAAACTTAATGGCAGTAGATTGAGAACAGATAAAAGCAAACACAGAGCATGGTAAAAGTACAGAACTCACGAAAACAACTTATAGTGATGATAGCCAATTTGGCTGGTTTTAAAGGGGGGGGGGGGGTCATGATAAGTTTACAAAGGAAAGGCCTCTCAATGGATACTAGTTCAGATGATTCCCTGTTTTAATGTCATTTGTATGATTTCCTGAGATCTCCAGACATAGGACAAAGATTACATATTTTAATGAAAATAATAAATAAACAAATAAATTTGCTTCTGGAGCGGGTTATGTAATTAAAGAAAAAAAATTATAGCACTCTATTCTTGTTAAAAATTAAATATATCTGGGTTAGGAAACACTAGGGTGTGGATGTGACTGGATATGTGTGAAACAGATATACATATTTGTGAAGTCTTGAAAGCTGGTATGATACGTAAGCTGTTTCCCAGTATTGGAATTGAAGCAGAGAGCATTTTGGAATGATCCAAAGTACTAAACTATGTATGTTATTCTTCATCTCTGAACGGCAAACACACCAAGCCATGCCACATGCCAACTCACTGTTTTCAAAAGCTTCCTTGGTTTCTAAACATTGCGGCTACTCTTAGATACACCAGTATAAACTTAAAGTAGCTTGAAATTCTTGCTTGGACATTTACCAGATCCTTAGAAACCTACTCTTACATTACAATGCCAAGAACCTTCAGACATCTTGGGCACTGGCCTTGCTATCCAGGAGTTTTTAGGTATTGTAATACAATAGTGTATTTTTTTCCCCCTGTCAGAACCAATGGTGAGTAACTTGCAAGCATGGGACTGCATGTATTGGGGGCAGTAAAACAAGAAGAAGTTTGCAGTCTGATGTTCAGAATCAAAAGGGTGTGGCTGTGTGGGAAACTATGTTAATTATAGTAATCTTGATCAGAGGAAACAGGCAAATGAGTTTGCATAGTCTTCAGTTAAGTTTAATTACCCGAGTAATACTAGAAGTTAATTTCATGTAACAATAACAGTTGACAGTTGGTTTTCTTTTCTTTTGACATTTATTTCCCAGTGTGCACTAGGGCTGCATATATTTGTGGATTTAGATTAGCACCTGATACTGTTTTGACAGAAAATGATGAATGGCACCATTAGTGGGGTAGTATTATGAAAGTAAAATGAAGCAAATGCTTTTTTTAAAAAATGTAGTTGCAGCAATTACCACAAAATTACTTTCAAATTACAGTTTGCACAGCCATGACTGAACTACAAGTGAACAATTGAGAGTAATCATTTCTTCACATGCTTTGAGAAATCTGTAGGCATCACCTCCCCCTTCCCCCATGCCTGGACCTCTATTGTCCCTTCTAGACCGCAGGGATGAGCTCACAAATGAGTCAGAAGAAACAAGGCTCAGGCAGACTTTCACTACAGCTTGGCTGTTGCATTGGTGCAAATGCTCATGTGAGCTCATCCACTAGGTAATAAAAGGAGGAGCAGTCCTACAACAGCATCATAGGCTATCCCTCATGGCTGAATATTATTGTCTCCAAGGGTAGAGTTTTGGTGGCAGGTCCGTAAGTGACTGTAGAGACCTATTCTGGGGCCCATCCAGACAGGTCCTAAAACACACTCCCTACTGTTTCTTCATCCAGATGGCACCCCACAGAAAAGTGAGTGCAGTTTGCACAAAGCAGGAAAACTCTGCTTTGTGCTGTGATTATTTGTTAGTGAAAAGAAGTGTTTCTTCTTGAAAGAATAGCATATTTCCCAATGTAGGCAGAGTCAGACTGGCCCCTCAGAAGTCCTGGGACTTCTGAGGGGACCGTCTGCACAGCAGTCTCATGTTTTCATAGAATCATAGGGTTGGAAGAGACCTCATGGGCCATCCAGTCCAATCCCCTGCCAAGAAGCAGGAAAATATCATTCAAAGCACCCTTGACAGATGGCCATCCAGCCTCTGTTTAAAAGCCTCCAAAGAAGGAGCCTCCACCACACACTGGAGCAGAGAGTTCCACTGCTGAACAGCTCTTACAGTCAGGCAGTTTTTCCTAATGTTCAGATGGAATCTCCTTCTTGTAGTTTGAAGCCATTATTCCACGTCCTACTCTCCAGGACAGCAGAAAATAAGCTTTCTGTGCTGAATCAGCAAGGAAAACGCGAGAGGGCTCCTGGCTCCCCTTCCCCTGATGCATCATTCCTACATGCCAGGAAAGGGCTGGCAGCACTTTAATGGAGGCCGGGTAAATTCTTTTATTTTAAAAGGGTTGGGGAGGTTGGGAAAGGGCTCTGAGTGTCTTGTTATCCTCACAGAAGGTTACAGGAGGGCATCTAGACACCCAGCCCCAAAAGTATGCATTTTCCAGGCTTCTGTGTGGACTACACTCCATCCCAACCCAGGTTTTTAAAACCTGGATCGGTGCAGACTTACTGCTGTCTGGAACCACCCTGGGTCCGCATGGTATGTATTTCATATTTCCAAATGGAAAGCAGTCCTAACAAGGCTTTGCTTGATGTGCCTTCCTCTCAGCATGTTTCTCCCTTTCTGTCCTCTATTTCTGCCTCTTCAAAATCCATAGCACTGTTGGTAACAGCTGACCTTGGTAGAATGCTCAAGGGCCAGGGCTTCCCATTTCACAGAGTTTATTCCACATTTTTAGTTTAGCTTAGTCCTATAGCATACAAGCATGGAAACCTGCAAAAGTTGAATCAGTCTTCTCTACTCAAGTATCTTTTGCTGGATTTGAGCAATTGTCAGCTATTCCACACAAAATATGTGGTTGTTGCCTTTTTCAATTAAAAATTATGGCCCTCAATGCTTTTTTCCCCTCAAATCCCCAGCATTGCAGAAAGTAAGATGCTGAAAATGGTCAATACCTATAACTCTTCTATCTGCTGTGTCTATTTCCTTGCTCACTTCCCTTGTCCCTTGCTTTGGAACCTAAACTGAATTTCCAAATGGTCAGATGAAGTTTACAATTACTAAAAATATGCATTTTTTCATTAATCCTCATAATTTTGATCAAATTACAAGGTGATATCCAATATGTGGACATAGCCCATGCCAAAATTTAAGAACCAAAACCATACTTTTTAGTTTTAGTTTTGTAAATCTTGAACAGCTCCCAAAGCCAGTTTCATATTCAGTGCAAGGAAGCAAAGCTGAAAACAAAGCCAAAAAGACTGCCTTAGTGTCTTGCCTTTCCTCTGTAAATCAATGGAGCATTGGCATTAGGAGCAAGAAAAGAGGAGCAGTGTTTGCTGGGAACAGCACAGAACTCTGAGGGGATTGTAGTTTTGGAAGGGAGGAGCCCTATGCCAGAGAATTCAAAAGCCCTGCCCTAAACTACATTTCCCAGAATACAGTGCACTGCTCAGTATCAGAGAGATTTGTCCCTCTGTAGCCAGCCAAAATTCAAATAAATTATGATTTTTTTTGTTTCTGGATTATAAATGTCATTTCCTAATTGGTTCTATCATAAAAACTTGGAGAAAGTTTATTGAACTGTAAAAACTTTGTCTTTGCACGAGGAACATCATGTTATAGCACATTTTAATTAGTGTAATTAGATGATTGTATTAGTGATATGTTGTGATATGTTGGTTTTTGTCGTTGTAGCTTATTGTAAATTGTAATTTTTTTTATATGTTGTACACCGCCGCGAGTCGCTCTAGGGCTGAGAGCGGCGGTTAACAAATGCATCAAATAAATAAATAAATAAATAAATAAATTTTGCTATCCAGTCCAGCAATTTAACATTGACATCTACCCATTTAACGTTTGTAGCACAAAAACACAATTCCCAGTGTAGACTCACTACATTCAAAGTAAGGACTACACAATTAAACAGGAAATAATAGGGTTGCTGTGAGTTTTCCAGACTATATATTCCAGAAGCATTCTCTCCTGATGTTTCATCCACATCTAAGGCAGTCATCCTCAGAGGTTAAGGAGTCTGTTGGAAACTAGGCAAGTGAGGTTTACATATCTGTGGAATGTCCAGGGTAGGAGAAAGAACTCTTGCCGGTTTGAGGAAAGTGTGAATGCTGCAATTGGCCACCTTGATTAGCATTGAATGGCCTTGCAGCTTCAAAGCCTGGCTGCTTCCTGCCTGTTTTGTTTCCTCAGAGGTTGTGAAATACTTTCAAACTAGGAATATGCATTCTTTATTATTAAAGAAAATACTGTTTATAAAACCTTTGGAACGTTCTGACATTTGGTGAGCTAAGAGTGGTAAATGTGTTCTACCACTGCAGCTAGTAGGGCTGGGCGGTTTCATTTCGTTAATTCGTAATTCGTTAAAAATTCGTTATTTTTTTTATAACGAAGCGATAACGAACCATTCTGGAGCAACTTAAAAACGAAACGAATTTTTAAATTCGTTTCGTAAATGCTTCGGATTCATTATGTATTTGTTTCGTTATCGGTTTGAGGTCGTTTCGTTATTATTTCCGCATGTCTGGGGCAAGTTTTATAGTTGTTTTTTGTTTAATTAGTGAAAAAAAATTATAATATCACACCAACAGTCAACAACAGAGGGAGAGGGAAGCTTCAGAAGTTCCCCCTGTCCCATTTGGAGGTTTTTTAGCGTATTGCGCGGTTGCGTCCGCCATTAACGAATTGATTCGTTATTGTTTCGTATTTTGTTTCGTTAATGTTTCGTAATTTTTTTTAACATTTACGAAATTTCGTAAATATCGAACTTTTTAAAAGAAAAATTTCGGAATTCTTTTAAATATCTTTTTAAAAGAAAAATTTCGGAATTCTTTTAAATATCGAAACGCAAAACCCCCCAAAAAAGAATCAATTTTAGAAACAATTTTTTCCGTTGTTACCCAGGCCTAGCAGCTAGTATTACCCCCAATAGCTGTAAAAAGAAAGGGCAGAAGGAGCCCCTGAAGTCCTCAAATTATAGTAATTATGTGCAATTACTATAACTAAATAATAATGAAATTTCATTACTCTCATTATACTAACAAAATTTTCACTAACTCTATTTTAGAAACACTTTAGAAATCAAATGCCAGCCTCCCCCCCCCCCCCCCCACCTCCAAGTTTGGTAATGACTTTTGAACCGTTGTTAATAGATCACACAACACTAGTAATTACTACAGTGCTAGACATTTTATTTTATTTTATTTTATTTACTTTAGTTGTATACTGCTTTTCTCACACAGCGGGGTGGGGGGCCTTAAAGAGGTTTCCAACACATTTATGGCAAAATTTAATGCCTCACATACATATGGAACTTAACATAAAACAACATTAACATATAACTATCGATTAGATTATAAAAATGTAACATTTAAACATTAAAATGTGGAGTTAAAAACATATTAATATAAAGATTAAAATCACATTTGTGGAGAACTAATGGAAAAATTCACTGGGGTAAGAATGTTTATTTGGGGACAATGCCCTGATTCCTGCTCTACCACTCCCTCCCGCAATAGCCTTGTAACCGCCCTGCCCCATTTTTCTTTTTTGAGCAAGTCCTCTAGTTACTATTTTCTGTCAGATTTCTTTGGTATTTCATATTAGCCAAGTGCTACACTTATGGCTATTAAATATATTGAAAAGATATTTGGTATTATGCAAAAAGAAAAAAATGTGTGTGTAGGGGGGGGGTAGTTGTCTTTGCGACTACACTCAACATCCCTCGATATTGTCTGTACTGACTAGTAGGCCTGGGTAACAACGGAAAAATTTGTTTCTAAAATTGATTTGTATTTGGGGGGTTTTTTGTTTTGATATTTAAAATAATTACAAAATTTTCCTTTTAAAAAGTTCGATATTTATGAAATTTCGTAAATGGTAAAAAATTAACGAATCGATTTCCGAAACAATAACGAATCGATTCGTTAATGGCGGACGCGACCGCGAAATACGCTAAAAAACCTCCAAAACCTTCTGAAGCTTCCCTCTCCCTCTGTTGTTGACTGTTGGTGTGATATTATAATTTTTTTTCACTAATTAAACCATAAAACTGGCCCAGACATGCGGAAATAATAACGAAACGACCTCAAAACAATAACGAAACGAATACAATATCAAAATACGAAGCATTTAAAAACGTTTTTGAAAATTCGTTTTTTAAATAATTGCTCCAGAATGGTTCGTTATCGTTTTGTAATTGAAAAAATTAACGAATTATTAACGAATTACGAATTAACAAAACGAAACCGCCCAGCCCTACTGACTAGCTATTGAGATTACACAAGATTCTGTTTCTGAATGAAGGGGTAAACAAAGAAGTGGGAAATAACCTCAGAAGAAGAATAAGGCAGGGGGGGGGAGAGATTCTAGATTGATTGTTTATAGGGCCAGATACTTGCTGGGACAGCCTCATGGTTGCCATGGCAGACATGAAGTCCTGAGCCACTCCTGAAAGGGCTGCCTCGGCATGGACATTGAAGTCCCCCCAGCACAAGGAGCCTCTGGGATTCCAATGCCAGGCTTGAGACCACCCCCGCTAGCTCAGGTAAGGAGACTGTAGTGCAGCGAGGTGGGCGGTACACTAACAGAATCCCTATTCTGTCCCGGTCACCCAACCTGAAGTGGACGCATTCAAAATTTGTTGACTGCGGGGTGGGGACCCTGGTCAGAGGGATGGAATCTCTGTAGACCACTGCGACCCCACCTCCCCACCATCCGGATCTCGGCTGGTGCTGCACGGAAAAACCTGGTGGGCAAAGCTGGGTCAAATTCACGCCTCCCGCTTCGTCCAACCAGGTCTCCGTAATGCACGCCAGATCTGCCCACTCATCCAGGATTAAGTCTTGGATGAAAGTTGTTTTTCCATTGACAGATAACTGTGCAGAATAAAAGAGACTCAGGAATGGCAGTGAGCACATAGATGATAGAAAAGATCAATGGAGAAAAACACTTTCAGACAAACTTCACTATTCACCTCTTCAGGTTCACTCACCCACATTTGTTCACCTCATTTCTTATACACATTAGTAGTTTCCTTTGCACCTTTTATTTGTTTTTTTAAAAGTAACTTTCCTTCTTACCTATTGTCACTTTGATTACTTTCTTCCTGATCATTTGCCAAGCCATGTCATTTCTAAATTAGTCTGTAACTGAGAGTGGAACAGCATGGAAGTTATTTTTTTTGTTTCCTGTTTGTTCATTGTTGTTAGACTAATTGCTAATTCATTCCAATTTTTTGATTTACCAAATTACAAAACTATGATGTAATGAGCCAAATGGTAATGAGTCTTTGCCCTGATTGCAATGAAAAAAAATACATACTTAAGTAAGTGAACTGTATTTCTACCTACCTCCCTTTCAAAATAAAGAGAGAGGCTAAGGAAGAAGTGATACTTTCTTTTCACAGAATGTCCAAGAAAGAACTGGACTCTCCCATTTCCTTACTATCTCCCCTGCTCCTAACATGATTTAGGCCTATTCACGCCACAACTAAAACACTGATAAAATCATATTGGAAAAGAAAGCTGGTGCCCCATAGTGTAGCCCACCTAAAGGGTGAAGTAGCCTCTTTCAAATTAAGCTGCACACATATTTGTCACATATCTTACTACCTAACTCAGAGATGCAATAAATGTTACTATTTAGCCCTTTGGAACTTGCAGTGCAATTCATCATACTTTTTTTAAAAAACTTTCCTTCCTCTTTTAAAAACCATCCTTTTCTATACCCCACGTATTTACTGCCCCTGTTCTTTTTCCATTTTGCAAAGGTTTTTTGGTTGTTTGTTTTATATGTCTAAAATTCTTACCATCAGATGTTAGACAATCATCCTAAAATATATCAAATTGATGATCATTTCACAATGAAAACATGCCCAGATTAGTACCAATGGAATAACCTCTGTTACTTATTATGACCAACAAAAGACATCTTACATGTCTATTTATGATCTGCACAGTATTCCCATCACTAATGACCTGTCTATCTACTTTACTAGGATTAATAATCTCTGTGTTTTAAGAAGAAAAGAACCATATTCAATAGCACTTCAGAACTTGGTTTTGTCCAAATGCATACTCCACAAGGACTCTGTCCAGCCAAAACTTAACAGTCTTGGTGTCCTACTCCTGAAAGAGTCTACTTCAGTCCCAGACTAGGGAAGACAGGTTCTGATCTTACCAGGATCCTGGTGTGGTGGAGGCTCCTTCTTTGGAGGCTTTTAAACAGAGGCTGGATGGCCATCTGTTGGGGGTGCTTTGAATGCAATTTTCCTGCTTCTTTGCAGGGAGGTGGACTGGATGACCCACAAGGTCTCTTCCAACTCTATGATTCTAAATATCACAGACAGCACAATTGGCAGGGCCATACAGTATCCCAGATGGTATCACCATCTGCCTGGTGAGTGACCCTGCCAGAACAGGATCAGTCTCTGGAGATCACCTTGTGTCTTGTGACAAAATTGAAGAACACCAGAACAAGCACCTCTGTACATCTATCATTCTGAGATGATAGAGGCAGGTTAGCACCCATAGAGGCCCCCTCACAAGCGATGTAAGACATGCTGGCTAAATTGACTGACTGACTGACTGACTGATTGATTGATCAATTGATTGATTTATTTGACTTCTATGTCACTATACTCCCAGGACTGGGACCCAAGGCAGCTCACAAATACTGGTTGTGTATCCCTTTCAAAATCTGAAATACTTCAAAATCTAAAATTGTCCACATGTATGGCTAAGATAGTGACACCTTAGCTTTCTGATAGTTCAACATACACAAATTTTGTTTCATAGACAAAATTATTGCAATTATCATGTATAAAATTACCTTGAAGCTATTTGTATAAGCTGTATATGAAAAATATCCATGTTTGCAAATGATTCTTATTTCATTGTGTTAAAAATACCTGAAACCACAAACACTTTTGTTCCCAAGCATTTTGGATAAGGGATACTCACCCTGTCCTGTATGCCATACTTCTTGCACCTTATCTTTCAGGTGATAATTCTTTGGTAACGTTCTTGGAGTCTACCCATCTTTTGTTGTTCCATACATTAGTTTGACAGAGATGGGCCTCAAGTTAGTCTCACATTATTAGGAAGTTAGTCTGTCTAAATCAGCAGCATCAACTAGAATGGCATAATCTGTAATTTCATGAAAGCACCTCTCAGGCTTTTATGAGTAATTTGGTTCATTGTTTAACTACTGGGATATGCAACCACCAGTACTGAACTGAGGGCCACACAAAGTTCCCATACTTTTGGGACAAAGAGGTCCCATAATTTTCTGGAGAAGTTTTGTGTGGTAGGGTGTGATTGGGCTGCTATGAGAAGGAAGCATCCAAAATTCCCAATGTGCATATAGAAGAGTGGGACCTTGACCTGTTTGATTTAGATATTTAAGAGCAAATAAAACATTTAAACTGGACAAAACTTCACCCTAATTTATCCTCAATGGACCCTCTTCATTGTTTTGCAATGTCTAATATTCTGCTTTTGTTTAAAAATAATGATCTACCCTTACTCCACTTATCTATCATTTATTTGTCTGTCTGTCTATCTATCATCTATCTCTATCCTTCTTTCAACTATAGTGCCATTTTCTTCATAGTCCATTTTCCTGAAATGTTGAAATTTCTTTTCTGCCGTAGCAACCTTTTTATCTTCTATGCTCTCTTGTTTCACAAGGGTATGATGTTTCATAAGCACCTGGTGATTTGGTTAAAATGAGGAATTGGGCTTTTACAGGCTAACATTCTTAAAAGCATGGCATTCAGATATGAAACAGATGGGGTGTGTGTTTGAATGTATGATCAGGAAATTTTATTAGAAAAGTCTTGCACATTCAGTATTTTATGCAAAATGGTAGAGTACTTGAAACATCAAATTTACTTGCATCTCAAATGCATCCTTGAGAAATAGATTTTGAAGAGGGCACTAAGCTATGACATTTTGTGCACTCACATGACAGTATACTTCAGGAGTGTCTGAATCAAAGACTTCTGCTAAAGCTTTATTAACAAGCCTAATAAAATGAACTGTTGATTGATGTCGAACATCTGTCATGCCTGGATGCTTTTAGGTTTACCTGTGCATTTAGTTTTCCATGTGCCATCTGTTCACCAGACCTTTGGAGTATAGAATGCTCATGGGGAAACATCCGTCCTGAACGTCACATATTAAGGGGCCCAAAGTCTTTGGTGCAAATTCCAAATCAGAATGATCTGTCTTCTTTTTTAAAAAAAAAAGTAAGGTTTTTTCCTTGCCATCTTGCTTAGCCTAATGATTCCTATCATTACCTTCTGAAGAAATGTGTACATGAACAGTTTGGTAGTGCTTCTGTTGCACACTGGCCCTTATGAAAATGTGCTTTTCAGCACAATTTGTATCTAGATCAAAACTTGAAATTCCACCCATTTTGGACTTCACTATCCATAAAGGACCATAGCAACACTTGAGAGGACAGCT
The DNA here is from genome assembly GCF_037176765.1 of Anolis sagrei. Classification (NCBI taxonomy): domain Eukaryota; kingdom Metazoa; phylum Chordata; class Lepidosauria; order Squamata; family Anolidae; genus Anolis; species Anolis sagrei. Next base: position 59,387,817 of record NC_090022.1, on the reverse strand, counting down.
TTTATACTAAGAAAAAAAATTACAACAGAAACATGACGGTAATGATATTTAGAGGACTGTCCCACATGTCTTTTTTATTGCTTTATTTATCATAAGAAGACAAATTCAGGTTAGAAGTGACAATGAGTACATTTACACTGTAGAATTAATGCAGTTTAATACTACTTTAACTGCCATGACTCAACTCCTGGGCTCAACTACAGTTCCCAAGATTACATAGCATTGAAACATAGCAGTTAAAGTGGTGTCAAACTGCATTAATTCTACAATGCAGACACACCTTGTAAAAATAATCAAATTCTCTCATGAGCCACCAAATTCTTCACCACCCTGGAATGAAAATTTGAGATGAAGAATTCCTGGTTTCCCTCCCACCTGCCCCACTTGACCCCTGCCAGTTCACAAAACCCTTCTGCGCTGGTGTTGTGCCTGGTAGCCTAAGAGATAACCAATTGTTTCCCCAAGGCTAACCACACCAGGGAACACAAGAAAAGCGAGATAAAATTGAGAGATTGATTTCTTACTTGCTTTCATTCGCAACTTCTGGAACTTCGTGCACTAGGAACATCTTTTCAAGGATTAAAGGATTTATAGTTTTCTCTCCTCCAAGAAAGGTGAATAAGCACTGTAGTGGGCCTCAATACTGCCAAAGGAATCCAGCTTATTTCTTTTTAAAAAATTTTTTTTATTGGTTTGCATACAAAAAACAAAACCAACACCAAAGAAAAACCGAAATAAGTAAAAAACAAAAAAGAAAGAGAAAAAAAACAGAAAAAAAGGAAAAAAGATATACAAAAGAGTATGCAAATTTGCAGAATGGTATACAGTCAGCGCTCATTAAACATATAAAAAATCAAATTTGACTGTACAGTTATAATACATTAACATTTAATGTCCCTCTAACCCCACACCCGTGAACCCGACCCCTGTGACCTCCGACACCACTCCGTATGGATCACATAACTAACCCACAACTACCCACGTGTCTTCTTTCACTGAATCCCCTTTATGGCGATCTTCAAATCTACTTTTGTCTTCTTTTCCAGATATCCAATTGCCAACCGCCATTTTTTAACAAATTCTTCATTATTTCCACCTCTGCTGCTATTTGTCAGTTTGGCCATTTGGATATAGTCTACTAATTTATCTCTCCAATCCTTAATAATTAACTCTTTTTCCCCCTTCCACGATTTAGCTATTATTAGTCTCGCAGCAACAAAACAATACTGACAAATTTCTTCATCTCCTGTGCTAATACGCCTCCTAAATATTCCTAATAAGCACATTTCTGGGTTTTTCTTGATTTTTTTGCTAATCATTTTATTTGTTTCTTTCATCACTTTTGTCCAGAATTCTTTAACTATGTTACAGGTCCACCATACGTGGAAAAAAGATCCCTTCACCTTCTTGCATCTCCAGCAAGCCTCTTGTCCTGTTTTCTCTATTTTAGCTAGTACCTCTGGGGTTATATAGGTTCTGTAAAACATTTTAAACATATTTTCTCTAATTGAGCTGGCCACTGAGAATCTAAAGCCCTTATTCCAGAGACGTTCCCACTCTTCCAGATCGATATTTCTGCCAACATCTTGAGCCCACGTGATCATAACGGATTTTATGTAGTTGTCTACTAAATTATATTCTAAAATATACTTGTAAAGTATGGATATTAAGCCTTTGTTGCCCTTCTCGAAAATACTTTCTAACTCCGATTTATTAGAGGCAAATCCTACTTTTGCATCCTTCCTAAATCTGTCGTGTAGTTGGAAAAAACTGAACCAATCTTTTAACCCAGATTCTTCTCTGCTTTTAAGTATCCATTGTCCTTTCTCATTGACCAGATAATCCTTGTATGTGCCAGAGTCAGTATATATGGCCGGTCTCTGGACTGCTTCCAATGGGCACAGCCATAGGGGGGGTTTTGGCTCCATACCCTTCTTATATCTTTTCCATGTTGCTAAAAGGCTGGCTCTTATTACGTGCCTGTTGAATTCTTTGTTCACCCTGTCCTTATAATCCCATAGATAGGCATGTCATCCATATCTTAAATTATGGCCCTCTAACTTAAGCAACTCCTTATTGTCCATTTTAATCCATTCCTTTAGCCAGCTGAAATTTGCGGCTTCGTAGTAGTACCTGAGATCTGGCAATGCCAGGCCCCCTCTGTTTTTCCCATCAATAAGGTTCCTGTAGGCAATTCTCGCTTTTTTACCTTTCCAAATGAATTTGACCAAATCTCGTTTCCATATTCCGAACACCTTTACTCCCTTAATAATTGGTAGGTTTTGAAACAAAAACAACATTCTGGGCAATACTATCATTTTTATCACTGCTATCCTCCCTAACCAGGTGAGTTGAAGTCATTGCCAATTTTCCAAATCTCTTTTTATGTCCTTCCGGGTTTTGTCATAATTATATTGGTAAAGTTTACTATTTTTGTTACTTAGCCATAGTCCAAGATATTTTACTTTGGGGACTACCTTACAATTAGTTATATTCTCCAATTTAACAATATCACTTTTAGATAGGTTCTTAGTTAGAAATACCGATTTCTCCTTGTTAATTTTAAAGCCTGACACACCGCTAAATTCATTAATAATTTCCAATAAGGCATGTATGCTACTTAAAGGTTCCCTTAAAAAAAAGACCAAATCATCTGCATATGCCTTCCCTTTAAATTCATACCCTTTTACTTTAATCCCTTTAATTTCATTAACTTCTCTAATTCTATTATTCAAAATTTCTAATATCCAAATGAACAGTAAGGGCGACAAGGGACAGCCTTGTCTTGTCCCTTTTTTAATTTCTATATAATTTGACATTAGATTATTTATTTTTAGTTTGGCTCTTTGCCTTGAATAAATAGCTCCTATTGCCTTTCCGAAATTTTGACCTACTCCTAAATAGTCCAATACTTTAAACATATAATCCCACCGCACATTTCTCAGCATCTAAAAACAATAACGCGATCTCTCTACTTAGATCTTGTTCGGCATATTCTAGTATATCTAACACTGTTCTCACATTTTGGCTCATATGCAGCTTATTTCTGTATACTTGTAGCATAACACATGCAAGAAAAAATGTGATTCATTTTATAGTATATAAAAAGCTGCTTTCTAATAAAGATATTTTAAATATGGAAGGAATCTGAATATGTGTTAAAATTGCTTTGAAAAAGAATTACACAGAGTTATAGTAAAAAGATATTATGCAAAGCTTAATAAGTAAAACAAATTAAATCTTAGTAGATGATACACAAGAGGATATATGTTTCAAAGGAAGATCAGGACATTTCAGGATGGACTTGGAACAACATATGTCAACCTTGATTCCAGGGCATTTCAACCACCTTCACTCATAAGTCAGGTTGCAGTCAGTACAGAACTTTCCTGGAGGTCAGTCTGATTGATCTCACACTCTGTAAAGAAACAAGTTAAATTAGTGTCTGATGCTACTGATTATATTTAGCTAATACCAATATTTATATAGCGTTTGCCTTCTTTGGTGTTGACCAACATGCAGACACTTCAGCCACAGTCCAGCACAGAATAAAGTCTGCTGAAAACCACTAGCTTCCTGTTTCTGCCTCCACCCAAAACAGTTTTCAAGCTTTGGAAGATGAAATGTGCAATAATAAAATACAGCACCACTTCCAAATATGTCAACATTTCACTTATACTTTTGAAGCAATATATAGGGATTGATCATTTATTTTAAAGTCTGCTAAGTGAGGAATCATTTCCAACAATAGAAACATCTAAGAAAAGAATCGTTTTGTGAGGATCTAACAATTGACTATCCCTTCATCAGATTCATTACTTGGTGGTCATTCTGAGTTATTTTTTTATTCATAGGAAGAGCGGGTTCAGGTCAATGCGCCAGTTTAATGATACAGTTCAATCAATTGACAGTATCACTGGGGGTGCCATTGGCACACGAGAAAACAGAGGGCCCCAGCACCAGAATTACCTTTTTGGGAATTGAATTGGACACAGTACATCAGTTTTCACGCCTGCCCGCACAAAAAATTATGGATCTGAAGGTCAGAATACAATCATTCCTTGAAAGACAGAAAGCAACACTAAGGGAATTCCAGAGCCTCATAGGGCATCTCAATTTCGCATGCAGGGTAATCATCCCAGGCAGGCCATTTCTCCGCAGGCTCTGTGATGCCATAGCGGGCATCACACGACCACACCACAGAATACGCATAAACAGTGAAATTCGTCACGATTTGGGAGTTTGGCGAACATTCTTAGCTGACTTTAATGGAGTCTCCTTCTGGCAAAATGAGCTTCGCCTTCAGGATGCCTTGCAGGTAGCATCCGATGCTGCAGGCTCAGTTGGCTTTGGTGTTTACTTCCGGGGACGCTGGTGTGCATCCCAATGGCCTGTGTCCTGGGCGGAAGTGGGGGTGCTGACCGATTTAACTTTCCTTGAGTTTTTCCCTATTGTTGTTGCTGTTAAACTGTGGGCCTCTGAGTTTTCTAATTCAGCGGTACACTTCTGGTGTGACAATATGGCCACTGTACAGGTGATCAATTCTATGACAGCTAAGTCACCCAGAACTCATGCCCTATTGAGGGAGTTTGTGCTCACTTGCCTGAGGCATAACATCCTATTTTTGGCCCGACACGTGGCAGGGGTTGACAATGGGATAGCGGATGCTCTTTCCCATCAACAGATGTCACGCTTCAGACAACTCGCTCCGCATGCAGACGACACCCCAACCCCAATGCCTCCGGAGTTCTGGAAGTTTGGAGAAAGGAAATTAGGCGGGCTACAGGCTTGTCGTTAGCTCCAGCAACAAGGAAGCAATATGGTAGGGCAGTAGTGGAATTTGAGCAGTTCAGGACCATGTTCAGCATGCTCAAAGTTTGGCCCATTCCAGTTGATGACGTGCTATATTTTTGTACATATCTCCACTTTAGGGGCCTGACGCCACCTTCCATACGAACCAAGGTTTCCGCCTTGTCATTTGCCTCAAAGGCTTTAGGGTACCCAGATTTCTCTAATGAGTTCAGGATTAGGAAGATACTAGAGGGATGGGCCCGGGAAAGGGGCAGATCGAGGGACCAACGTAACCCTTTATCCCCAGCTATATTGCAAGGGCTCACTAATACGTGGAGGCACATATGTAGTTCTCCCTACGAGGCACTACTGTTTCACGCCGCAGCCCTGACGGCCTTCTTCGGGGCTTTTAGAGTTAGTGAGCTGGTGCCAGCATCCAAGGGCGACAGGTCTGGCAAGGCGCTGTTGTGGGAGGATTTTCAGATGCTTCCTCACCAGATAAGACTAACCCTTAGGTCATCAAAAACAGACCAAATGGGCAGGGGCAGGCTGGTGGTACTCAATGCCAATAATAATGCAGACCTCTGCCCAGTTGTTGCTCTACAGCAATACGTGAAGCTTAGAGGGGATACTCCAGGTTATCTGTTCTGCCACAACAATGGAATCCCCCTCACCAAATACCAATTTTGGAACATAACTACAAAAGCTCTGGGGAGGCTAGGGATTTCTGGAGCAAAATTTGGCACTCACTCCTTCAGAATTGGGGCCGCATCTACAGCCTATGCAATGGGCATGACTTCACAGGATATACAGCAAATTGGCAGATGGCGTTCACAGGCATTCAAGAAGTATATCAGGCCATTCCCGGGGAAAGGGGGGCATAATTAACCTCTTTGTTATTAGTTTCCAGAGCCACTCCGTTGCGCCAAAGGGTCCTGATCTGCGGTCATAGCATGATTTACTGGGCAGGATGGCAAGCCCGTCGGACCCCTGTGGGCTCACAGTTGGGCCTGGCTGAGTGCTGTTCATTGGAGTGGTTGGGAAAACGTGGCCTGCGGTGGAACGCGCTGCTGCCACTGTTGTTCGAAGAACGCAAAGGACCACCCCCCGATATCCTCATGTTACATTTGGGGGGCAACGACCTAGGACTGCTTAAGGGAATAGCTTTGAGCCTGCAAGCTCAGTATGATCTCCAATACATCCGCAGAAGATGGCCCGGGGTTCACATAATCTGGTCGGCTGTGTTACCACGCCGGGTGTGGAGGGTTGAAGGCGATCCTAAGGCAATAGAGAGGGCAAGACGGAAAGTAAATAGGCAACTAAGAAAGGGTGTGGAGAAATTAGCTGGCCAGTACCTCCCTCATCCAGAAATTGTGTTCCATAGACAAGAGCTTTACAGACCGGATGGAGGGCATCTGTCAACAGAAGGGAATGACATATTCCTAGAAGACATTAAGAGAGGGCTGGAGGTTGCACTAAGAGTGGTGATGGGGAAAAGACACTAGGCAGACGCCTGAGTCTTTTTGTGGCGGGAAGTGGGGGGAGAGATTGGATCGGCGTACACCTTGGCACACCTCCATTCGGGGGTGAAGGGAATTTTGGGTTTATCTCTATGGGCTTCATGGCTTAGGGGGTGCCCAAAATATCTTCCTTAGGGCGTTCTTTGGGGGGGAGTTGCCTCTCCCCTATGGGGTTTCATGGCTCGGGGGGGAGGTCCCCTCCAACCGCCTTCCAGTAATGACCGGCCGGGACAGCAAGCCATCTATGTGGACTGCCCCCGGGGTCAGGTGTTTCGTCCAGTGGTTGGTTTGGCAGGTGGTCCCAGAAAGATACCTGGCCTCACACCATTACCCATGTCGCTGTGCTCCCCCCACAACTAGTCAATTAGTTCATGTTTCAGTTTATAATTAGGTCAATAAATGGCCCATTTATTTCTCCACATCTTGTGTCTGGTCTCTTATTTCACGGTGGGGATTCAAATAAGTTTGATGATCCATTTTTGTCTGACCATTTCAGTCTCTGCCAAAGTGGGATGGTTCCCTGTAAGAATTTCTGTCATCAATAAATCTGAACCAGTATATTTATGAATATGCAAAGCAGTAAGATTGCATGTGATTTTAAAAGATGCATGATTTACAGTATATTGCCATGCCCGCTGAAGAATTGTTGAATGGAAATAGGAACTGGCATATGTTCTAGATTGAAAAATGTCAATCGTATCCCAGCATTTTAAAGAATGCAAAGACCTCGGGCCATTTGCACTGGTTGTTCTTTCTCTCTTCTATGCTTTTATTCCAAAATAGGTAGAATGGAGATTACAGCCTTGGTGTTTGTGATGTAACCCATTTACAGTTTACAGGAACAAATGTCCTACCTCTTCCAGGAAGAGAAATTAAAGAGCAAAGAAAGAATGTTAGTGTTCACTTCTTTCAGTTTATAGTATACAATAAGATGCAGGCTTCTCATAGTCCCTTGAGGGAAGTCACAAACAAAGATTAGCAAAGCACTAATTTAATTGTCTCTTCCCCCTCTTGAAAAATTACTGCAGGTCTGTTTAAAGTTAGCCTTCACAAGGATTCTTATATCAAAGGAGCATCCCCCCAACATTACAAAGGACTTAAGAAATATTCTACAGCTGGATTGAAAAGGGGAGACTAATGTTTTTTAATCAGTTGTGAGACATTTGAAGTTTCTTTCACACAACTGTTACTGCAGCGACATGTCTGGTTCAACTGTTGCGGAGTCCATGGTTTGCATTTGTGTTGTATAAATATACTCAATATATGTATGATACTTGATATTTGTAGCTGAATAGGTGAATTGCTGTCATGGCAGTCTATCTCTAAATTTGCCAACAAACTGGACTGTTGCCATGCAGCTCCAAAAGTTAATAAATATCAACAGGGAGCCAGCTCAACACCACAGTTGGCAAAAAAGCACAAGATCACGCAGATTCATGGTTTTGATATTTTGTTTCCCAATAAGGTCAATCTTCTTTTTAAAAAAGATATTATTAAGATTCTATAAAATACAGATTTATATAATAATTTTATCTGAACCGTCATAAAATGTGTCCCTCTGTTTTGGCTGTCTGGCCTGATGGTATTGGCAGCTCTTGAACTGAGGAAGGAAGTCACCTCACATTGAAATGGTGCTAGGGGAGTGGGAAGGGACATCCTTTATATTCGATCCACAGTGCCCATATTTGATGGAATAAAAATGGGGTTTTTAACTTTGAAGTATTTCCTCCTTTCTCTTCCTATTCTTTCTCTCTCCCTTTCTCCCACAAACATAGTTGTGCAGATAATGCATCAAGATGATGATTTATTTATTTATTATTTATTTATTTATTTAGTACACTTGTATACCGCTAATATCTCAGCCTAAAACGGCGACTCATTGCGGTTTACAACATTTAAAAACAACAATATTCCGATTAAAAATATAAAACACATACATATACAATACACAGTATTGGGCCACCAATACAGACCAATGCATCTCTTAAATTAAAATCATAATCCAATTTCGTTGTCTGTGATTGCCAGTCCTTGATCAGAAACTTCATCGCATCGGATTAGCCGAATGCTTGCTCAAACATCCATGTCTTCAGTTTTTTTCGAAATACCATCAGCGAGGAGGCTGATCTTATCTCTATAGGGAGGGCATTCCAAAGCCGCGGGGCCACCACAGAAAAGGCCCTGTCTCTCGTTCCCGCCAGCCGCACCTGTGAAGCAGGCGGGATGGAGAGAAGGGCCTCACTTTCTCTCTTCACAAAAGAGACTCAAAGTGGTTTACAGTAAAACCAAATGCAATCAAATTTAAAGCCTTAAACATACAAACATTCAAATAGAATTAAATATTAACGGTATTTAAAATAAACAGTTAAAATCCTTAAAACCAATGAAAAATATACTCAAAGCTTTGCTATTAGGCCTTCCTGATCTCATACACGCAACATGCTTTAATTCTTGCCTCTAACAATTTCTTGCAAGGTAGCAGACTTTCTTTCATTAGGAATTTTTGTTAGGTGACTAACAAAAATTACTAACATAGATTTTTGTTAGGTCACCTAACAGCAAGCATGGTCCAAGAGATTTGGATGACGTGATCTATGTCCTCTCTTCCAAATCTGTGGCTCTGTCTTTAACACTACTGCGATTTCTTTTCTATATCCCTGCTTTTCCACAGTAGAACAAGAACTGTTGATTGTTTTGGAAAGGAACACTTTTGTTCACTGATGTTCTCTTCTCCAAAGGAAAATGCACCCTGAAATCTCAGTTTTTCTTTTCATGCATTATTTAATGAATTATTGATTTCTTGGAAAATATATACCTTTTTCTTTCTATTCTTCAACTGAATGAATTTTAGACAAAATCCTGAATGTGCCGTAATTAAATATTGTTATTTAATTATTGGATTCAGAAGGGTTTTGGATTTGCATATATGTACATAATGACGTATCTTGGTTTAGTGGAAATTTGAATGCCACCTTTGCAACACAAGTCCAACATATTACCAATAACAATATATTGGCTCACTGTGGACACAGATTGTAACTACAAGATTGTATGATAACTTCCTGTTTATGTTTTGCAGGTTTTGACAGATCAGCAGTCAAGCCACCAGCTTTTCAGTCATAAGATTCAAATCCTTCATTACTGGTGTTGGATTTATCGCATCAAAGGCTTCACTGTACTGAGGAATGGCCTGGATTACTCTGCACATACACACAGATGTGTTATATATAGTTTTACTGATGCAACATGAGCGAAGCAGCAGGCCAATCACTCATAATTTTGTCACATTCTGAGCTGTAGGGCTCAAGCACAAATCTGTTTAAAATATCTGAATCTGAGTTTAATAAAATAAAACTACCTTTTGTAACAAGGCTGGGGAAACAGAGTCCTCAAATGTTAAAGCAAACTAGGGATTGAAGTTCAGACCATACTTTATTGACCACATGAAATACTAATATGGGCCATAAATAGTACCAATGATTGGATAAATGTGTCTTATCAGTGATTTACTCTCCAGGAATTTTGTGAATGAAACCACAGATTGAATTCAGTTCCTGGGATCCCTGATGAGCCAAAACCATTGAGTTGGATAAAGTGTGAGTCACATCTGGGCCCAATTTCATGTGGTCCGACCAAGTTTTTTTGTTTTAAAAAATTGACATCATATCTTGTCACCAAATTACAGCAACCCCCCCCCCCCCCCAGCATGATAAATGTACTACTTTAGACAGTGCTACTGGTGGAATCATAGAACCATAGAATCAAAGAGTTGGAAGAGACCTCATGGGCCATCAAGTCCAACCCCCTGCCAAGAAGCAGGAATATTGCATTCAAATCACCCCCCAACAGATGGCCATCCAGCCTCTGTTTAAAAGCTTCCAAAGAAGGCGCCTCCACCACACTCCAGGGCAGAGAGTTCCACTGCTGAACGGCTCTCACAGTCAGGAAGTTCTTCCTCATGTTCAGATTGAATCTAGTTTGAAGCCATTGTTTCGCATCCTAGTCTCCAGGGAAGCAGAAAACAAGGTTGCCCCCTCCTCCCTGTGGCTTCCTCTCACATATTTATACATGGCTATCATATCTCCTCTCAGCCTTCTCTTCTTCAGGCTAAACATGCCCAGCTCCTTAAGCCGTTCCTCATAGGGCTTGTTCTCCAGATCCTTTATCATTTTAGTCGCCCTCCTCTGGACACATTCCAGCTTGTCAATATGTCAATTGTGGTGCCCAGAATTGGACACAATATTCCAGGTGTGGTCTAACCAAAGCGTAATAGAGGGGCAGCATGGCTTCCCTAGATCTAGACACTATGCTCCTATTGATGCAGGCCAAAATCCCATTGGCTTTTTTTGCCGCCACATCACATTGTTGGCTCATGTTTAACTTGTTGTCCATGAGGACTCCAAGATCTTTTTCTCACGTACTGCTCTCGAGCCAGGCATTGTCCCCCATTCTGTATCTTTGCATTTCGTTTTTCCTGCCATGATTTTGGAAACAGACTGTCAGGGATGAATAGGAAAATTGTGGAACTAAACTGGTGAGTTCCCTTGTTGCCTCTATCTGTCGCATTCAGCTTGGCTCTGATGTTCCAATGCCAGGTAGTCAGGAAGCAACCACCTCTGTATAGCCCACCCAGCTGTTAATAGTGTTGCCCTCCCCCCTTTTCTCTTCCAAGGTTAGTAAAATTCATGGGTTCCTCCTCACTGACCACATTTTTTTAACTGTTTGGCTATGTAATCTTCCCTCATCTGCATTATAATGACCATAACAATGCTAATAATAGTCACCAAATATTTCAGGGAAGGGAAGGTGATGGATGAGGAGGAGTAGGCACAGATTATGTTCACTCCTGCACTTGATACTTAGTGCTAGGATTCATTGCTAACAACTGCATTCTGAGAGTCAGGGTGTGTAGAGGTTTAAGTGTTGGTTTAGAAATCTGGAGACCAGGGTTCAAATCCCTGCATGGTCATGGAAACCTACCTGTTATCATTGAGTAAGTCAGCCTCAGAATAAAGCAATGGTAAACCCCATCTGTGGAGGCCATGACAGACTTTGTATTTCTAGATGCAAAGATTATTGCAGATGCAGACTGTGGCCAGGAAATCAGAAGATGCTTACTTCTTGGGAGGAGAGCAATGTCCAATCTTGATAAAATAGTAAAGAGTAGAGACATCACACTGGCAACAAAGATCCACATAGTCAAAGCAATGGTATTCCCTGTAGTAACCTACGGATGTGAGAGCTGGACTTTAGGGTAGGCTGAGCGAAGGAAGATAGATGCTTTTGAGCTGTGGTGTTGGAGGAAAGTTCTGAGAGTGCCTTGGACTGCGAGAAGATCCAACCAGTCCATCCTCCAGGAAATAAAGCCCAGCTGCTCATTGGAGGGAAGGATACTAGAGACAAAGTTGAAGTACTTTGGCCACATCATGAGGAGACAGCAAAGCTTAGAGAAGACAATTATGCTGGGGAAAGTGGAAGGTAAAAGGAAGAGGGGCCAACCAAGGGCAAGATGGATGGATGGCATCCTTGAAGTGACTGGACTGACCTTGAAGGAGCTGGGGGTGGTGACGGCCGACAGGGAGCTCTGCGTGGGCTGGTCCATGAGGTCACGAAGAGTCAGAGACGACTGAACGAATGAACAACAACAAAGCCCATCTTGCTAAGAAAAACATTATTATTATTATTATTATTATTATTATTATTATTATTATTCCCTGCTTTAGCTGCCCAAAGAGGATTAAAGCATTAAAAAAAAGAATTAAACACAAACACCACTAAAAATAGTCACAGTTTAAATCCATCAAAAACATATTCAAAGTTAATAACCACAGCATGCTCTGACTAGCTCAAAAAAAGTTTGCTTTGTCCATAACAACAAGAAGAAAAAGAAACTGCATTTTATAGAAACCTGGGTCTGGGAATTTGAGATGCACTAGAGCTCTTGGGCTGAGAATACTAAATGTTCCTTCTGTCTAATATGTCAGTCCTGTGATTCCATAAAACGCCACCATGGCACTTAACAATGGACTCATGGTGCTATATTTGTGTAGGGATTCATCACACGAGGAAGACAAATTGGAATTACAGCACGACAACAGTGTCTTTGGCTGGAACTAATCACATGACATTAATTTTCTCGTGCCACTCTCCTGAAAAGTGTTTCTTTTACAAATACAAATAATTCATTGATGGCCTCTTTTTGTAAAGCCACCTTTTAAACAGTATCATTTCCCTTTCCTACCTCACTCCATAAGAGGACAACTCCATATGATAAATCCCACTGTTTTCTTATTGTAATTGTAATTTGCCTCCATCATATAATAAACATCATAGTCTGTAGTGCATGTCTAATCTGCATACACAGCTCTATGTGAGCATCAGTTTTCTCCTCCTGAGAAAGGCTCTAGTCATACATTTTCTTCTTAGTCATACATTTTCTTCTTTGCCTTGTTTCAGAGATATAAAAAAGGTCTCCAGCATCCATCTATATATACTTCGGAATTTTCTGGGGCTTTGGGACATAGTGATAGTGTATTTCAAGAGTATTCATCACCAGTCCTCTTACTGGTGCATTCTTTGGGGAAGGAATGCAACTAATAATGGGGAAAAGAACTGTCCTCCATTTTCTTTTTATTAGCTGCCAAGTATCTTAGCCTGTGGGGCTAATTTGTTTTTGTTTGTCTAACTGTCAAGCTGTGGCCCTTTTTGTAATTCTTTTATCATCATCCACATTTTACAGGTTGTATTGATGTGCCATGATTCCCTAGCTCCCTTTTGTGAAGCAAAACAAAACACCATATCTGTAATGTAGCTTAATATGCCAGATTCACCTATTTAGCCTTGTACTAAATAGATTTGCAGCCCACAGGTTAGAACCACAGAATAGACAGGTTAAATTGAAAGGATGAAAGTGTTGTTCCCTGCCTTAATTCAGCACAACCCCAATGTCTTCAATGTAGAACTCTGAAAGTCCATCTTGAAATCACTGTTTGCAGAGCTATAGATTATATAGATATTGTTGCAACTCAGAGTAAGCTTCACCTTGCTTCCAAACACCACCACACAAGAGCTGTAGTTTTATAGTTGATTGAGGAAAAAATCCAAGTCAAAATAAAGAATAAGCATTGCAAAGTTCCAAAGATTAAGGTTAAATGCAGAATATAGTTCCAAAGATCTTCAGGTAAAAGCAAGAGACATAATCCTATTGGCAAAGTTCAAACCAGAGTCCCAGGTACAAGCAATGAAACAATTGCCCCATGAATCACAATGCAAGAAATCCCAAGCATACTGCTTTCCAGGCTAAGGTTATTCCATGAAGCTTCCAGGCTGATAAGCTATGTTGAACTGACACTTTCCCTTGGTTTGCAAGAAGCCTAAATACCTTTCTAACATGAAAACATTTCATGAAATCATTGCGATAACCTTTCACCGAGCTGGCTTCTCGTCTGCTGGCCAGGCGAGAACTCCGCCTGACCCGCAAATCAAGACAAGCTTGCCGGGTCAGGTCATTATCAAGGCTTTCAGTAGTTTCAGTATCAGCGTGGGAAGGAGGAAAATGCCTCCCTACCTGTTCGCTATCTCCTTCATTAAAATTATTTTCTCCTGAAAACCGCTGTGTTGATGTTGACTCTGCACTGTCTGACTCTGCACTGTCTGTGGGAGCCGCAGGCCCAGAGATCTGAGGCACAGAAAAAGAGCCAGGAATCTGAATCCCATCCTCATCATCACAGAACATCTCAGCCACAACAGATATTAAGTAACTTTCAAGTGAAAAAGATTGAGAGAGAACAAGAGCCATTGTAGTGTGTGGGTTAGATTATAGGCCTACGACTGCTTTAAATCTCTACTCACTGACTGGCTGCCACCTGCTGTCTCTCTCTTTCTCTTACTCTCTCTTTCTCTGTAAAACTCACTCACTGACTGGCTACCATCATCATCATCATCATTTAATAACTTATTAATCGCTCTCCATCCGAGAATGCTCCAGGCGATTTACAGCTAAATTATAAAAGATAAAATACATACATACAAAAATTAAAAATCAACAGAGATTGAATGCTCTAGTAAAAAGCCAGGTCTTAAGTGCAAGAATAAAAGGCCCTAAGTCACGCATGGCTCTCATGTAGGGTGGCAAGGAATTCCACAAGGCAGGGGCAGAAATAGAAAAGGCCCTGCGTCTGGTCCTTTCCAAGTGCACTTCTCTAGGACCCGGTATATGGAGTAAGTCATGTTGGGCTGGTCGTTGCGACCTCCGATGATGGGAGAAGGAGAGGCGGTCCCTAAGGTACAATGGACCCTGGCCGTAAAGAGTTTTAAAGGTCAGAACTAGCATCTTATACAGGCCACGGTACTCAGTTGGAAGCCAAACGAGATTTGGATTGTGATTCAATGATGAGACATCGCGAATGATTTAGTGTAATTGTATTATTGATAGTGATGTTGTTTATTGTTTGTGATATTGCTTATGTTGCAAATTGTACCTGTTTTTATATGTTGTACACTGCCGTGAGTCGCCCTAGGGCTGAGAACGGCGGTCTACAAGTGCAGTAAATAAATAAATAAATAAATAAATAAATAAATGTAAATGTTGCAGCACTGGTGTTATATGGCATTTCATGGGCGTTCTTGTGAGTAACCTGGCTGCCGCATTCTGAACAATACGAAGCTTTCGGGTCGTAGACAGTGGAAGACCCACATACAGGGCATTGCAGTAGTCCAGCCTAGACATGACCGTGGCATGGATGACAGTTGCCAGAGCCTCGTCAGATAGGTAGGATGCCAGTTGCCTTGCTTGTTGTAGATGGAAAAAGGCCTGTTTGCTGGCAGCAGCGACCTGAGCTTCCATTGTCAGATGTGAATCCAGGATGACACCTAAGCTCTTAACAGTGGTCGATGGAGATAGGGCAGCACCATCGAAGGTGGGTAATGGAGGAGTCAGACCTGCCGGGTGGCCATGCCAGAGAATCTGTCTTCACCGGGTTCACCTTCAGTCTGCTAGCATGTAGCCAGTTTGACAGAGCTTCCAGACATAGGGTGAAATTGTCTGGAATTGACGTTGCTCCAGGCTCCAGACGCAGAAGGAGTTGGGTATCATCTGCATATTGGTAGCAGTCCAGGCCGAAACTCCGAGCCAAACGAGCAAGGGGTCTAACGCAGATGTTGAAGAGAAGAGGAGAGAGAATTGCACCTTGAGGGACCCCACATAGGAGGGGGGATCTATCGGAGACTTGATCCATGTACTCCACGCATTGACTCTGGTTCCGGAGAAATGAGTTGAACCAATTGAGGGCCTGACCACGAACTCCAGACATGGCAAGACGGTGAATCATTAGATCGTAGTCGACGGTGTCAAATGCTGCGGTAAGGTCGAGAAGTACCAGTAGCGCGGATCCACCGTTGTCAGACTGGCGACAGAGTTCATCCGTAATGGCAACCAGGACTGTCTCCGTCCCATGACCCGGGCGAAAACCTGACTGGAAAGGGTCCAGGCCAGCTGTGTCATCCAGGAATTGCCGCAATTGTCCCAGTACAGCCCGCTCTATCACCTTGCCTAAGAATGGCAGGTTAGAAACAGGACGGTAATTGGCAAGGGTCATAGGATCCAAGCTAGGTTTCTTTAACAAGGGACGAACCCTTGCCTCATTTAGGTTGTCCGGAAAAAACCCCTGTTCAAGAGAGCCATTGATTATACTGCACAGCGGATTGAGTAGACCTTCCAAGCAGCTCTTGATCAGCCAAGAGGGGCACGGATCAAGAGAACAGGTGGTTGCTTTTGCAAAAAGCCTTAAAAGTAGACATTGACACTTCGTCAGGTTTCTGTCTCCACCAATGTGACATTGACACTTCGTCAGGTTTCCGTCTACCACCTGCCCTCTCTCTTTCACTTTCCATCTCTCTCTTTCTATCTTTCTCTCTGACTAACCTATGGCACAAGATTGTTGTGAGGATAAATATAGGGAAGATGATCACATGGTTTATGTATGTAAGGCATTGAATTTTGCCATTTTTTATAAACTGCTTTGAATCCTCCCAAGGGTAAGAAAAGTGGTTTATAAATTCTGTAAATAAATAAATAAATAAATAAATAAATAAATCATATACATTGGCTTGAACTCTGTAGAAGAAAAGCAGGATAGAAATCTAAGTCATAAATATAAAAAGATGGAAATGATTGCAGATCGATAGATAGATAGATAGATAGATAGATAGATAGATAGATAGATAGATAGATGCAAATGTGAACACTGGCTTTGTGTAAGAGAAAGAAATGAACTCAAGTGCCTTCACAGTACAAACTTTACAATTACTTGGTAGCAGATATTTATCAGTATTGGTGGTGGCGTGAAGGGGTTCCATTTTGAAATGTGTGTGTATGTTCATACATTATTGAAAATTCAAACCCTCTCCTCTAATAATAATAACTATAAATTTATAACATACTTTTACAGATCTTAGATGGTTCTCAGTCCCAGCCCAACTCCAAACATTCCTGGGAGGATTAAACCCCCCCAGGCCATAAGCAATGCCCATTCAAAGAAGACAGTGCCTTCACACCTCTAATGGAGGTTTACATTGACAAAACATTTTAGGCTTCTGCTATGTCTTAATTCACGTTTTGTTTTCTTAATATACAGAAGGGAGAAGACTCACATATATATACAAAAACTGGGGTACAACTATAGATATATTCCCAAGAACCGAAAGAAATGTGATATAAAATGTGCTTGGGACATTGTTTGAAAACTGAATATCCAGGAAGTAGGGCTGGGCGGTTTCGTTCGTTAATTTCGTAATTCGTTATTAATTTGTTATTTTTTTTGATAACGAAGTGATATTGATCCATTCAGGAGCAACTAAAAAACGAAATGAATTTTTCCAATTCGTTTCGTAATTGTTTCGTAATTGTTTCGTAATTGTTTCGTAATTGTTTCGTTATTATTTCCGTGTGTCTGGTGCAAGTTTTATAGTCGTTGTTTGTTTTATCAGTGATAAAAAAATAAATTATCACACCAACAGTCAACAACAGAGGGAGAGGGAAGCTTCAGAAGTTCCCCCTGTCGCATTTGGAGGGTTTTTTAGCGTATTGCGCAATCGCGTCCGCCATTAACGAACCGATTCGTTATTGTTTCGAAATTGTTTCGTAATTTCCGAAATTTCGTAAATATCGAACTTTTTAAAAGAAAAATTTCGGAATTCTTTTAAAAAATGAAATGCAAAAACCCCCTAAAAACGAATTGAATTTAGAAACAAATTTTTCCGTGGTTGGACAGCCCTACCAGGAAGCTCTATCACTTTAATCTAGTCATCTCTCCTTTTTTGATTCTGTGGAAACCCCTGGAGCCATGATTAGGCTGGGACTATTGACCTTTCCATTACCTCCCGAGCCCCATCCTATCAGCCTCAAGAGAAAAAAAAATCAGAAGATAAAATTCCCTTAACCATATTGCCCCAAGAAATGCCTACACATATAGATAGAAGAACACACACACACACAAGAAATCATTCATTTGTTAATTAATAAAACAGATCTTGTTCTTTATCTCTGTCTATTGGGTATCTCTTTCCTTTTTTCCTAACTTCTTCACTGTTGCAAAACTTTGCATAATCAAACAGCCAGCTCCAATATGTTACCATTCCATTTCTAGAAATGAGCCCCTGCTGTACAGTGGACCAGCACAAGATGCATTAAACCCAAGGTTATCAAATATAATAAATTTAAACAACAACAACAACAACTTTGTTTGTATTCCACCCTATCTCCCTGAGGGGAGTCAAGGCAGATTCCAACAAAAAATGGCAAACATTCAATGACTAACCAGCTCCCAAAACTTATAATAATTGGTGCTTATGTGACTTTGGACTATGTGGCTGTCTTGAGAAATAACACAGAATCTTCCAGTGGACTCCCTGCTAAGAAACCCAGGACTCTTCGACTACCTTGTTTATCTATAATTGACTTTCCAGTTTCCCAAGCCTCCCTCTTTGTGTAGAGATTTTCCAAGCTTTCAAAGTTCATTAGTGCTAAAAACCCATTCTTTCCCGTCTGGATAGTGAGGCCCACACCCTCAGTGGCGAGCACAGCAACAAACCTTTAATTTTAATTTTGAACCCTATTCTCTCTTCCTCTCCACTCTAGCCTATGATGTCAAGCAAAAGTCTTAGCCAATGAGAAAGTGGAGGGAGTGGGAGGTTTGAATAGCTGCCAAACTTTATAAAATGTGCTATATTTTTCTGTAAGAGTTCTGTCTCATCTTTTGGCTATTATGTTGTTCTATCATCTATCTGGCCAGGTGAATAAATGTCTGTTATTGCATTAAAATCAGTCGTGTTTTGCCTGGCTTTTAAAGTAGCATGGGGTGCTGGGAAATCACCTACATTGCCCCCTGGTGGCCAATAACTGATTCCGTGTGTGTGTGTGTGCGTGAATTTATTTTACAGGGGAAAGCATTTATTGTAAAAACAACAGTAATTTAAAAAAATCATATTCATGGTTGGTACATTTAGAGTTAGCAAGACTTAATATTATTTACATCTGAAGAGTAGTCCCCTCAGATATTCATTTACCTTTGCCACACATATCAAAAATATTAGCAACATTCACCTTATTTGTCATCAACACAGATGACAAATAAGGTGAGGGCCAGATCTAGTGATTGCTATAAAACATGGCAAATAAGATGACAGCTGCAATATATTTGTCTTGGATGCCAAGGTTTCTCCCCAGAATATCCCTGAATGATGTTACATCCAAGTACTTTAGGGGCTAACAATATGGCAGTTTGACCATCATGTTGAAAACAATGCCTGCATGGAGAATTGACGTTTTAAAATATATTGTTATTTTTTTTAAAAAAAAAAACAACAACAACAGCACTACCTCATTGCTATAAGTACACTAGTCAAAATTATAATACCCTGAAATTTTATGTTGCTGTATTTCCATTTTTCAGCAGAAAGAAATTGATTTTTAAGGCCTACCTTAATCCATCTTTAAGGAATTATTTGAGTCCAAATCTCTTAAATCCAACCCTCATACTATATTCACAAAGATAATTGATAAACATTTTTAAAAGAAAGAAATAGTTCTGCATTTGTGTTTTTCCATATCATAGACTAGCTTTGAATATAGGCAATTGATTTCTTGAACTGGCTTATTTCCTTATTGGGTATTTAATGTAATGAGACGTTCATCAGAATGGATTATCATTAGTTGGCGCTGGTTTATTTGCTTAACAGGCCTGATAATCAATCATCACGTTTCACCACTTGTCTTGTGGCATTTTATTTCATCACTAGGTACACTATGTAATACTATAATTCCTTACACAAGTTTGTTAACAGCATATTTATTTGAGTGGGTTCCACTATAAATAAAAGTTCTCTACATATTTTTAATAAGAGGGTTTATTATTCCATCAGCTGTTTGCTTTCCTTTCCTAAATCTCTGTCAAGGAAAAACCAAGACTGGAGGGGCATGAAAACAGAATTATTTCTTACCTAGATTGGCTGATCTTTCAGGGTCAAGTAAAGGGCTCTGAATAAGTTGTTGTAACTGGTATTTTTATCAGTGAGTTTGTTTACTTTTCACCTCATCTGGCTAATTCAGAGATCTATCCAAATTGTTGAGGTAGTCCCACATCAGATGCACATCTGACATTTAGTACACATACAATGGAAGCCATCTTGATAATGAGGGTGGGAGACTGCAAATGGAACATTCCCCCTATTTCCTATTCAAAACATATGCTGTAAAATTTACATTAATAGTGGGCAGCTTTTGCTTTTCAAATCTCCATGAAACTCTAAAACCAATCATAGACCATAGCTCAACAGGATGAGAGTGGAAGAGGCAGAAAAGAAGCAAATTTGCAGCTGATCACATGTAAAGCACAGGAACCAGTTTGAGATCTGGGCAGTGCTTATCTGCACTGTAGAGTTCAGCTCGAACACAGTTCCAGTATCTGCAGTATCCACAGCTGAAAGTTGGAGGATTCGGGGTTTCTTTCAACTCCCTCCCCTTCCCTGCCCCACCATGATGCACAAATGCAGATAGCTACAGCCCCCATCTCTTAATCAGTATCATTATGTGGTATGGTTTACACTTACGGGGTTTATTTCAGAACATCTCACAATATTCCTTATCTAGTTTAGGTCCTCTAATGACCTCATCAGACGGAGGTCTATAAGCAAGGGGACAGCAGTGGAATCTGTGGTGCAGCTGGGGAATCCGTAGAGCAGCAGGGAAAACCATTGGATAGTGCCCCACATTGGCTCCTTACCATAACACAGTGTTTCCCATCTGCCCCAGCTTCATCCCATGCTGTTCCCAGCTTTTTTAATGATAACACAGGTAGTCACACATGTTCTTGGGAAGCCTCTGAACACACTGCTAAGACAGAAGTGGGATGGAGACTCGCTGGAAGTAGCCTTGTGTCATGTGATGGGCTCCATCCTGGTTGTGTCTCGGTAGTGCCCTAGGATGGGGAAAAAGACCCATGTGATAAAGTCATTAAGCACATTCCTATGCACATTCATGCCATGCACCAATTGAACAACACATTTTAGATGTCTTCAATTCACGTTACGAGGTCAGTATAAATGTACTCATAGTCAACCTGATGTACTTCACAGGATAGCTATGAAGATAATGGGGGAGTGATCAAGGATAGCTCTTTCATTATTCTAATTGAAGAAACTTATAAATAAATTATGTTCTATTGTTTTTTTATGACAAGAATGTATTCCATGCTTTTCTAAGCATGGAATCCTTATTCAGGGTAAATGCTTTTCATGTACTCCTTTCTTTACTCACTTTTATAGGATTAAGCCAAATGAATTGAATGGAATTTACTTATGAGTCAGTATTTATAAGTGTATGATTTAAAATATGTGTTCTCACAAAATACATGTAGTTCATAAAAAGATGAATCCAGAGTATGTGACATGCCCACCTTCCATGTGCAGATCTACATGACAGCCCCAACTTCAGGAAGTGTGGGTAGCAGTACAAAATCATGTATAATCAAAACTGTTGTGAAGCCCATGAAAGTGAAGGGGCAGCTATAAACAGAACATTGATGATTTGGGTGGTATAAACTTTTTGTGGTGAATTGGCACACTATGCCTCTGCCTAGGGTCTATATTTTCTTTATCTAATTTGTTGTTTCAGTTGCTTTGTTTTCCCCACCTACACTGAAAATTGGCAGCCTATTAGTTCTTAATGCAATCTTGGATGCCTTTGGGCATGCTTTCAAAATGTAAATCACTAAGATTTTAAAGATAGTGATATAAGACTGAGTCTGTAAGTCTAACTCTGCAAAAGAAATATTTACTATTTATATTTATTCACATTACTCTCATACATTTGTGATTAAATAAATGATTGTATCCAGAAAATATGAAAAACCTGGTCTATGAATAAACAGTTATTGCACAATTCTATTCAATGAAATGGCTTTTTAATGTACTGCAAAAGAAAGCAAGGCATAGAACAAGAAGTCAAGCTTGAGAAATATTATTAATAAGTTCTTTGGTTTGTGTAACAAGATTTGGTTTTCCCAGCAGGAACTTATCCAAGAGTTACTGAAAATAGGAGTCCATTGCCTTCACACTGTTTGTTCAAAATCTTTGTTTACCTGTTAGATGACTGCATTTCATTATTACATTATGATAGCTATTGCATTGCAATGTTCAATATGCTATGTCTGGTGGAACGTAGTACACATTATACGTACTATACTTTCTGTCTACACTATACATTTTGTTTACTTTGTATGTCAGCCTCTTGGTCTTGAGCCAAAATAACCAGTTCAAATGTTTCTACCAAAATGATTCTAGGGTTAAATGTAGCCTCTTTCTGCATTTTCTTCCTCTCTAGTTCAAATCACAAATTTATCTCCTTCAATTCTATTGTGTTGGATTTTATTTATTATTTATTTATAACATTTATATGCCACCCTTCTCACCCCAAAGGGGGCTCAGAGCAGCTTACAAGTCATATGTACATACAACATACTACATTATTAGCATAGTACTAAAACACCGTTCATAATATTACTATTATATAATATCATATTGTTACTGGGCGAGGGGCTCTGATGTCACAGGAGACAAGATGGAACTGTCTTCCCAGCTTCCCTTCTTTACTCTGGCCCCAGAGCAGCCGTTGCTGCTGGGGGAGGGGTTCTGATATTACATTTACATAAAATGTCGTGATTGCTTATTATTTCTATATATGGTTGTGAAAGCTGGTGAGTGAAGAAAGCTGACAGAAAGAGAAGCAACTCATTCAACACTGGTGCTAGAAAACAATGCTACAAATACCAAAACTACCAAAGAGGCAAACCAATGGGTTCAATTGGAAATCAAGCCTGAATTCTCCCTACAAGCAAACTATGTAAACTGAGACTGCCATACATTGGACATATCATGAGAAGATATAGCTTATTAGAAAAGGTAGTAATGTTCAGTAAAGTAATAGACATTAAGAAAATGGAAAGACTAAAGTGTAGGTGGAAGGACTGAGGGTGTATTAATGCAGTTTGGTACCATTTTAAATGTCCTGACAAATGCTACACAATCATAGAGTTGCAGTTTGGTGAAGCATTTACAGTCTTTGGCAGAGAAGGCTACAGACCTTGTAAAGCTACAACTTCCATGATTCCATAACATTGAACCATGGCAATTAAAGTACTGTTAAATTGCATCAGTTCAACAGCATAGATGCACCCCTAGTCAAGGAAACCATAGCCCTGAGTTTGCAAGAATTGCACAGGCTGTTAACAGGGAATCTTGATGTCCTGTATTGACAGCATCACTGTCTGTTGAACGTGCTATAGTGCCAGTTAAAAACAACCATTGCAATAAACAGAACTATAACCACTGAATTATGTTTCATTTCAGGCAGCTGTGAGCTTATCTGCAGATCCTGTGGTGACGTGAGGGATCTGATAGATGAAATAATGGGAAAAGGTGTGTCTCCACATATGTGGAATGCCTTTCCTTCCCAAACTGGGTCTTTAAGATGTCTTATTTTTAGAGTCAACAGGAGGGCACAAAATAATAACCACAATGTGGTTTCTACAAGATATTGAAAGGAAATTCAAAATAAAATACATTGCAGAAGTGTAACTCGGAGGTCACCAGTCCATAAAACAACTGTAGCACAGAAGGTGACATTTTCACAGAAATAAAATGTAAAAGATGATTTTAAGTTTGTTGCCTTTGCCCCTGTATCTCTTATAAATCCTAAGCTAGAGCACAAGTTCACTCTTGGTGGTTTTCCAAGGAAGCCCCTTTCACCTCAAGAAAAGTAACAAAACTGCTCCAAAGTGGTCTATCTTGGCTTCAGCTAAATCCAAATGTAAACCTATAATATTTGGATTAAATAGGGAACAAGCAGCTCCACACTCTTTTTACAAGTTGGCCCAACAGTAAATAGAAGCCAAAGGTACAAAAACAAAAAATCTTGGTGGCACATAAAACTAATCTCTCTCTCTCTCTCTCTCTCTCTTTCTCTTTCTCTTTCTCTTTCTCTTTCTCTCCCTCCCTCCCTCTCTTTTTCCAGGGTCTGATTCAATTCCCTTTTAAATTGTCATTTCAGTGTTGAAAAATGCACACCTGCACATTGCCTTTGTGGTAAAGAACTTTATTAGCAAAGGAATGCCTGACTAGTTACTGGAAATCCATATGAACCTGGTCATGTTTTTGTGTTAAAATGCTCCCCTGTGGTATTAAATCCCATCAAATTGCTTTATTGTAGATAAAAAGACACACACACATAAAGGAAGGGAGAGAACACTAAGGTTGGTGAAAAGAAGCAGTTAAGCATTCCTAGGGCTTATTTGCTTGTTCTATGGAGAGTGGCTTTTACAAAGAGGAGATATTAATACACATTCATTTGGGATGTGACCGTGACATATTGAGTCAGCTGGAGCTCTTTGCCTGGGAATATGTTTCTCCTTGTGAAGAATGATGATAGAATTGCTCTTGATTGCCTCGCTCTGACAGAGTAAGGAGGCACGAGAGTCTGCTGGCTAATTTCCAAAGTAGGTGTTCCCTTTGAAATAGGCTGGCTTTGTTCATTCACTTTATACAAGCAGGGGCATAACATCAGTGGCGAATCCGAGTCCTCTCTGTGAGTTTCCCCACATATTGCAAATGCTTAACTCTCTCCCCCCCCCCCCATTTTTACTGTAAGAAGTATTTAATAAAAGTAGAATCTTGTGTCCCCTTGGGATTTTTAAATGAAGCATTTGCACATCATTGTTTACATGGGATATCTCATAATCTTTGGGTCACATTGCTACTGAGTTCATTGTCTGAAGCATTGGTTGACTTAGGCTGGATCTACACCGTCCTGTATCCCAGGATCTGAATCTAAATTCTCTTCTTATCCAAGATTATCTGGCAGTGTATACTCATATAATCCTGTTCAAAGCAGATCATCTGGAATCAGATCATGGGATATAGGGCAGTGTAGATCCAGCCAAAGTGTGGCCACATGTGACCTCCTAGGTCAGTCTGTTCGGCTAAATAACTACCTTCAGTTTCATCAACATAATAGGACTTAAAGATTACATGTTATGTCCATGTTAACCTTTTTCTTTCCAGATCAGCGCTGCATCTTAGGGTGCCAGGTACCCAGCCTTATGTCACAATCTTATTGAGGATAGCTGGCAAGAAGTTAGAAGCATCTGATGAGGCAGGCTTGAGTTCCTTAATAATAGAAAACATATGGGTCCACCCTACTCAATATGAACATACAAGTGAAGTGAGGAAATGTTTAAATATTTTTATGTGTTGTTCTTCTGGCCAGTACCATTTTTGAGATGGCCACTAACTGAACTGCAGTGAATCCGCCTGCATTTTATTCAGGTCTTTGGTGAACTTATGAAAGTGAGAGTACATCCATCTTTGGCTGGATCTACACTGCCCTATATTCCAGAATTTGGTCCCAAATTATCTGATTATCCCAGCTTATCTGGAAGTGTAGGTTCATATAATCCAGTTAAAAGTAGATAGCCTGGGCTGGAATCAAATCCTGGGACATAGGGCAGTGTAGATCCAGCATTAGCAAAAGGCTTTGATAGCTTCATGAAAGCTCAGTCTAAAGTCCAGGGTGGATGCCACTGACTGGTCCTGTTCCTCCTCTGTCTTTACACTTCTGACAGCTATATTTAAACCTTTTGTATCTAAATAAAAGAGGGTTTTAAAATTCCTTTTAAAAGATTTAAATAAACATTTTAAAAGAATCATATGATTCTCCACTTACAAATCTCTGGAAAGAATAAAGTGTCAGGTACATACAAAAAGGTGCTTTCTTCATGAAACTGTGAAGGCAATTTTGCTCGTACTTTGTAGGAGAAGCTGATGAATTGGATATTAGGCCTGTGCGGTTTCGTTCGTTAATTCGTTATTTCGTTATTAAATCGTTATTTTTACCATATCCGAAGCGATTTCAAAACACATTTTCAAACCCGGAAGGGTTTAAAAATATCGAAACAGCAGCCCCATATATTTTACGAGCTTCAGCTCGTGTCGTTAATGGGATGGAGGCTGCTGTGCTGACTGAGTGCTGCTGCTGGTGCCTGGGAGCCAATCCGGCGCTCCCAAGCACCCCAGCAGTGCACCGTGGCAGGAGCCGGAGCCGATTGGATGGCGCGCGCGCGCTCACCCTTACAACCGGCCTCCGCGCGCCATCCAATCGGCTCCGGCTCCTGCGCCCCCCTCCTCCTCCTCCTCCTCCCAGCTGTGTTGCAGGAAGTGCTAGGAGGAGGAGGAGGAGGAGGGCGCAGGAGCCGGAGCCGGATGGCGCACGGAGGCCGGTTGTAAGGGTGAGCGCGCGCGCGCCATCCAATCGGCTCCGGCTCCTGCGCCCTCCTCCTCCTCCTCCTCCTCCTCCTAGCACTTCCTGCAACACAGCTGGGAGGAGGAGGAGGAGGAGGAGGGCGCAGGAGCCGGAGCCGATTGGATGGCGCGCGCGCGCTCATCCTTACAACCGGCCTCCGCGCGCCATCCGGCTCCGGCTCCTGCGCCCTCCTCCTCCTCCTCCTCCTCCCAGCTGTGTTGCAGGAAGTGTGAGGAGGAGGAGGAGGAGGAGGGCGCAGGAGCCGGAGCCGGATGGCGCGCGGAGGCCGGTTGTGTGAGTTTTCAGGGCTGTATGTATGACCATGTTCCAGAAGCATTCTCTCCTGACATTTTGCCCACATCTATGGCAGGCATCCTCAGAGGTCTGTTGGAAACTAGGCAAATGGAGTTATCTAATATCTATGGAATGTCCAGGGTGGGAGAAATGAAAGCTATTCAATGCTAATCAAGGTGACCATTACTGCAACATTCACACTTACAAAATGTTTTGTAAATATTAACGAAATTTTTGGAAAGTTTTGTAAATATTTTAAATATCGAAACAAAAAAACACCCCAATTACAAATCGATTTTAGAAACAATTTTTTTCTTGATCAAACAGGCCTATTGGATATGTCTCAAGTCTAGAAGCATCTCTGGAGTAAGAGGAAAAATTCAGACAGATAAGATCTAGCATGATGTAGTGGTTTGAGTGCTGGACTAGGGCTCCTTCTTCACTGCCATATAATCCACCAGATTATCAGAGCAGATAATCTATGTTATCTGCTTTGATCTGGATTAAATGAGTCTACACTGCCATACAATCCTGTTCAAAGCAGATAATCTGGATGTTTATGGAAGTGTAGAAGGGGTCTTGAACTACAGGAGACCAGGGTTTGAATCTCTGCTCAAGCATGAAAACCCACTGGATAACCTTGAGTAAACCACACTCGCTCAGGCCCTTCTACACTGCCATATAAAACCCAGATTATCTGCTTTGAACTGGATTATATGGCAGTGTAGATTCATATAATCCAGTTCAAAGCAGATAATGTGGATTATCTACTTTGATAATCTGGATTATATGACAGTCTAGAAGGGGCTTCATTCCCAGAGGAAGGTAACAGAAAAACCTCTTCTGGATAAATCTTACTGAGGGCCCTGTCCAAACTATGCCTCAGGCAAGAGGATTAATTCACGACAAAGCAGGAAAAACCTGGTTTGTCCCAAATTATTTAGATACCCCATTAGACCCAGGCTTTCCTCAAAGGTCCGGGTCTAATGACGTATGGGCCCTGTGGAGACTGATCCACAGGTAGTCCTGGGACTACTGAAGGGTCAGTCCCTGCAGCCCAATTCATTTCTTCAGGCCCCATCCCTGTTGTTTTGGGCAGAGCATGGGGGCTTAAACCCGCTTTGGAGCAGGTTTCTTTACCTGCTTTGGAATGTGTTTAAGCCCTGTCTGGAAGCACCCTGAGAAAGCTCTATAAGAGGATCATAACAAATCAGAATTGAGTTGAAAGCACTTAACAGCATCAGCAATTAAAAACAACAAGCCAGAGAGATGTTACCATATGTGCTGACATAGATTTTTTTCTCTCTCTTTTTTTTTTAATAATATTTTTAAATTTTATTTCGAAAAAATAATACACCAACCATATATGTTGCAAAAATATACACCTACACAAACAAACACACATACGCAAACAGCACTACATGCAGTTACCCCTCCACCCACCCCCAGTGCTACCCATCACCTTGACTTCCGTCACTAATCCACGCAAGATTTATGCACAACTTATTTACCCCTCTATACTAATACAATAAATTCATCTTGTTTTTATTTCTTTAGCTCTCCGGTCAAGTATGCTAAGGCCAGCTTCCAGTTTCTTTCAAATATTTCATTATTTTCATATTTCAAATTACTAGAAATCTTAGCCATCTGTGTATAATCCCACAGTTTATCCTTCCAATCTTTGATGCTTAATGTTTTCTCCCCTTTTCAATCTTTGGCAATTGTAATGCGTGCAGCCGCAAAGCTGTACAAACAAATTTCTCTCTCTGGTTGTTCTAAGCTATCTCTGAATATCCCTAGTAGGCACATCCCTGGGTTCTTTTTTACTTTGTTGTAAATCATTTTATTTGTTTCCTTTATTATTCTTTTCCAATAGATCTGCACCAGTTCACACGACCACCATACGTGAATGAAAGTCCCTTTCTTTCTTTTGCACCTCCAACAGGAACCTGTTTGTGAATTGTCGATTTTGGCTAGGAGGTCTGGAGTTATGTAGCATCTGTAGAACATTTTATATACGTTATCTCTAATTGAAGCTAACACTGTAAATTTAAATCCATTGTTCCACAGGTTTTCCCAGATGTCAAAATCTATGCTTCTCCCTAAATCTTTTGCCCATGAGATCATGGGGGTTTTAACACATTATCTTCCAAATTATAGTGTAGAAAATATTTGTATAATCTGGCTATTAAGCCTTTTCCCCCTTTATCTAATATAGTTTCCAGATCTGATTTTTGTTGAAGCAAATCCCCTCTTCTCGTCTTTTTTTAATCTTTCATATAATTGATGTTATCGGAACCAATTTTTAATACCCAATTCGTCTTTTCCCCTCAGTGCCCATTGGCCATTGGACCTGATAAGTAGTTCCCCATACGTTCTGACATCATCCTTGCAGATGGGTCTCCCAATGGCTTCTATTGGCCTCAGCCACAGGGGTGTTTTGGGTTCCATCCCTAATTTATATCTTTTCCAAACATCTATTAAGCTTCCCCTAATTACATGTTTATTGAATGCCTTATTTAATCTCTCCCCTTCATACCAGAGGTATGCATACCTCTGGTATGAAGGGGAGAGATTAAATAAGGCATTCAATAAATATCTGATTCCATGTCCTTCTAAATTTAGTAGATTTATGTTCCGGAATTCTATCCAATCTCTGAGCCAGCTCATGCAGGCGGCCTCATAGTAGGTTTTTAAATCTGGTAAATTTAGTCCGTCCGTCCCCTATCTTTGGTATCAATTAAATTTTTGTAAGCAATCCTGGCTTTTTTCCCTGCCCAAATGAAATTAATGATATCCCTCTTCCACAAATTGAAAATTTTAGTCCCTTTAATAATAGATATGCTTTGAAAAAAGAAAAGCATTTTGGGAAGTATCATCATCTTAATAATTGCAATCCTGCCCAGCCATGTTAATGGTAGCTTCTGCCAATTGTTCAAATTTCCTTTGATCTCCGACCACGTCTTCACATAATTATTTTGAAACAAGTCGATGTTCTTGCTTGTGATAGTTATTTCCAAATATTTTATCTTCGGGACTACTTTACAGTTAGCCGCTTCCTCTAATTTCCTAATAATTTTAGTGTCTAATTTTTTTGTAATAAATTTGGATTTATCTTTATTTATTTTAAAACCCAAAACCTCTCCATACAATTTGATTACCTCTAATAATTTTGGAATGCTCTGTGTTGGGTTAGATAAAATACAAACCATATCGTCTGCATATGTTCTGATTTTAATTTCCTGGCCTTTTACTTTGAACCCTTCAATTTCATTGTCATCTCTAATTCTTATACTCAAAATTTCCAATCCCAAAATGAATAGTAATGACGAAAGTGGACAGCCTTGTCTAGTCCCTTTCTGTATATCTATGGCTTTTGTCAGCTGACCATTTATTTTTATCTTAGCAGATTGTTTAGAATATATTGCCCCCACTGCTTTTCTAAAGCGACGGCCCACCCCATATAGATCCAAGACCTTTTCCAAATAAGCCCAGCTGACCTGGTCGAAAGCTTTCTCCGCATCAAAAAAAACCAATGCTAAATCTTTATTGGGGTCGCTCTCCGCTACCTCCAAAATATTCAGAATTGTTCTGACATTTTGGCTCAGGTATCTATTAGGTAGAAATCCCGCTTGATCCTTATGAATGATCTCTGCTAATGTCTGTTTGAATCTGTTTGCCAAGATTGTAGTAAATAATTTATAGTCACAATTTAGAAGCGAGATGGGTCTGTAATTTTTAATTTGGTCCAGGTCTTTATCTGATTTTGGGATTAGTACAATTGTGGATTCTTTCCAAGAATCTGGAATCTCACCTTTTTCCAAGACTTTATTCATTACAGACACCAGTAATGGTGTCTGCTCTTCTTTGAACGTTTTATAATAAAGTGGGGAAAGACCATCTGGGCCAGGAGCTTTATGTGGCCTAATCTTATCTAGTGTTTCCATTAGTTCGTCTGGTGTAATTAATCTATCTAGATTAGCTTTCATTGCTTCGGTTAATCTTACAGTCTTAGTCTCATTAACAAATTGAGTGGTCTTGTCTAAATATTCCTGTTCTTTTTTATAGAGCTTTGTGTAGTATTTTTTCAAAAATTGTCTGGATTTGCTGCAAGTTTGTAATTGTTTCACCATTGTATTTTATTCTGGTAATCAGTTGGGATTTCTTTGTACCTTTCAGCTGCCAGGCAAGAAATTTGCCTGGCTTGTTTGCATTCTCAAAGAAGTTGTACCTATTGTAACTGATTTTCCTCTCAATATCATTAGCAATCAACAGATCATAATGTTGGTGTAAGATTTTCAATTCTGCCAGAATTTCCTTTTGCTGCCCTTTTTTCCTCTCCAGCTCTATTTCCTTTCCTCTAATCTTGGCTAATAACTCTAGTTGCTTTTTATTATTACCTTTGTACCAAATTGAGTTTTGCTGAATTAATACCCCTCTTATTACGGCTTTTTCAGCCTCTCAAACCACCCTATCCTCTAGGTTATCATTGGCGTTGTCTTTCAGGTAGTATTTTAATTCCTTTCCAATTTTATCTCTATGTGTTTGTATCCTCAGAATATAATTGTTCATTCTCCATCCCCCCCTGTTGCTATTTTCTTTTTTTAGTTTCAATAGAATCGGATTATGGTCTGCAAATATTCTTGCTAGGATCTCTATCTTTTCTGTTCTGCAGATGATGTCTTTTGTTCCAAATACCATATCAATTCTGGAGGCTGATCTGTGTCTATGGGAGTAGTATGTAAATTCTCTCCCAGTTGGATTGAGAGTTCTCCAAATATCGAACATATCCCATTGATGTATTTCTTTCAAAAAAGAACCCGGTAATCTGCCTTCTTTCTTGTCTTTTTTTTATTCTATTACTCCTATCTAACTATGTATCCATAACCCCATTGAAGTCACCTAGCCAAATCATATCTTTTTCACCATATTCGGCAAGTATACCCACAAGTGTCTTGTAAAATTCACTTTGTTTGGTATTGGGGGCATAAATACCTACTATGAGAACTGATTTACCCTGGATGAGAACCTTGATTATAAGAATCCTGCCCTCCTTATCTGAGAAAATTACTTCAGAGTACAGCATTTTCTTAATATATATTGCAATCCCATTGGTTTTCTTACAATTACAAGAGGTGAATAACTGGCCCAGTCTTTCTTGCCCCAATAGATGTATATCCTTTTCTACCATGTGGGATTCCACTAAACAAGCTATATCAGACTTAATTTTCTTCAAGAAGTGAAATACTTTCTTACGCTTTGATCCACTGTTTAAGCCATTCGTATTCCAAACGGTAGTATTCAGAGATTTGGTGCCCATTTAAACAGTTCATTTCATAATTACCCTGCTTCCCCCCGCCCCCCGCCCCCGTCTCCCCCTTAGATAAACTTATATAACTTTCTTAAACAGAATCCACTGCTATTCAACTTCTTCCTCTACTTCTTTCTCTTCTTCTGGAACAACTGGCATTTCTTTCTCCTCCTCCTGCTCCGGCTCCTTCTCTTCTTCTGTGTGGAACTGATGGTTTTGCCCCAAGTTCTCTTTCTTATTTCTGCCATGTCCTTGTCTTTTTTGTCTTTCTTCTTCCTGCTGGGAGTCTTCTTCAGCATCAAAGTCCTTATGGTATTTTCTTAAGAACTGCTCAGCCTTCATGGCATATTCTTGTGACAAATTGCACAATGCAGTCCCTGGGGAGTTTCTTTTGTTTTGCTATTGCAGAACTCACTGCAATATATGGAATCCATCATCACTGAGAGGTCATCCTCCCCCAAAAGTTTTGCCAACAATTTACTTATAAACAATTTCAGATTGTCACCTTCTTCCCCCTCTTGGATCCCTCTTAATCTTAGAGTGTTATCAGCAAGTTTGAGTTCTAGCATGGCCATGTTATCCAACATACTTTCTTGCTTATCATTAAAGAGTTGTTGAGCCCCTTCTGATTTTTCAAGCCTTTTTTTAAATAAGTTTCTGATCAGTGCCCAGTTTGTTCACTTTTGCCTCAGTCTTTTCTTGGCGTTCAGAAATCTGTTTCAATTCTTTGGTAACTGCCTCCATTGAGGTCTTAAGTTCCACAAACATAACTTTAATTTCTGAAAGCGTCTTATCTTGAAGCTGACTTGGTTTTTTTGCCTTCTCTATCGCCACTGTTGACGCTGCAGATGCGTAGGAGGAGATTGGTTCCTTGGGCGTCCGCGGTGACACTTTATCCATAATTGATTGTAGGTTATGAACGTCTGTTCAAGGTCGCTGCAGCAGTGTTATCTGCCTGAGAGAGATGAAGACGTGCTTGAGAAGGGGCAGAAGAGAAGCCGGGTTCAGCCCACCATCTTTTACAGTTGCATTTTAAGCATTTTAATCATCTTGCCATTTTTTTAAGAGAAGAAAGCAAAGCTCAGTCTCCTTTCTGCTTATATAGATCTTATGTAGATCTGGCCTTTAAGGTTTTGCTGTCTCCTGTCAACCACAGAACAAGGTTTCAAATGCTGACATAGATTATTGACCACGCTAGCAGAAAATTTCTGGAAGTCGGAGTCCGACCCCCTTCCACACAGCTGTATAAAATCCACATTGAACTGGATTATATGGCAGTGTGGACACAGATAACCCAGTTCAAAACACATATTGTGCATTATCTGCCTTGATATTCTGGTTTATATGACTGTTTGGAAGTGCCTCAAAAAAACTACCTTTTCCAAAGTTTGCAACAAAAAGTGGGCTATCATATCATATTTTACTGATCCCATCAGTTTGACCCTATATCTTTAAATACAGAAAAATCTAACACATTAAACCTTTACTTATTAAATTCAGAAACAGAATACTTTCACTAAAAACAGGTATGTGATTTTACCTTCACCTTTTGAATAAAATTTTAGTGTACCTA
Source organism: Anolis sagrei (assembly GCF_037176765.1). Lineage (NCBI taxonomy): Eukaryota > Metazoa > Chordata > Lepidosauria > Squamata > Anolidae > Anolis > Anolis sagrei. The sequence goes on along the minus strand of NC_090022.1, from coordinate 59,354,479 downwards.
TTTAATTCTGCCCTCCCACTAGAATTCATGACAAATAATAATTTCCTGTTTAGGAGCTGACTAGAACTTCATCTAGATAAAAGTTTGCTTCCTGGTTTCACTTTATTCTTCAGTTAATCACCTCTTTGCGTTTTTATTTCAGATCAAGTGCCCCAAGACAGAAATTTTCAGAAGTGATCCAATATGTTTTCCTGTTCTTTGGTTCTGGTAAATTAATAGCACTGTTTTCTTATCCTTCTATTGCTCTCAAACAACTGTCAATCAAACCTAGCTGCTATTTGGACAGAATATTAAAAAGATCTGAGAAGGAATAATTAACTGCCGCTAAACATTATGGATCCCTAGAATCTCCAGACACTCCAGAAAATGAGGGTTGAAAATAGAATGTGTGTTTGCATTTTGATAACAAACATTTTCTCTTTGCTGAGAAAGATAGCGTAGCTATGACAGATAAGATAAGCTCTATTGAATTTTTTTTTTACTAATGAAAAGCAAAATAGAAATTGTTCTTTGTTACTGCTGGAAATCACATTAACGATTAAATACGATGTTAAAAATGGTGAATGAGGAGCATCTCCTCTGCCCATCCATATGGACACATGTTTGCATCCTCTCTCAGTCTTCATTGTGTTTTCCAGTAGTCAAAGTGAAAAAAATACAATTTCAATAAGAAAAACACCATTTTGTAGAATCTGTCCTTTTAAACCATCTGCTAGACACATCAGGTTTTTATGTGATGAAATATTTTTCTGTGATTTATCTTCCAGAGTCATAAATGACTGCATGTCATAATGTATATCTGATAATTTCATTAAATACTAATATGGTCTCCGGCCAGTTTATGTCACTCTTTACTCAGTGACTTGACAATTTGCATCTGAAGGTGTGAACTACTACTATTGAAAAATAATGTCATGGAAGTTTGAACAGGAATAAAAAATGCTGGGTGTTTAAAGCAATGGCCTCCATCCTCTGGCTGTTATTTTTGTAAACTCATTCGGAAGTCAAGTGATTCTTAAGCTGCCCTGCTGAATTTATCCAGCTTTCTGGCTGAGTCAGTTTGCTTGCAGCTACATCTCAAGAGTCACAATATTCTTTGCTTTAAATAGTGGTAGTGTCCCAAAGCCATAAATCAAAACTTCAAGGAATTCTAGGCTTCTTGCCCAGCCAAGGATTTCTTCTTCCTTGGTTCAGCTTTGTACTTGCTGCTCAATACTCTTCAAATAGCCTTCCTCAATGGTTGTGGTCTGGTTCTTCCCTCATTACTTTTAAATCTCAAATTAAAACTTATTTTATTTTCCAAAGATTTTGGAATTTTAATTTAATATTGTTTTATACTCTTGCATATTTGAATTACATGTATTGGTCAGTTTGCTTTATATGAGATTGTATTTTTTTAATTTTTATCTCAATAATTTATTTGACAGTTGTATTGTATCGTTTTATATTTTATTATTTGTTCCTTTCCTCTCTGTGTTTATGTGAATGCAGTGGACCTTTGGTATCCTCTTGAGTTTGGTTGCAGGACTTGCCCCCAGCAGATAGCAAAATCCATAGAGGCCAAAGTCCCATTACATGCAGTGATGCTATGTAATGTTGTCCGTTATATAAAATGACAAAATCAAGATTTGCTTTTGTGGGATTTTGTTTTTAATATTTTCAGGCCATAAATTGTTGAACCTGTGCATATAAAATCTATGGATACAGAGGGCTGACTGTACACATATATTTTAGATTGTATATTTTTAGCAAGACCCACTATTTGTAAAATGCCATGTACATTAAGGGTGCTATATAAATTGATGCTGACGATCATGTTGATGATGATGACAATTTATCAGAAAGTGTATAGGACACATACCATGTTAGTCTTGGTAGAGTTACTGGGACAGGCGGTAGCTCGCCTCGCGGCGGACCGCCAGCTCGATAGACAACAATATAATCGTAAAATTTTATATCCCACCCTACCATGGGGACCCAGAGCCATTTACAGCAAATGTTGGCAAACATTCAATGCCATAAAGAAACTGGACAAAGACAAAATATCAACCCACCCAGATCCCAAAAACAAATCCACATCTACATCAAAAAATAATAACACATCATTAAAAGTAAATAATAACATAGCAGATATATGGTATCACAATAGACATTGGGAAACAAACAAGAATCTAAACAAAGCCAGATAAAAATTTAAAAAGTTTAAAAAAATAGAGTTACAGATCAAGTCATTTCTAACTCCAACGACACAATTGCTGGCAGAGAATTTTAGGGAACAGCATCATCAGTCACTCTTCTTAATCAGCTAGGAAACCCTTATGGAATCCCACTATTTTCACACATTGGGACTGATCATCAAATGGGTTTGGTTTGAAAGATTAACCTTGAATTCTGTAACACAGAAAATGAACTAGATGAACACTAGAAAAATGCCTAGATAAACACATGGATAAAGATATCACAAGGGGAAGAAACATCACTTGCTCTTTTTATGAATGGGAGACTGTCTATTATGTTCCCATTGTCTCATGATGGCCTCCACATTTGCTGCTACTAGACTGTCCTTCCAATCTTCCCCAACATTTTTCTTGAGATCCAGTGTGTCCAAGTAGTGTTTGGAATGTTTAAGCCCTCATCTTAAAATCCTTGACTATTTTAGCAGAGCATCCATTTCTAAGAGGGTGGGGAAATAGAATGGGAAATTGATTTCATAATGTATTCATTTTGTTTATTAAAATATTTGTATCCTGTCCTATATCAAACATTTTGAGTAAAATCAGACAAGTAAAATCAGCCAAAGGAAAGTAAAACAATAAAAATAATTTAAATAAAATACCACTGATAAGTTAAAATTCATTTAAAAGATTAAAATAGTTATAAAAAATAATGTCCATTAGCATTGAGATGAATATCAGTGAGGCCTAAAGGCTTTAATACAGCCATGTTTTTTATCTGATGCCTATATAAAACCAGCGATGATGCCAACTGGACCTTGAAAAGTTGGAGGGTCACAGCTTAGAAATATATCTCCTACACCTTAACACTGTATATTGATCTCATTGTTGGCATACAGAGTAAGTCCCTCGGGCAGTTCTCGGACAGGCAAAGGTTAAGATACACTCTCTCAAATATCAAGGTTCTAAGCCAGGGGTCCTCAAACTTTTTAAACAGAGGGCCAGGTCACAGTCCCTCAAACTGTTGGAGTGCCAGATTATAATTTGAAAAAAAGCATGAATGAATTCCTATGCACACTGCACACATCTTATTTGTAGTGCAAAAAACACTTAAAACAATACAATAATTAAAATGAAGAACAATTTTAGCAAATATAAATTTATTAGTATTTCAATGGGAAATGTGGGTCTGCTTTTGGCTGATGAGATAGGATCGTTGTTGTTGTTGTGTGCTTTCAAGTCATTTCAGACTTAGGTTGACCCTGAGTGAGGGCCAGGTAAATGCCCTTGGAGGGCCGTATCCGGCCCTTGGGCCTTAGTTTGAGGACCCCTGTTCGAAGCAATTGAAGACTTTTAAATGTCTTAATTACCACTTTGAATTCAGATAGAAAATATATTAACAGCAAGTGCAATTATTTTAGGACTTGCATTATATATCTATAGGATATTCCAGGCAGCAATAAATCTCTTGCATTTTTCATGAGCTGTACTTTTCAAGTCATCTTCAGGCACGGAGCCCACTTGCTCCCATCACACAACATTGATCTATTTCCAGTGGGGCTCTGCGCCTGAAAATGGGGGAAGTTGGCATAGGTGTTACAACAGTAACAACATGGGATGCTTGAAAACATGGGAGGCTTGGCAAATTGGGGGCTTAATGTGATAAGGTCTCTAGTCTCCCTGTCATCGACACTGCCTCTTAACACCTAGGCCTTGGAGAGAAACATCATCACCTACAAAGGAAAATTCTCCACTCCAATCACTGTTAACTGCCACTGCCCCACTAATTAATCACATGTTTTGGGAAAGAGAAGACCAATGGAAAATGGCTTCTGGGAGCTAGGCAAGTTTTGGAAATCCTGCATTTCTCTTCAAGTGTTAAATAATGTTTGAGGGAAAGACAAGCTCATTTTGAAACAGAGGAAGCCACCCATCAGGCCCGTAGCCAGGATTTTGATTCGAGGGGGGGGGGGGGGGTTGAGTTTGATTCAGGGGGGGGGGGACTGAGTCTGAGTGAAAGAGGGTCTATCCTAGCAAACCTTTTGTATCGTTACTCCAATATCCCCATGCATATGAGATATATTGAGCATGGTGATCAGATGATATGAATAAACATAACAGTCCAAATAATGTACCAGTAAGGCCTTTTCGCAGACCACCATGAGAATTTCGGGGGGGGGGGGGGCTGAAGCCCCCAACCCCCCCCCCCCCCCCCGGCTACATGCCTGCCACCCAACACTAGAATAGAAGAGCAATAGAAACAACGGTGGTGTAAAAGAATGGGCTTTGTGCCATGGTACAAGATGAAAGCATCAGTGGTGGATATTTGCCATGGGAACACTTGACTTCTTAAGTACTTGATCTATAATGCCTCTCAACACATGAGAAGTGAACTAGGAAACTCAGGAAACCTCCGTTAAGTTATTCCCAATGCATACTAAGGATAATACAAACCAGAACTCATGCACCCCCAGTGAATTTGTGCTAATGGAAATGATGCTAGAAGCAAAGAGCTTTAAAAGCACATTGCATTCCAGACTCAAGCTTCCCTGCCTGTTTAACCCACCAGCCCTGTCTATTTCTTTACCAGATTTTCAATATTAGCAGGACTAGTAGGATTTTAGGATCTTTTAAAAAAAATGGGTGGCTGCTCCTACATGAGCAGTTCTCTATGATGTTGGTGTCTGGAGAACAATGGCACTAAATTTATTCACAAGCAAGAACTTCCATAAGTAACCACATAAGACTATTATTCTAGCTAATGTTCAGGTTTTTTTTTTTACTTCAATGTGTGATCAGTTCATAATCTGTCGCCACTAGAAGGAAAGACTTCATTGATACTAATAAAATCACAGTATAATGAGAAAACTTCGGGTTGTTCAGAATTTTCAAACAGTGCAGATGCTCACTGGAAATATATTGTAATACTTTTATCTCAATATACTAAAGAAGTAAATTTGGCATATTTCAGTCACAATGTCATTTAATACAAACAAATGGATTTCTTGATATTTCTCCAACCTTGAACCTTAAACTCCAACTCCTCCCATCTGTCTGACAACTGAAATTGCTCTGACATACCACTGATGGCAAGAAGATGGGTAACCATACAAACAGGATTGGGAATTCATCTTAAAATAAGCAATGGTTAAACTTCCATAGGTACTACCGAAGTGTCATAGTGCCCCGTCCTACCACAAACATGCACCATTTACTTTCAGACTCATTGAGAAATTGCTACAGAATATGACATGCTTTCCACCTCCTCCCTCTTCTTCTAATTTTTAGTGTTGTTTGCTGCCATCAAGTCGATTTCCATTTATGGTGACCCAATGAATGAGAAATCTCCAAGTCTATCATCAATAGCCCAGTGTTTATGTCTTTCAGACCTTGTGTTTCTCTCTATCTGGAATGCAGTATTCCTCTTTTCCAATTGCCTTCCATCTCACCATGCATTACTGTCTTGGCTAGTGGATCATGTCTTCTTGTAATATGGCAAAGTAGTACAACAATCTCAGTTTATATCTCACCCTGAACACGACCAATCTTATCTGAACAATCTCAGTTTATTTATTTATTTATTTATTTTATTTGCTATACTTGTATACCGCCGTTTCTCAGCCTAGCCGGCGACTCAATGCGGTTTACAACAACTTATAACAAACAACAGTATACAGTTTAAAAGCATAAAAACACGACCCACAATACATATATCAATAAACAATCCAATTCATCTCTTGACTAAAATCGCGATCCAGTTTCGTCGCCAAATTGCCAGTCCTTCAATCATTACACTTATTGCACTGAGTTAACCGAACGCCTGCTCGAACATCCAGGTTTTTAGTCTTTTCCAGAAAACCATCAATGAGGGGGCTGATCTTACCTCCATGGGGAGGGCGTTCCATAGCCGCGGGGCCACCACAGAAAAGGCCCTGTCTCTCGTCCCCACCAGCCGCACCTGTGAAGCAGGCGGGATAGAGAGCAGGGCCCCCCCAGAAGATCTTAGGGTCCTGGTGGGCTGATAGGCTGAGATACGTTCGGATAGGTAAGTTGGGCCAGAACCGTTTAGGGCTTTAAAGGCCAGCGCAGATCGGCAGCCAGTGGAGCTGGTGCAGCAGAGGAGTTGCTCCCTGCGCTCCGCTCCAGTTAGTATCATGGCTGCCGAGCGTTGGACTAATTGGAGCTTCCGGGCCGTCTTCAAAGGCAACCCCACGTAGAGAGCGTTGCAGTAGTCTATTCATTTTTGGCTTCTAAGTGGAATTCAGAATTTGCTTTATGACCCTTTATTTGTTTTTTAGCAGTCCATTGTATCCATAGAACTATTCTCTACCATCCCTTTTCAAATTATTTTTAATTTCTTCTCTTCAACTATTTTTTTTCTGCTCAGCTTTCACAACAATACATAGAAACAGGGAAAAATTAGGGAGCATAAAATGTACAGTACTCTGAACAGCAGTCTGAAACTAAACCATTCATTCTAAAACTTGAGAACTCTAGCAGCTCAAATCAATTTTATTTCACTATACACCAAGTTTGGGCTTCAGTTTGAATGAGTTACCACAAACACAACAAATAGCGAAAATGGTGCTCTTGAATAGACAAGGGGGCCTTTCAAACTACACAATTTTAGCACTGTAGTTCCACTTTAATTTAATGGCTTCATCTTATGGAATTCTGGGTTTTTACTGTAGTGATGCACTAGAACTCTTTGGATGACAATTCTAAAGGACCTTCCCTAAGCTGCAAATCCCATGATTCCAGAATATGTTGTCATGGCAATTAAATCGAAATCACAGCCCTATAATTGTGTAGTATAAACTAATGCTAAAGGTTGATTGTGTAAACCAACCCCAAACTCTCACAATTTTATTGCATGAGTCAGTGCACTTTATTTTAAATATTACTAGGGGCTAAAAGGAAATGAAAAAACCACATACTCTAGAGTCATTTTCAGTGGTCTCCTTGAAATGGAGGAGAAAGCCCCTTAGGTTCTACCACTTCCACCTGTACTTGTCTGCCCCAACACCAGCTTTATTTTTGTATTGGAAAACACACATCCCTTGGAGGTGTTGGGTATGATGATTTAATCTGGTAAACATGACATAAGAAGACTGCTGTTACAAATATCTGCTACAAGCATTTTAATCAAATTAAGTTACTCTGGTGCAGACTTTCTAATTCTAAACAAAATTTCAATAAATGTATTTATTTATAAAGGCATTTGAAATAACAAATTTGAAGAAGTTAATTTATTTTTCCAGTAACAAAGGCATAATTAGATTTCATGTTGATTATAACTTAATGAGGAATAATATCACTCATTTTGAAATGCAAGTATAACTTTCAGTCAATTTTATAGTTACAAGGTGTGGCCTTACTAATTAATAGCGCAAGAATATCCCATGGTTCAAGTGCTGGCTGGTCTTTTGCCTCATGCTGCTGCCTCGGGGAATGACAAAGTAGATGTGTTTTGTTCCACAAATTAACATCCAAATTATATATTTTTCAAAGTAACGATTAACTATTCAATGATTTTTTCAGGAATTAGAAAGTACAAACATGACAGTAGCTAATTATTGGCTTAGAATTGTAACTTAAACTAACCTAAGGCTGCCATATCACCTAGATGGCAGGGAGCCTAGTCGTGTTACCTAGTGCCTATTTGCACCATCATTTGATTTTGATTCCAACCTATCATTTTAAAAAAATAAATCTCTTGTCCCAGCTGCACCTATTTCTTGGGAAGTGTGATTGGTTATGGTTATGGTGACACATGCCCTTGTAACATCCTGATTGGATTACACTAATACACACTTTGTGGAGCTGTCTTTGAAAAGTATTTGGAAATTTCAACCAGTCCAAAGAGCCAGATTGGTAACAGGTGCTAGTTAAAGAGAACACACAATCCCCTTGTTGCAACAGCCCCAATGGCTACCAGTCCGTTTCTGGATACAATTCAAAGAATTGGGTTTGACCTATAAAGTCTTAAGACAGCTCATTCCCAGGCTATTTGAATGGCTGTGCCTTCCATATGAGCCTGCCCAAGCTATAAGATCTGCAGGGAAGGCACTTTTCTTTGTCTCATCGCCATCAAAAGCACAGCTGAAAGCAACATGGGAGAAGAACTTCTATGTGGCTGCTCCTACACTTTGGAAGCTTGTTTGGCTCCTTCTTTGTTGTCCAGTCAGCAGCAGCCTTCTTTCTTTTCCAGCAATCCTTTCAAAACTAATTTTTAACAAAGGGCTTTTATGGTGCTCTTCTGCTTTTAATTTTTCTTTTTGTTAAAAATAATTTTAATTCTGCTGTTTTTAATACTGTTTTCAACTGTGTGTATTTCTAATGTATTTTAAGTTTTGCATAAGCCACTTGGCTCCTTGCCTGAGAGAAGGGTGGAATATAAGTAAAAGGATAGCTGTGTGGGTAAGGCATGGGCTGAAGGGCAAGGTGGAGTACAAAAGACAGGTGATCAAGTGATGTATTTATTTTATTTATTTATTTACTGTATTTGTATACAGCTAGGTGGTCAGTTGAAACATTCACACCTAGCTCCAGCAGACAAGAGTCCTTTGTCTCACCCTGGTCATTCCACAGATATATAAACCCTTTTTTCCTAGTTCCAACAGACCTCACTACCTCTGAGGATGCTTGCCAGAGATGCAGGCGAAACGTCAGGAGAGAATGCCTTTAGACCATGGCCATATAGCCCGAAAAACCTACAACAACCCAGTGATTTCGGCCATGAAAGCCTTCGACAATACCACAGAGTTTGATGCATGCACCATGTCCAACCATAGCAAAAATTTGATATTGCTTTTTATTTGTACTATATTAGGAGTGTGCACATCCACTTTATTTGGTTACCATTTCTTTGTTAATCCCAATGACAATCCTGTAATGTTGTTTTCATAAGAAGTAGATGTGGCCTATAGTCATGAAGCAAAGGTTTGAACTCGGATCTCCCTTGTTCCAAGACCAGCACCTTCAACATTATGCTGATTCTCTCAGATCAGTTGTAACTATAACAATGACTTTAAGTTTGGAAACATAGTGGGGGAATTATTGAAAGTGTATAATTAGAATATTTATTTATTTATTTATTTATTTATTTATTTATTTACTATACTTGTATACCACCCCTCTCAGCCCAGAGGCGACTCGAGGCGGAATAAACATCATACTAATATGCATATGTGGAATAATTAAAATAATTTACATATAATGCAAGTTAGGTATCTGAATTTGAGAAAGAGGAATGTGGCAATCCTAAACCACCTTCATTTTAAAAGCAATTTACCATGCTTCATATTTTATGTATTGATATGAATTATTGAGCAATTTATTCTTAGTACAACAAAAGAATAAATCCTTCTGACTTGAACATTTGTTCCCTAATGCAGACCAGGGTCTGCACACATACTGTTTGCTTTTGTAAAGGTATTCAGGCAGACTGTTTGGGTAAACTGGGTGTTATTTAGCTAAGCCCTTACTTTAGGGTGGACACTAGGCTTGTACATGGATTCAATATGGATGTTTGACTTCAACTTGTTTGGTTGGTATGGAAGCCCATAACAAAATGGACTCCACCACCACTTTTTATTGGCCACAACAGAACAGTAGCAGTTGAAAACCAACTGCTTTTCATTACATGTGGAGTGCAGGGAAAGAGGCAGACACTAGAAGGAAAAGTGCAAGTGGAGAAAGGCACTACTCCAGTACTTCCAAATTAAGACAGAAAGAAGGGCTTTTTAAAGGAAGCCCAAGGTAGGATACCTCCAGATGCAGGCCCGTAGCCAGGATTTTGATTTGGGGGGGGGGGGGCTAAGTCTGAGTGAAAGAGGGTCTACCCTAGCAAACCTTTTGTATCGTTACCCAAATACCCCCATGCATATGAGATATATTGAGCATGGTGATCAGATCATGATATGAATAAACGTAACAGTTTAATGTACCACCATGAGAATTGGGGGGGGGGGGACTGAAGCCCTCAAAGCCCCCCCCCCCCCCCCCCCCCCCCAGCTACATGCCTGTCCAGATGGATCTCTTTTCCTTCTCTGGGAAGTGGGAGTCTCCTTCAAATGGAAAACTGCATGCTGCAGGGAGAGAGTGTGCACGCTTGCAGCTCCTATCTCCTCTAGTGTAGAAATTGCTTTAATAAAGCATTAAGACAGAAGGGAAAAGATCACAGAAAGAGTGATCTTTGATGCTTTTAATCAAGGTCTTAATGAAGGATATGTGGACAAGCAATGCCTAAAATGACAAGAAGGGAAGTTAATGGGAAATCCCACCCCCAATTGCCACCAATGAGTTGGATAGAAAATGAATATTTCGGCTTCCTGGATTGAAAATGGATTTCTGTCCTCTCGAATTTGGGAGGCTCCCAAAACAACAGATTGGGACCTGCACTGAAATCCAGGACACCAAAATGGATCACAGTTTTCCTGGATTGCACAGGCCTAGTGGGCACAGTACTCTTAGTGGCTACTTTTAATTTTCCATAATTAAACCACCAACAACTACACCACACTAGAAAAAAAAATAACTTCCAAAATGGCAAATTATGCCTCATTGGAGCCTACTTTAGGTCCTTCAAAATGTTGGTAGTAAAAAGGGGATTTGGCTACTATTGGGGGATGATTTTCATCAGGAGTTTTTGGAGGAATCAACCTTCAATGGTTCAGAGGAAGTCAAAAGTGGGTCTTAGACCTCACATGTTGTCCACCTCTGTGTTCTTGCAGCAGAACCATTTGTTTGTTCATGGGCTACAAGATAGCATTTTAGAGGCTGAATGCAGAGTCCACTTGATTGGACATGAACCAGGTATTTGCTTTGTAATGATCTTGGTGCTCTTTCAAGTGGCACAGGATTTTGTATTAAAGAATTCTTTGCCCATGCCAATGGACTTTTGAAGGATAAGTAGCTACAGCCACCCAAATCCAGATGCACTGGATCTAATGCAAATTTGCTTTTCATTCATCTTTTCTGCCACACTTTGCCAGCCCTTTTTTACTTGCATTTTGACATTTTCTTTCCCCCTTTCTGTATTTGCTGTAGTTCTACTTTTCACTGGTATATTTTGATGGCCTTTCCCTATAAAAGACACACCATTGACCTGTTACCATGCCTGCTACGTTTTGCTAAGCTCTCGTGGCTCTAATAAAAAGAATATATATTTGGGCATTTCAAACCAATGTTATTTTTGCTGTAAAAACCCCATATGCATGTTCTTAAACATAGGAGCTCTGTGTAAAATCTGGTCACACATACAGAATCAGCTGCCATTTCATCACTTATGCACAGAGAATGTTTCTAACACACATAAGTAATCACACACAGTGAGTCTCTCACACCAGTAATTTCACTGTCTGTTTCTCTGGTTATGGCTATAGCTTCCACCGGCACCATTCTTGCTGTAGTTATTATTTGTGAAATGCATTCTGTTTTCTTTGCCTGTCTGCTTCATTGCATGCTGTTGCTGAGTTTTTAATTATTGTTTCTGCAGAGTGTATCTTGTCAGCTGCCGCAAGCTCCATGCAAGATAAGATATCTACATTTCATTCTTGTTTCCAGCCAGGCAATTACTCAGACAACTCTATCATTTTCTGTTCCCAAATTGAGGAAAACGTTGAAGTTTTGTGTAGGGGTAACAAGGAAAAGCCACTAAGTTGAGACTTTAGGGCAGAATCCTGTTCATAAACAAATGTAACCTAGAATTCTGCTTGTGTATGTTCCTTTAAATCCATTGCACAATGAGCAATGCAGAAGCTCCTTGAACAACAACCCCTGAGTCTTGCAAACCTACATGTTCAGATTATTTCATAGCTGCATTAATTCTACAGTGTAGATGAACTGTGTAATGCTGCTGTATATGAATGTACAAAATACAGGTAGCTGTTCTCTGCTTGAAAAATGTATTCCCTTTCAAATGTAAATACAGAAATTGAGGAACAATATGTAAACAAAGACACATATTGTGTCATTGGTGGGAAACTATGGGAAATTGGGTTTTCTATTTGTCAGGAAAAAGTAATTTCCACCCACCAAGGAAGCTGAATCCAGCTTTCTCTCACAACTTTCTTGTCACAATAGGGCAAGTGACCACCAGAGCAAAGCCAGATGATTCAGTTGTCAATGTGTGGCTAGATGGCTGCATGTGACTGTCAACCTCATCATACGCGGCAAATTTCGGCAGCAACTCCAGTTATGCCGCAGCTTTGCCATGAAGACTGCCAGCTCCCACTACATGTGGAAAAAGTACTTCTGGGGTGGCTCCGGGGCAAAACTGTCACCACCAAAAAGTACTTCTCCCACATGTAATGAAAGCTGGTGGCAATACAGGAGGCTTCCCATATTGCATTGCCTTCAATGGGGCAAGCCGGCCAGCAGACACTTCATTCAATGTGATGAGGGAAGGATTAAACCAGAATAGTGTGTGGCATGGGATAATAGATCCCCATGCCTCCTGGGTGGGTGTTGCCAGGATCACCACTATGTGCAGCAATCCATGATGAATCCAGCAGCATGTGTGACAAGATAGTGTGTCCTCTGTTTGCCTTGGAAATGGGATCCATGGCACAGAGGGATGAGATATAGCCAGAGTCTTGCAGCTTGGAACAACTCCACTAGTCAACTCAGATAGAGTAGATATATATGGTTTATTTTTAAAAGTCGTATTTTCTATATGTAAATGACATGCAATTTATTTGTTTGTGTGTGTTCTAATGAGAGTGTTTGTACAGAAACCCGTTGAATCTTCAATCTCTGGCCCATTAAATGAGCCACATGCTTCATCTAAGAGGAGATAAGGAGAGCTAAAAGTTTATTCTGGCATGGCTTATGTATTAACAGTTCTTGCTTAGCCAATCACTTAAATACTAGGATGGACAACAAAAGATTAGTATTGTTGCTGTATTTTTAAAAAGTAGTATTGTTGTATTTTTTTAATGAAACTAGATGAAAATCTAACAATCTTGTAAGTCCCCCACTATGCCAAATGTCAACCCAAATAAAAAGAGCCACCAGGGCTTCTAAAGGACAACCAATCCGGTTTGTGCACTTAAAAGGCTGCTATGCCGCTCTCCCACACATGATATCATGAGTGCAATGAGTCCAGAGGCCTTGCATTAAGTTCTGGCTCACACAGTCTCTCCCTTTAACCCCGCTAACCATTCACAGAAAGTAGGTTGTGTATCAATGAGAAATTTACATCATTCTTTTATCATCACTTCATAGAAGCCTCATTTTTGAGTTTACATGTCATTTTTTTAAAATGTGGAGACCAAAATCCACTAATTGTGGTAATATGAAAATAACTAAATTGACTCAATGTATATATTACAAATACACATATTTTAAAAAACTGCCACATTCACATCAAGTAGAAACAACTGGTTCTTCTCTTGAAGTATAAAACAGAGTCTTCATTTGAGAAAATGTCCTGTTCTTTATTACATATGAGTAGACTCCAGTAGTCACATGAATTGACTCCAACCACAAGAGCCTTCGTCAGGCGGTTGGGTGTACAAACAACACATATCATGAATACACATATACAATTGAACAATTTGTTATAACAAATTGTTATAACAAATTCTACTTACACAAATTATCAAAAAGAGCTCAACTTTAGAGGTGAGAAATTCACCAACAATCTTCTGAAGGGATGGGTCCTAAGGGGACATAGATAGTGGCTAAAGGTACATTGTGACATGAATTATAAACCATTCATAGAGAAATAATATCTATAGAAACAAAAACAATATATATATACACTGAGTCAATTTAGTTATTTTCATATTACCACAATTAGTGAATTTTGGTCTCCACAGTTTCAGGGGAACCCATTTTTCTTTTTGATTTTTTAAAAATGTACAGTCCTAGTGGGCTGGACATCTGTGTTAGCTGTTGGTTCTCAAAAAAGTCCACGTCAGTGAAAACAAAAAGTTTTTTTTAAAATAATAAACTGTTTGTTTAATTCATGCCCTGCTTTTCATCCAATATTGGATCCCAAGATATATTCACAGCACATGGTAAAAAAATGAAGTGAAACTGAAACTGAAAATTAAAGAACATTTTCAGTTATAATAATTGCAATTATGTTTTAAATATTCTATGAAATGGGAGGTGTACCTGCTGTCTTCAACCTTTTGGAAGAATGCTAAAATATAAAAGCAGTGAATGTCAGAGCACACCCTCCAGCTATAGAAACCTAGCTTTCTAGGGTGAATTCTAAAAATCTGTTGAGCTGGAGAGAAAGGATATAACAAGTATGGACAAACTCCTATTCAGATGTATAACCAACTCATAGTGGTTTCCAGTGTAGCATCCTATCTTTTCCTTGAAAATCACTGCTCCTTTGCCTTACTTCAACATTTTCTCTGCCTTTCTGAGGCAAAGGAAAACCTTGGAGGCTGTCAACATTAACCAAAAAGCCCTGTACTCATCACAAATGAACTTCTGGTTGACTTCGCAATGTTTCTGGTGGGTATTGTAGGGTTTTTTTTTCACTGACCCCTCATTTTTAGCAAAGTGGCAGTACACTCGAGTTTGTTGGATTTTAGGGCAGTCTGGAGAGTAGGTTCATACCTGATTCAGATTGATCAGCTGTCCAAACTAGACACCACTGCCATCACCCTTATCGGCACAGAAAAAAGAGTGGATCATAGCTGTATCATCGCTGCCATGGAGGTCCTTCTGAGGTTCTTGCCATTGTGGGCACTTCTGTTGATGTCAAAATAAGGTGTCCAGTGTGACAAGAAAGGAGGAGGTGCCATTCTCCCCTCTTTCTTGCTGGTTGCCTGGTTAGAATCAGCAGTGGCAGCAACATAGAGGAGTAGAGCATGCAGTGGAGTGCATGTGCCATCTAGACAGTGATGCTGGATTCAGCACAAACATGTTGATTCTGGGGCTGGTCCGGAGGAGATTTAAACTGGGCTAAACCATCCAGTGTAGATGCACTCTTGCAAGTAATGAGCTACAAATAATAGGTTATTGATAAGTAATTCATTTTCTCTAGGAAAAAAGGAGGGAAAGGAGGCTGTGCTTCTTGGGGTGTGTGTGTGTGTGTGTGTGTACACATAGGTACATTTAACAGGAACTTGGGAGTTGGCTTTTTCAATGGCTGCTTCCAGGCTCTGGCAGTACCCTTCTAGAGAAATTAGAGGATGTTGCTCTTGATACTGTTCCACTATTTTGAAAATTGCTTAGGGGGCAGCAGAAGGAGGAGGAGGAGGAGCAGCAACAACAACAATAACAAAAATGTATATTGTCTAATCATTACAATGGTAATAATATCAAAACCAGCATTTTCAGGTTGTGACTGTAAAGACTCTACTCCAGGCTTTTGTGCTTCCCATATTTAGAGTATGTCTTCTTGAACTCGGTGATGTTTTTTGGGAGGCTTTCATTGCCTAGGATTCTATAAATAATACTTGCATTTCCCATATTATAGAAGTATTCATCTGTCTCTGAGGGGGGTAGCCTGGTTGCCATATGTTAGGTATGTGCATACAGAGAGAAGGAGAGTGAAAGAGGAAGAGATACAGTCATTCTCATAGTGATTAATAAGTGGATACATAAGGGAAATTCAAGGGTGAGACATAACCCTCTAGGGAAAATCTTCCTCATTGATAGAAAGCAGCGGGTCCATTTGTTCCAGATAACACTGCCTTTTTAAAAAGCTACCCACTCTTGCTCAAACAAAGCATTTATGAATATCTTCACATCTGAAGAGAACTAAACTGTTTGAAGAGAACTATTAGCATGCATGTTTTGGCTTAACATCTTTTTTATGTTTAGCTCTTAAGAGCAGGGAAAACATCATATTTTGATATGAACATCTGTTTCATGTTTCTCTAAAGGCATGATGAACATTAACCCTTTCATAGATGAGCACCACCCCCCAGAGTCGGACATGACTAGACTTAATGTTAAAGGGAAAACTTTACCCTTTTACACTAAATCTGCAAGATTTTGGTTCAGACCAAAACAGTTATGCTGTTTTTCTTCTAATTCTTTGTTATACCATCACCAAAACAACGGGTTCAAAGCTGAATATGCCCCCCCCCCCAAAGTTATTCACCCAGCCCTCACTCAGGGCCAACCTAAGTCTGAAATGACTTGAAAGCACACAACAACAACAACAACAACAACAACAACAACAACAATCCTATCTCATCAACCAAAACCAGGCCCACACTTCACATTGAAATACTAATAAGTTTATATTTGTTAAAATCGTTCTTCATTTCAATTATTGTATTATTATATTATTTTAAAGTGTTTTTTGCACTACAAATAAGATATGTGCTGTGTGCCCATTCATGTTTTTTTTCTTTCCAAATTATAATCTGGCCCTCCAACAGTTTGAAAGACTGTAACCCCTGATCAAAACCAAGCGACTTCTCATTTGGAATCAAGTTGTTAGTCAAAGCTTTAGAAAAAGCTATTTCTCTTTTTTTAGTATGAATTATAATAAAATAAAACTTTAAATTCCAGAATCTTGCAGTCATTGGACTAGTGGCCAAGTTAGGTAGGGGATTCTGACCATTATAATAAAAAAGAAACAATATATATGTTATATTTTGACTTCACTTTGTCTAGAAGCATATCATAAAATCATACTGGAGGACCTAGAGAGGCCTGCAATCACTTCTGAAGGGAGTGTAAGTGAAACTGGATATCAAATCCATGGTGAAGGGGGTCATACTTGACAAGCCTACCCTCCAATTTTCCATCTGTGCACAGTAGTATCTTCTCTGTTATGTCTTTGAGGTCATGAAATCCTGTGCCTAAGATACATACTCGATATACTCTGTTGGCAGCCTTAGGGGCCTCATTTCATAATTGCCATAATTTGCTGGACTTGTTCTAGATTTCTCAAAGAAGATTTGTCTATAACAATGGACATTGCTTATTATCTGACGGAATTTCCCTTGAGATAAGGGTAGCAGTGCAGCTGCTGGAGTTGATGCTATTCAGGAAATGTTCCTTGTGGCAGACATGCTCAGTTCCTGAATGCTCCCCTCCCTACTCTCCTGGCTTCTGCTTTCCTAATTTCTGCTTTTTCTTTCATACATTTGGAGATGGGACTCCCATACAGCCCAGCAATGGTAGGGAATAAATTCATATCCCCTCTTTTACAGTCTTAGGATAACTGGTTGCATCAATGTCCATAAAGTGATGAATCCATTCAAGGTCATAATGACATTGCATTGCAAAGGTAGTGTTGTCATGTGCGATTCAAAAAACGGTTCTAAACTGTGTAACAGCTGCTGTTAGGAATTGTGGGAGTTGAATTCCAAAACACCTTGAGGGCTGAAGTTTGCCCATGCCTGATCTAGACCGGCCCCCATCTTCCAGGCAGAAAGGCACAATCCAAACTCTCCTGACATCCAATTAATAACCTTCTCCTTGACAGGCAACCAAATAACCACAATTTAGCACAGATTACTTACTTCAACCCTCTTTGCAGATTCCATGATTTTATTTATTATGCCATGATTTGCTGCTGCAGCCCAATGCATTCTGGGAAATGTAGTTTAGCATAGGCATATGCCTAAAATAAAATTACTATAAATGGATCTCCTATCTCCCTCATTTTTAAAACTATGGGGGTGAAACTTGCTATAATGGTAGAACACATTTTTCACTCTTCCCCTGACAAGTTTCATAATGTTTCACTCATCCACAGACTTCCTAGGAATTTTCAAAGTTTTTAAAAACTATCTTTGCCTCCCCCTCCCTCCCTGATTGGCTAAGAGACATATCAACAGCTTGGCTTTGCCTCTCAGCAGGGATTGGTTGCCCTGTGAATTTTGGATTGACTCTAATGCTGTAGTCCAATACATTCTAGGAAATGTAGTTTCGCGCAGGAATATGGCTTAAATTACTATAAATGGGGAAACTTCATGGGCTCCTATCTCCTTCATTTTTAAAGCTATTGGGGTGAAACTTGCTAGAATGGTAGAACATATTTTCCACTCTTTGCCTATCAAGTTTCATAATGTTTCACTTATCCATGGATTTTTTTGGGGAATTTTCAAAATTTATATAAACATTTTTAGCGATCTCCCCCTACCTCCTCCATCAGCCCTGATTGGCTTGAGAGGCATGTCAACAGGTTTGGATTCACCTCTTAGCAGTGCTTGGTTGCCCTGTGAATTTTAGTTCCGTCACAGCTACATCCAAACACATCCGAAGCTTAAGAATCAAAGGCTCATTTTGATTCAAATTCTTAATATTGGGGGAGGGGGAGCAAGCAGACATGTCAGAACTCCTTTCAAAGGTGCGAACTAGATCTGAATCAAAGGTATTTCCGCATCAAATGCACAAGTCTAGTAACTACAGTACTTAATTGCATCTTTTGCATGTTGATGTAACTGCAATGTTTTATTTTTCCTTTTGTTTTTAAAAACTGCTTTGATTGGAATTTTTCAAGTGCTAGGCTTTTAAAGTATTGGAAAAGTAATGAGCAAAAATATCTGTACAAGTAATGGGCAAATACAATGAGGTCCAAAATACATGTACGATGTTTCATTACAAATTACCATACAATATTTGATTACCCTCACTACTGTCCTGAGAACTTAGTTGAACTCAGTTTGGTAGTGAGTTTGTTGACTGACTGTGTGCATGTTTTTGTGTATTTCTGTGTGTATTAGTGAGTATCTGCAAGAGATGACGATTTTTTGCTTTCATTAATTTTCACTGACATTTTGCTTCTACACTTATAGGGGAAGGATAATGCTAATAATGCAGGTTACTTTGGGATTAAAAACAGCTTGTGAATACAGGTTGAATTAGAAGGAGATGTTGATGGGAGCACTGTAAGGAAACAGCGAGGAGTAGCAGTATTTTGTTATAGTTTGAAATAAAAGGAGAGTCTTGCTTTCTATGGAGTTCTCCTCTCCTCTCGTCACAGCAACCCAGTTGGGTTGCTATGCCGAGAGGAGAGGCCACACACCTTCCTCTTTTCCTCTCTCAGCACAGAAATCCAGCTGGGTTGTTATGCCAAAAGAGGAGGAGGAATGCAGCTGGTAGAAGCCCTACATGGGCTTCTTACAGCCCCTTGCCTTCCCACCAGGACCCTCACTTGAGTATAAGCTGAAGGGGCATTTTTCAGCATAAAAATGTGCTGAAAAGCTAGGCTTATACTCAAGTATATACAGTAATTTATTTGAAATAACTTCATGGAAATTAAGTTTTTATTTCTTAAGTTAGTTATCACTGATGCTTTGGGGGAAAATATATTTATTTTGTGATAAGTTAATAACATCCTCTGAAGATGCCAACCACAGATGCAGGTAAAATATCAGGAAGAAATGCTGCTAGAACACAGCCATACAGCCCAGAAACCACACAACACACCATTGTTGTTCTTGTGTTACACTTATCACTGTTTTCACATTTCTGTTTAGTATATTCTCTCTTTCCACTCTCCATAAATTGACGTTACATGCATTATCAGATACAGAATATTCCATGATACTTTTCAATAAGTTGTCCAGTGGCTGCCTGCCAGCTTGAAATGCTCTGTATATGCAAAGCAAACTTCAGTGGGTCTCTTTGGAGGCATGGCTGCTTTTGGTCTCTATAACAGACAGTACAGAGTCCAAAAAGCATTTTGCAATATTTATTTATACAGTCTCGACAAGGAAAACATTCCATAATGTGGGGATGGAGGGCCAAGTTCTCAAAACTGCATTGAGAAGATAGTCAAGATTTCCTTTTTCTTTTCTTTCTCCTCACCACAGTATTCTTCCAAGCATAAAATAAAAAAAGAGTTTGTTGTTTAAGTGTTGGAAAAATTACAGTAAAAAGGTCCAATTTCATTAATTTGCATCCATGTCATGAATTTCAGGAAATAAATGTTAGATTTATACCAGTATGTTGAATTTTAATTTAGTTATTAGGGATCTGGATTATACTGTAATAAAAGTTGAGTGCTAGTTACACACAACTCTGGGTTTCACCCTCCCTTCCTTTGGTCAGAAGAGCTGCATTGAGCCAAGAACGAATTTAGGTTGCGGCTTGAGGAAAGCTAGACTCTTTGAATGTTGAGGGACAGTGAGGACAAACGTTGTTGAGTTTGGCTTGAAAAATTTCCAGTTATTAAAGTCAGAAAATGAGTGAGAAATGAAGAAGAATGGAGACTCTAGTAAAAGGGAGACTTGGTGGAGTCGGGGTTAGTAGGAGGACCTCCCAAAATCTATGCCTGTATGGACAAAACAGCAATCAAACCTTGAAAAGGAAAGGTCACTAGATACTGGCAGAACACAAAAAAGAAGATGACCGAATAAACATTTGGGGTTTGGGAGTTTTCCAGAGCTCTGAACAGTTACATTTTGGAATACAACAACCAGCATGAGATTCTGGGAACTGTTGCCTTTAAAACATAATTTTTCAAGGCTCTGGGAGTTCCACATAAGGGGGAGTGCAACCTGTTACACTATGCCCTGGCATGCTATGATTATAAAACACATTTACCACTGTTAGCCCATCAGAATGTTTCACTTATCCATGAATTTTAGCAGAATTTTCAAAGTTTTTTTTTAAAAAATCAACTACAAGAGCCATCTCCTTGAATTTTCTATACACTGACACAAGATAACAGGGGATCATTCCCCCAAGTTTCAGAAATATTGATACATCTACTAATTTGGGGAAATTTTTAAAAGGTTTGACAAAAATAGTTTTTAAAAATTTAGGGATTTCTTCTCAGTTCAGCAGAGATTTACTTACTAGCATTGGAGTATCAGTCAGTCCTCTTTGCAGATTCAACAATTTATTGGATCTCTGGCAGCTGCTACGAGGGACAAATCTCTCCCTTATGGGGTTTTCTGATGCTGAGCAAAATTCTGGGAAATTCTGGCCCTTTGAATTCTCTGCCATAGGGCTCCTCATCTTCTCAAACTACATTTCCCAGAATTCTGTACTCTGTCAGTGTCTTTCCCAGCTCACTCAGCTCATCTTGCCCTGTTGCTTTCTCTCCTCATGGAGACAGCCATTCTCATCTTAATTTAAAGAGGAATGGCAGGCTTTTTGGCTTTGCCGCACTTGCACTGAAAATGAGACTGAGCATAACAGAAAATTCAAATTAAAAAGTACTAAGTGAGTTTTGATTCTTAAGTTTTTGCATGGGTGCTCCCCCCCCCCCCCCACCATGTGCCTAGGCATGACTCTTCCCCAATACAACTAAACAACCACTGGTGATATGCTGGCAATCTTTGTCCACACAGAACTATGTCAGCAGACCTCTATGGTTCCCAGTCAAAGAATGTCCTCCCATACATAAGTTCCCAGTCAAAGAAAGTCCTCCCGCATGTTGCCAGCATACATACCTCGAGGGAAATAGTAAATGCAAGAGCATCATGTCAGCCGATCTTGAAGAAAAAGTAGAAATAGTTATTGAAGTAGCTACGTACCATACATAGAGATTGCTTCCTTGTAGACTTCAGCATCTGCTTCTCCCATTCCTAAGCTTCACAGGCATGATAGGCATGAAAACAGCTTCCTAACTTCATACACAAAGCAAAGCCAAACCTCCTGCTGAAGCAGGCATGATGTTCCTTGATTTTATTTTTCCAGTTTTTGGATACAACATTAAACATGGCTCATCTACTCCACTGCTGCTTAAACTGTGTGTCCTGACCCCAACTGGGGTCCTCTTAACTATTGTTGGAGTCATAAAAAATTGCCAACACTAAAAGGTTTCTGTTAACAACTACTTGGATTTTTTTAAAAGACCTACTTGATAGTGGGAACAAAATGTTGCCACAAATACTGTAGATTGTCATTTGACTACCACAACACATAATGAAATCTGAAATGTCTGGAAGAGATTAAATAAAATAATCAGTGGAGAGTTGCATTTTCTGGAGTTGGCCTTATTCTTTCAATAAATAAAGGAACTGATATACCTTTCTTCAGCTACAGCATCAGTTTTAGAGAGAGCATGCACAAAAAATGTTTGTTACTTAGGACAATATCCTCATCAAGAGGAACAATGTAGAGGAACAATGCATAGAGACTTTCCTCGCAAATATGAACTTCTTTATGCTTCTTTTGCCCTTTGAAGAAAATGACAGAGGTGGGGCTGGCTAAGCATTTCCCTCTTTGCATGTTGATTCAAACCAGGTACATAATACCTGACCAGAGATAGTGTATCTGCAAGAGCAACAGCCCTCAGGATAACGCAGGTTATTATCTAAGGGTACCTGATGAAGATGGTTATCTTAGAAGTTACACAACTCTGAATCCATCCATTGCCAGGAAAAAATGGAATGTATATCACCTTATATTTTATGACAGAAAAAGGTGGGGTATGAATGGCTTTAAATGAGAAGCTCTCCTGACAAAGAATGTGTTGGCAGTCCCGCCTTCTTCTTTCTCCCTTTTCCAGAACCAGTTTGCAGTGCATCTTCATTGTGAGGAACTTCTCCATAACCTGGACACTTCTGCACATTGTAAAAAAATCTTTAAAAGTTAAAAGTTTCCAAATTTGTTGCTGCTGAATTCATGTTTGAAGTAACAATTTGCATAGTGGATACTTATTACAATATGCAACAAATCCTGCTGCTGCTTCTTTTTAAAGTATCATTTTTACAAGCTCTTTTAGCAGGGTGATATAAAAGTTGCCATACAGCTTTTACTTCTTTTCTGTTCTCTCTTGCCGTGTGATACCATTTGCTGCTATTTCTTAGCCTGCCCATGAATCACCACCATTCATGTAAGACTTAATTCATGCTTACAAATTTAGCCACGATAAATTGGACATTTCTGGCTCAGGTTTCAGGCCCATTCATTGATATTCTTCCTTACTTGACACATTCCCCTTATCATATTTTTTGTAAGTATCACAAAGTGATGTTTTTACTTAATATTGGAAATCCCAAAACAATATTATTATTATTATTATTATTATTATTATTATTATTATTATTAGTTTTTATTATGATTTTCAAATGTGCAATTTTACATAAGAAGGGAGGGATAGCATTTGAGGTAAGTTGTGGGGAAAAAGGAGAGGGTGTAGATTAAGAAGTGGGGGGGGGTCTGGAGAATTGGAATATTTCTGGCTCAGGTTTCAGGGAAAATTGGGGAGGTGGTAATAGGGTTTGGGGGGATTCGTACTTTCATTCTTCTCTATAATGGTGTTGTAAAGTTTGGTATTGTCCTTTATTCTGTTTCTATTTCCTACTTTTGCCACTATGATATCTTTTGTCTTTTTTTTTCTTTTTAGATTACTATTTTTATTTTATTTTATTTCAGCCATCCTGTAAAAGGAGTCCTATCTGTTGTTTTGATATGTCTGCCTTGCGATTTGGAAACTAGTGAAGTCAGTTTGCCCATACTCATGATTTCTAATATTTTCTCTATCCAATCTTCTATTAATGATTAACTAATAAAATAATATAATATTTACTTATATCCCATTTTAACTTTCCAAAGGGGATTCAAAGCAGCTAGACGTAAAAGCAGGAGTATACAATTTTAAATATACAAATATGCAAAAATTAAACATTTAAACACAAACAGCACTAAAGATATACTGGTACATCACCCCTCAAAGATTGGCAAACTGTTACAAAAATATATCTAATAAGTGCTGGAAATTTGGGGAACAGGTAGGAGCGTTTTATCATGCACTTTACAAGAATTTTACAACTAAAGATAAAAATGGAGCCAAAATATTATCTGTTAGGAATATTGGATTTGGAGAAAGAAAGAAAGAAAGAAAGAGAGAAAGAGGTTTTGTTTAATTACTTGATTTCTAAAGCCAGGATAGCCTATGCCAAACAGTGGAGATGCAAAGAAGTACCGATGATGGACCAATGGGCATTGAAAATAATGGAAATAATGAACATGGACAGGTTGACCTATTTATTGACAACACATCAAGGAGATAGGAGATTCCAAACAGACTGGCAACTTATTAAAGATTACATCAGAAAAGGAAAAAAATGACTTTATTAATATAAATGAGATAGTAAGAAAAAACTTACATGAAATAGCAGACTGTTAAGTAAGCATGATTTAAAGAAGGGAGAGACTGAAAGAAATAAGACAGTAAATGAAATAACAATAAAAACACCATGAAGTAGATGGAAGTCAATATGTAAATAGATGTTTATTATTAGTGTTGATTCTTTCCTTTTTGGTTTTGCTCCTGATTTCCCCCTTTTTTCTACTATGATACCTGGGCTTCCAGGTTCAGCAATTAGTCCAGGAGAACCCCCAAACTGTGAACCTGTGTCTTCAGGGGGAGTGTGACCCCATCCAGCAGTGGTTGGATCCCTATTCCCTGGTCTGTCTTCCCGCTGGAAGTGCCTCTGTCTTGTCTGGTTTAATTTTCAACGTGTTTGTCCTCATCCAATCAGATTACCGATGACAGGCTTTGGTTTAGGATCAGGACAGTTTCCTTGGCATTAGGTGGAAAAGTGTAGTAGAGTTGGGTGTTATCTCCATACAGGTGGCATTGTACGCCAAAACTCCGGATGACCTCTCCCAGAGATTTCATGTTTATATTAAACAGCAAGGGAGACAAAATGGAACCCTGAGGAACCCCACTATACTATTATTACTTTAACAGCATGGATATATTGTACGGAACCTTGAGATGTGTAGTTTAAGGAGGATCAATTAGAATTTTCAGCCAGAAAGCTCTTGGGCCTCATTAAACTATAAACCCCGAGATCCCACAGGATGTTACAATTTTTATAATACCGCTATAACAGAGTAATGTGATTGACCCCAAGTCCAATTGCACTATAAAAACACCATTCCTATAACAACACAGATACATCCTCTGGATTCTGCACGAGGTCAGAAACGGGAATGGAAAAATTTTCTGGCTGTTTCAAGAGTTCTAACAATCCAGGGACTGTTCTTTTTCTTTATTGTTGAGGTAGGAGTATCTGATCTTTCCACTGGACCCAGAGTGAGTGTGAAATGACAGTGATTAAATGCTTCTGAGTGAGAATGCTCCATTTTTCTTCCTTTTTTTACTGTGCTGGCAGATGTGCACTTACTTTACAGAAACATAAACAAATTCTACTGGTCCAGGAATTCCCATGAAAAAGACATGAATTGTGCTTTCTATGGTACTAATGTAGCAGATGCACTTTAGAAGGGAATTATTTATTATATCAATTTTATTGGACTGCATAGGCATACATTTATTATGTTTTTAATTTTATTTTGGAATGGAAAGTACCAATGCTTTTCATAAAATTATTCATTGTGCACACCATTTTTTTAAAAAAAAATGCAACTAATATGAGTTTCAAAGCATTTGTCAGATGAAAGGCAAATTCTAAGTACATTCTTAAAGAAAAGTAATAATATCAAATGGCATGTGATTATAAAATTCCCGGTGGTGATTTTTCATAAGTCAAATGCCATGGATACTAATCCAAATACATAAAAATAATGAGCCAAGTCCAACCAATATTAAGAGGGAGAGATTGTTGTTGTTGTTGTTTAGACAGATAAAGCAGGAGTCCTTTCCATGAGTTATTTTTTTCTGCAAGACACACACTCCTGATTTAGCAATTGTCTGGCTGTTTCCTGTTTTATTATGAGTCACAAAATTATAGGTTTTAAGGCGGGAAATCCTTCTCATTGAAGGATGTGGAAAATAATTTGATTTGACAGAGTTATATTCATATCAAATCATTACAGTGTAACCTGAGATTTAACAACTCAGAAGTAAGCCAGGCTGGGTTCACTGGGACTTAGTGCCAGGTAATGTTATATAAGATGGCAGTCTTTGTAATAAGCAGGCTCAGGAAATAGGATCACAGAGCTTGGAAAGTTGCTTCTTAAAACATTACTCATTGCAGTGGTTGACATGCTTTTACAATGTTGAACAAGTAGCTTGCTATGTTTTATTTTGAAATGATTTCTTGTGCCTCTGGCTCTCCATCATACACTATGGCTAGACAAGACATAGGCAATCTTTGGCCCTCCAGGTGTTTTGGACTTCAACTCCCACAATTCCTAACAGCTGGCTTCCCCTTGTTCTTCCCTATGGAACACGGGAATCCTCCCATGTTCCCAGGAAAGTGTCCTACCATGCTGTCAGGATTCTTCCTCCATGGAGGACTGCCAGAAGTTGCCTTATGTCATCTGATGGCATCTGGCAGGCTCCATGCAGGAAGCATCCTGACAGCATGCTATGATGAGGTTGTAGGATTGGAATACCAGGAATTGGTGCAGACCTCCCTAAAAGGCAAGCTTTTCAGCTTAGGATGCTCTTGGATAGAAGAACATTCCTTTATGAGTGTGGAGATTAGATGCAAACATTTTATTTTCTTTGTATGGTGGTGATGGGCAAAGTCATTTTTCCTGCACAGATTCGAAAGGCACTTTTGAATCTGGGCAAATTCTTCAAAAATGGGCTCCAATAAAATACTCTCTCATTCACACAAGCTGTTTTCAACACTAAGTCACAGCTGCTTTCAAGATAGAGAGAACCATATATGCACCTGCATGTTTTACAGGCATCAAAGGTGTGGAACATTTGATTAAAAGGATAAAAGCATTCACATAGTTCAACTATGCGGGGATGCAAAACCAGGCTTTGAAGAGTTTAAGCATTCAAAATCTTTAGTCTGCATGGATGGATCCTTCTATTTCCCACATTCAGATATGATGTAAGCTGTCATTTTGGGTAAATTATTATTTTTCAAAAATAATAGAAACCACAGCCTCATCTATTCCTAGTATACAGCACATGTGCTATTATTTCCCTATAGCAAAAAGTATATTTTCCAGAACTTTTATTAAGGGGGCCTTGTCCTTTAAATGTGCATTTGATACGAGCTCATAGCAAGGAGCCTGTATAACTGCTTTCTCAATAAAAGGCCATCTCTGTACCAGTCTGAAGTGTTAAAGTGAATTGTAAATGTGTTACAGCTAAACAGTAAGCTGTTTTCCTCCCTGCTCAGCCACAGAATATTTTTGGCTACCAAAAATCCCTATCACTCTCAGTCATGGGGAAGTCTGCTCATTTCAAAGGAAGAAGCCAAGAATGAATTGTTAAGCATAAAAACTATCCTCCGGTCCTCAAGCAGGGAGTTGGCTGATGTGTGTGTTGTGTGAAACATATAATGAATTCTCTCACACAGTAAACAAGGAGCACCAGCAGGTTTCTTCCCCACTTCACAGTCAGGAGATTAAAGGAATAAGCAGGCTTCCTTGCCATTTGAAATCCTTCAATAAGTAGGTTTGTGGGAAACTAGAATTCTAAATTGCCTCAACAATGCCCAAATAACCTGGTGGTTGTGATGACCTCTCTGGGATCATTTAAAACCAAAACCCAGTGTTCAGTCCCCTGCAGATAGGCTTGGAGAGAAAAAGACACACAGAGAGAACTTTCTCTGAGAGCAGTCATTGTAGACTCTGCAGGAAACCATAGTCCTTCTTATTCAGGATTCAAAAGCTAAAAATACGAATTATTTGAAAGCTAGTCATATGATGTGTTCATGGGCACATTTCCAAGCAAGGCCCAATTTGTGTTGGGCCAGTTTAGAAAATTTCACATTTACAATATTTCACCAGAAATCATTAGAAGTCTCTGAGCGCATCTGAACAGTCCCTTTATTGTAGCAGTTACCTTAATAAAAAGGGGGCTGCCCAGATGACATCCTGGACAAACCCGAATTAATTCGCCACAAACTAGGAAAACCCTGGTTTGTGGCAAATTAATTTGAAAGTGGATTTATTCTGTGCCTTCTTGTAAGGCGGGGGATAAACCAACTACTTCCGGTGTCTGGACTGCAGTCCAGACAGTGTTCCCATGGTTTTCCATGCTAAATTGGACCTAAAAACTGTGAGAATACCACCCCGCCACCCCCCCCCCCAAAGACCCCCAAAAGCCCTTTTAAAAACAAAAGTACTTACCTGGCCTCCATTAGAGAGCTGTCAAAACTATCCTGGCACATAAAAATGATGCACCAGGAGAAGCAGGGGAGAGGAAAACCATGCCATTCTCCAAGTAGAGTGATGAAAAGAAAGAGTAATGGAAAGGCCCCTTCCACACAACTGAATAAAATCCCACATTTCTTCTTTGAACTTGGATATATGGCAGTGTGGACTCAGGCAACCCAGTTCATAGCAGATATTGTGGGTTATTCTACCTTGATAGTCTGGGTTATATGGCTATGTGGAAGGGCCCTTAGTCTTTCCCATGATAACTTAAGATGCCCCAAAGCTTGCCTTCACCTTATACATAAGATCAACTTATATATAAGAAAATACAGTACATACTTCAATATTGCACCTCTCTCCATTTTGCATTAATTCAGCAGTTTGTAGTCCTGCAATCATATTTCTACATACATTCCCACTACCTTCCTCCACTTCCACTGTTCTGTAATTTTTTAATTTTTATTTTAGAACAATTTCTCAACTCCAGATTTGGAAACAAAAAATGCAATCATAACTGTAAGATATAAAATAAACAGAAAACAGATTGAGAATAGCAAGGGAGGGAGAGAGGGAAAGGAGGAGAATCCCATTCCCTCACATCATTTCAGTGTTGGCATCAGTAGCAGAACAGTAGCAGAACAGACCATCGCACAGGGAAGATGATGTGAATGTTGTTACTCTGTGCGCAGCTCCCTCTCGGCAACACATTCCACAACA
Organism: Anolis sagrei; assembly: GCF_037176765.1. NCBI lineage: Eukaryota > Metazoa > Chordata > Lepidosauria > Squamata > Anolidae > Anolis > Anolis sagrei. Next base: position 59,325,659 of record NC_090022.1, on the reverse strand, counting down.
CATGGGGAAAGCATCACCCTCCATTGGAGCCAGCACAACTCTAAAAGCCTCCCCAGTTGGGAACAGAGCCAACAATGAGAAAGCATCCGACAATGGCGGGAAAGCATCCGACAATGCTTTCACCCCGGTTGGAAATGAAGCCTCTGCTGGAAGTCACAAGACATTGCGTGATAGCTAGCATGGGGCTTCATCCCGAAGATGGCGTGGAAGCATCTAGGACACTGATTTCAGTAAGTATGATGAGGTCCTACATCACCATTGGAGCTGGCCATTGTTGGAGTCTCTGGGAGGCTCAAGTAGTTTTCCTATGTCAATAGTATAAGCTGCGGTAGGGGGCATATGGATTGTAAAGCTTTTTCTGCGTAAGTAAAGCAAGCTTAGAGTAGAGAACCAAATACATTTTGGTGTTGTCAGTGTGGCTGAAAATCTTAGGAGGTCACTCCAGAGAGGTTTTGCTGCTTCTGCTGTGGTCTTGTCCCCTTTCCATGGCAGTTGCTAACAGGGTTTATACTGTGTCCATTTTGTTTAAATACATATGTTCAGGTTTTCAAACAGCTTAGAAAGTATCTTATGTCAGGGCAGAGGGGGAGGAGAGGAACCCAATTCTTTCATCTTTTCTCTTGACTTTCTTTCCTTTTCTTGACTTTCTTCCTCCAGACCTATTTTGAGAAGTGGTCTCCCATTTTTCATTAATTCTTGTGGAAATGAGAGAGTATATGCTTGTTATAATAAATAAAGCACATATGGTCACAATACAAGTGTCTTCTTTTTTCCTAAGAAAATCTTACACTGTACTTTCCCTCTTACAGATGGTGCTATAATTATAATTTTGCCATCTGAACTTAACTTAAGGTGTGGATGGGCTGTATAAAGTTTGAGTGCAAAAAATTGTCTTGCTATTCCGATAATTCAAATGTTGGGTCTTTCTACCTTTTTTTACACATCGTCATGTCCAAACGCTCATTTTGCAATGGCCTGTGCAAAAACCAAACACCTGGATTCAGTGTTTCCTAAAGGAGTAGTCTGAAAATGGGTGATTTCTGCCAAAATGTCATAAAGATTTATGGCTTTACATTTGTGGATTAAATTGAGGACAGGTGGGAGAACATTCAAGCATGCAAAAGAATGATAGCAAATGTATATATAAGAAGCGTATCATTATTATGACTAGCCCTGGTTAGATAAAATGGATACATTTTCTCACTGTTAAAAAAGAAGTACAGGGAAGGCACATTTTTTTAAAAAAAATGGCTTCAACAGACATTATTACCAACATGATACTGTTTCAGCAAAGTAAAACTGGAAAACTAGAAACTCTAGAATCTACACTTTAGAATGAATGCAGTTTGACACCATTTTAATTATCATGGTCCAATGCTATGGAATCATGGGGATAGTAGTTTAGTGAAGCACAGGTACTATTTGACAGAAAAAGCTAAAGACTGTAAAAAAAAAACAGCTCCCATGATTCCATTGCATTGAGTCATGGCAGTTTGTGCTGTCAAACTGCATTTATTCTAAGTGCAGATGCATTCTTGGGTATCTTCTTGATGGAACTGAAAAGATGTTAAAAAGTAAGTGGGCTATAGAAGTATTTAATCCCTAAGAATATAGTGCCACTATACAGGTAAATACTCAAGATTTGCCTTATGGCAGAACCCCAAGTGCCATTATCTGGGCAGAAAATCCACCAATTTCATTAGATGTTAATTCCATGTAGGTTTAGTCTCTCACTCTCTTAGACACTTCCTTGGAAGCTGGTGGACATGCCTTTCTTTCAAGGTCTTTGAACCAAGGTTGGACGGGCATCTTCCAGGAGTATTGTCAGGAGCACTGTTCTTTCTATATAATTAATATAATTTATTTATTATTTATTTATTTACTTCATTTGTATACCGCTCTTCTCAGCCCTAAGGTGACTCAGAGCGGTTAACAACAACAATTCAGTATACACAATAGAAAATCATTGGACATTTAAAAACAGTAGCATAACAATTAATTAGACACCAAACATCAATACATCAATATAACAAATCCATCATGTCTCATCAATAAAATCAGAATCCAGTTTCATTATCCATTATTCCGTGTTCCAATAATCAATGACACTCAATTACACTGCTTGGTTGAATGCCTGTTCGAACAGCCAGGTTTTCACTCTCCTCCGGAATGCCAATAGGGAGGGGGCCAATCTGATATCTGTAGGAAGGGCGTTCCACAGCCGAGGGGCCCTGTCTCTTGTCCCCGACAGGCGTACTTGTGAAGCCAGCAGGACCGATAGCAGGGCCTCCCCAGATGATCTTAATGTCCTAATTGGTTCATAGGAGGAGATGCGTTCGGACAGGTAGGTTGGGCCAGAACCGTTTAGGGCTTTAAAGGCTAAAGCCAGCACTTTGAATTGCGCCCGGTAGCAAATTGGCAGCCAGTGGAGCTGGCGCAACAGAGGAGTTGTATGCTCCTTGAGTGCCGCTCCTGTAAGCATCCTGGCTGCCGAACGTTGGACCATTTGAAGCTTCCGAGCAGTCTTCAGAGGCAACCCCACACAGAGAGTGTTGCAGTAGTCTATACGGGATGTAACCAGCACGTGGACTACTGTGGCCAAGTCAGACTTCCCAAGGTACGGGCGCAGCTGGTGCACAAGCTTTAACTGTGCGAATGCTCCCCTGGTCACTGCTGAAACCTGGGGTTCCAGCCTCAACGATGAGTCCAAGATCACACACAAGCTGCGAACCTGCGTCTTCAGGGGGAGTGTAACCCCGTCCAACACAGGCTGTAACCCTATGCCCTGTTCAGCCTTGCGACTGACCAGGAGTACCTCTGTCTTGTCTGGATTCAATTTCAATTTGTTCTCCCTCATCCAGACCGTTACAGAGGCCAAGCACCAGTTCAGGACCTGAACAGCCTCCTTAGTAGCAGGTGGAAAGGAGTGACAGAGTTGGACATCATCCGCGTACAGATGACATTGTACCTCGAAACTCCGAATGATCTCTCCCAGCGGCTTCATGTAGATGTTAAACAACATGGAGACAATATTGAGCCCTGAGGAACCCCACAAGACAATGGTTGTGGGGTCGAACAGGTGTCTCCCAATAACACCTTCTGAGAGCGACCCTCTAAGAAGGACCGGAGCCACTGTAAAACAGTGCCTCCAAGGCCCATTCCTGCGAGGCATCCCAGAAAGATACCGTGATTGATGGTATCGAAGGCCACTGAGAGGTCCAGCAGAACCAACAGCGACACACTCCCCCTGTCTAGCTCCCGGCGTAGATCATCCTCTAAGGCGTCCAAGACTGTATCAGTTCCATGTCCCGGCCTAAAGCCAGACTGCGCCGGATCCAGATAATCCATGTCTTCCAAGAATACCTGTTGTGAAGCCACCACACGTTCCAGGACTTTGCCCAAAAAGGGGAGATTGGAAACTGGCCGATAGTTGTCAAATTGAGTGGGATCCAGTGATGGTTTTTTCAACAGCTGTTTTATTATAGCTTGTTTTAAGTTCACTGGAATGTTGCCTTCCCGAAGGGAGGCATTAACCACCACCGTTACCCACTCGGCCAATCCCCCTCTGGCTTCCTTCAAAAGCCAGGATGGGCAGGGGTCTAGGATGCATGTGGTAGGTCTCATTCCTCCAAGTATCTTGTCCACATCCTCGGGTTTCACCAATTGAAATGAATCCATCAAAACCGGACAAGCAGATGCTCCAGCTACATCCTCAGAGACAATTACATCTCTGAACAGAGAAACATGCTAAATATCATACAGCAAGGAGTTCACAAGAAAGTGCCATTATGTGCATTATTTTCAATGCACAATTCAGACTCCATTCTGAAGAGGTATGGTGTTTAGTCCCTTTCAGGGTGAGAAGGACGGCATATAAATGCCGTAAATAAATAAATAAAATTCCTATTGATAATTAAGATATTTATATACCTGGTTGCTTTCAGGAACTGGGTTCAGTTAAACAAGGAAAAAATCCAGTGTCTAAATCACATGAAATGACTACAGAGGCATTTTATTGAAACTGATGCATATTAAAATTTGTCCTGCTTTTCCATATGTTGAAAATTGCCATAGATGTAAACATTTTAGTATTCTTCCAAAGTACTCCACCATTAGGGAAACACACTGAATGAAATAACTACATCACTGGAACCTGTAATAACAGTTAGAGAAAGTCTACAGAGAAAATGTTCAGTAATTCCCCTAAAACTTGGGGAAATTTATCCAGCAGATGGGCTAAGAAAAAAGGTGAAAACATTTAAAAATTGGGTTAGTAAGCTGTTAATGATTTGAGAAGATAAATGCTTGTTTCTAAAGGTTGAAAGCCAGAACGAATTATAAGAACTAAAAACTAAACACTTCTATCCAAAGCTAACAAATTATTCTTTACATAAATGAAAATGTCAAATATTATCTCCTACAATAAAATGGGAATATTATTATGTTTCAGTTCCCAGGTCTCAAGGCAGCTTTTTATGATTGATCAGTAGACAGCATGTATTTTAAGGGTTTGAGTGAAATGGAAAGTTTTCACTTCAGACTTATTTATTAGTGAGCTTAAATTCTTACTGTTCTCTACATATTCATGGCATGTTTTACAACAGTCTTTTCCAACCTAGCTCTGTCAAGATGTTTAAAATGGACTACAGTCTCCATCAGCCAGTCACATTGCCATGCTGACTGGCAATGTAAGCTGCAGTCCAACACATTTGGAATACTACATGTTGATGAAGAATTGAATCTTTTTACTTGCAATTTGCATCAAGTAATTCACTCCATGGTCTCTATCCCTTCAGATATTTAAAGATGGCTATCATGTCAGATCTCATTCTTCTATTCTCGGAGAGCACATCTACACTGCGCATCTACATTGACCACTTAATGCAAAGGGCCCCCAAATCAGCTCTGTGCTGGTCAGACTATGCATGGAAGTAACATGAGACAAAGCTACCTTAATGTGGCCTTGACTCACATTAACCAAAGTTGAGGGTTACTCCAAATTCTACCCCAGAATTTGGAGCAACCTGCAACTTTGCACTCATATAAACAGTTGTGCCAGAATTGGGAGCAACCTGCGACTTTGTCCCCAAGATGGAACCAGCTACAACTGTTTACATTACTATCCTGTGTTCCTTGGGCTCAGTCAATGTGGGGGCATGGGATAATGCTTACTGTCCCCTCCTGTTCTCCTTGCCGCTGTGGTCTCCAGGTAGGACTTGGGTTCTGTTGGTTGATTGTTTCCTGTAGTTACACTGGCCAGGGCAATGAGAAGATTAGGGAAGGAAGGGGGAGGGAGGATTATTCCTCCTGTCTCTTCTCACTTGTTGCTCCGGTGCCCTGGCCAATGTTACTACAGGTGATGAACATCCAACACCACAAAGATTGCCATGACAATGAGAATGGAGGGAACTGTAAGGGTGACTTTGCAGCAGTACCACGGTGAGGATTCCTTCAACTCTGCTACAACCATCATGACCCCATGCCTATGGACTATATGCATTTGCCTCCTGACTGGGTTCATCAACTTCTTAAGCTAAATGCTCTGTAATTCTGTCTTATTGCAATCTGTTCAGAAACATTACATATAGGAGCTTTTCTTAGAGCCTCATCACACTTGAGCATTTTTCCACTTTAATCCACTTTAAATGCTGTGACTGCCTCCTGCAGAATTCTGAGGCTTGTAGTTTAGGGAGGCCCGGGGCTTCTCTGGATGAGCAGTTTAAAGCTTCTCCCTAATTTACAAACCCCAGAATTCTGCAGAGACTGCCTCCTGAAGAATTTTGGAGTTTGTAGTTTAGAGAGTGGCCTTTAAACTGCTCATCCAGAGAAGCCCTTGGCCTCCCTAAACTAGACTTGTGCAATTCAGCCAAAAGGCATGCCATTTCAGGGTCTGTTTTCAGCTAACCCCTCATTTTGTTTACTGGGAAGTTACTTGAATTGGGAGGAATGTTACCATTTTCATTTGGCAAAGATTTGGTTCATTGGCTACAATGGAAACTTTAAAGTCTCGATCCTCTGCCATTTTAAGGCCTAGCTGCATTAAATTTAAATTTTTAAATTGTTTTAAATTGCTTTTAAATTTTGTTAGATTTTAGCTATTCTTGTAAGCCGCTCCGAGCCCCAGGGGAGTGGCGGCATATAAGTTTAAATAATATATATATATAAACCTGCCTCAATTTTACAACTGCAGGCCTGTCAAGTTTCAGGATAATTCACCCATTTACTGATTTTTAAAATTGTTTTAAGTTTTTACAATAACATTTTTTAAAAATATAAGACAAACTGCAAGAGAGGGTTCTAGAATTGTACTTCCCAGTTGTGTTCATTCTCAACCATTCGGCGCATGGACACAACCAGATATTTTATTAACTGGGAGACAGAGAGAGATAAATTTCAACTCCCATCATGTTCCAAGAGGATTTCAGAGAATTTTCAATGCCCACCCTATGCAAGTGCTGCTTGGAAAGCAAGTACCCAGCAGGACCTTCACTGGTGGAAGAGCCTAGGGAACTATTCCATTGCTGGGGAGGGGAAAAGACACGACAGTCAATCCCATCTTCTCCAAGAGCTCCCGCAACAGACCCCTGCCTCAGGCATATTGCAGACTTAACTCCATACTCTCCAGTAGCCGATAACTCCGCCTTTCTTGGTCCCTTTTGGCTGACTTTCCGATTCCCTCCTCCCCATTCTGCTTTTTGGGGATTATATGAAACGAACCACCAGATATAACAAATCACTTTTGGTCAAACTGATCCAGGCCCAAGCCTACCCTAAACTACAAGTCCCAGAATTCTGCAGGAGGCAGTCATAGCATTTAAAGTACATTAAAGTGGGAAAACGCTCAAGTGTGATGAGGTTGTAAGAGACTGCAATCATTAGGGAGAAAGTAGTTTAATTCCATACAGAAATATGTATCTGTAATACAACCATATAACATACAACATTGCATACATATTGAGATGGGGGGGGGGAGAGAAAACTAACACATTTGGATAAGGCATTGCTTGTGACCTTGGCTGTGAGCTAGAAGATGTCAGGGAAATGTTAAGTACTTGGGACTCTGTGAATTACTTTTCATAGCAACAGTGTCAGTACTCCCTACACTGTTCATCAAATAGACAGATGGTCCTCGCTGGACCAATTATTCTTCATATCTGTTACAATGGATATAAATTTTGTGAACTGAAAGCTGCTTCTTCTATGGCTTGTATTGATTTTTTAAAAGTCGTATTTGATTATAAAACATCAATTATGCATTTTATCTCCATTCAGCCATTTATGGAATCCCATATTCAAGTACGGACATTTCTGATTAAGGGCACTTTCAGACAGGCATTTATCCCCTGGAACATTTGCATTTAAAAATGTGAATGTTCCCAAAGGCCCATCCACGCATACCTCAGAAAACCCATGCTTTCTGGGGTGGGTTCCAGATATTCTCCCGGAACACCCAAACACTCTAACCCCCTCCCCAAAAGCTCCCAAAAGCAAAAAAACCTTTGTAAAAAAACAAAAGAACTTACCTGACCTCCATTAGAGGGCTGGCAGAGCTCTCTTGGCTCATAGAAATGATGCGCCAGGAGAAAGGGGGGGGGGGGCAGGAGCGATTTTCCTCTCCCCCCCCCCCCTTCTCCTGGAGCATCATTTCTACTTTCTAATTTAGCCCAGAAAACCATGGGACTGCTGTCTGGACTGCATGGAAGGTGCAGAATAAACCCACTAACAAATTCATTCATCACATTAATTCGGGTTTGTCCAGGACATCATCTGAACAGCCCCCTTTTATTTGTGGTAATTCCCACATTAAAGGGGCTGTCTGGATGTGTCCTAACCTAACTTTCTGAATATGACTTGATAGAATCTGTCGGATTCTAAGCAAATGTAAAATCCTTGATTTGAATAGATTACAGTCTATTTAAGCTCATTTAATTCTGTTTTAGTTCTTTGCACAGGTTATTTCTTATTCTTGTTTCTTTTCTGTATAAATGATGTTACCTTTGTGTGGAATAATATTCATTTCCTTCTAACTTTAAAATGCAACATGCCCAAGATGAAAAGACCACCTAAAAAGAGCTTTAAAAATATTTGAAGAAATTGAAATAATACAAACAGGATGAACCAGGTACAGGACGGCAACAGCTATACATTTGGAGTTAGATGCTGATTTACTCAGAGAAGATTCTGGAAAATCCATTAAACTCAAGTTAATTTAAGTGTACTGAAGACATATGTTTGTCCAGCCACTAACAAACATGTCATCTCTTCATCTGTAGAAAATGGTATTTACTGCACAAAGGCTGGATTTAGGCTGAAAGGTATCGCTCTATGTAATGGTATACTCTTTACTTTGAGATCAACCTCTGTGGAATAAAGGATACATAGCAGAGGTAGATAACTCCCCCCCCCCCCCCGATATTGCCTGAAAATATTGTCACTGTTGCAATATGACAGGAATTTCAGTACAGGAACATCTAAAGAGCATATGATGTCCACTTCTGATATATAAGATTGAATTCGCCACGTGTTGCTGTAGCCCAGTCTGGTGATCTGGAAAATATAGTAATGAGAAAGTGTTGGTTTCTAATATATGCAATTTTTTTTATGTTTGTAGATAAACAGTATTTCTTGCTGTTTTTCTGGTTTTCCTACTTTGGAACATGCAACATATCATTGTCCTTCTTTAGGGGTCCCTTTCAAATCTATGATACTATATCTCTGTGTGTGTGAATCATATATATCTATCTATATCTATGGCTGGATGGCTCTTTGTCAGGAGGGCTTTGAATACATTTTCTTGCCCTAGTGAAGAGAGTCGGATTGGATGGCCTTAAGTATTTTCTTTTGGTTATGGGGGTTCTGTGTGGGAATTCTGTCATTGGTGGGATTCAGAATGCACTTTGAGTGTAGGTGAACTATAAATCCCAGAGACTACAACTCCCAAATGTCAAGGTCACTTCAAACTCCATCTGCGTTCATATCTGGGTGTATGAAATATATGTGCCAAGTTTGGTCCATATCCATCATTGTTTGAGTCCACAGTGCTTTGTTGATGTTGATGAACTACAACTCCCAAACTAAATGTCAATGTCCACTAACCCCTTCTAGCGTTTTCTGTTGGTCATGGGAGTCCTGTGTGCCATGTTTGGTTCAATTCCATCATTAGTGTTCAGAATGCTCTTTGATTGTAGGTGAACTATAAATCCCAGCAACTACAACTCCCAAATGACAAAATCATTTTGTTTGAGTGATGGTCACTTCTTGGGTTAGTAGGTATCTTGAGGCCAAATTGGCAGCAATTCATCCAGTGGTTTTTGAGTTATGTTAATCCCACAAATGAACATTACATTTTTATTTATATAGATTACATATATAATTGCAGTTGATTTGACCTTGTCAATGTTGCTTTTCCCCACCATCATCTTTAGTGGTGTTGCCCTTCAGTTACAAGTTGAAAAGGCAATATACTTATTTGCCTATAATATACAACTACTGTTGGAGACAGATGGCTTCCTTGTCAAGAGGGCAGTTCAAAATTTACTTCAAAATTTAGAGGAAGTAATCAGGTGCTGAATCTGTCTTGAAGATTCAGTTTAGCATATTAATTGGCTCTTTTAAAATCTGGACAAAAACCCAGAGCAGATTCCTTAAACTGCCAACATGAAACCACCAGCTGTCCAATATGGTAACAAACTAAATATGTTTATGATCAATTTGCAAGTACCAATATGACACTTTTTTTCAAGCTTTGTGAAAAATGGTTTGTATTGAAATTGTGTTTTTGTTAATCCCTATGATTTTCCTAAAATTAATACAATTGCATACAATCACAAATATTCTTCATTGACTATATAATTCCATATGAATAAAGTCCCTTGGCTGAAGCCTCCCCTTTGTCTCCTTCATCCAACTTAACACCCAACAACCAAATCTAGTGAAAGCAGTCTATTCAACCTACAAGGTAGATGATGTTTTCAGCTTTCTCCCATCAGCTAGTGAGCCTGTGACAATCAGAAACAGGACTTTGGTTGCAAGTACTTGTCACAGTCTCACTGACTAGCAAGAGAGGGTTGAAAAATCATCCTCCTTGTATCCCAACTGACAGCTGAACAAATCTCTTTTGCTTGATCCACCTGCTTGCAATTAAGGTGGGTCAAGGAGTATTTACATAGTTTTACAACAGAGGTGCTTAACCAGGGGTTCATGTAAAGATTTCAGGAACTTCCTGAGCTTCAACTGAAAAAAAATAACTTATTCTCTTTATTTTCTCTGACCTCCAACTGAAATCTAACATTTCCTTCATGTATGAATGTATGAAATAAATTGTGCTAGTATTCATTTCATATCATATTACAGTTGTTGTATATCATGAAAAATCAGTCACACTCACTCATACTTTGAAATTACATTAGTTGTTAAACCTGATGCTAGATCACACATTATCACAGTCCTGCTGTGTACGAACTATTTCTAAATGTTTACCAAAACTGAGCATTTGAACAGGTTGCTCCATGTTATCAGGGGCAACATTCTTTTAACAAAAAAAGAGAGATCATATATTTCAATGCTTTTAAACATTTCCCATGAATATGAAGGTTTCCTACATTTAATTATGGAGTAGCAAACAGTACGAATGCATTTGCTTTATATTTTACTGAGATGAGTAATAAGCAACTCCAGCGAGTTTTGTTTTGAATGTACCAGTCTCTCTGCTACTATTATTTAATTACTTTGTTTTTCTTGCAAACTCCATCAAGTTCATGTGTGTGTAACCAGCAACTGTGGCCAAATCAACATCTTGTGCTCCAAAGCAAATATCTTTCCATTTGTTTTTGCACACATAATTGCATGTGATTTATAGTTGTGTACAGAATTTTATGATAAAACCTCATTAATCACAAATTCATCAATAAAGTGGGGGGAAGTGGTCTAGCATTACAAACATTAGACATGTTTCAAGATGGAAAGATGCCAGGATCCCCATCTTCATCTATTCTCTAAAGTTACATAAATGACTAAGTCATCATATCAATGGTTTTCACTTGGAAATATAAACACCGCTGTAATTCCATACTCTGCAAATGGCTGTGGCTCTGGAGTACTTAAAATTGCTGAGAATTGTACATGAGTGCAGCACATCCATTTGTGGAACAAAAACAGCTGTCACATTTGTGCAACAACCTCTGAAGTTTCAAAGCATTTAAATAGTCTCTGCTACTGAGCTGCTTTACAATCTTGGACAAGTTATCTCATTTCCAATATTTCTGGATTTTTTTTCACTGAGATGTGTCAAGATGTAGATCAATTTTTGAATAGTCTCCTGCGTGCTTTGGAAGTGCATGTGATAATGTTCAAACACACCCATGCTGATTGAACTCAAAATTACAGTTATCAAATTCTGGCAGTCTGGTGCTTTTCAGACTACCACTAGAATTTTTTGTTACATCCCAGTTTTGTATTGGGGCCATACTTTTGCAGTTTTTCAAACTGTTCATGTTTTGTGCACTTTAAAAATTGATTAAAATTGGTTAAATGATGTCTATGAATATATATTTTTCAAACAGAGGTATTATTAGTCCTATGCAACTGGAAAAGGTACACGTGTTTCCATCATGTGCAGAAAAAATGTGTATGCATACATATATACACACATGAGGGATCTTTTAAAAAGTTTCTGCACTTTTACATTTTTGTTAAAAATGGTGAAGGTGGGAAGGGTAATAATGGGTCATGCCTGAGAGTGTCATATGACTAGTCTGTCTGACAAGCCAGTTGACCTTGCAGTGTAGTATAAGAGTTGTCATGCTGTGGTGAAGATAGCTGCAAAACTTCTTAATTGCTCCAAAGAAGAACAGTGTTCTGTCATACAATTTTGTGGGCAGAAGGTGTGCCAAGAGCACAGATTAATCTCTGCATGCACACTCAGTATGGGGATAGCATTTCCTATTATAGTGTCATCTAAGAGTAGATTGAAGTAATGTGATGGATGCAGAGCATTCTGGATGTCCAGCTACAGCCATGACCACAAGGAATGAAGAAAGAACCCTGGAAGTGATTTACAAAAACAAAAGAATAACAGTACAAGAGGTTGCAGGGAAACTGAATGTGAGTGCTGAATTTGCCTATGCCCTGGTTCATGATAGCCTTAAGTTCGGTAAAGTGTGTGCCAGATGACTGCCTAAGCAACCGACAGAGGTGTTTTAAGGGGAAGAAGATTTTAATATGATGCTGATGTGAAAGCAACAATTTTTGCCAAAGGTATTAAGAAGTTGGTACAACATTGCAGAAAATGCATCCCAAAGGAAGGTGGCTATGTTGAAAAATGATATAGTTTTTTAAAAAAATCTTAATCAAGTTTAATGATGTGCAAAAAAATTTGAGGGCCTTGTGTGTGTGTGTGTTTTCATATATATATATATATATATATATATATATATATATATATATATATATATATATATACATACATACACACACACGCATGCACACACACATATAGCTAGCTAGCCTTGGAAGCAAGCAGGTTTCCATAGGAAGATGTTCTCTATTCTGTTATCAGTCTTGAGGAAATCAAGATGGATATTTTCATGTGGAAACATAAACCCTATTAACTGATTTTCCATCTCTGTGCATAATACAAGTGCAAAATAAAAGGAAAAAATACTGAGAAAAAATAATTGGGGAAATAATCTAAGCAATAATTGCTCCTTTCAAAAATAATGCCATCAGAGATTTGTATCCAAGGCACATTCATGAAGGCACTAATAATATGCCATTGATATTCTGGCTCACACATGTCTAAAAAGACCAGTTTTAACTAATATTACTCATGAAATTGTTTGATAATACCTGTAATTTACAGATGTAAAATAATGGGAAATCCACTTTATAATGCAACTCTATTCCCTCTTCAAGGAAATATATATACAGACAAATGATCTTCTTGTCCCTTTTGTAAGAATCTAGAGGCTTAGATTAGATAGCTTTATAACAGGCAAAGCTTTGCAGAAAAAAAGTGTTTGGGCCACATTCCACATTCATAACCCTGGCAGGAATGCCCCCAAACATGTTTTGCAGTGCACCTTTTATTATAAAGGTGGCATTCACATACTACAGCAAAACAAAGTTATGGATATGCCTTAATAGTTTCAAAAGATAATACCAAGAAATGAATTTATAATAATTTAATTGTGGGTGCACTTTTATCACTGAATACTGTGGTTGAACTTAATAAAGACAGTGTACATATGAATGAAGTCAAAAAATTGAAAGCTCCTTGAAAAAGCACAGTTCTTGACCTCTGTCAAAGGAAAATGACATACAGATACACAAGGTATAGAGCATTGAGATCTAAAACCAAATGAAACCTTATGAAATAAACCTGGGTGTGAACACACAGTTCATCTTATATTTCAGCAGGGTGCCACAAACAGGTGACCTGTAGAGGTTCCTCCTGTTCACATAATATTTGTGACTGAATACCATTTGCACAGTCAGTATGCAGTGCGAGCTGCCAGGAGCCATTCATCAGACCTCAGTAGAAAAGCCTGTCATCTCAAGCTGCAGGGCCTACAGCCAGGCTGTCAGGTTTTGGGCTTCTAGCCAGGCTGTCATGGTCTGAGGCTGGTAGCCAAACCGTAACTTTGAAGTCTAAAGGGTTAGCCAACTGGTATGTGAGGGTGGCCTATCGGCTTAGAAATAATATGCCACTCTCAAAGGTCACAGCTCTTGAAATTAATCTCATTAAAATAAGGTAGTTTATATATCAATATCCATATTCAATTTTTTTTGTTTTGATTAAAATTTCAATTGCAAGTGTTTTTCATTATGCAACTCAATTAGTGCATAAGAGACTTTCCATTTAAAAAGTGTTCAGATGGATATGATTGCACAATTTGAAGCTATTACAGTGCTTTTATTTGATTAACACTGCAATAAATACTTCATTCCCTAATGAATCCCACATTTGGGGTAATAACCATTCTATAAATTTACAGTGTGAAAGTTCTTTATGAGGAAGAAGAGAAATAAAGCTATTCAAATGAATGTGTGATAGTTATGATGGAAGACAGCAAATTACGACTTTTCCCTTCTCATCCATTGTAGTTATACCTCCAATTGCAAACATCTGGGGGTTTAATAAACACCATATATTTCAGTTATTGCTTTGAACACAAGCTCAGCTTCAGCATGTGAATTTTGCATCAGAGTAATCTATCTTGGATTGAAGGAATGCATGTGTGTGTGGGGGGGGGGGGGGCATCAAGTGCAAACCAGTCCACATGTGAAGCTATATTATTACCCATGGGAAAGACAGAACTATGCAGATATGTATATTACCAAATAATCTATGAAACTATATATAAAGGTGATTCATCTCACACTTTCAAAAAAAATACCACAAGCTATGAATGTTAGTACATACACATGTATGCGACATATATGTGTATATGTACGTGATTATTTGTTGGTGGTCTGTGGGCAAGTACTCCTTCAGAGTGTTACCTAAATGTCTTGTATTATTGGTTGAATCACAGTTGTGTGATCTCACATTATCTTACATTATCTGAAAACCAGACCTTATGAGGAATCAAGCTGCATATCATTTTAGAAGAGATGAGAACACAAATCAATTGATTAAAATTACCTAAATATTAGGACTTCCTCGCTGTAAGAGCTATTCAACAGTGAGTTAGATTGCCATAGAGATTGATGGATTCTCCTTCTTTGAAGGTCTTTAACCAGATTTGGGTGCCACATCTGATTTGGGTGCCACATCTAGATGATTAGTCTAGATGGCCCTAGTGGTGATTTCTAACTGTATGCTTCTATGGAAGAAACATTTCCCTGACAAGACATGACAGACACAGGGAGGAAGTCCCATCAGGTCTTCCTGCCTGTTATACATAATTTCCTTTCTGTATTACAAGTGTTCAGAAATGTGTGTGTGTGGGGGGGGGGTGGGGGTGCATGGGATAACATCCTTTGTCTGTAATTGGAGGAAGGTATATCATCATACCCACCTGGGGTCTCACACACACCAGTTTATGAACTAGTGCCTTAGTTCAATGCACTTACTATCACTAAGAAAACCATTTTTTTACAATGGAAAATTTGGGAAACCATCAAATTGGTGGTGTCACAATGCAGGGCCTGCAGCAACCAGAAGTCTAGATGATCAGAATGAGATCTCAGGAATATTCAATTTAATCACAGAACCCAAGGTTTCCCATTCATACCCAACAGGCAGGGGCGGCTCAACCCATTACGCAAAGTAAGCATTTGCAATATAGTTTATTTTGCCCAGGGGCGCTCTTAGGGGAAAATAGACCTTGACATATGCGAGTTGTAGTTACTGGGATGTATAGTTCACCTACAATCAAAGAGCATTCTGAACTCCACCAATGATGGAATTGAACCAAATATGGCACACAGAACTCCCACGACGAAAATATATATCAGTGATTGGTTGTGGGGGGGCACCAAAATACGGTTTGCTTACCGTTGAAAATTACCTAGGGCCGCCTCTGCCAACAGGGAATGCAGTTCACAAGACCTTGAATGAATGTATAGTCTTGAATGAGCAACAAAAGTTATTGTTTTTGCTGCAACAGATTAGCAGGGCTACCCCTCTGGGATCTGCCTATTTTATCATGCAAAGTATTAAGTGTTTTCAAATCAGAAGTCAGCAAGAGTTTTCAGCAGTTAAGATCACACATATTGCCCAATAAACTTCCCCCCCCAAATCCCTGTTACAGGCTCCAAGCATTTGATCCCATTGCCTACGAAGTTATGTGATTTAAATGGCCTTGAGATGGAATTTTTCTTTGCTCATGCTTCGTGTCATCACAGTGTCATATGCAATGATGTCAACTATGGTGGCAAAATTGCTCAAGCAACTCAAGAAATCCCAGCCAAAAGTCTCACATAAGTCTAGCCTGCCAAAAAAATGCCAGCAGAGGCACACATTAAATCTAATTAAGGCAATCCATGAGGCTTGGGAGAAAAACTTGTGTGAATACGATAAAAAGGTTCATATTGTTAAATTTTGGAAAGCAAACATACCAAAGAAATTATGTCTTTCTTCTATAAATTCACCTTTCCTATTCCTGAGTTATTTGTAATACAGGTTGAGTATCTCTTATCCAAAATACTTGGGGCTAGAAGTGGGTTTTAAACATTTATATATACCTTGTATACAGCCTGAAGGTAATTTAATCCTCAATATTAAATGGCCTTTTTGCATGAAATGTTGTGTGCATTGAACCACCAATAAGCAAAGATATTACTGTCTCAGCCACCTGCTCAGACAATTCAAGATTTGGGGATATTTTTCATTTTGAAATTATGAATAAGGGATGGTCTACCTGTAACATGAATATTCTTTTTCAATTTTAAAAATAAATAAAATAAAATTGAAGTGCAAGTGGTATGTTACTGTTAAGGGGTGTTAATAATTCTCACAAATGTTTTTATCCCTGACAAGAAAGGTGTTTTGACACACTGAAGCAAGCTTTGTTGTGAAAATTGTCAACTATGCCATTTTGTTTTGCATTTTGGCACTTTGCTGCTAAAATTCGACAGCATTTTTTTCATGAAGTACACAGGTGTAAAACACAAATAACTAAAAAATCTACAAAAAGTCTAATCCTATCCAGCAAGTAGAAATTTTGGAAAAATATTCATTCTCACATGTTAGAAGTTATAATCTATATGTGTAATCATGATATAGTCTAAGACTATAAAAAAAAACACCCAGAAATAGGCTGCAATATTTTGTGACCAGGAAGTGAGTACCACTGAACTTAGTAGAGCCTATCCACGTACTAGCATTTAATGCTAATCCTATCTTAAGAAAGAAATATTCAGAGCCAAAATAGATATGAAAATTACCTTTGGCCAAATTGATGTCAAAATAGTAAACTCCTGGGTTAGAAAAAAAAAATAGCTGATGGAAGACAGACCCCTTAGGATCTGTCTTAAGAAACATATGGCAAATAACCTCAAAATTTCCTTACTTCTGGGATTCTCAAGGAAACTATCTTTCCTTACAGGCAGAAAACATTCCAAACAAAGCATTCTGGATGCTGTTATTCAGTCTGACATAGCTGTCTCAGTATCCGCCAGAGAGCATGACTGTATATGGCAGGCACCAAATGATAGCACCATTATGAAGTGCGTTTTCTATTCCCGTTATGATAGTATATGGAAAAGCTTTCACATGCCTACACTTTGAATAAATGGACTCAGAGATGTAGTTTGGCAGATTTCCTAGCATTTCTGTCCAAAAAAGACTCAGTGCCCCTGAGAAACGAGGTGTTTGGAAGACCTAGTACAATCTATCCTTGAATGTCAGCTATAAACAAACATCAAGGAAATGCTGTTTAGATCTCTTTCTAAAGACATTAAAGATCCAGTATGCAAAAGTAAAATTGGTCTTTTTGCTGGAAGCAGCTAACCAGAATGTTATTTGAAAAGTTGCTATCTTAGCAGCAAAGTAGTCCAATGGGTGGAGGGGAGGAAAAGGGCAGGCCTTTCCCATTCATTTAACAGGTTAAGGGCAAGGGCACTGTCAAAATCTGAAAGTTGGAAAATGGAACCCATTTGTGTGTGGAGGGCAGGGAGGATTAGCTTGCAAATGCAAGACTGAGTACTAGATGGTGCTGAGTCAACTGAGGGCACATTTATACAGGCATTACTCTCTGAAGTGGAAAGAATTGTGTCCATGGCATTTACATCACCCATGGAACCATCTTGCCCTTGATGTAGGGACATAGCCACTTAATCCAGTTGTGCATCCCAGGGGACTGTTACAGATTATTTCCCAAAACTCCCAAACAAACCTATACTTTAGGGTAGTGTAAACAGCTGGGCAGGTTCTGATCTGTAACCAGTCCCACTTTTCACATGGGCTGCTTTCCCCTGCATTCCCTAACACAGGGAATATGAGGTAGCACTTACCTTCGTTATTTTGTCATTGCTGTAGATGGGGGAAAGGGATTGCCTTCCTCCCCCTCAACCAGGGCAAAGGCAACAAAGGATGCCCAGGAGCTCTTTGGTGGCCTGTGGCTGCCACTACAGCAACAACAAAATAACACAGGTAAGAGCAGCAGGATAGAAGTGGGTAGTGCAGTTGCCCCAGCAACTCATCCAGAGTGCTGCCTCTCTGAACTGTCCCTGTGGTAACTGTTCCATGTATATCTACTCCGCAAGAGAGAAAAGAGGCAGCACACGCTTAAAACAGAGGACCAGGGATCAAAAGTATGCTACATGGCTATAATTTTGCATTTTTAAATGCTATTGGAAAGCAAGCCATCAAAAAGCAAGGGAAAACAGTATGTGGATTCTATACTGGTAAATTGTCAAGATCTGGAAATACAAAAAATAATCCTGAAATAAATCTAAAAAGTTTTTTCCTCTCTCATTAGTGATATTGTGTGTTTTATAAAACATACTCCTGTGTATGTGCTTGACTTCAGGTCTCCTAAAGACTTATGATGACCCCATGAATTTCACAGGGCTTTCTTATGCAAGAAATACTTAGAGATGGTTTTGTCACTTCATTTCTCTGAAATATAGTCTTCAGTACCCAATATTCATTGGTTGTCTCTCCTGAAAGTACTAACTAGTGTTGAACCTGCTTAGCTTTCAACTCAGAAAGGTCTGATGCCTTTCTAGTAATGTTATGTGTTTTATTAGCTCTGTGTGAAAACTCTCATACACATTAACTGATTTTATTATTTAATATTTAATTGTTTTCAATTTTATTTTCATATGCATATATATTTGCCTTTTTTTAAATTCTATTGTATTGTGTCATGTCATTGTTAGCTGCCTTGAGTCCCGATGGGGAAAAAGACAGAATGCAATTAAAGTCATTAAAGTAAATAAATACATTTTAACAATTTGATATTGTAATAATTTTATCTTGCTTTTGTCTAAGAACTAATGCAATAAAAATGTTAAGACTAAGGGTACATCTTCACTTGTTTACAACACTGGGTCACCTGATCAATGCTGTAGTTCTTACATGAGGCAGGGAGCTGATCCAGCATAATGTGACCTTAACTGGTGTTACATGAAGCTACTGTATACTTCAGAGCTTTCCCAAAACTCCAGAGTATCCTGCTATCTTGGGCCCATGTAATCAGTGTCACTTCCCACTCAGGAAGAGGCACAGTTGATTACACACCGTCTCATTTTCCTTAGCACAGGCAGCACAGGGAGAGAGGGTGACATGCACCCTGCCTCCCTCTAGTTGCACCCACCAGGCATGAAAATGGTATCAGAAAATATCCAGTATGCCAAAGAGATTGTATGGGGGAGGGGGTGGTCTAGATTTGTCATTGACTGGGTTCAGTGCAGTCTGGATGTGGGTGAATTACAAGTCCCAGAATCCAAGATTCCCAAACCCCACCTGTATTCAGAGTTGGCCATGTTGGATCTGTGTGTCAGGTTTGGTCCATATCCATCATTATTTGGATTCACAGTGCTCTTTGGATGTGGGTGAACTGCAACTCCCCAAAATCAAGATCAACCCTCTCCCCCAAAAAAATCCTCCAGAATTTTCTTTTGGTAATGGGGGTTCTGTGTGCCAAACTTGATTCCGATTCATCATCGGTAGGGGTCACAGTGGTCTCTGGAAGTGGAAACCAATAGGAAATTGACCATAAACATTGTCACCCACATACATACACACATGCAAACATACATTCACTTTTATTATATCTAACAATACACACACACATATATATATGCAGATATCACAACAATTTGGAGGAGGCCAACTTTTAGGTCACAGTATTCACTTTAAATTGATTTTACAGTGTGGGGTACTATCACTGTAAAGAAACCAATTGCAAATGAAGTATTAAGTTATATTGTTTGTAATCTCGAACACACACAAAGACGATGAATATGTGCTACAAAGACAATTCTGTATTATGTTTTAAGTAAAGAAAGCTGCTCTGTGACCACCTGGAATCCTGCAGACTTCTTAAAGAACCATTCAGCATTCCTAACTGCACCTGAAAACAAGTAAACATTTAAACTGGAATTTCTCAGGAAGCCCCAGCCACCTGTTTTTGTATATTTTTAGGGAAGGTGGGGAAACAGACCCCTGTTGTGCAAAAGTGAATTGTACAGACTGTATGCATTTTATTAAAGATGAGTAATTTTTACAGCAGCGAGACATAAATGTTTTAATACCCGTCTCTTTCTCCCTCCCTCCCTTCTCTCTTTTTCCAGGGGTGCTTTGAACAACAACATGCTCTGTTTTAAGCTCCGCTGGTTTACCTGTAGAAAAGAAGTGGTGTATTTTAATTTTTCTTCTGTATAGTCTGGTTGATGAAAGCATTAACCATGAGAAAATACTATAGCCTATCCTATTCTATCCAATTTGTCAACAATCCACTCCCTTGAGTTTCACACAAATCTACCATTTGCCAAAATATATGATCCTGTGATTTTCCGCTTTTGGACTCTTAGTATCCAGTTCGTTAGTTGACATGTCCATTTGTTGTCTTTTGTTCATGCTATATGCCCTGCCCTCTTTTTGCCTCATAGATTTCATTGACCACGTCACGTACCCCAGTTCTTTGGCTTAACTCTTTATTGCTGACTTTCTCTCTTATTGTCATGCCACACATCCTTCTTTTCATTGCTCTCTGCGTCACTGCCAGTTTTTCCTCCTCTAACTTTGTTGTTGCTCATATTTCAGATGTGTATATCATTGCCAATAAAAATGTAATGTTGAAAATATCTGCTCTGACCTTCATTGGCATTGGGAAAATTCTAATAATGTAAACACTAATAATAATACAGCAGCCTTCTTCTGCAACCAACTGGTTCAGTATTAGCAAGTAGGGCTGGGCGGTTTCGTTTCGTTAATTCGTAATTCGTTAATAATTCGTTAATTTTTTCAATTACAAAACGATAACGAACCATTCTGAAGCAATTATTTAAAAAAACGAATTTTCAAAAACGTTTTGTAAATGCTTCGTATTTTGATATTGTATTCGTTTCGTTATTGTTTTGAGGTCGTTTCGTTATTATTTCCGCATGTCTGGGCCAGTTTTATGGTTTAATTAGGGAAAAAAATTATAATATCACACCAACAGTCATCAACAGAGGGAGAGGGAAGCTTCAGAAGGTTTTGGAGGTTTTTTAGCGTATTTCGCGGTCGTGCCCGCCATTAACGAATCGATTCATTATTGTTTCGGAAATCGATTCGTTAATTTTTTACCATTTACGAAATTTTGTAAATATCGAACTTTTTAAAAGGAAAATTTTGTAATTATTTTAAATATCGAAACAAAAAAACCCCCCAAATACAAATCGATTTTAGAAACAATTTTTTCCGTTGTTACCCAGGCCTATTAGCAAGTAGATTGGTCACTGTCAATTCTGCAGGGCTCATCTGGAAAAGCAATACATTCAGCACAACTGAGAGATCAGAGAAGGTACTTCATCACATGGAGGGAACCTGCTTAAAACTTTCCTTCTTGTCATGAAGGAAATCACTCTCTCCAAGAACATTTGAGCTGCCTGGAAATTTAAACTTGCAGCAATTTGTTGTACAAACATAAGGCACACTTCACAAATGCTCCAAGCAATTGTCCTGTCATTTTGATATTTCATGTATAATTCAAAAGCTGCTGTCTGTAAAACCTGACACTTGTCATAAAGAGCTGTTGGCATGCAACATGATTTTTCCTATGTTTCTTGTCATAAAGCCCTATTCTCCTCTATTCTTGCACTGTATAATGAGAAGACAAATCCTTCTCTTAAGTGCCCTATCAGTTTTCCTTGTATCTTAATGTTTTATAATCGCATTACCTGGGTTGTTGTAGGTTTTTTTGGGCTATATGGCCATGTTCTAGAAGCATTCTCTCCTGATGTTTCACCTGCATCTATGGCAGGCATCCTCAGAGATTGTGAGGTCTTTTGGAAACTAGGAAAATTGGATTTATATATCTATGGAAGGTCCAGGCTGGGAGAAAGAACTCTTGTCTGTTGGAGCTAGGTGTTAATGTTTCAATTGGCCACCTTGATTAGCATTTGATGGCCTGACAGTTTTTAGGTGTGGTTTGTTACTGCCTGGGGAAATCCTTTGTTGAGAGTAAATTAGCTGTCCCTTATTGTTTCTTGTCTGGAGTTCCCCTTTGTTTGAGTATTGTTCTTTATTTGATGTTATAATTTTAGAGCTTTTTAAAGGTCTCTATGCCCATGATGTGGATCATCTGACCTTCTAGAAGTTGTTGAACTACAACTCTCAGCAATCCTAGCCAATGTAGCCATGTGTGAGGAATGCTGGGAACTACAGACCAACCACATCGGGAGCAGCCCACCATTTCCACCAATATTCAAGATAAATGTTTCAGAGACTTGGGCAAAGGTTTTCTCTCAAAGACAAATAGGTATGTGTGTAATTCATGTAACCTGTAATATCTCCAGCACTCATAGGTGGTGATATTTCTTACACGCACAAGCAAATCTTTTCTCCCATTCCACCAAATACAATTCAATGAAGGTTAAATTCCAGTAACTACAATGTGACTCAACCCCCCACAAATATATTAAATAAATGCATTTCCAAGTCTATGCACACAGAAGTGCAGTTTTACACTAGCAATCTTCCAAATCAGTGGCCCATCCCACATTGCAAATGATAACCCTAGGGCTATGCTTAGTTGGATTCTAAACTTTTTAACAGGAGAAAAAAAAAACAAATTTGTTGGCAGGCCTTTAAAAAATTAAGACAAGAAAAACCCCATTAGATAAGAAACCATTTCCCTTGAGGTCTATTACTTCATTTTTGTTTAATTCATTATTTATCTCAGGCTAATTTTTTTAACTCACTGTAGGCTGATCTGCAAAAATGGACTGTTAACATCTAGCTTTCTAAACACAGAGAAGGACAGCCATATGAAGAGTTAAGGAGGGCAACATATCATCCAAATAGGAAAAATAAGCCGATGTTCAGTTCATGCAGTTGGTATTCTATAAGCTGAAATACATAGACAGAAGGAAACCTGTGTCTCATTTCACACAACTCATTGCTCTTCCCTACGAAGGAACAAGTACAATATCTGCTTTTCGGGCACAACTATGTAAGCTAGAAAGTACATCAACACCCTCAGGGAACAGAAGTAACATTTCCACCCACACTCCATTGATTATATATAACCACACGCCATGGAGGAATCTTTCTCCCTAGTTGGTTCATTTCCAAGACTATATAGCTCAGGTCATTGCACAACACAGGAAAGGGACTCACTGGGGAAGTTGAGCTTTGCTTTATGACCCTAAAGAAGGCTCAGCTGGGATTTCTTCTCAGCTAAGGTGGTAAGAAAACCCCAAAGCTGTACTTTGAAATAGACCCACATTTAATCATGCCTCTAAGTAGAGGTTTTCACAAGTTTTGAAAAGTCATCTATCAAATACAGGATTTGTTCCTCATAATCTGAGACTGCTTTTCTTAGATTTAGGAGACCTTTGGAGTGATTGTATTCTAGTGATTTTAAAAAAATGGAAGTTTAATCTTTTCTGAGAGACTCAAGGACAGGAAGATCATTCACTGATGTGAAAGAGGAGTGAAGGGGTTAGACCCAGGTTTCTTTCTTGCTAACACTTTGATGCCACTTTAATTGGCATGGCCACATGCTATGGGATACTGGAATTTGTAGTTCAGTGAAATGCTAGTGTTTTGTTTAAAAAGAATGCGAAATACTTTAGATACTACAAATTCCAGAATTCCACAGTGGTATCAAAGAATTACAATTGTGTAGTGAGAAAGAAATTCTAATGTGCTTATCCCTAACCCCCTGTTTACAAGCCTTTGGAATGTAGATTCCATACACACATCTGGGACCTCATCACATTGAGATCGGAAAGTGTGAGTGACCATCCTTTTAGTGTAGAGAATCACCTTTATAGATTGTCAGCTGTCCCATTTTGAGTTCTACTTTCCCATCATACTCACACGTGGAAACCTAAGAGCTGGTAATACATTCATCTTACATTCATCACTTTTTTAATCATAGAAAACTAGAGTAGCCAAAAGCCCAGAGATCCCTTGCCCTGCACAAAGCCCCATACATTAAAGGAGGTTGATATCACTTTAAAACCTCTTCTTTCCATGGGATAAAATTGCCCTGCCCAAAATTCTATATGATAAAGGAAACTGATGGGGGTGGGCAATGAAACAGGATGGGAAACTTCAATGGTGGCTGCTTTTCAGGTGGAACCATTGGAGAATCACGTGATAGGAGGTAGGAGCTCTGAACATGATTGCTGACCTGTGTTTAGAGTTCCTTTTGAGACATTTCTGCATCTTTTCAACCCCAGAAGTAGTTTAACAACATGTGATAAGCTCCCTGCCTCTCTGTGCTTGAAAAGAATCTGAAGTGTCCTACGATGGGGAAATTCCTCAATGTATTGAGGTTTTTCCTTTGGATCCTTGCAAGGTGTTCCATGGACAATAATCTGTCCCAGCTACATCTAACAATATGACCTTCAGGGTCATATATATGTTCTCCTTTCTGTCCTTCCACAAATGGCAATTTATTACCCTATCCAAATTTTCTAGACTAGCTCAGTTGAATTTTGAGTATATTGGGATCTTTTTAACAGTGAGAGGTTGTCTACAGCAGAGGAAAAAATCCGTATTCTGGTGCTTTAGGAACACATAATGCACAACAGTTTTAAAAGTGAAAGTGCATATTTTACGCTTTAATGCATTTTTTTGAAAAACTCACTTGTCACTCAGCAGTTTCCAGTAAGAAAAGTTGCTTTTCCTGTGTCTCCATTGCACTTTTAAAAAAAATCTGGAATTGCACAACTGTGCTAAAAATAAAAATAATTAAAGGAAGTGGTTCTCTAAGAAGTTGGGGTTACAACGGTATGTAGAAGTAAGATCATCAGACCATGAATTGGTGAATCAGTGCAATTGCGCTATTGAAGAGAGGTGGGTTATTGAAGGTGATCAGTGATACTACTGTAACAGATTAACCCAATGGTTCTCAACCTTTGGTCCTCCAGGTGTTTTGGATCATATGATTTCTTAGGAAAGAGTAATAAATGTTTGAAGGTACTCTAAGAGCCCTTCCACACAGCCCTATATCCCAGAATATCAAGGCAGAAAAACCCACATTATCTGAGTGTGGCAGAGCCCCGGTGGCACAGTGGGCTAAACTACTGAGTTGCTGAGCTTGTTGGCTGAAAGGTCGCATGTTCAAATCCAGGGAGTGGCGTGAGCAAACGTGAGTATATCAATAGGTACTGCTCTGGTGGGAAGGTAACGGCGCTCCATGCAGTCTATGGACAATGCCTGCTCTTCGGCTTAGAAATGGAGATGAGCACCACCCCCGAGAGTCGGACATGCCTGGACTTAATGTCAGGGGAAAACCTTAACCTTTTTACATGAGTGTGGACTCAGATAACCCAGTTCAAAGCAGATATTGTGAGATTGTCTGCCTTGATATTCTGGGATAAAGGGCTGTGTGGAAGGGCCGTCTAACTCAAAGCAGATTCAATCCCCCATTGATATGGAAGCCACTGGCTGTAATTGCAGACCTGTCCAAGTTTGGTTCAAAGCTAAAGAACTACAAAGAAGAGAGATCAGAGATGGCCCTAAAAGGAATTGAAGGAAAACATCAGAACCGGGGTGGGGGGGAGGGGGTTAATAACTTAATTTAAAGAACATTCAACAGGGCATTGCTGGCCCTGTTTCTTTTTACTGAAGAAACCTAGATAATTTACTTGTTTCAAAGTTTAGTGTGCGAAGCAGCTGCAGAGCTGGCCCATTACATGGAAGAGAAGCCAGATGAACTGATAAGCCAAGGAATGTTTCATAAGAGGGAAAAGTGGGCACTGGCAGCAGGTGTGCATAAATACCAGAGGGAGGCTTGGATTCAGAAATTATCTAACTGTTTTTTTAGCATGCCATCCTGTAGCTCAGATTTCAGTGTGGCCTCCTCGCTGCCATTTATCTCCATTTCTCTCAACCTGCAATTGTCTCCTACATAAAAAATGCTGGATTAGAAAAACCTGATTTTGAAAAAGAGCTTTGTTAAGGAATGTCAACTCTTTTTTTTTTCTTTTCGTAATGTCTTTCTTCTCAAAATCCCTAATGTTGTATACTGACTTTAGAATACAATCCTCTTTTAAACTTCATAGCACTTAGTGTCGGAATGTTTTGTGTCTGTGTATATATTACAAGAAAAACACCCTGTCACATTTCAGCATCCAAAAATACATTTGATTTTCTGCATTGTGTAAGACTGTAATATTCATAAATAGTTGAGTGATCATATCACAAGTGAATTTAGGGAAGTGATCATATCAAATTTACAAATTATTATTATTGTTGTTGTTATTATTATTATTATTATTATTACTATTACAACAAAGAACTGGTGGGATCACAAGTCAGAAAACGTTACAGAAAATGAACACATCAAACTCCTCTGAAACTTCCAAATTCAGACAGACAAGAGTTTTGGAGCACAATATTCCTGACCTCACAATCATGTTAAAAAACAAAGTATGGATTGTTGATGTTGCAGGATTGAAGAGAAACAACTGGTAAAGCTGACATGATATGAGGATTTAAAGATGGAATTGCAAAGACTCTGGCACAAGCTAGTACAGGTGGTCCCAGTGGTGCTTGGCACACTGGGTGCAGTACCTAAAGACCTTAGCTTGCACTTAAACACAATCGGTGCTGACAAAATTACCATCTGTCAGCTGCAGAAAGCCACCTTACTGGGATGTGCATGCATTAGTCACCAATACATCACACAGTCCTAGACACTTGGGAAGTGTTCGACATGTGATCCAATACAACAGCCAGCAGAGTGATCTTGTCTGGTGTGGACTCATCTTGTTATGTTTCTAATAATAATAATAATAATAATAATAATAATGTTTTAGAAACAATAAACATTGACAAAATCACGATCTGTCAACTGCAAAAGGCCACCTTACTTGGATCTGCGTGCATCATTCGAAAATACATCACACAGTCCTACACGTTTGGGAAGTGTTCAATTTGTGATTTTGTGATACGAAATCCAACATATAAATCTCGTTTGCTGTGACATATTGTGCTTTTGTGTCAGATAATAAAAACTTTATTTATATTCTGCTCTATCTCCCCAAAGGAACTCAGGGCAGATTACAAACATAAAAGACAAACATGAAATGCCTGACGACAAAAACAATACATCCATACTAACAAAATTTTAACAACTCAACATATAAACATGAATTATGACTTAACAACTAAAATTAAATAAAGAATGCAGCCTGTTATAACAGACATAAGACAAAATATCAAATCAAAGCAGCTCACTAATCTAATAAGCAGCTTACTACTCTATCTACCTTCCGAAAATGATGTCCAGTCCATGGAATTCTTGTAGAGCAACAAACAAGCAAATTCCTTACCATCTTCAAGGGTGAGAAAATGAATCATTGAAATACGGAGCTAAAATTCAGGCATCTCTGTCCTGCTCAGCTATATTGTTATGAACAATGTTAATTTCTCTGCAGAATGTGAGAATAACATGGAGGGATGCCACAAATATGCAAGAAACATTTTATGAAGCCCTCAGACCGTGTAGGAAAATAAACACTTTTGTTACTTGGTTTTGACTCACCACCACATGTTCTGAATAAGTGCATGTGATGCCAGAAGTTACTTATTTGACTTGATCGATGATGTCATATTGTCAGGGAGTAGAAATAAAAAATAAGTGATTCAGGATGTTGAAAATGTTTTCCTTTCCATTTTTTTTAAAGGTTGCATTACCTTGTAAAGCCATAATGACCACTAGATGTCATACTGTGAGTTACACCAAAATAATGCACATTTGCCCCATACAACCTTACAAAAATTCAAACAATCCCAGCTTATGTTCTCTTCTTGGTCTTTACTAGTTAGCAGTGGTCACTTTCCAAATTTCATCTACACTTGATATTTTTTAAAAACGAAGCATAAATAATAAATTACAAAAATATGTACACTCAAATTACAACTATAGTTCATGACTGCTAATGTGTTATTCTTGAACTATCCCGGTGGCCCATTATAAACCATGAATGTTGTGACTAAATGCATCTTAAATTGACTGCAGCCCATAGTTGCGTATTATTACAGACTTGTGTTTTTAACTTGGCCTTTGTTTTTGCTCTGGCAGCAAAACAAGGACGTTTCTTGAACTCTGCATGGCTGTGTATAACCCGGAGCAATGGATTTGAATTGCAGGAAAAGAGATATAACTAAGCATTAGGAAGAACTTCCTGACAGTAAGAGTTGTTCAGCAGCAGAACATATTGTCCGAGAGTGTGGTGGAGTCAGTCTGCTTAACTGGAAGTTTTGAAGCAGAAGCTGGATGGCCATCTGTTGGGAATGCTTTGATTTTGTGTTCCTTCCTGACAGAATAGGGTTGGACTGGATGGCTCTTGGGGGTCTCTTCCAACTTGTGATTCTATGTCCAGTCATTGCATAGTCACTTCTAAATTGTTCCTTCCTTGCCCCGGGAACAGCACCCCCTCCCCGGACTGGAGTTTCTGAATATTAACAAATTTTTGTGCGGCCGAGGAAGCTGATGGATCCTACTAGACTTTCGAGTGTCCTTAAAGAACTGGATTACACCACTGATTCTCTATGTGAACGAGTGAAAAAATGGAACAAAAATCTATCAACTGTCTTAGATATAGTTGTCCCTAAATGGGCTCTTCGCCCTCGCCGGAATAGATCTCCATGGTTCACGAATGCATTACGTCAGATGAAACTTGAGCGTAAGAGATTAGAATGTAAATGGCGAAAGAAACCTGATGAAACATCAAAGTCGGCTTTTGAAATAAATAAAAAATACTACGAAGCAGCCACCAGAGAGGCCAAAAAAGAATGCAATTCCTCATTGATAGCATCCGCCAGATCTTGACCTGCTCAAATATTTAAAATTGTTCATAACATCACAAATCCAACCCATCTGGCCAAAGATGTGGCTAGTCAATATATTACAGCAGAGACCTTCCAGAGCCACTTTATAAATAAGATCAATCTGCTTTGCGAAGGGCTACCTCCCACAGAGGACACATCGAAGGAACTAGAGGCCTTCTGGCCATCTAGTGGTCAATTTACAGAACATTTTGTGCCATTAGAAATGGAAGACCTGGAAAAGACTCTAGCTACAGCAAGACCAACCACCTGCTCCCTCGATCCTTGCCCCTCCCTTAACTTGGTTAAGGAGTGCTGGGAGGGACTGCGAGATCCCTTAAGGAGCATCATCAACAGTTCCTTGGAGCAAGGAATTTTTCCAGATTGCCTTAAAGAAGCAGTGGTCCATCCACTCTTGAAAAAACCAATCCTAGACGCTGCCATACCTAGTAACTATCGCCCAGTTTCAAACCTTCCGTTTTTGGGCAAGGTGATTGAACGGACAGTGGCGGGGCAGCTACAGCAATTCTTAGATGAGACTGCGGGTTTGGACCCCTTTCAATCAGGCTTTCATTCAGGTCATGGGACAGAGACTGGTAGCTATTACTGGTAGCTATTACTGACTAAATTCGTCATCAGTTAGACCGAGGCAGATCAGCGCTACTGGTGCTCTTGGACCTCACAGCTGCATTTGACACCGTGGACCATGACTTGCTGATTCATCGATTGGCTATGTCTGATGTACGAGGTTTAGCCCTGAAATGGTTCAGTTCGTTCCTCTGGGACCGGAGACAGAGGGTGGAGTGGTTAGGCCAAAGCTCTGAGAGCTCCTGCCTTTGTTGTGGAGTTCCCCAGGGTGCTATCCTCTCGCCCCTGTTATTTAACATCTACGTCCGGCTACTTGCTGGACTGGTGTGGAGCTTTGGCATAGAGTGCTAACAGTATGCAGATGTTACCCAGCTACCCTTGCATCTCGAACCTGGGACAACCACGATTACTGAGAACTTTAGGCTGTGTTTGGAAGCAGTGATGAGTTGGCTGTGAGCGAGCAGACTAAAAGTGAATCCTGCAAAAACTGAGATACTCTGGCCCGGCCAGCCACCAGAATTAATCCAGTCTCTGCCTGATTTCGATGGGGAAGCTCTGGTTCCATCTACCACTGTTAAAAGCCTAGTGGTTGTGTTGGACTAATCGCTGACGATGGAGGCCCAGATCACTGCCATAAGTAAGCAGGCCTTTTTTCATCTTTGCCAGGCAAGGAAATTGGCATCCTACCTTTCGGTAGAAGCATTAGCAACAGTAATCCATGCAACAGTCACAATGAGGTTGGACTATTGCTCCGCCTTATATGCCGGCCTTCCGAAGTCAACAACCCAGAAGATTCAGATGGTCCAAAATGCAGCGGCCAGACTGCTAGCAGAATCATCTATAAGATCCCATATTACACCGATTCTGCAACTGCATTGGCTACCAATAGAACATCGGATTTCTTACAAGATACTGATCCTGACATTTAGAGCTCAAAATGGCCAAGGACCTTTATATCTTAGGGACCGCCTCAATCCTTTTCTCCATCAGTGGTCACCTCAATCCACCCAGGAAAATCTCCTATACATACATATACATATCATCTAGGGAGTACACCTGGAAGCTACAAGGCGTAGAGCTTTTTCGATCTATGCTCCAAATCTGTGGAGCTCATTGCCTCCATACATTAGAGCAATGTTGGAGTTGCGACCTTTTGTAAAGGCACTCAAGACTTGGCTGTTTGGTTATGCATTTAAGTAATCAGATCTAATTTGCCAAATAGTCACTGTTGAATGTTTTTATGTTGAATGTTTTTATATTGTGTAAATGCTATTTTAGATTATAAGTAGCTCAGAGCACCTTGGTGGAGAGCGACTAATTAAGAAATAGAAATGAAGTGAACTTGATATTAAAAATATCAATCAACAACTTTTACTGGACTTTGTTTTCTTCTAAGTGTGGTGCTCTACTCTTCATCTCTTCCAGATCGCCAATAGCAAGCTTCAGTAAATTAAACGTGGTGCAGCTGATTTTCTGAATTCCAATTAGAAGTTTCACTGAAAAGCAGAAATGATTCAATAATAGAACCATTATTTTTGACGGTAATCAGGAGGACTGCCAGATGTTTTTGCTAAGAGACACACAAAACTCCAGCTCTGTAACGTTGTCCCCAGAATCACTGCAAATTTCCATTCTTCCTGTCACCCAGCCAGAAACTTTGACAGATAGTGCTGGTTGGATCCTGCCAGTTTAAGTAGGCAGAAGAAATTTGCTAAGGCAAAGGTCATGATGACAGCCCCTGTGTTCATGTATTATTCAGATGCTTTATCATCTGAATATTACTTCACTAGTAGCTGAACAACTTCCTCTATCACACCTCACAAAACAGGATACTTTAGGGCAATGGTTCTTAACCTGTGGGTCCCCATGTGTTTTGGCCTACCACTCCCAGAAATCCCAGCCAGTTTATCTGCTGCTAAGATTTCTGGAAGTTAAGGCCAAAATATCTGAGGACCCACAGGATGAGAACCACTGCTTTAGGAGATTTGGGGAAAATAGAGGACCTTAAGGATTTAGGAGCAGTTGCTGTGGCCTGAGGTGATTGCCTTATCATGTTTTTTAACAATTGGGTTGATCTTGTGCATACTCCCACTAAGTCCCTAAATAAGAGTAAATCCAAGTGATACCTCTAACATAGGGAAATGTTGTACAGAGGGAGCTATCTGCAACCTTTTCAAAAAAATCCTGACAGATCTGACCTGAATTCTTAAGGACTTGCAGTCCTGCACTCTTAAGTTTCAAATAAGATTTATTCAAATACATCTACCTTAAAAGTTTAGGAACAAGCAAGAAGACTGATATCTTAGTAGGAGATTCCTAAGATTCCGATAGTTTCCTAGTCAATTCAACAGGTGACATCTAATCTTGTTGTGTTTTCTGAGGACCTTTGAGACTAATTTATTTAAGTGTGAGTTGTCAGGCATATCGATTTACTTCTTCAGATGTTAGATCCACAAAACCTCCTATTAAAATAAACTAATCTTCTTTTTTATTCCCCACCTACCTCGCTTTTCCATTTGTGCTTAATCTTGGCAATTCTTTGAAAACTATCTCAAAACCTATAAGCAATCATTCGAATCACAAATTTGTTGTACAATGTTTTTTGTTTTCTGAAAAAAGGAACAATACTTGTTGCAAAATTACTTTTTCTGGGTTGCTGTAAGTTTTTGGGCTATAGAAGCATCCTCTTCTGACATTTCGTCTGCATCTGTGGCAAGCATCCTCAGAGGTTGTGAGGTCAGACCTACAACAACCCAGTGATTCCAACCATGAAAGCCTTCAACAATACATTACTTTTTGTGATTGGCATTTACTACTGCAGTTATGTAGTCAAACCTAGAGTTATAGATTCAGCAACTGGATAGTCTTATTCTAAAGTTACATAAATGCCCATACATAAGCATG
Organism: Anolis sagrei; assembly: GCF_037176765.1. Classification (NCBI taxonomy): domain Eukaryota; kingdom Metazoa; phylum Chordata; class Lepidosauria; order Squamata; family Anolidae; genus Anolis; species Anolis sagrei. The sequence goes on along the minus strand of NC_090022.1, from coordinate 59,293,222 downwards.
TCTTAACATCAAGTGAAGAAAATCAGTTCCCAATCAGGATGTAATAGGTAGGATGCTTCCAACACCCTCCCATTATTGAGTGAGGCTACTACTATCAGAAACAGGATCCCTTGACCTCATTAGAAAGGCTGCCAGAGTTGCCGCGCATTGTGATGATTCTGGAAATGTCCAGCAGGAAACATGGGAACCCATCACCCCAAGACCCACACTGCCTGACTCACTCGAGTCTCCATACTATGGGGGAAGCATCAACCACCCAACAATGTTTCTGGCACAACATGAGAAGCCTGCCATGTTGCCACTGGCATGGCATGCTCTACTTCGCCTTTTCTTTAAACATGGAGTGCTGCTGGAAGTAGCTGTGGGTCATGGAATGGGAGCTAGCAGGCTCTGTGCTTAAAGGGAAGGTGGAGCATGTCACCGAATTCACTCCTGTCTGATGAGGTCTGATGAGGTAATTTGTCACCATTCCTTGTTGCAGCTTTGCTCACTATTGGAATTGTTGTAGCCTGAACAGATTTTGAGTGTTCAGAAAATGAGAAAGGAGGGGTTGGGAGAGATTCATAGGACCTGGAGATAAATGTTTTGGAATCTCCTGGCAGTTCCCAAGAGAATGGTGGTTCATGTTAGTATAATCCTTGTGAGAGCAATGCTGCATTCAGGTGCAAAGCTCTTGGTGTCATGGGCCTTGGAATCCATGTAACCAAGTTTTCAAACTGTTCCTGCATTCTGGTCTTGTGAGGCACAGTTTTGCCTGCCTCGGGTTTATGTACCTTGTTTTTGAAAGGCATAGTTTTGCCTACCTTGGATTTAAGTATCTGGTCTTTGCATATCTCAGTGGAATTGTTTTAGAGACTTTCTCTAAGGGATTTTTGGACTTTTGACTTTTATTGACATAACTCTTACATCAGATTATCTGGATAATGTGAGGTTTACGGTGAAAAGACGCTTTGGGACCCCAGTGCAACAGAAATGGCGTTGAGGCACTCTCCTTTTTCCATTTTGACTAACAGGTCTTGTTTGCCTAAACCAGCTACTGGGTGCCAAGATGAGACCTGGAGGCCAGGATACATTTCTTAAATAAGTATATGCAACCAAGTAAGTAATGTAGAACATCACTGTACTTGTATATGACAAAGAGAAACTTATAGATTGTAGAACGATCTCACAACTGAACACTGGAATATATTTATATGCTATCCTTCCCTTTCCTGGTGTGCTCCAGATGATTTGGACTACATCAGTTCCAGCCACCATGGTTAAAGGATTCAAGTACAAAATGGTATGATTAGTGCTGCAGTTCAAAACATCTGGAGCACACCAGGTTGGGAAAGGCTGACAGAACTATCATCATACTCTTGAGGAACAAATTTTAACTTGTGCATGTGGTACCCACCTGTGGTTTCTCTGGCAAAATGCTTGATCTGAAGGATGGGAAAATATGAAGTTCAAAGATAGCATTTAATCTTTGTTTTCTCCTGTTTGATCATTTTGAGTCTTCCCTTATGACTTTAGCATGGTTTTTGTGAAATCCTAAATATAAAATTGGGTATACCCTACCCTTTTAAAATATGCATGCATGAAAAAATGCAAGAGCAAACAGGCGGTTCATGGTACAGTGAAGAATTGAAAGGATTAAAGTTGTGCACCATCCAAGAGCTTTCAATAGACATGCAGTTAAAAAAATATTCTCTTGTTACTTTGTATGAATATCAAACATACAGGTATAAGGCCCACATTGAGCAATCTAGTCTATGGCTATCACTGAAAATCCTATGCTTGGGATTGTATAATAGCTGGTCTATTTTAACCTTTGTTTTAATCTTCGTCCTTAACTTCTGTGGTATGAAGTTTTACCTTGGCACTTTAATGATGATATTTTTAATTATCTTTAACTTTTACCTTAATCAAGTTTTAATTGTGTTTTAATGTATGTTCACTATTACAGGAATTTTAAGACAGTGATTAGTGTTGATTTGTGTGTTTTCTTGTTTTTGTCTTACTGTTGATATGGTCAGTGGACTAATCAATAAATTTTACTACTGTGAGGTAATAATTGTTTCTTCTATCCTATGCTTTCTATTTAGGCTACACTATTACAAATTGAAGAGCTTTCTTTTTTTCCCATTGTGCCTTCCAGCTCCTTTTTCTTCCTTGGATTAAATAATTTTGATAACAATTTTCTATGATCTAGTCATATCCCACTTGCTCCCAAATGTTGTTGTTCTTTATTTGAATTCTGTGTCCCTGCTTTCTATCTGCCATTTCAACACTGCTTCATTCTTCTATAACTCCTACTATACATTCATGAGCTGGAACTTTGCATGTCAGAATAGGATTCTGGAAAATCAGGGTTTGAATTCCCTTCTCAATCATGGAAACCCATTGATTGATCACAAACAACTCATACTCTCTCAGCCTAAGTAAAAGGCAACTTGTAACTTTGCATTATCTTTTGTAGGGAGTTTGCTTGTTTAGATTATAACCCACTTTTTTCTTATCATATTCTTTCATTCTTTTACTGATAACATGAGCTGGCAGAAGAATAGGGTAAGAGTGGAACATTCCAGCACTTTCTGTAGGGAAAGGAAGCCTCAAGAGCATCTGTTCAAAGGAGTGTAAAGGGCAGAGATGTTCTATCAGCTTCTTGTTTCTGCTTTTAGGCTGTCACTATCTGGTGAATATTCAGGGAAGTCCTAATTTCGTGATTCATCAGATTTTATTTGATTTTTTGGCTCTTGACCTGTGAGCTCTGCTTCATTCTCATATTACATATTATTAAGAAAGACAATCTTTCTGTTTTGCAGGTTATATATATTCTTGGTCCTAGTCTTGAGCTTGGAAGTAATGTTTTGGTGGTACCCAGAAATATATTCACACTATTGCTTGAGAAATCAGATCAGGCCACAGTGACACACATTTAAAATTCATCCTGTTTGAGCTACTGTAAAGCACAGTATGTGAGACTACCTTTGAAAAGTATTCAGAAACTTCAGCTGATTTAAAGGTTTTTAACAGGGGACTGGTTATATGGAGCAGGCTGCTTCCTTGTTGAAACAGTTCTACTGGGTGCTGGTTAATTTCTGGGTACAATTCAAGAAGCTCCATATGGATCAGGTCCAGATTATCTGAAGGACCATATCCCCCCATATTAGACTGCTTATATCTTGAGATTTTCTGAGCAGATCTTTCTCTTGGTCCTACCACACACAGAGATATACCATATGTGATGAGAAGATGGAAGAGGGCCTTCTCCGTAACTGCTCCCATTCTCCCTTTCTAAAGAGATTAAGCAGGAATTATTCTTGCTATCCTATTGTAAAAATTATTTGTTTCGCCAGGCCATTGAGGACTGGCCATTTGGGGGAAAGGATCTTTGCTGCATTTATATCTGCTGTTCTTTCTAATATTTTGTTTTTAACTGTTTTTAATTTTGATAATGGTATTTCAAACACATTTTATCTGTATCTGTTTATAAGCTTCCTTAAGTTAAAACAGTATAATGGAATTGCATGTATCAATCACCTTTAAACAAGGTTGAGGTAAAGAAAGAGGTCAGGTAAGCAAATCCTAGCTTTCAATGACAATCAGAAAAGTTTGCATACCATCCTCTGTTCCACAGACAATTCCATTGTCCCCTTGTGAGGCAGAACTCTTCTCTGACCCCTACGTTTCTAATTAATTTATAGGCCTGGGGGCAGGAGTCAAACAATGGCTGGAACCTTGTTTTACAGAACAGAAGTTCCCTGATGGACCTTATTGTCTTATGAGGGATATCTCCATTCATTTTAAGGTTGCAGAAACTGATGTTAAATGTACAGTGCCATTCAGTTATGCACCATTGCCACTCAACACAAGGAGTGCATAGCGCAATCAAATGTGCAAGACTAGATTTATGCTACACAATGTGACATAGCATGGGATCTTAGCCAGAATCTGGTAAATTTAGTGAACCATTCCAGCAGTTCACATTTCAATCAAATTATGCCTAGCAAGGGACGTATAAGCTGCTGGATGTGACAGTCTTTGTTGCGGAAAAGCTTTCTGGAACTTTCTACTATTGGTAGTTACACATTAAGAGCTTTTTTTGGTAGAACTGACAGTACAGAAGTACATTGAATCAATCCCATCAGGTATGGAGTCAGTTTAGCAGTGCTTGGATATTTGAGCTGAGATGAAAGGCAGCAGGGGGAGATGGCTGCATTACATTTTACGGGTCAGTTTTATACATGATTTTAGTAGCTGTGATCTTCAGGTAGGACATGCTATTTTAAAATCTATCCACAAGATCTTGCACTAACTTTCTTCTTCATCTATTTTGAGTAAAGATTGCATAAGTTATTCCAGACTAAACAATTGTCTCTTCCTTTTTAAGAAAAATAAGTGAAGACTACATTTTATTTCATTTTCAACTGAAAATATTTTGGCTATGATATTGTTTGCAAGTCCAAACTAGAGTACGAAATAGGAAAATAAAGGGAAGAGAAATTATATATCTTATCATCAACAACAACAGCAATATCAACATTACACTATTCTGAAGAAATCATGTCCAAGCTTTGAGCAGGATAGGCTTGTGTATGGATTCGGAGTGGTCAGTTCCCTTAGCCCAATCTGACTTGTTTGGCTTGGCCAGATGGCCATAACAGCAAGGACCCAGATGTTACATTTTCCCATCTGTAGCGGGACTTTGTGGCAGCCAATCACAGCTCCTTCTCCCCTATTTAGCATCACAGTTGTGTCCTGGATTCAGTGTATGTTTTTGGCTTGGCTTCTGGCTTGGCTTCTGCCAACAATGGGCCAGATCTAGCCATATTTTCCAGCCATGGTACAAAAACGGCTATCCGGCTACCTGCCCATTTTTGGGAGGCCCATGAAAATGGATATGGTGATCTACTGGTATCCGGCCAGCAGAAACAGATTAGCATCCAGCTGAAATGCACAAACCTAGTATAGAACCAGTACAATATACTCTTTTGAATGTTGTGCTAGGTTCTGGAAGACTAACATTTGAATCCTAATCCACCCATAGAAGCACATTGGGTGATCTAAGAAAAGTTACACTCTCTCAGTCTAAGGCCCCTTCTACACTGCCATATAATCTAAATTATCAAAACAGATAATCCATATTATCTTCTTTGAACTGGATTATAACTCAGTCAGTTTGAAAGCTCATAACAACCTATCCTATCCTTTATACACTGCTTCTATGTGTATAAAGGTGTGGCCATATTAAACATCTATAGCAGTTTGACATCACTTTAACTGTTGTAGCTGTTGTCTATGGAATCCTGGGCTCTATAGTTTGGAGAAGGTTTGGGCTTTTCAGTCTACAAGTCCCAGCATTCAGAGGAAGCCAAAGCAGTTAAAGTAATATCAAACTGCTATTACACCAAGAGACACAAACAGATGTATTCAAATTATAAGAAAAATAAAGATTTCACTTAAACATTAGGAATAATTTTCTAATAGTAAGAGCTGTTCAACAATAGATTAGACTGTCTTGGAAGATTATGGACTCCCCTTTTTAGTTATCTTTAAAGGCAGTTTGAAAGCCCAACTCTCAGGAGTTGGACCTCGTGTCCCAACATTTTGATTCTATGACTCTTTGGCTTTCCTGAGGAATTTGCAAAAAGAAACACATTCCCTGTAGACCACCGTCACTGTACTCAGAATGACTGTCAGAAGAGATTAATTCTTTGATTCTGTGTTAGGCAGCAGCCTTTGAAGTTAAACAAGATGAAAACATTTCCACAGGTGCCTAAGGGGGTAAAGTATTGAAAATCATACTACAGTACTAGAAGAGGTCAGTAGAAATGAGGCAACAGGCATTTTCACAATCCTCCAAACTTTGCTAATAGCCTATGTCCCACCTGTTGTGTCAGCTACCAGACTAAGGAGAAATATGTCTGCCACATTTATATCACTTCATATTCTTATATCACTTCACTTCACTTCACTTCTCTTTATTTCTTAATTAGTCGCTCTCCACCAAGGTGCTCCAAGCGACTTACAATTTAAAATAGCATTTTGCAATATAAAACATTCAACATAAAAACCTTTAGCAGTGACTATTTGGCAAATTTGATCTGATTACTTAAATGCACAACCAAACAGCCAAGTCTTGAGCGCTTTTACAAAAGGTCGCAACTCTGACATTGCTCTAATGTATGGAGGCAATGAGTTCCACAGAATTGGAGCATAGATCGAAAAAGCTCTACGCCTTGTAGCTTCCACGTATAGCTCCCTAGGGACCGGTATGTATAGGAGATTTTCCTGGGTGAATCGAGGTGACCACTGATGGAGAAAAGGAATAAGGCAGTCCCTAAGATATAAAGGTCCTTGGCCATTTTGAGCTCTAAATGTCAGGATCAGTATCTTGTAAGAGGTCCGATGTTCTATTGGTAACCAATGCAGTTGTTGCAGATTCGATGTAATATGGGATCTTATAGATGATCCCACTAGCAGCCTAGCCGCTGCATTTTGGACCATCTGAATCTTCTGGGTTGTTGACTTCGGAAGGCCGGCAAATAAGGCATTGTAATAGTCCAACCTCGTGGTGACGGTTGCATGGATGACCGTTGTTAATGCTTCTACCAAAAGAAGGTAGGATGCCAATTTCCTTGCCTGGCAAAGATGAAAAAAGGCCTGCTTACTTATGGCAGTGATCTGGGCCTCCATCGTCAGCGATTAGTCCAACACAACCACTAGGCTTTTAACAGTGGTAGATGGAACCAGAACTTCCCCATCAAAATCAGGCAGAGACTGGATTAATTCTGGTGGCTGGCCAGGCCAGAGTATCTCAGTGTTTGCAGGATTCACTTTTAGTCTGCTCGCTCGCAGCCAACTCATCACTGCTTCCAAACACAGCTTAAAGTTCTCAGTAATCGTGGTTGTCCCAGGTTCGAGACGCAAGAGTAGCTGGGTATCATCTGCATACTCGTAGCACTCTATGCCAAAGCTCCACACCAGTCCAGCAAGTGGTTGGACGTAGATGTTAAATAACAGGGGCGAAAAGATAGCACCCCGGGGAACTCCACAACAAAGGCAGGAGCTCTCAGAGCTTTGGCCTAACTACTCCAACCTCTGTCTCCGATCCCAGAGAAATGAATTAAACCATTTAAGGGCTAAACCTCGTACACCAGACATAGCCAATTGATGAATTAGCAAGTCATGGTCCACGATGTCGAATGCAGCTGTGAGGTCCATGAGTACCAATAACGCTGATCCGCCTCGGTCTAACTGACGACGAATTTAGTCAGTAATAGCTACCAAGACAGTCTCTGTCCCATGACCTGAACGAAAGCCTGATTGAAAGGGGTCCAAACCCGCAGTCTCATCTCAGAATTGCTGTAGCTGCCCCGCCACTGTCCATTCAATCACCTTGCTCAAAAATGGAAGGTTTGAAACCGGGTGATAGTTACTAGGTATGGCGGTGTCTAGGCTTGGTTTTTTCAGGAGAGGGTGGACCACTGCTTCTTTAAGGCAATCTGGAAAAATTCCTTGCTCCAAGGAGCTGTTGATAATGCTCCTTAAGGAGTCCCGTAGTCCCTCCCAGCACTCCTTAACCATCCGGGGGGGGGGCAAGGATTGAGGGAGCAGGTGGTTGGTCTTGCTGCAGCTAGAGTCTTTTCCAGGTCTTCCATTTCTAATGACACAAAATGTTCTAGAAGTTTGCCACTAGATGGCCAAAAGGCCTCTAGTTCCCTCGATGTGTCCTCTGTGGGAGGTAGCCCTTTGCGGAGCAGACTGATCTTATTTATGAAGTGGCTCTGGAAAGTCTCTGCTGTAATATCTTGACTAGCCACATCTTTGGCCGGATGGGTTGGATTTGTGATGTTACGAACAATTTTAAATATTTGAGCAGGTCGAGATCTGGTGGAAGCTATCAATGAGGAATTATATTCTTTTTTTTGCCTCTCTGGTGCTGTTTCATAGATTTTTCGATGTATTTCAAAAGCAGACTTCGGTGTTTCATCAGGTATCTTGTGCCCGAAGGGACAGCACAAAGTGCCTATAAACAGACATAATTTGTGAACACAATATAAAATACTATGAAATAAAGAGGGTCTAGCCTAGCAAACCTTTTGTATCGTTACCCCAATACCCCCATGTATATGGGATATATTGAGTATGGTGATCAGATCATGATATGAATAAACATAATAGTTTAAATAATGCACCAGTAAGGCCTTTTCGCAAACCACCATGAGAATTTCGGGGGGGGGGGGGGTTAAGCCCCTCGAGCCCCCCCCCCCCCCCCCAGCTACATGCCTGATTCAAATTCAATCAAGCTATAAACATTGGATAACATAAGTACTGACTCCAAAAATGGAGAGAGGATGTGGGATAAAGTACAGGATGTATGACTACTACATAGGACAACTAGGGGCTAAATATTCACAAAGACTTGATTGAAGAACCACATCTTCAAGCCCCTACGAAAGGTGGACAGTGTGGGGGCATGTCTAATCTCTCTGGGGAGGGAGTTCCAAAACCAGGAGGTCATCACTGAGAAAGCCCTCTCCCTTGTCCCTACCAAGCATGTTTGTGATGGTAGTGGGACTAAGAGGAGGGCCTCCCCGGCAGAAGCCGCATCGGTTCATGGGAAGGGGGGGGAGTGCCGTCATGAATATAGGCAGGACCCGAAGTGTTTAGGGCTTTATAGGTGATGACTAGCACTTTGAATTGGGACTATATATATAGTATGTAGGCCAAAGACATTCTGTTTCTTCTTTACACTAGAGAAAAGTATTTTGACTGCAGCTGAAAAAAGGTGGATCTATGCTGTACAGATGTACCAGTTTTATACCACTGTGCATGTCAAGGCTCCGTTCTACATAATCATGATATTTGTAGCTTGCTGAAGTGGAATGATCTTATAATTTGCTCTCAATTATTCAACAGGGAAGAAAAGAGAGTAAGAATGAAACATCGTCTTTCCTTGTAAACTCAAGCAAAAGCAGACTGCTGCAGCTTGTGTGTTCTTCCTCATTACTAACACTTACCATCTTGACTGAACTCTGATATCACTTGGCCATACGTGTCCTGGATTTCATCTGTGAAATGTTGGCAAGTTTACAGGACCACTGTATAAAGCGCAGAACCAAGTTCAACCAGAGCTTGGAAAACAAACCACAGCTAGCACGGCCAGTGTCCAAAAAAGAAGCTGTGCCAAGGTGTGCATTAAACTCTTTTGACATGTGGAATGCCAACAATGCTATGAAAGAGAGCAAGATCAGGAAATCTTTGGATTCCCGAGTGCTCAAAGACATGGCTAGATACAGTGTGGGGTAGTAGCAAATATAAGGGTTTGGCAGAGGGGAGACATTTTCATGAGCCACTATCAATCTATAAAGGGCCAGCACCAGGCATTTTACAACCCATGTGCCGTAGTCCTGCTGCACAGTTGTGTCTAGTCCTACATTTCCACATCTAGCTTTGTAAAATTGAACACATGATGAATAAAGATATGAACTCAAATAAAATTATGAATTTTATAAGATCTGAAGTATTTCTAGAAACATCTTTGTCCCTTGTACCATGTACCACAGTGTGTTCCAGACAATCTACTTACAGTTTGTTCGCTGAATAAAATAGGGTAGAGAAAAAGCTAGTTATAAGAGAAATCTATCTTTCCCTTGAACACTCACCTGATAATCACAGGGTGCCTTTTTACTGATTTTGTATTAGATTTAAAATATTTTAGTACTATAGTATTGGATGTTCTGACTTGTCTTAACAGCTGTTAAAAATTATTTAGCATTATGAATGGCATCCAGTGGTAACACTGTACTCACAGAAAGCACTTGCTCTTACACAAGTCAAAGAATCTGATTTTGCAGTTTCTTCTATTAACATATACCACTATGAAGCTAATATATATTAGTGCAAGCCACCATTTATCATTTTTGCTTAAACCTCCTTGATAATGCTTTTTATTGAAGTTTGAGCTTGAAGCTTATTTTAACTATCTGGAAATACAAGTGGCATTGGTTTCCTGGCCAGAACGGATAGGAACAAGAACATTCTGTGGTGAGTGAGACCAACTATTGGTTGGATTATGTGTATTCTGTAGCATACCAGAGAAATATTTAGTTCTGTATGAGTGGATGATGCCTAGCAATTTATGGACATCAGCTTCTAATTGCCTGGAAAGTTGTTCTTTATATAAAACTGGAGATCCAGAAAGAGTGATGGAGAACTTATACATTATTATTTTAAAATGAGATCAGATTGCTAAGTCTCCGACATAACTCTCAGCCTGTTCTCACTGAATAATGCAGGGTGTTATTTATACCCATAAAATGAATATTGCTAGGCCAGAGAAATTATTATTTGCACATATTCTTTAATTGCAGCTTACAGAAACTTACAGAAAAACTGTGGAGTTAGGTGTATAATTAATATGTTTTCTTCATTTAACAAAAACATTGTCCAGCAAGGAACTTTTCTATTAATCTTATCTACAACTGAAAAAATGTTCACAACAGAAAAAGGGATTCATTTGTATCTGTTTCGCATAAACAAATATGTCAGGTTTACATAAACTGCCCTGATAAAAATGAAAAATAATTGGAAAAAACTGATGAAAATTTTATACATTTTCAATAACACATTTTTCATTATAGAAACCCATGATAGGGTTTCATTCCACCTTATTATTTTACTTGTCTGATTAACATGCTTTGGTTAAAGCAGTAAAACTAGACAAAAATTAATATCAAATACTGTAGCCCATTATTTCAAAATTACATTAAACAGAATAATGGTTTTTGTTTTCATTAATGTACTTAAATATGAGACAGATTTAATAACAGTTGCAATACAAATATAGTGTCCAAAAAAGAGTTACTGAAATCACCTTTTTAGAAAGGTATCTCATGTGGAATTCCTAAATCTGAAATCCTCCAAAATCCAGAATTGTCCACTTGGGTAGCTGAGACACCTTTGCTTTCTGATAACTCAATGAATGCAAACTAACTTCATGCACAAAATTATTATAAAATAATGTGATTAGAATTAACTTCAAGCTATGTGTATCAGGTATATATAGAACAAAAAGGTATCTGGTGTTCGGATCTGATGCCCATCTCCAACATATCTCATGAATATGCAAATATTCCAAAATCTGAAATCCAAAATACTTTTGGTCACAAGTTTTTTTTTGAATAAGAAATATTTAACCTGTACTGGAAAAACAACTACCACAAAATAAAAGTAGAAAACCAGAAAAATAATCAATGAAATCTATTACCAGCAAGGTCAAATGTCTGTAGAAAGAGAAGTGTCTTTAACTTGCTAGTAAGACCCAAAAAAGACAATCTAATCTTTTGAGGAGTGCTAGGTATATGCTGCTAGTGAGAAACCAACTATGGCCAGGCTTGCCAGGCACCCCAGAATTTAAGGGACAGTCTTGTATTTCAATAAAATGTCTGTGTTCTATAAGATTCTTTCCCAGCATGTCAATTGTCCAAATTTTCCACTGTGACCTGCAAGGCCGTATCCAAGGGGGGGGGGGGTAAGGGTTCTAACCCCCCCCCCCCCATGTGTCAGGTTAAAGCAACCTGGTTTACTCATGAATTTTAACTGATTAATCAATTTATGAGTAAACCATGGTTTTTTTATTCTGACACATTTGGGGGGGGGGGGAGGTTGAACTTTTAACCCCACCTCATCCCGGCTATTGTCCTGTCTTTATGTGCCAGAGTCTCCTCAGAGAAGAGGCCATACTACACACTTGTCACTCATCCTCTTGTTCTCTCTAGAGAGAGAGAGAGAAGGGGCAGGCAGGGGTTGCAGGGTGGTGGCAGCAGCAATGGAGTGATGCAGAAATATGAGAAGCTGGAGAAGATTGGGGTAGGTCCATGGGGGGAGGGTCCTCCTCTGGGATTGGGATGGGAGGGGTCATGGTCCCTGCCTTTTCTCTGCATCTGCAGGGGGTGGGTGGGTGGAAGAGCCAGGACACCCCTCTGCCAGGGGGTATGCTTCCCTTTGGGGGAGGAACTGTGGCCCTCTCCTGGTACAAGGGGCGGAGGCAGCTATTGTGTCCCTTATTTTCACCTTTGACCCCTGGTAACTCTGACCATGACCCTGAATGTAATTGCATGTACAAGAGGAGCACAAGACCTAATCTTAAAAGAGGAGGAGGTTCACACAGAAAGAGATAGTCTGCTCTGTTTTCAAACTGAAGTCTGCAGGGAAAGTTATAGAGTAAACTACTTCAGGTCACTCCAGGAAGAGCATGTCAGAGCACAAATTCCACCAGAAAGAAAGATAAAGCCAGATCATCCCGGTGTCAATTTCAAATGAGAGCTTCTGAATGCCAAAGCCAAGCAATCCAAAAGCAACAGTGAGTGCACAGGAGAAACACAAAACAAGGTTTAGTCCAGGGTAACTCATAGCAAAAAAAAGAAAATAGTTTCCCCAAGGCAGAGTCTTGTTGCCACAGCTTCAAGCAAAGTCAGAAAGAACACTCCAAACACTGTGCTTATAACCAACAGTTTATAAACTACTACCATCTGGAAATGTTCTAGATGTTTGCCTTTAAGCTTTTTGTCTCCTTCAGTCACAGAAGCAATTATTTGTCCAAAATAATCCAGGTCCATTTAATCAATAGCACATACAGAACTACTAACACCAAGTGCTAGTTATGACCAGAATCATATTGGATAATCTAAAGTAGAGTTAGACCTTCTAGTTCACTTTTGAATGATGTGACAAAAAATGGATAAATCCTATTGATTTAATCAGCTTACTCCAGTTGGGACTAGAAAACAAGGTTAAGGAAGGCAAAAGCAAATTTCTTCTGAAAAAAAAAATTGCCAAGAAAACTCCATAGTAGTTTTGCCTTAGGGTCACTATAAATTTTAAAAAATGACTCAAAAGTAACAATGAGAACTATTTTTTTCAACCAGTAACTTCCAAATGCTGCTTAGCAGTGTTGAGTAGTTATTTACTGCAGCTAGAGAAACAGGACTAGCATCTGTAAACAGTCTCTTATTCTACCTATTCCTGATTTTAAATAACATTTCTTTGAAATCATAGCTCTTTTAAAAAGATAATATTAGTCTAGCATAACTTATTTTTGAAAATTTCACAATGGCTTTTAGTTATCACAGTGCTTAGAAAGCGCAGAGCAGGTTTTATGATCTCCTCTAGAATCTTTCCTGGTATTGCAGTATTTATTTTGGGTCCTCTTTTTCTTTTTGCAGATAAGGATATTTACCCTCTTCCAATCAATTGGAATGTCTCCTGTTGTCCAGGAATTCTAAAGATTATGGCAAGGGGTTATGAAAGTACTTCTGCCAATTCTTTTAATGCCAACTGGCTCTGGAGATTTGAATTCATTTTTAAAAGCCTGATATTTCTGTCTACCTGTTTACCTATCCTGGGTTGTATTTCTCCTACTGCATCATCTGTTCCATTTCCCCAGGTTGGACACAGTTTTTGTTTTCTGATCAGATTTTGGCAATTAATGTTTTGAGTAATTCTGTTTTGTGTCTGTCTCCTAATAATATTTCACCATCTTCTCCACACAGTGGCCGCTTTTTGCTATTCCCCAAAAAGCCCTTTTTGGACACCTCCAATTGGAACTGTTTGAAATAGTTCCTTCAGTCACTCTCTTTTCTGTTATAATTCCTGACCATTAAATCACCCAATCTTTCCCTAAATTTACTTAAATAAGCTTTTTTTAAATATACTCAGCTTTCCCTTTCCCTTTTATAACCAACAGCAGGAGAACATGGCTGCTCCCATCTAAGGATTCTGCTAATTAACCATATACTCACTGTTAATTAGAATTTGATGTAAAATAGCTGAATCCTTTGTTTTTCCTTCCACCTTCTGAACAATGGAATTGTCTGAAAAGCAAGTGAGGAATTTGTTGGACCAGATGTTCTTGGTAAATTTTGACTTCCAACAAATTTCAGGACATGTGAAATCTCCCATTACTACTATATTTCTAAATGTGCAGTCATCTGTTTCAGGAACAGATGTAGTAGTAGACCCACACAATGCAGTAGTAGACCCAGACAATGTAGTAGAACCACGCAATGAAATTTCATTTCCTCTTAATTTTTATCTAGATACTCCCAATCCGACTTCTAAATTTAAAATGTTTTCATCCTTGACATATAATACTACTACTACTCCTTTCCTCTTCTATTTCTCTGAAATAAATTATATCCTTCTCTTACTACATTCCAGTCATGAGAGTCATCTCACCAGGTTTCAGTGATACCTTTTATATCATATTTGCTTTGCAGTGTTAAGAACACAAGTTCATCTTATTTGCCACTTTTAAAGTTTTTTTGTACCACTTTGGGTTATAAAGAGAACTGTTTGCTCAGTTCTTTTTATAACAGTTGGGCATATGATGAATTTCTGCCCCCAAGAATACTTCCTCACTCTGATATGTTCCCATCTATATTATGAATATATTTTCCTTTAAGGTTTCAGAATTCCTACTTTACTTTCTAGCCACATTTACTTGCTTTGCTCACTGCTATGTCCACATTACCCTTCTCTGTTTTTCCCCTCATTACTTCCATTAGGCAGCCCTCTATTCAGTCTTTTAGGAGTATGCTCCATTTTACTCACAAGGACCTACTTCTGGGAAGACATATGATGTTAAGTGTTTCAAGTTCTATTATAATTTTAATGACCAACTATATTCCATCTGTTATGAAGTATAAAAGAAATCCAAGCAAATGATCACTAACCATCCTGTTTGGATTTATTTGTTTTGTAATTTGGCGCAATAGAAGACTTTCAAATCAAGCTGTGAAGTTTCTTATGTAGTAAACAAAATCTCTTTGTTTCACCCTAGAAAAGTTTTCAAAGCAGGGCTGGCCCTTCTACTAGACATAGTGAGGCAATTGGCTACAACAGCAGCTGTTGATGCTGCATAGCTAATTAATTATCAGAAACCCATAAGTCATTCCATGTGATCTCTCTCTCTCATAAATACTCCTCTGTCTTAGGGGGGAAAGTATTGTGTGTACAACATGCTTGTCCCATACCCTTTAAACAGCATTTCAGATGTGGTAGAAGTCTCTAATCCCTCTACCAACACTGAAGAAAGATTCAAGCCAGTCCTGTTGGCTTTCACATATGGAACACATTGTGGGTGCCAATTTGTCTCATGGACCAAAATGTCTTGGACCAACCTTGCTGAAATGGCATCCTTGTTATTGGTTTTTAATGCTAAGGTATCAAACGAAAGCATCTTATGCATTTCTCCAATTTAAATAGGAGTACTAGAGTTAGGAACCGGACCTTAAAACAGTTGCAAAAACATACATGGGGCAGAACAATTTTCATTTTGTTTATTTAAACGAAAGCTTACTTTCCATTATGTTTACACAGAATGGCAGCCTTAACAGAAGGGACTCTCCACACCAACGAAGTTGGTGGGGGGAGCGATTTGCCCCTCCCCCTGAATGGAGAGAAATGGGAGGTTCCTATGGAACCTCCTGGAAGGAGGGCGGGGGCTGGCTGAGCTCTCGAGCCAGCCTCCTCCCTCAGTCTTTGAAGACTTGCCTTGAAGACAGGACGTGGCTGCGCTGACCTCCACAGGGCTAGTGTGGCTCAGGGATAGCGTGCCAGCCTCAGAAGCAGAAGTTTTCAGGTTGGTCTTCAGGCGGGCTGGGGAGGTGGGGTGTTTACTCACCTCCCCCACCGGAGCCTTTACTGCTGGCTTCGGCGGCATTTCGGCACTTGTTCCTGCACCGTGCTGCTGGCTGAGCGGTGGGCGCCATTTTTGGCAGGCTACGGCCCTCTTTTTTGTTTTCAGAGTGCTTCGGGGGGGTGCCTCTCCCCCCTCCCTCCCTTACTCGATGTTGGACTCTGTTGGCGGCTCGGCGGCGTGGCTGCTTTTATATTAAAAACAAAAAAAACAAATGCGCTCGCGGCGGCGCCGGGCAGTGGGCGCCATTTTAGGCTAGCTGCTGCCTTCTTTAATTCCAGTAGGAGGGGGGTGCCATTTCTCCCCCCCTCCCTTCATCACCCGATTCTCGGGGCGGCGGTGGCAGCGCGGGCTGCTCTATGGCGGCGCTGCGTATTTGCGCTGCAGCCGTGGCCGCCATTTTGGCAGTCACCGCCATTTGGTAGTGGCTGGGGTTGGCTAATGGCCCCGGTCCGTGCTGCCGCCATTTTGAAAAGAGCCTAACAGGGCTGGCAGCTTCAGCAGGCAGAGGGAGAGATTTTATATGTTTATATCTATATATGTATATCTGTCTTGTGCACATATATATAATACTCATGACAATTGGAAGAGCATGCTAAGACCAGGCTGGGGAGTCATATGGCCTCCTCAATGAGGAAACTATATAGATATATATGTGTGTGCGCGTATATATTTATATATATATATAATATTAAGAAAAACGTTTCAATATAATTGTCATTTTTCTTGACAGGGAGGTTGGACTGGATGGCCCACAGGGTCTCTTCCAACTCTGGGATTATATGACGTCATATATAACTACAAACATAGCCACTGAAAATTAATTGTTTCTTATCAATGAGCGTCCCTGGGACAATGTCCTTGCAGATGGCCAATTCTCCCACCAGAAGAGACTTGCAGTTTCTCAAGTCACCCCTGATATGACCAGATAAATAAATAGATAAATAAATAAATAAAAACAACAATATAAAATTAGGGCGCACATACAGGTAGAGCTACACAGTAAGCTGATGTGACTAACCAATACTTTTTGATTTTAAGTTGGGTTTACTTAGCCCCTGGTGGTGCAGTGGGTTAAAGCACGGAGCTGCTGAGCTTATAGATCGAAAGGTCGCAAGTTCGATTCCAGAGAGCGGCGTGAGCTTCTGCTGTTAGCCCTGGCATGCAAATGTGAGTAGACCAATAGATACCGCTCCTGTGGGAAGGTAACGGCGCTCCATGCGGTCATGCCAGCCACATGACCTTGGAGGTGTCTACAGACAACGCTGGCTCTTCGGCTTAGAAATGGAGATGAGCACCACACCCCAGAGTCAGACATGACTGGACTTAATGTCAGGGGACTACCTACCTACATTAATTATTTATTTCAAATATCTCGACAACACCTTAAAAGACAAAAGCTTTGTGAATAAGTGGACAAATTACAATGGTCAACAATAATGACTAACAAACACGCACAATATTATAAAATAAAGTCCCTTCTGGTCACTGAAGCCAGTCATATGGGCTTCAAACTATAAAAGAGAGACCCCACCTTGACAGCAAGAAGAGCTGTTTAACACTGGAACTCTCTGCCTCAGCGTGTGGTTGAGGTTCCTTCTTCGAGGAATTTTAAACGGAGGCTAGATGGCCATATGCCGGGGATGTTTTTCAATGCATTCTTCTGGCTTCTTGTCAAGAGGTTTGACTGGATGGCCCATGGGTTCTCTTCCAACTCTATGATTCTATGCGCATATAATTTGATAGATAAATATTAGTAAAATGCAGTTAGGCCTACTTAACTAATATGAACTATAATAGGATGGTGCCCAATCCCTACAAAAGAGCTGGGCCTCATCCTAACCATGATTGGCCTCAGATAATAATTGGTGCTCATCATTAAATCTCGGGGTTCACCCAGACAGTGATGGATTATCCATCATTATAACTAAACCTTGTTTTGGCATCAAAGGTTTCTCACTCCGACAAAAAAACAAAAACAAAAAAAAACAAAGCTTGATGGTGAATGTGTGGCACGTGGCTGACTGCAAAGGTGATTGCACAGGATGTCGGCCAGGGAAATGTTGGGGGGTCCAAAGGACATGGGCCCGGTGAACAAAACAGCAATAAAGCACCTTCCGTCTCTCGCTGTTGCATCATCACATGACGAGGACATTACCTCACATGATCCTGGCCCTCTTTTGGCCGGTGTGGAGGCTCGTCAACAAAAATGGTGATACTACCCCCAGCGGTCTCCTGGCCCATTGGGCAGGCATATAAGACGTCATTGTTTCGATTTCTCTTTCTGTGTTTCTGCATTAGAGGCTGACCATACCTTCACACCATCCAGAGATGTCGAGCTCAGACACCCCGGTGGTCACAGAACCACCCCATACTCAATCACTTGCTGCACCCCGCCCTGCTGCTCTGAGGCCAAGCGCCGTGAGTACAGGGTGTGCCAGTGAGCCAACCACGCTACAGGTACCAAACCTACAGACACAGGTTCCTGGGACCGAAGCTTCCACTGCTTCGGTTGAGTGGAAGGATGTTCGGGGCCTTAGTTGGGATGGTTTGGATCCCTTGTTGTTCCAGGAAAGGAGTGGGCCCCCTCCTGACGTTCTAGTGCTCCATTTGGGAGGTAACGACCTTGGCCTGCTGAACGGTAGGGCTCTGTATCTGCAAGCCTGCGCTGACATTCTTAAGATATGGCAGGCATGGCCTCGGGTTCACATCACTTGGTCGGCTATCATTCCACGCCTTCGGTGGCTAGGAGGCAGTGATGTCAGGAAACTCGAAAAAGCCAGAAAGCGTGTGAACCGGGCCATGCGCACGGCGCTGGCGCGGGGTAGATGATCTCACATACATTACAAGAACATTACGCATGACAAAACGCAATTTACCGTTACGATGGGGTACACTTATCTGATTTGGGTAACTCTCAATTTTTGGCTGATTTGCAGTTGGGGATTAAGGAGGTCTTAAGGGGCTTGGTGGGGGATGGGGGTGAAATAGACATTTGCCCCCAATCCGTGGCATAAATAGCTCAGGAAAACACAGACATGGAGGTATACGCAAGGCACCCCTTAAGGGTGGGGGTCATTGTGCAACAAACACTCACCTAGAGGTCAGCAAATGGGTGAGGGGACATCACTTGGCACAGAAAGAAGAGAGGCTGATATCAATAATCTGAGACAGGCTTCTCCAGACTTTTACCTTCATGTGGCCCAGTTGGGGATCCAGGGCACACAGATATTACACACTAAATAGCCGAGGACGCTGCCTCGGTTTGCCACCAAGTTCCTAGACACATAGTTTAGTTCAGGTAAAGTTTAAATAGGTAACAATTAATAAAGTTGCCCAAATTTGAATCCATACCATTGTTGTCTGTCTCGTTATTTAAGGGGTTAAGGGGCAATATTAGTTTATGCCAAATGATGCTCTTCCTCACTCCAAATGTTAAAAAAACAACTGTTATTAATTTAAAAATAACCTAAAGAGACATCCTCCAATGTAACCACTTATCAAATGCAATGCACTACTCTTAGAATTATTTCAGTAAAATAATGTGTTTGTTCAGAATACATAATTCCTCCTTCTCAAAGACCAACCATTTGTTATTAATAAAGCCAGGCGGGTACACTAATACTTTTCTGCCTAATATTTTTAATTAAAACATTTTTCAACTGTACTGGAATTCTTTTGCCCCAGGACAGAAGCTTGACATGAAACATAAAAAGAAATAAGAGGACACATCTAAAATACATTACTAAGATTTTGTTGGGAAAGGCTTGTGTAATAAGTTATTATTCAACATGTAACACAAAATGTTTGTTCCTCTTTTTTTCATTATGTTCTAAGATTTGTATATTGACAAAGTAAAAAAAAAGAATTTATATAGTCCACTTTTGACTAGATTCATTTTCAGAAGCAGTGTATGATTATTAAACTTATCAACTTTTAATTTATCAACCCTCTAGACAAATACTACCCAATTTACTATGAAAAAAGTAATACAATTAGAAGAAGCAACCATTTGCAAAAATCTTCAGTGCAGTTTCATAGGAACTAGTAATATTAATGATTTCTTTTGGTTAAAAATTAAAAGAAGGAAAACATATTGTTCAATAATGGAGTAGTAAAAGTACATATCCTTTTTTGGAATTGGGAGAACTAGTTATAAAGTCATCTGTGTATAAAGTGGGTGCCAGTGAAATTAACAGAAATATTATAAAGATGTCTTTCACTTTAATTGATAATAAAATAAATATTTTCACCTATAGTTAGAATTAAGGACTAATTTTTACAAATCTGGACAAGTGACTGACTTTATCTGATGGATTGCTTTTGATAGGCTAATTAAAATCTGTGAGCCAGTGTAATGATCTTTCCCATGCAACACAAGGCACAGGCGTACCATGGAAGGAAGGATGTATGTGCCTTTTGTTGTATGGGAAAGCTTGAAGAGAAGGATTATTATTATTATTATTATCATTATTATGCCATGTCTCCATGCTGTGCAGCCCTGGAAGTCATAATTTTCCAAGGTCCATACCCTTCTTTTTCCAACATCCATAGTTTTCCAAGGTTTAATAATAATAATAATAATAATAATAATAATAATAATAATAATAATCCATGTCTCCATGCTGCTCAGTCCTGGGAGTCACAGTTTTCCAAGGCCCATTCATACTATGGAATGAATGCCCTTGCACCCCACTTTAAGTTTTCCAAGATCCACTCTGTGGGGCAGCCAAGAGAGAGAGCATTGCCGCTTTCCCTCCCTCCCTGCTTCCTTGCTTCTGGAAATGAAGACACGTAACAGCTGACATTTTGTGATGATCTATATGTCTCAGATTCATCAGGAGAGATCTTGGTTCTACTATCTTTCCAGACTCATTTGGTGAGAATAATGCTGGAAGTAGAATACCTGTCTGAAAGTGTGGTTCTCAGTATTATTTCCCTACACCTACCAAAACCTACACCTGCCAAAATAATCTAGAATGATATGCTCCAGAGCTGGCCCAAATTCAGCACTAGAAGATCCCTAGAATCTTCAGTGTCCATGTGATCAGTTGGGCCAAGAGCACATTAGGACCACCTCTGATGCTGTTTTCCCAACCAAAAAGAACTCTGTGGCAAAGCCTTGCTATCAACTTCACTTCTAATGGGGCCACAACAGTCATGTAACAAGCAGAAGCAACATCACTGTCTTGCTAGTAAACTGCTCCTAACTTGGCAGTACAGTGATGGGTCTTTTGGATGTGTGGGCACTAGATCAGGCCAGATCCACCCTGATCTGGTTAACTATACCTCAAAAGCACTAGAATGACTTGTGGTTCACCTTGTATTACATTAATAGCTGAAAGCAGTGCTTCTGCTGGCAAATTAGTTGTACATCATGTGGATTCCCCAAAGCAGTTGAAAAGTGAGCCCATTTGTATTTGGCTCATGTAGATGTGGCCATTGGTAGTTCCTCTGCAGAAACAGTTGTACAACAGCCACATGCATTTCACAGTTGCAGTTTATATCTTCTGTCCCATCTGAAATTGGTAGTTTTTTAGGTATGCCTCTACTTGTGCATTCAGTGGTATCTTCAGTTACCCAATTTTGTCATCCAACACAAGTGAACTGTAGCACAATTTACTTCATATGTAAACATTTGTACTGCACAGCTCTAATGCAACCCATCTCTCTTCCACACTGACATATGTACCTAGGTATGATTGCCATTGGACCACAATTCTTTAAAACTGGGGTATGCCCTAACTGGAAGGGACGTTCTTTCAAAATCTTTCCCTGGGGCTCTTTCACTCTACACTGGCATCACGATGTCATAAACCATTATGAGTTTTCTGTTTAGGGAGGAATTTCAAAATTCTCAGTAAGAGAGCTCTGTTAATTCATCAAGCTATAAACCCTAGAATTCCACAGGATGTAGCCATGACAATTAGAGTGGAATTATGCTGCTATAATTTTGTAATGTGAAAGGACTCCTGAAGAAAGTAATGAAATTGGTTGCTGAGCATTCACATTTTCTAGAGCAGTGGTTCTCAACCTGGGTCCCCCAGATGTTTTTGGCCTACAATTCCCAGAAATCCTAACAGCTGGTAAACTGGCTGGGATTTCTGGGAGTTGTAGGCCAAAAACATCTGGGGACCCAAGGTTGAGAAGCACTGTTCTAGAGGGAAATAATACTGAGAACAACACTTTCAGACAGATATTCTACTCACTTTTTTATTCCCCAAGGTGATAACCTTTCACCCTGGGGGAGACCAGGGGAGCAAGTGGAGAAAGACAGATGGGCAGGGTTAAGTACAGCATACTCTTGTTGCCTTTATACTACTTATACAGTAGTAGCTTAAGGAGTAGTACTGCCTAGTCAATTTTTACAGGGATGGATGATAATTTATTGGGCCCACCTTTGAAAGGAAAATTGTCTAATTCAAACCACCCAGTTTGCAGTCAGAAATCTGTGCATTTCATTTGTTGTGTGTTTTGCATGATTACAATGAAATGTATGCAAAAATTTTCACATTTGAAAAACGTGAATGGGAAAATAAGCCATTCATATAGTCAGTTGGGAAATTCATATACACACACACATACATACATATACATACATACATACATACATACATACATACATACATACCGACAAATGAGTTTTAGAGGAGGGGGTGCAAACATACATTTCTTGTTGTTATATGCCTTCAAGTCATTTCTCATTTATGGTGACCCTAAGATGAATCTATCAAAGGATTTTATCTGCAAGATTGGTTCAAAGGAAATTCATCATTGCCTGCCTCTGAGGCTATAACGAAAGTTCAAAAGATATCTGGGGCAGGGGGGGAAAACAAAGAATCCCACCACTGCCACCAGTATAACGTAATTAGAGGATATCTGGGCAGGGGGGAAGAAAGGATCCCACCGCTGCGACCAGTATAACAAAATTAGCGTTGACCTTTCTGACTTTGGCAGGGGGGAAGACTTTTCAATCCCACCTCTGCCACCAATGTAATATAATTTAGACTATACGTGATGTAACTCGCCGCTGGACACCACTGTAAAATAATTAGCGGCTGACCATAGGTTAAATATATCAATGACTGATATTATTGGTAGGTATGACTGCCACCACCTCAGTTTTATTGGTCCGAGGAACCAAAGGTGTGATTGTGTAGTAGGTAAGGTGTGTTTGCCCTTGGTTCTTCTGTAACTCCTCTACTGATTGACTGGACTCTAAAAGTGCTTGGCAGACTGAGGCTGACACCAAGTAAAAGTGAACTAGAAAAGGTTTATTAAACTTTAAGAGTATTTCGACTCATAGAATGAGTGGTACAGAAGCGTAATTCAGTTGTAGAGACTTGGTTGGGTTAAACAGTTAGTTCTACTGACAATAAAGCTTTTATTAACTGTGAGTTTCCTTAAACACACTGTTCTATTCTTAGAAACAGTATCTACTGGAGAACAGACCCTTATCTGTCTCACACGCAGGGCAATAAGCTCTCTCTTAAACTTCTCCTAAGTCTAAGCAGACAAAACTCTCTTTTACTGGTCCTCTCAACACAGTAAAAACCCTAGCCTTTGTCTCAATCTTATTCCCTATCCTTAAGGCTCACTTTCAAGCTTTCTTTCCCTGTCAGACTCCTATGTTAGCTTCCTCACTCAAAATCTCATCCTTCTGTGTCTGATGTCAAGACACTTCTCTCTCCTTGTCAAAACCTGACAGCCTCTTTCCCTCTCTCAACCGACTCCTCCCCTAATTGCTCTCCCCAATCAGGAGTCGGCTTGACTCCTCCTCCTGCTTCTGCCTGTCTTTCAAGATGACAGCTACTGTCCTTCAGGCTTCGGCCTGTTCGCCTTAAAGGTAGATTTCACCACATGAGAGATATGACTTTTCCAAGATCACCCAGTAGGTTTCCATGGGTGGAGATTGGAACTCTACTCTCCAGAGAGGTGATCCAATGTTCATAAGTATGTGCATATTTTAGACAGGGTGGGCATTTACAGTGAGGAAGTGTGATGGCATGATTGCAGCAGTGCATAAATGAGAATGCAAGTGAGATTGAACTTGTTATATCTTCAAGTCACCATGCACTCTATCACAATTTGTGAGCTGTGAACTAAATGAAACTAATGAATGGCTTGTTTTACCAGCTTTTTATTATAGTTTTCTATTATAACCCAAACTTATGGTAAGATATATGGTGTAATGTGTATCTTTCCTACTCTATTCCTGATACAGTGGAAGCTGAAACGAATAGAAGACAAAACCGGAGTGCAGGGAAGACCCACATTACAGCGCTTGCCACTTCTGTGTAAATAATACTGAACAATGCCCGCAGAGACAGTGTGTAGCTGGGCAAGATGTCTCTTTTTCTCTAATGTGGTTCACAAAATAACATTCTCAATCTCCTCCTGTACAGCTGAATGTTTTCCATAGTATTTTGTGGCCTCTCCCCCTCTAGATGTTATGTGATACTTCCCTTATGGCCTTTATGTTCTAGAAGGCTGTGATACTCTTTAATATGAGGAAACCCCTCAAATAAGTTTGGTAAAGTACAACTCTCCACAGAGAGGAGTTTACATGATCTAATCCTACATCTAACAAGGAAATAACACGAAACCAGTCAATGGAAGGATATGAGGAATGAGAAGGAAAGAACGGGTGGTAAAACAAATAAAAAACAGCCAATACAATTCTACAAGCTTCAGGGCAGGACTGACAAATAATGCCCCTGCTGACAGCTGGCATATAAGATAGCATATTTTATGTATTCAGCAGGATGCATTTGCTCAATACATAAAAGGTGAGCTGAGGAATGTCTTTAAGTAGAATTGCAAAATGATTGCCATTCATCTTGATCTATGTGCCTTATTTTTGTTGTGACTCTCTAAATCTATCCTTTCCTGAAGCCTCCAGGACAACCATGATTTAACTCAGAGCTTGGGAAAGTCATTTTTTGAACTTCAGTGCCCAGCATCCCCCAGGCACTGTGGCCAATGGAATTTTCAATGGTATTTGGAAATTCTGAAACCATGGATATCAAATCCATGGAGAAGGGGATTGTATTGTATTAATTCACAACCTATATTTTGGATTAATATTAGTAACAGGGGAAAAAACCAATATGGAAAGCACACATATTTTAAGTCATTGACAGTATGGCTGTTCTTTCCTGGGAATAAAAAAAACTTTACCTAGATAATTCAGCAGAAAAATGGCTAATCTGTGGTCCTCATTATGTTTTTTATTTTACTTTGTATAATGTACATTGGTGGTACTATATAGATTAATCTGATGTTTCACCAGTGCATTTGGAATTGCTTCCATTATATCCATTAATACCAGAACTACCACTGGCTTTTTTTAGCACCAAGAGGCACTGAACGATTTGGAGGTTGCAATTTGTAGATCCAGTGATACCTCACAAACTTTGATTCTTGGATAGCATCCAACTTGCTGGTGGTCCAGAACCTTAGTCACTAACATCTGGTAGAATCTGAAACCAAAATAGTAATATGTAGGGTTGTATTATTAATATTATTATATGGCATCAAACACCATGAAATATCGGAATGCTTGGAATGAAAATGAGTTAAGAGTAATAATAGATAGATATGCAGAGAGATATCTATCTACATCATATTGCCGGATGTTAGATGCAGCGTATTGTGAAAAAGCATGTGCACTTCAAATTCACATAGACAGAAAAAGTCAAATTTACTTTTGTGATTATACACACCATTAAATTGCAATTTATGATAATCTTATTTCATTGGATGTATATTTCATTACTTGGTTTACACTTTGCTTTTCTCCCCATAATGGAGCTTAAGATAACTCATAATATTAAGGTGACAGTGTAGTAAAAACAGAAACTTTCACGCCTACTCAGCATATTATATAGTGCTGTGAAGAAATCTAGATATGACTATTCAAAATCAACATCAAAGGGGACTTTTAAATAATATAATTAAATACTAACAAGGCAGATGGTTTGATGTTATAAATCCGTTTAAGGTCATCTGTGCAAATTCTGTCTATGGAATATTGTTTGGCAAATCTAACAAGGGAAAGAATGCTGTCTACTTTCTTGCTTTTGGAGTTGAGAAAATTGTTGTTATCTTTTGATGCAGGAGTTGCATGGAATGCTCCCTGCTAGAGAACATCCTACTAATATCGGCTGTGATAGGATGGTGGCAACAATGAAAGAGGTGTTTTGCTTTTATGCTTTGCTGGTTCCCAGAAATTTCATCCTAGACACTGCTGGACAGAGGATGGGAGATTGCATTTAGTTCTGGATGCAAATAAGTAAATCTCCAGTCTTTTCTGCCACATCTGGCTTTTAAAAATGACATTTTTTCCAATCCAAATGAAATTTTTTCCAATATGATTTTTGGTATGTTGTTATCAAAGACAAACAAGCACACAAACAAATGAAAGCATGCTAAAATAGTCACACAGGTACCCAATAACTCCAGATACCAAGTGTACCAGATGCTCATTATATATTCTTTATCACATGGTTCAGGCATGCACATAACACAGAATTGCATTGTGATTATGGTGAAGACTTACATAAAGGCCTGCTGTACCATCACTAGATTGATGTTTAATGTGCAATGCATATGAAAGAGCTTTGCTTATTTTTAAAATGGAGATATTTCCATGTACCATAAAAGATGAGTTAGGGATCTAATTTTGCCTAGTGGATTAAATACTAAATGTTAGCATGGAAGACGTTCTTCAGTCCAATTGTTTAATAAAAGAGAAATGGTTCTAGTTCACAGGTATCTGCATCAGCCTCCACATGAAAAAGCAGATGCTGCACATAAGCATTCCATTATGTGGAAATATCTGCTCTGTCTTCAGAAATTCAGATACACTGAACAAAAGATGCTTACAATTTAACTGCCTTGTGAACTCCATGGGTGGCCTTGGGAAGTCACACATCCTAAAGTGAAATGGAAATCTCATGATTTGTCTTGTAGGGTTCACATATTGATGATTGAGATTACAAAATACACAAAATGTTCAAAGGATTTGGGATGCAAGAACAAGTTATCCAAAGTAAGGGCCATAATTCAGCATAACTAAAAGACAATCTGTTTGTTCTATGGGGCAGTGATGTCATGGCAAAATAGTCATTTTAAAAAGGGGAGCCATCTGGCAATGCTAAATGACAAAGTCTTTTGCAAGTCTTTTGTCATTTATATTTAGACAAGCACTTGGCACACATCAGTGAGCAAAGCCGGAGATCAAGAGAAATGTATAACCAAAGCTAGAAGCAACAGAATACCAATAATATCATTTGGAATAGGGATGGGGGAGGGAAGCAAACAGAAATAAACTGTGGGAGGTGTAATTACATAGGGGCATTGTATTTGCAATTCTTTGCAATCTTCATTCTGTTGCTCTAAATATTAGTATCAAACCCACCATATTGGGGGTGACTAACATGTCAAACTAGAATGAGAGGGAACTCAAATCATGCCAGTCCAGCCATGAAGTTTGTTGAATGATAGTAGACAGTGTTTATCAAAACTATCTTCTGGGGTTGCTGTGAGGATAAAAGGAGAATGAAAACAGTTATGCAACACTGAATATTTTAGACAACATATAAGACATCCATGCAAAAAAAGATAGCTATACCGTTTATCCTCTCAAAGCGGAGGCTGAATCTCAATTGATCAAATCAGTCATAATGCTATTTCTTGACTTTTTAATGGTATATTGTTGTCTGCTAGTCAGGCCCGTAGCCAGGATTTCGTTTCGGGGGGGGGGGGGGGGTAAAAAAATTTTCAGGGGGGATTTCGGGGGGGGGGCTGAGTTTCGGGGGGGGGGAGGCTGAATCTGAGTGAAAGAGGGTCTACCCTAGCAAACCTTTTGTATCATTACCCCAATACCCCCATGCATATGGGATATATTGAGTATGGTGATCAGATCATGATATGAATAAACATAACAGTTTAAATAATGCACCAATAAGGCCTTTTC
Organism: Anolis sagrei; assembly: GCF_037176765.1. Taxonomy (NCBI): domain Eukaryota; kingdom Metazoa; phylum Chordata; class Lepidosauria; order Squamata; family Anolidae; genus Anolis; species Anolis sagrei. Next base: position 59,265,554 of record NC_090022.1, on the reverse strand, counting down.
GCGAACCACCATGAAAATTTCGGGGGGGGGGGGGGGCTGAAGCCCCCCGAGCCCCCCCCCCCCCCGGCTACATGCCTGAGTCTTGGCATACATTGGTCTCCATTGACCAATAACGTGGCCAGTAGCTGTAGCAGATGGTCCTGTACCCTCTGGACTCTATGATTTTATGTTATAGCCTATTCCAAGCAGCCTTATCGTCAGTGCACATTGTAGTTTGTAATGCAAAGGAAAAGGCATGCACCAGGGTGGGCCCTCAACTGGTACAGTATTTCTCTCTGTAATAGAATAGAAAATGTGAATGAATTCTATGACTATTACACAGGAAAGTCCCTTTTCTCAATCATTTAAAAGTAATTTTGACTTAGAATTGAGAAATGTAAGGTTTCTACTGTATTCCTGTTGTGCAGTCATAATTTTTTAAATCTATTCATATGATTAAATTTAACCTGTTACACATCTTTTTAATTTGTTACCCACTTCTCTTCATGGTTCAAGGCAGGGTATAACACCCAGGACAAACAAAATACCATATATATATATATATATATATATATATATATATATATAGTGAGAAAACACATAATACAAAGATTAAAGTATGATACTAATGAAATGCAAACTTTAAATTAACTGGGTAGTGGGTAGGCCTGCTAGAAAAGATGGGTCTTAAATTTTTACAACTCATTTAGCTGTCAAATCATTTTGAGTAGGTCATTCCAGGAGCAGCCAATGAAAAGGTGCTCTGGGTGACCGTTGCCAGTCAGGTTTTGTTGGTTGAAGTAAACATCCCTCAAAGTGTTTGCAGAAAATTATACAGGAGAAGTATAGGTAACTTGGACCCAAACCATGGGGGACTTTAAAGTTCATAAGCAATACTTTGTACTTCTTTCCAGAAACTAAATACCTAGCAGCCTCACTCCTAGATATTCAAATGACCTGTTTGGCTGCCATGTTTTTAACTAATTTGAGTTTTCACACTTGTTACAGAGATATCCCAATGTATAGTTCATTGCAGAAGTTCAACAGCATGTGTAGTATCATGTCTAGGTCTTCCAGTTCTAGGAAGGGGCATGCAGGTTTCTACAGGGATTTGTAATCAGATAATTATTTGACAAACAGTATTTGCACTACTAGATATTAACAATATGGAGTTAATCAAGACCCACACGGCATACCTATGGCTGTGTTCTGCTGGATGTGTGACAATTGGTACATACCTTATATAAATCCACTTTTCTGGGACAGTTTAAAACAAATAGGTGCTCATGCAGTATGTCCATTATATGTTCAAAGCTCTTGTGAGAAATGAAATGCTCAACATTTCTCAAATCTCAGAGGGGTTCTGTAGCATCTTGTACTGATTCTTACAACACAAAAGATGATATTTACCTCAGACTCTGCACCACAGGACAGCTGGTTCCTGCCAAAGCCTGTTAAAATAAGTTGCACTTTTGCAAAGTGATTACATGATGGCAGCTTGAAAGCAATTCGGAGTTCTGCTCTATGTATTTAGCTGCCAGTGATGCAATCTGACTCTGGTTTGAACATCCTCCTTCAGTCACAGCTGGGGAGGGAAATCCAACCATGCAAATTACTTTCATGTTTATACCCCTTGTGGTTGAGTGAAGTTCAGCAGAATAAACCATAAAAGTATTAATTAATTTTCCAGCTAGTCACTCACAGTTTTTTCTACCATTGGCTGTATTCCTCACCCTCCAGTATAACAGTGACATACAAATGACTGCTTTCTTAGCGATTTCCCAATCTTTTAGCAGAACGTGATGAAATGTTCAGATTTGTGTTATATGCAACAATATAAAAATCTAGTTTTTTAACAATGTGCTACGTTTGTCCCCCTATCTCATTGTCTCCAACAGAACTTCTCTTTTGAACACAAATGACTCATATTCCAACAAACTTCCATCTATGTTCTCTACCAAGACTGACTTAATTTGCACTTCAGCTCTAAAGATTAAAAACAAAATCTTCTGGGACATTTTGTACACAGGCTCTGACTGAGTTGAGACAAGGCCTGTGTTTATCACTCATTATCCTAATTCAATTGTCGTGCAATGGGAGATTCTAAGCAGCTTGGGTTTCTTTAAAGCGAAATGCTGACAGCTACATTAACCATGACCAGATACTCTGGAAAGGAAGGAGGGAGCGAGGAGAAAAGATTGGCTATTGACTGCCACAAGATGGCCATTATTTCTGACAATAATCATCATGTAGCTATGAAGAGACTCCAAAAGCTGCCTGTATCTTTGAACACTATACAGAATGCTGAGAATTGAATTGGAAATTATTATACATTCAGCTGTTGACATTTCCCCAATAATATCTGAAATAGCTCATTCAGTGACAACTAGAACAGAGTCCATTAATTTGATAGCTCCATAGCTCATATACACATATCGGATAACCATTACAGTGAATGTGGAGGCATCAAGAACAAGGTTGGCCAAGTGTCCTTAACAGATGATAGTCTTCTATTTGAAAGGTTATTTATTTATTTACATTATTTTTACCCCGCTCTTCTCACCCCTGCAGGGGACTCAGAGCGGCTCACAATGGCAGCAATTCGATGTCACAATACTTACAATTATAAAAGCAGAATAAAATCATACCAATACAACACATTAAAACAACATTAATTATCAATCATAAAACATTTCCATTATGACAATCATTGTCTGGTCCAAGGCTAGAAAGAGGCATGGCCATGGTGAGCAGACTATGTGGTATAATGTAAAATAAACCACGTGTAGTTCATGTTTGATCAGCCCACACATTGTCTTGCCAGAGGGAAAAAATGCCACACTGGTGAACAGTAAAGAACAAGTAGTTTAGAACAACATATGTACTATGTGATCAGTTGCATCAACTCACATAATGTCCTTTTATGATACATTTAAAAAGGTCTTTCTTTGTCCATGTGGATAAACTCCTTCAGTAATTCATGAAGCAAGAGCACACTTCAAGCTGTGTCTCACTCTACTTCCCTCTTCATCTCTCTTCATCTCTCTCTGCACCTACATAGCTCAAGCCTGAACAAAAATGTAACAGTATCCAAAAGTCCCAGCCTCAGCCATCTCCCTAGGCATTGCCCGACCAATCAGTTTCCTGCATCTTATTTTACAGTTTTACACCACACATTGATTCCTTGCATGCTCCAACAGACTACCTATCCATATTTTTGTCATTCAGTTGAGCCACAATGGCAATCCCAAATGCCTTCTCTGTAGCCTCTATTATTTCATTTTTGTGTGTAAAGTCAAATTGTTAGTTTAGTTTTCTTGACTTTACACACAAAAATGAAATAATAGAGGCTACATATATTCAAAGATATTTTTATTTTTATTTATTGTATCAGAAGCAAACCAAGGTTACAGTTGAAAATGTATTTTATAAAAACACAAAGTTTTAAAAGTTGGCATTATATTAAATGTCTTTTGACCAGAAGCTGGCCACTTGGAGTGCCTCTGGTGTTGCTATAAGGAGGTCCTCCATTGTGCATGTGGCAAGGCTCAGGCTGCATTGTAATAGGTGGTCTGTGGTTTGCTCTTCTTCATGCTAACATGTTGTGGACTTCACTTTGTGGCCCCGTTTATTAAGGTTGGCTTTGCACTTCATGGTGCCAGAAAGCAGCCTGTTCAGCACCTTCCAAGTTGCCCAGTCATCTGTGTGCCCATTCAAAGAGATGTATAGGAACTATCAAATGGAATATATGCATGTTCTTTTGCAGAACACAATGTTTTCAATATGGAAAACATGTTTCCGTCACATTTTCTGTGCAGAAACACAACCCCCCCCCCTTTCTTTTTTTTTCTTTTTTTTTTTTTTGCACAAAATAACCCCAATGTAAATTTCTTTGCAGAATAATTATTCTGCATCACATCAGGAAATTCAAATACTGGGAAACACTGATAGAGTTTCTTGATGGTTAGGAAACTTGTTTTTCAATCTGGAAATGAATCACTGTGAATATTGTTTCCATTCCTACCTCTCATACTCATCCTGAAGTATTTCTTCCTTCATAACCCTCTTCCACTAATTTACTTTTGACCCTAACAATATGTTTTGCTATTCAATGGTAATAGTAACCAGAGGTTATTTCACATGAAACAATTATAGCACTACAAATTATATAATTATGTTTATCTAAATTTTAGTATTTATAAGATTTTCTTCTGTTGATATTTTTATCTGTTTGTTGTTTACATTTTATGGCATTGCTTGCTTGCTGTTACATGTTGTATAAGATGCTGTCATGGCATTTGAAATGGAATGATATTGCCATAAAGGTGTGATGTGAAAAGATTTATACAAAGATGAGGCATATTGTATTAAAAGTATAGTAATCACTTCTAAACTTGAATTTATACATACCAATTAGGATATATACATTTCTTTTGCCCTCTTTCTTTTGATTTTTGTATGTGTATGTGTGTGTGTGAAATATAAGAAGCCATCTTAATCCCTGTACCAGCTAAATAAATATTTCTTATTTTAGAAACTCATTGTCCTCCTTTTACTTTTCCTCTTCTTTTGCAATTTTACTGCTCCAAAGCAAAAATCTATGTTTATACCACTGTTACAGCATCCAGATCTTCCTGAGCAACTGCCACTTTACATATGATATATCATGCACATATGAATCGTAAAATCATAGAATTATAAAATAACTAAAGGTTAACTACTTCAACTCAGTATTGAAAACATACATTAATACACCCCTGCTCCATAACATTTTCTGTAAGCAATTCACTTGAGTATACTATCTGTAAAAATTGACTTGGTATCATCATGATAGCCATCACCCTGCATCTCCTCCTTGCTGTTTTATTGCACTCATACACAATCCATTTTGATGAAGTTGCCTTTTCCACACCTCCCAACTTCACTATGAGATTTGGACCTAGTTTCTAGTTCACATGTCTTTTGAGCTGCAGTATAAATCTGATAGGTTTCAATACATTCAAAACATGGTTGCTTGAGGGCAAATATGTAGCTCACCTATTTCTTTGTTGTGCCTTTCTGCCCTTGCCCCTCACAACCCAGTGAGTATACCATCAAAGAATTAAAAATGTGGCAGATCTGCTAATCTCTTCCTCCCCAAATGATATAGAAACAATGTGTGTGAAATTCAAAGCCAACACAGGGGACTCTGACAGTTCCCATCTCATGTGCAAATAAGTGCCTTTACCTGTTTCTGTGCGAATTCAGAGCTCTGAAGACAATTATTATCTGACTCCTAAAACCTTAGTTTCTACACACTTTAAACACATTTTAAAGACAGAGCCCCTTCAGGGAATGGCTGGAAGTACTTTTGCATCATATGCTAGGCTCAGTGGGACTCTGTCTTTAAACTGTTATAAAAGTGTGTGTGTGTGGGGGGGGGGGGTGGAATTAGTCATCTGATGAAGTAGTATCTAAAAGATCTAATGCAGGGAAATTTGCTTGTCAAGTGGTTCTGGCTCAAGTGAAGGGCTCTCTTCCTGAATCTGAAAAGCTTTTGGACAAAGCAGTTGAGGAGCTCTCACCGCAGCATAAAAATCAGCAGAGGAAACAGTCAAGAATAATAACTGCATGGAGCTTCCTTGGCAAGTGTCAGGAGCTCAATACATGGACCACAACTGATATCTGCCCCACTGAGATTTCCCCACACAATCACCATGATATAGCACAGTTTCAGTGCAGAGCTGGTATTTTAAATAGGTGCCCAATAAGCACAATGCTGTTCCTCCTGTAACCATCAAGAGATAGATAAGCCAGCCAGGTAGCCATGAATGTCACTTTACTAATTGCTCTCTTGGAACCTAGAATTAACCCTGTGACACCAGCTAGAGACATTTGATTCCTAAGGCAGAGTAGGAGAAGTCTCCCCTTTCCAATCTCAAAGTCAAGTTTTTTTGGCTCCTTGTGCAGACCATCTCACATGTGTGTCTCTTATTCCTTGGCAGGAAAATGAAATAATACATTAAATAAATTGTGTGGCATACATGCCACACTCTGCCTAATGGCAAGACTCAGCTGCAATAGCTCTAGATCCATTAGCCAGCTTCTCAATACACTATATGACGCAAGAGAGGGCACATCCTTATATTCTATTGCAATAACAATATTATTTGTAGTGCGGCCCACCTCTGTGGTGATCCATAAAAACAAGGGCCCAATTAACTAGAAGTTTCAACATGAATTGTGTTCTTATAATTTACATGCATCATACATTATTTGAGGTTCCTGATGGTAATCATAAAATGCTTATCCAGGTGAAAAATCAATAATACTTTATTGTTAATAATACTTTAGAATTACTAGATACTGTGACTATTGCAAAGAAGGAATCATGTTTGGCCAAGTGCCCTTATCTCTGGACATGATTCAGACAAAGTTATGTTCTGGTGCCACCAATTTCCTTGGGCAATAGTTGAATTGGACTGAACATAGTTTAACATTGGCTAGATCTTATGCTGCAGGACCTTTTTCCCCAAAATGTGCGTTAAAGACAGAAGTGACAGAATGTAAGCCAACTGAGTAAGGACCATGTCACTTTTGTGGTCTGTTCTACACCAAACATATTAAACACATCACATTGTTTATATTTTTAAATAATCATTTTACACGGTTGTCAGTATATGTTAAATCTAGTCTGCTCAATTTATTTAGCTTCTAAATTAATTCTTTGTGGTAGAAAGAGGCAGGGCAGATTTTGTTACAACTTTATTAGTGTTGACAGATATTTTTTCGTTGACTTGTTGCCAACATGCAAGAACAAATACATTGGTTTAAGTATTCAGCTACTACTTACCTTCTTGAATTAAACTGGTAGTTAAGCCAAATGAACTGCTTTCAACAGTTATAGTGGCCATATATATGGGTTGGGGTGATAGAGTATTTTGGTTTCTTTGTCAACAGAAACCTAGAGACATGAATGGCAAGTTGGCCACTGACATCAATGTGAACAGCTCCTATCAAATGAAATTGTAAGCATAGAAACATAATAGTATAAGTTGAAAGGACATAAAAACTTTACCCCTGACATTTCATGAAATCCACAAATAAAGCATCCCTATCAGATGACCACACAACTTCTGAAGTAGCATGTTAAACACTAGGCAGTCTGGAATAAGTTAGAAAATCCACTGCAGCCAATCAGCATACATCCTATTCAGGGGCACAAATCTGAGATTGGGCAATGTGGAATACTTATCAGGCCATCCCTGGTGCTGATACACATTTTAAAAATGCAAAACACAGCTGGCCAGAAAGTAAATAAGCACTCCCCTTCCTCCAAGAGGAAGCCATATTCCTATGGGAACTCCTGTTTGCCACTCCTTTGTTCTCATTTCCTTGTGCCCTGCCATGGTCTAACGCTGATCCCAAATGGGCATGATGATGTGCATCAGTGCATCTTAGTGGGCTGGTAAGAAAAAAAATTCCTTGGATCAGTTCCAATCTATAATCAGCAGATACTGTGGCCGTCATACCAGCCTCAAACAAGTTCTGGGGATAATTATGTAAGTGCTCTGTACTAATAGACTCAGATTTAGTGTCTGTGTAGAACCACCCTTCAATTCCTCTATAGTGTATAATGCCTACTGAAGATATCTTTTTAGACAATGTGTTGTAGTATCATTAAGGCAGTATGGAATTAATGCACAAAATATTCTCATTTTCCAGATGATTATGGGTTTTCTTTTCTTTAGCAACTCCTAAAAACCTTGTAATCCCATCTGTTTGGATGTAGGAAGAAAAATATTCAGGAACAAGCAATGTTTTCCCCATCACTTCAAACCTATGGCAAAAGCAATTGCACCTGTGAAGTGTTTCTATTCTTGAAATGTACAGGTGTTTTGTTCCTTTTTTGGACTCTATTGCCCTAACCTGATTGCTAGCATAGGTTGTAAGTAACTTGATATCACTTTCTTAATAGGGACTGCCTAGTAAAAGCATTTTGCCCAGTTATCTGCATAAAATTAGTAGCGTGTTCTTTAAAAAAAGATTGGTATTGCTAAAAGATTTGGCTGCCATTCATTTCCTCTGTCTAAACATCATTCTCAGTCCCACAGTTCAAAAATAGAATTGCATTTGCTACTGCACTTTTAGTTGTGGCTTGGAAAGATATTGTTGACGCAGACCTCATTGCCCTCCAGAGCTCAACCTGCAGGTGTGTGGGTAGCAATTCTGTCTTAGGTCACCATTCACTGTGAAATAATGGGTAGCAACGGCTGTGTCCTATTTGATCCAAAGCAACCACCTTATTTTTGGATGAAAAGCCACTTATTTGTGGTTTTAAAATTATGGAATGAGCTTAATTAAACTGTAAAACATTAAGAAGCAGGAGGAAATATGATATCCCTGTGGGAACAGAAGGGAAAACTCAACCGCCTCCATGACTTGGACAAAATAAACATAAACTGGTAGTAAAAATAAGCCAGCAGTTTCCAGTTCCGCCCACTGACCTTTTACTTAGGTAAAAACTTTCCTCAAAGAAAAGGGGGTGTGTTTTTTAAGGCCATGTGTTACTTAACACACATAGCCAGTTACCTTTTCTTCACTATGAGATGGATATATGCACTATGTACTATGAATTTTTATGGTCAAAACATGGACTGTTCTAACATATCAATCTTTGGTGAAATTATGAATTCCCATGACTGTAGGAAATGACTAAGCACTGTTCGAAAAACAGCACTGCAGTAGCGTGGGGACCTTGAATCATGTAGCACAGTACAAATAGTCTTCCAGTACTGTGGCAAAGCAGTCCCCTTGTGCTCATAAATCCCAAGTTCTATCATCTGGGCCAGAAGCTGAGAAGTGGGATCAACAAGGGGATTATATCCATCATGCAGACCAAGATCTTGCATATCACAGCTACTTTAAGGGGTCTTCTTCATTGTCTAAGTCACTGGTTCCCAATGTGTGGGCTGCGGCTCACTGGTGGGCCACAAGACCTAAAATAAGGTCAGTGGCTCTAGATTATTAAATATGGTTTTCTGTGAGTTAGAAGATGGTGACTATGGGATTTTATATGTTTTGTATCAGAAACTAAAGCAGATGTGGTCTATCCAATACATTTTTATGATTCAACGCTGCAAATAACCAAACCAAATCTAAAGTTGACCAAAAACTGATTTGTAATCCTTTTGATACTAATGTTGAAGCATAGCTCCTGGTCAAAGTAGTCCCCGGTCAAATGGTCCCTGGTCAAAGTGGTCCTTGGTCAAGTGGTCCCTAGTCAAGTAGTCCCCGGTCAAGTGGTCCCTGGTCAAAGTGGTCCATGGTCAAAGTAGTCCCTAGTCAAGTGGTCCCTAGTCAAGTGGTCCATGGTCAAAGTGGTCTCTGGTCAAAAAAAGGTTGGGGATCACTGGTCTAAGTGGAAGAACATAAAGGCATACCCAGAGCAGAAAAAAATGGGCTTAAGGTATGCAAAGTGGGGTTGCTTAGAAACTGGGAAGAATAAAAATTGAGAGAACAACTCCCAGACTCCCTTTGCAAAGGGACTTTGGAAATAATCTTGCAAAGTAAGAGAGAAAACATCACCCACAGCAATGGAAACAGACACATCCTGCTTAACCACAGATGGTGGTGTTATTTCAGAGATGAGTGTGCTACCCTTGTGATTATATTGGACTGCAGTTTCCATAATTCTGCACAATTATCTCTGTTGCCTAGCACTGATGGATATCTGGGAAGCCATGCATTCGTGTTCCCATACTAGATAGTATATTATAAATTAGTCACTGGTCTACTGCAAGACTACAGAATATCTTGTGCCTTTCTTCATTGTAGATTTAAATTTTGATGTGAGCCCAAGGGAATCCTTAATATGAGAACAAAACAGTTGAACTTTGTTTTATTTATCTTTGCATTCAAAAGGAGAGTTCTACAGCTTTTCTTGCAATACCAGCTGAATCTGTGCATGTTGTAACAAGTGTAACAAGAGTCACAGTTCTGGGTTTTGAATTACCACAGCATATATTATAAAGTCCCTTTCATTGATTCACCATACTTCTCGGACAAAAAAAAATGCCTTAAGAGAAGAAGAGCTAACAAGCTGCAGCTAAAACAAAATTCTCAGGATGTATTGCAGAGTAAGTCAATGCCAGATGCCAGAAAGAATTACTGCCCAATGTTATGGGAAGATGCACTGTATAAACCACATGTCTCCAAGAAATATATCTATAGAATTCATATGAATGTTATTAAGAAACATATCATGCTAGAAAGCAGTTAATCGAGTTTCTCATCATGAAGCTCCTACAGGCAAACTGAAAGGCTATTGTAAAAGCTCATGAATGGGAAGATCTTCCAATTGGCTTTTTTATGACTGAAAAGGAATGGCAGACAAAGTCTGCTGTCTGCAAAACAGCTACTATTATCTTGCTGTTCACAAGTCAATAGTCTATGCTTGTTACAGCAGTTGAGAATGATCATATATATCAAAAACTAATTCAGATGGTGCGAAGACCCTCTCTCGTCCTCAGTTTGAAGGGGTTTTTTCTTGATATAAGTCAAGCCAATTCCACCTTAACTATCATAAATTTTTCCTAGTAAAATTTATTCAGATTAGATTTGCCATTGTGTTCATTTTAGGCTGAGAGAAGAGTGTGACTTACCCAAGATAATCCTTGGATTTCTATGGGAGTTTAGTCTTAAACCAATGGTTCAACCAGTATACCATATTGGCTCACTGAACATTTTGAGATATGAAGGAATTTTCAGTGTCTCATTCAATGCTAGAAATTTAGACTGAAGGAAAATGTCATTTTGGAGCACAATTCTTAGAGAGAGGGGGGGGGGTCACATTTTTCTGGTGTTTAAAGACATCCTATACCAAATATCATATTACTGGACCATATTACTGGACAACTCTTCAAATGTACATAGTCCATTTGACTCTGGTCATGAACATGAATATGAAAGGGACTATCCAAAATAGTTTCAGCACCTTGAATGGCTCCTTAAAAGTCCAAACTGAGAACCCATCCACACATCCCTGTATCCCAGAATATCAAGGCAGAAAATCCCACATGTGAACACAGTGTGGACACAGACAAACCAGTTCAAAGCAGATATTGTGGGATTTTCTGCCTTGATATTCTGGGATATAGGGCTGTTTGGGAGGGCCCTCTAACCCAAAGCAGATTCATCCCCCACTGATATGGAAGCCACTGGCTGCACTTACAGACCAGTCCAAGTTTGGTTTAAAGCTAAAGAACCACAAAGAAGAGAGATCAAAGATGCCCCCCATCAAGAGTTATGACAGGCCAGGCACACAGGTCACAGTATTCTCAACTGTGATGAGAAAGAGAGGGGGGGAGGGAGGGGGAGAGGAGAGAGAGTTCTGTTTAAACCAGTGGTTCTCAACCTTCCTAATGCCATGATCCCTTAATACAGTTCCTCATGTTGTGGTGACCCCCAACATATAATTTTTTCATTGCTACTTCTTAACTGTAATTTCACTACTGTTATGAATCATAATGTAAATATCTGATATGCAGAATGTATTTTCATACACTGGACCAAATTTGGCACAAATACCCAAATTTGAATTTTGGTAGGGTTGGGGGGGGGGGGGGCATTGATTTTATCATTTGGGAGTTGTAGTTGCTGAGATTTATAATTAACCTACAATCAGGGAGCATTGTGAACACCACCAACAATAGCACTGGGGCAAACTTCCTTCCAGAAATATGTGTTTTCTGGTGTTCTCTGGTGACCCCTCTGAAATCCCCGCATGACCCCCTCAGGGGTCCCGACCCCCAGGTTGAGAAACACTGGTTTAAACTATCATAGTTATTTCTGAATTTACTTCTACACATCCAAATCAGCATATGACTTCTCTTGCTTGATAATGCATTTCTTTGGGGTTGGGTGATACACCCCCAAAGGAGAAGAACAGTTTTCTTCCTAACCTCCCACCTTACCACCAATTTTCTCCTTGTCTATTAATTAAGTGCACACAAGGAACAGGGTTATCTCTCTATAGCTATTCTTGATTTCCTGTTAATGATGATACAGATATAATCCAATACACAAAAGTCTAATTTTATTTTCTAGGCATAGTCTGGGGTCAGAATCTTAATGCTACAGGCATAACCCTCATCAATCTTCCAACTGCATACTGCTCACCTCAATGTAACCTTACAACTACTTGTGGAGAACAAGTGATCTCTGGGACGCATTTGTCTGTGTCTATAGCTATTGTAGACTTCATGCAGAGTTTGTGTAAATGATTACATAAATTTCTGTCATTTTCTATTACTTCCACCTAGTGATTATTAAAATATATAGATGATACTCTAGCCCTAAAAGGTAATAATGGTTGTTGAAAACTTGGATGGCCCTAAACATGTGTATGCCCACTAGGGCTGTGCAAAAAGTCATATGTAGGATTTATTTTGTAAAATTTGTACATGTGACATGATATTAAGAAACACGGGTGGTATCCACGCAAAAAATGTTATATTGTTATACTTACAAGACAGACCCTCTTACAACATTTTAAAAACACTTTAGAAATGATTCACCAGCCCCACCTCCACCCCAATTTAGTAATGAATATTGAAACATTCATTCAATATTAGTGGGCATGAGGCCTCATGCCCACTAATATTTTACAGATTAAAACTGGATTTGTGGTCAAGCAATATCTGAGCATGCTGAAAGTAATAAATACTACTAACAAGAGAGAGCAGAGATGCTAAGAGAAGCTGCAACAGTATGCTTTTGCTAGAGCCTATTGAGAAGGGCAAGATGGCCTCCCAATTTTCCACTGCCCCCACTGAATTAAATGAGTGCAATCTAGTTCTACATTTTTAACTCTGCATCATTTGAAGTAAACTGGGGATGTCTCTGCCACATTGAAACAGTTGAAAAGTATGAATGTGTTGAAAAATACAAGGTAAGACCAGGCAAGGGAATTAAATTCCTGTTGTGTCTAGAAATTTTGAATTTCCATACCAGTAGCAGTGTCATCTTGATCCCCATGACAGGGTGTGACCTACTTGGACAAGACTAGAACATCTGGCCTAGGACCATATCTGGAAAAGCTATCTGCAGTTGCCTCATTGTAATCACATTCTTTGAGCAAATTGAAACTTACTTACTTTACTTACTTACTTACTTAGGCGATCCCTCGTTGGACGAGTAAGATGGTCTTCCATTATGGATTTCCTTGTGGGTCCGTATGTGGCTGTGGAGCCCTATTCTTGCTCTGCATCTTCTTCCGCAGTGAGGGCATTGGTTTCCAGGTGGAAGGCGGTCCCGGTCGGGGTTGGCTTGACGCGCCTTCCTCCTGGCACGTTTCACTCTTTCACCCTACACTCGTGCCTCCTCAAATTCTGCAGCACTGCTGGTCACAGCTGTCCTCCAGCTGGAGCACTCAAGGGCCAGGGCTTCCCAGTTCTCAGTGTCTATGCCAGAGTTTTTAAGGTTGGCTTTGAGCCCATCTTTAAATCTCTTTTCCTGTCCACCAACGTTCCACGTACCGAAGTTCATTTTTCTTTTTTGGCCGCAGGGTGGTGACCCCACTGGACGCGGCAGTCCAGTCAGGGATAAGTGAGGCAGACTATGTTTAGGGCACCTTTTCTAGCCCCCTCCCCGTGTGGGGTGAGCAGAGTGGGTCCTCAAAAGGGCTGCTCAGTCGCGGATACAGCTGCCGAACTACTCAACTGCCTCGGACCTTGAGGTAGAACGACTGAGTCCGTACCCACCGCCCATGTGCCAGTCTGTGACTAGGGGCTTCCAGATTTCACAGTCCTGCCCCCGTCGCCACTCGCTGATCGCCATGGGGCTTTGGTTGGTTTGTTTTTATTTTCTTTGGAAGACGCCTGTGCGTGGGTTTTTTTAATGTGTGGAGGTCAGTGCACAACTGATCAACACACAGACTTCACAGAGTGAGGTTCCACTGGTGATGTAGTTTAACACAATGACCGTGGCTTCTCAGTCTGTTGCAGCCTTCTTCCGCCTTCGCAGCCGTTGTAACATGTGCCATGTTATCCTCCGCCTGCTCCACCGTTGAGGTCTTTGGGGCTTCGGACTGTGCTTGGTCTGGAACCTCCCCTGCAGCCACTCCTGGGAGTGCACGACTCCAGTTGTTGTGCCTACAGGTTCATCGGAACGCCCAAGCCCCCTCACCACGACAAGGTGACAGTCCATCAAGGGGGGCAAATTGAGCAAATTGAAACATATCATTATTGACTCGTTGCCCTGACACGACAAATAAATATTATTGGAGCAATCAATTTCACACCTTGCCATGATAATTCCCACACAGCCTCACCTCTTTGCTTCTTGTGTTTGCCCAACCTATTTTCTCTTCCTTCCCAACCCCCATTTTGCCACAACTGGGAAGTTATACAGTTTCAGTATTCTTGCAAGAGTTTACTCCGCTTCACAACATCAGGATAACAGGGGAAGGATGTATCATGCAAGGAAGAGTCATGGAAGAATATTGGATACATTGATGGGTTTTTTTCCCATCAGTGAAAAGAGACAACCTAATCATGACTCAAGCATGATGCAACTGCAGAAGAAAGACCACATTATAAAATCCCAAGATTCTTTCTTTTTTAGATTAACTGATGCATAATACAACAGGTTGCAGATGAGAGAAACACAACATAGGAAGCCAGTGCTTGTCTTGATAAGCAGCTGGAGCATCAAACTATATATGTTAATCAATCTCAAAAAATGACCAGGAATGTGACAAAGGTAGTCAGTGACATAGGTCACAGCTATGTATAATCACTTACAAATAAAGAGAGTAATTTTAAAAATCTGTGTGGTATTTGACTAGCTGCCAGTATAGCTTCTTCCACTTTCCAGTTACATTAAATACTTTTCTGTCATCTCCTCTTCATAAGAAGCACAGCTGTCATAGTTTGCTAAAACTAGAGACCATAGTGTTCAGAATATAACTCAAATACACTTCTGTTACTTGTTGTTTCATCATAGATTTTTGCAGTGGGGGGATCTAAATCTTGCTTTTCCAGATGTTTCTGTGGGATGTACAGACCTGTATTTCAAGCAACAGGATTGTGAGGATAACAAAAGTATATGACTATCTTTCTATAGCCAGATGCAGACTAATGATGCTATCTACTGAAATCTCTGGAGAATCCCAGTGGATCTTTGTGGAAGATGTCCTTGGTCTGTGTACAACTTTGCTTTATATTGTTCTACTGTGGTTTAATGTTCTTTTACTACCTGAGATTTTTGCATATAGTGCATGATAGAAGTGGTGTGTGAACCCAGACGATCTTTCATATCACACGAACAGAGCAATATTATTCCATTTTAATTGCCA
The DNA here is from genome assembly GCF_037176765.1 of Anolis sagrei. NCBI lineage: Eukaryota > Metazoa > Chordata > Lepidosauria > Squamata > Anolidae > Anolis > Anolis sagrei. Next base: position 59,250,238 of record NC_090022.1, on the reverse strand, counting down.
TGGCTCCATCTTATAGAATCCGAGATCTGCAGTTTATGGAGAATTCTTAGAAATATAGCTCTACTCATCCCAAACTACAAATCCCTAGATTCCACGGCCATGACAGTTAAATGAAATCATAATGCTATACCCGGGTAGTATTCAAAAGCCACCAGACTTCAGTGCTCATCATTCTATTCTCATTGGGTTCTATCATTTCAGTCTTTCCACTTGTTTGCATTGGCACTTGTTTCAATCATTTTGCTGAAAATGCTTTAAAGCCATGGCTTTCTCAGAGAACCTTGTCAGTCTTTCTTCTCCCACCTACAGTTCTACTAAAGTGAAATCATGGAATGCAGTTGTTAGAATATCTGCTTAAGGCTTTCCCACTGTTGCGGAAAGATTTTCCTTAGATATTGGTATGTTTCCTCAACTCCCCTTCCCCCATTCTTATATCTGCCCCATTCTTTCTCTTTACCCAAATTTATGTAGCCCACTCCAACCAATAATACAGACATCATAAGCTTGTCTGGGTCAAATAACCATGCATCATCACAACCTAACTTTCTAATGTGTGACAGGCCACAAGTAAAACTTCTGTCTATTATATTTATGTTCAGTCTATAGTGAACCAACCACTGATTTTGACCTTAATAAATTCCTATACTAAAGTTAATTGTAAATTAAACTGAATTCCTATTTCCAACAAACATATCCCCAAAATTATCACAGTGCATATTTTTGTTCCTTGTGTAATAAATAATCCCCCACCCACTGCAACAGAAGAAAACAGATATCAGTTCAAGGCCAACTCAAAATATTTTGTTGCCAAAGACAAAGCACAAAGTGATTCAGCTCTCCATTATATGTACAGATACTTTGGTACAGACAAAAGAAGATGGTCTTCTGCCACACAAAGACTAATACAAGCTTCACAATGAAGACCCATTTGGTGAACAATGGATTCGTAATCCATCTAAAACACAAACGTGTACTTTTCACCTTAAGAACAAGCAAGAATCTTGAGCTCTGAGGATTACCTGGGAAGAAATCCCATTGGAGCATTGCAGCACACCAAAATACCTGGGAGTTACTCTGGGCCATGCTCTGACTTATAAGAAGCATTGCTTGAATATCAAGCAAAAAGTGGGTGCTAGAAATAATATCATATGAAAGCTGACTGGCACAATCTGGGGATCACAACCAGATACAGTGAAGGCATCTGCTCTTGCACTTTGCTACTCTGCTGCTGAATACGCAAGCCCAGTGTGGAAAACATTCCCACCATGCTAAAGCAAAGGATGTGGCTCTTACATGGTGCATTATCACAGGATGTCTATGTCCTACACCACTGGAGAAATTACAGTGTTTAGGCAGTATCACACCACCTGACATCAAGCAATGAAAAGACCAAGGCACTGATATCTCCAGCCCATCCTCTGTTTGGATATCAGCCAGCACACCAATGTCTTAAATCAAGAAATAGCTTTCTAAGATACTCGCAGGAACACCTCAGCAAGCAAGAGTCCAAAAATGGCAGGCTAAGCCCCAGAACCTCAATCAGTGGCTGAGACCATGAGATGCAGAGCCAATCTTAAGAAATTGGATTACAAAGCTGAGTCCAAAACATACAAGTGTGTGAAGAAGAGCAAACCATAGACCACCTACTGCAATGTAGTCTGAGCCCTGCCACATGCACAAAGGAGGACCTTCTTGCAGTGACACCAGAGGCCCTCCAAAGGAAATTTAGTACAATGCCAAGTTTTTAACTTTGTTTGTGGTTTGGGTTTTTTGTACATTATAACTGTATTCTCAATTTGCTTCTGACACAATAAACAACACAAAGGGTAGCAGGCTCATTTAGTGGCTGCAGGAGATCCTATGTGATATACACAATACTGACCTTTAAGTGATGGGGAAAGGCCAGATAACTCAAGAGGACCAGTTGGGGTGCTGACACTGTGAGCCTCCAATATCTGCTGTCTTAGGTTGTTGCCTTGCTCAGTCTAATGTTTGGACTAACCTTGCATTAGCATGTATCACTGGGATAAATCTGCTAAGACATGGTTCTGCAAAGATAAAAAAATCCTTTCCAATCCAAAGATGTCAGATCAGATGCACATTGACCATTCAGATTCCAGACAAGCTTCAAACACTTACTAAGATCTAATTTAATAACAACTTGGTGTATTTAAAGAAACTTCATACTGGCAAATGCAAGTGGCAGCTCTACCGCCCTGAGTCGCCTTCGGGCTGAAATGGGCAGGATAGAAATAATGTAAATAAAATAAATAAATAAATAAATCATAAGATATTTTGCATCACAAATGTACTTCAGAAGTTCATGCTCGTATTGCACAGGATATGCATGTTTATTTTTTTTTACCAAATAGTCACTCACATATTGTGTGATTTAATACACTCTGTTTTATATTTACCAGTGGTGGGATGGGAAACAGTCCTTTGATGAATTGGTTCTTAGAGCTAATGCTTTCTTATCCATTCTGGTAAGCTGCCTATAGCATGCATGAATGACACAAATGCAGTTTAGCATACTTAGCAGATCTGACATAGATTAATTATACCAGGTCTGCAACCTCAGACACAGTTAAGAACTTTCAAGATTACAGTTTGACTCGTCAGCCAAATTGCCTCCATTCAATGTGCTGGGCTGACAGAAATGTTGAATACAACCCACAGTGGCAAATCAGTATTATTATCCTCTCTAGTTAGTTAGCAAAATCTTTGGAGGAGAAAGGATACTTTCCTTTTATGAAGCATATAACATTGGTGCAAAGAGTCACCAATGGTTCAAATCAGGTGTAGTGGTTTGAGTTTGGGCTGGAACTTTGGGAGACCTGAGTTCAAATTCCTACTCATTTGTGGAAGTTCACTGGGTGCAGTAGGCAGGTCAAACTCTCTCAGCCACAGAAAAGGCAACTGCAAACATTTCAACATAAATCTTGCCAAGAAAACCCTATAGCAGGACCACCATAAATCAAATCAAACTCTTAACACCAGAGCAGTAAATTTCTGTTTGAAATGTTCAATAAATACACATCACACACAAGCCAATCAACCTGAGAAATCAAATAAAGTATGTCATCAATGTTCTTCCCTACTTTTCTGTACACTTTGAGCTCTGTAGTTTTCATTGTGGGGTGTGGTAACTAAGCCAGTACTCTGTGATTAAATATGATTGTATCACATATTTGTTAAAGGATCCTAACATGCTTTTTGTTATTGAAAATATCTATCCCTCTATTCAGGATAATGTGTGTTAAACCAATGTAAACAAATTACAATAGTAAAAAATGAAGAACAATTTAGAAATCTTCCAGATAGAGTGAATGCATTGGAAATTACTGGTATTTGTTATTACAGTGTTTTAGCAATGGGGAAAAGGTGGGTCTTCTACCACATGTGAAAGGGCAGCAGGTTAATTTAGTGGCCGCAAGGACAATCTGTTTGATGCACATAATGCCATCTTTCAAGAGATGAGAACCTTCCATATTTGCTACTTGAGATTGTTGCCTTGCTCTGTCTGATGGTAGCTGCATAAGGGGATGGGTTTGCTATCCAAATTATATTGCTGTTGTCCCAAACAATTTTTTAGCAATTCCTGGCACCAGCTACAATGTCTTAGTCCTGGCATATATTGGAACAACAAAAGTCTCATTTTTCTTTTCCTTTTCTTTTCTTCTTATTACAATGCATTAGTGAGGAGACTCCAGTGGCACAATGGGTTAAACCCTTGTGCCGGCAGGACTGCTGACCAAAAGGTTGGTGGTTCAAATCCGGGGAGAGGGGTGAACTCCCATCTGTCAGCTTCAGCTTCTCATGTGGGGACATGAGAGAAGCCTGCATCAGGATGGTAAAACATCCAGGCATCCCCTGGGCAACGTCCTTGCAGACAGCCAATTATCTCACTCCAGAAGTGACTGACAGTTTCTCAAGTCACTCCTGACATGAAAAAAATAAATGCATGAAATAGCCCTTTAGCACTATAGCACTATAATTCTAAGATGGGTGGTATGGGAAAAATCAGAGAAGAAAATTTGATCTTAAAACTACAGGATCACTTCAACAAAACCATGTTCCAGGTTCTTTTAAAAATCATAGGAAGAAACCTATTGAAGAACCAAGAATTTTCTACAAACTGCCCCTTCAAAAGAATGGAACAGATTGGTGTGGAGAAGACAGCAAGAAGCAAAACCAGCAAAACTTCTGAAGTTTTATTGTGAGAACTCGTGTTTCTTCAGACCACTCTGGAAGAGCCCTTAAACTAAAAACATATTGGAAAGGTAAAACAAGACATCTTAAAAACCTGTTAAAACAGTGCAAGACAATTTTAAAGGATGCACGTGTTTTCAATAAAGTCAATTTGGCCTTAAAGGCTTTTGTAAAAAAAACCAAGTTTTCCCTTGGCAGCAGAATGACATCCTTGTTGGCACCAATCAGGCTTCTAAGATAGGTATATCTGTATATTTTGTTGCCCTATTTCAAAGGTTTCCTACCTTTTCGTGGTTTGGGGGAATTGTAAAAAAATCAACAAGGATATTTTTATACAATCATACTTTTTGAACATAATACAATTCTGAGCAGTAGTATTCTATGCAATGTTTTAGGGCAAATACATATTTTGGGGGAAGTGAAAACAATGAAAATGAACAACAAAAGTGACAATTCTAAGAAGTGCTATTTCAACAATCCCCCTTTTAGAGCGATTATTTAAATTTTCCATTATAGATAATGTATTTCTTATTTTCATAGCCATCAAGATTCTTTGCCTCCTCTTTAGAATAGAACTTGAAAGATAGAAGAGGAAAAATCAGATCCACGGGAAAATGTTAATGGTGCTAAGAATAACGGTTAAGCATCTTGACAGGCATATGCATCTTCATACAGGAGGACAGGGAGAGGTGCTAATGTGGCATGGTGTAACCCCAGAGTTGAGAAAATTGTGATATCTTACAATTGTGTTATTCCTTATGATAACTCAATGCTCCATAGGAGACTGCAATAGGAACACCCATTCCTCCATGTCACTAAAACAATTCAACATGGGCAAATCTGATAGATCCCATCCAATGTGTAAGGAAGCAATTTCTCCCATTTCCAAGTGTATTAAAAGCTCAGAAAACTATTTCTCCCCAGCTCCAGTCGTCGTTGTTTCCCCCCTTCATTTCTCTGCACTTCTAACACCATGGATAACAGACAGAAGTTTGTTTGTGTCATCGGATGGACTCAATGGTAGAAATGTGTAGAAATGTGTAGAAACGGGGGGAGGGGGTTGCTTCTGTGTGATGAAATCCTAAGAGTTTCTTAGGTCCTGTCCAGACAATACCTTTATCCGAGGAGCTTCTGGAGCGAAAGGAGGTTGGCCAGAAGCCATTCCCTGTAAACACAGAAGCAATTGCTACAAAAGGCAAAAACGTGAGATTTCCAGGTGCGGGAATATTGCGGTTTTGAACCGAATATCTACATCTCTGAATGTCTGTATGTCCCTGCAATTGGAAATCAAATTTTTTTAAATCTAGGTTTGTTCCTGGGTTTTAGATGTTTGTTCATAATTGGCCGGTTTCTAAAAAGAAGGCAACATTTGAATAGAATGTGAAAAGTTTGTTTGTGTATCAGAAACTTTATGAAACGTGTGGAGGGCACATTTTCTCAAGACAGGTCAAAGTTGAGGCCCCCTAGTCAATGTTGTACATCTTTTCACAAGAAGAGCAATCAGTAAAAGCCATGTATAAACCAGGAACAGCACCCTGTTGTTTGATGCCACAAGTTTTTTTAATTTTCTTTGGAAGACGCCTGTGCGTGAGTTTTTTTAATGTGTGGAGGTCAGTGCACAACTGATCAACACACAGTCTTCACAGAGTGAGGTTCCACTGGTGGTGTAGTTTAACACAATGACCATGGCTTCTCAGTCTGTTGCAGCCTTCTTCCGCCTTCACAGCCGTTGTAACATGTACCATGTTATTCTCCGCCTGCTCCGGCGTTGAGGTCTTTGGGTCTTCGGACTGCCACAAGTACACAGCCAAACTGTCTGGACAGATGGCTAGGCAGGCTGGCTTTAAAAAGAGTCAATAATGACGAAGTTCTGTTCCTGTCTTGAAAGTGTGTGTTCCTGTTTGATTGTGCAGTGTTGATTTAGGCAGAAGTGGTCCTACCCCGTAAACTTTGTTTGCGTGGCTGATACTTTATGAAACATCTGGAAGGCACAGTTCTCTGGCCAGGACCAAGAACTGAACTTTTGCAGTGAACTGCATATACAAATATCCACGTATTAGCATATCCTCATCTTGATTTTTTTTTAAAAAAAACTGCCAAAGTTCCAGTGAAAGTCCCATGGCAGCCATGTTGGGAGCCTTGAAATCTCACAACAAAGCATCTGGACTATGGAGGCAGAAATCTCAGGACCAACAGGTCTGTATGTGGACCTCTTCTGAAGTCCCGGGATTTTTTGCCACTGTTTAAAACCCATGATTTAGTGTTGTCTGGAGGCGCCTTAGAAAGAACATGTTAATTAAGTCCACTAATAAACAAATGAACAAATATTAAACCCACAAACATGAAACCTTGACTTTGTATTCTTTTGTACATTGTCTCAACATTTTCTGTTTGTGGTACAGTCATCTGGTTGCAGATTTCTTTCACAGTTATTTGAATCTCACTATATTGCAATATACTGGCTCTTTTCTTTATCTTAGCCATTTTACTGCTCATCCCTATCTCCAGATTATGTATAAAGGAGTTGAATATCACTATTCCAAATGGCTTGTTTGGAAATCCTTTTAAAAGTCCATTTTAAAAACAAAGACTTTAAGGGCCCTTCCACACAGTCATCTAACCCAAAATATCAAGGCAGAAAATCCCACAATATTTGCATTAACTGGGGCCAGATCCAGACAGACCTTTATCCCAGCCCAGAAACATCCACGTTAAAAAAAAAAAACACTGATGTTTCTGGGGACCTGGCCACACCCACCCCAAAAGTGTGCACTTTCTGGGGTGGGTGTCCACATGTTCTCTTGGGACTAGCCTGAGTGAACATGTGGAGAGCCTACCCCCCTCCTCCCAAGCCCCCAGACCCCTTAGAAAACTAATAAAAACTTACGTGCCCTCCATTAGAAGCCTTGGCCGGCTCTCTTGGTGAGTAGAAATGATGTGCCAGAAGAGCAGAAAGGGAAGCAATTTCCCCCCTCTTCCAACCCCCCCCCCCTCGCTCTCCTGGTGTGTCATTTCTACACGCCGGGAAAGTCAGCCAAGGCTTCTAATGGAGGGCGCATAAGTATTCATTACTTTTCAAAGGGGTCTGGGGGCTTGGGGGGAGGGGTGGCCATTCCCACAGTTTACTGGGCTAAATAAACCCGGTAAACTGTGGAAAGTCTGTGGAAACTGTCTGCAGTCCAGACCCAGAAATAGTGGTTTTCCTGGTTTGTAGTGAATTAATTCGGGACTGTCCAGAATGTTGTCTGGACAGCCCCTCCTTTATTGAGGGAGTTCCCGCAGTAAAGGTCCTGTCTGGATGGGCCCTGGGTTATCTCAGTCCACACTGCCATATATTCCAGTTCAAAGCAGATAATGTGGGATTTTATTCAGCGGTGTGGAAGAGGCCTAAGCAAGAGCACATTTCTGCAGCTCAGAGAGAAAAGACAGATCCCCTCCCCTTTAAGAATTCTGAGCAGGTAAATAAGGAAAGAAAAACTCAAGAGGAAGATGGATGGCATTTCCAGATGGGATATCAGTTATGGAAAAATGTTTCACCACAAAGCTTCTCCAAATTGTCTCAGCAGACAGAAAAAATGTCAGTCTGATATATATATATATATATATATATATATATATATATATATATGAATTAATTCAAATACAGATAACATTAATTTTTAAAAAACAGGATATGAGTTTTTCCTTTCAAATGCAGAGAACTTTGAACTAATTTTGCTGCAACATTATTCTCATTAAGTTGAATTTTGATAAATCTCACTCTGGATCAGTGGCATCACTGGTTGGGTGTGGAGGGAAGAGGGAAAGAGGCAAACCACTTTGGCTGACACAATCAGAGGCAATGACACTAAAATGACTGTTGATAAGACTTTTCTGCAACAATGTATTATTTTTCATTAATAAATATACATGTAGTGAGAAAACCCACAAAACCATCTTTCATGAGCCCATCTTACATTATTGCATCAATAGCTACAAGGCTAAAACTCTGTGGTAATTTAGTTTTTGAACTTCCTAATACATATACACTCCAGTCCTAGCGGCTATTGTTACCCAATTACAGTAACACTTTGAATCAGAGGATTTCATCTGCATGTGCTGCAATCATGAACTGTTTTTTTTTTTCATTGCTGAAGTTTTGGTTTTGTTGTTGTTGTTTTGGTGGAGTGTTTTCAAGTCACTGATTTTGTTAAATTTTCTGGTATTTAGCTTACAATATTGTGGTATAGTCTGATACAGGAGGCAATCGATAGGGGTGACACCATGAATTACCACTTTTGATGGCACGAACACTAGAGACCATAGAATAATCTAGAACTAAAAGAAATATCCGAGTAATGCAGAATTCCACTTGCATAGAATCATTGGTAAACCCATGGGCAGGTTGCCAGTGCCCATGTCCACTCCCCTGTAGTGGACTATATGCCAAATTATGATTACATATTATCTGTATAAGCTTCAGACTTTGTACTGCCATTCCAGTGCAGCTATGTGACACACAATGTCTGCATGAAGCAGAAAAGGAAAAGTTATTCTCGCATAAAATTATCAAAAGCAATAATTACCATGTGCATTTTTTTATTTGAAGGAAACACCTATGTAAATGCAGCAAACATCTGGAGAATGCTACATTTACATATCCCAGAATATTTGAGATTGAATTGCACCTCCTCCCTGGATGACAATCCAAGATGGACAGGGATCAAAAAAGCAGGTAGTCCTCCTTACTTGTCCCAACAGCTTGCCTATATCAACAGTGCTCACCAATTGACTGAATCTGTCCATTTCCTCCACAATTTCCCTTTCACCTTTCCTCATTGTGTGACTTTGGTAAGTTTTTATCAAATAAATTCCTATTCATTGCTTCCAGTCACAGCTGTTGAACTTTTTGACATGTCACAAAAAAAAAACAAGAAATACCAAAACATAAAAGTTTTTAAAACTCAGCCGTGCCAAAATCTTGCACTGGCAGTTATTGGGGAGAAATACAGTGCAATTAGAAGGCTTTAACTTTTCTAAAATATCTTCTTCAATATATATTTTTTAAAAACCTTAAAGAAGATCTGAGAAGTTAGGTTCCCCATCTCTGCATGCTTCTGTTATCCTCAGCTACATGATATCTTTAATTGTATTTTCCCTGATTGCAGTGTCTGCTCTCAAATGATAATATTCCATCCATTCTAAGGCACCATCGATTCTAAGAGGCATACTGATATCAGTACCATGTGTGTGTGTGTGTGTGTGTGTGTGTGTGTGTGTGTGTGTGTGTATGTATACGCATACACATACATACACACACACACACACACATTTAAAAGCAAATCTCAGAAACCATGTTGAAAGATTTTTATTCAACTGGGGGTGAAATGGTGGGTTCCCTCTACACTTTCACTGTAATGCATTTCATTATTCAAGGCTTGCCTAAAATGCTATCAGTGGAGTGCCAAATGTCTCCCTATATATGGAATAATAAAGGAAGATCTGAAACTGGAGCTGGAATCCATAACACCCTTTTTCTGAGGCAGGAAAGGACAAGGTGGGGGGAAAGGGAGGGGAAATTGGAATCCTGTTGAAAATTATGGATGATTAGTATAAACCCAAAGCACATATATTCAGTGAAAACATTTCCAGCAGACATACCAAACCTGAAAATGTTATACAGATCATTCACTGCAATTCAAACAGCTATAAATATAGTAAAGCTCTCTGCTCCCTTTCAGGAAAGTGAATAAGATGGGGGAGAGGATACAGAGAGAACACCTAACAAAGCCAAAAAAGGCATTAAGAAATAATATGATCTCATACCTCAGAAATACAGAGATATCTCCAAACTGACAGTATTTTAAAGAGCAGCAGAGATGGACAAATGCTGTTTTGGACACTGTATTTTTCATGGTCTTCTCCATACTTTCCTGACTAATAATGGCATAAAAACTTAACATCCTGCACAAGGCTGGTACAATAAATCTTCATCCAGAATTCAAAGTCCACCTGCTTTAGATAAAAGTAACTGTTGTATATTTTGTATTTTTGGTTGTTGATAGTGTTGTTGCGTGTATTTGAGTCATTTCTAATTTGTGGCAATCCTAAAGTAAACCTATCATTGGGTTTTCTTGGCAAAATTTATTTAGAGTAAGGTTGACTTTGCCTTCCTCTGAGCTTGAGAGGGTATGACTTGTCCAAGGTTTCCACGGCCAAGCAGAGATTCAGATGTGGGTCTTCAAAGTCAACACTCAACACTCAAGCTACTACACTATGTTGGTCACACCATCATCATCCTCTGTATGCATGCATACTAAATATAGATACAAATAAATCATCCATAATTTTACAATTATTACCAACTCAAAAACAAAGCAGTCTATGTAAAATTATCATCTATGGATGCTGCTTATCAATATATTCCATTAGTCTCTCTTTCTTACCTATTTATAGATGTAGATGCTGAGCAGTGAAGAAAACTGGTAGCAATAAAATTGGAGCATGAGATGCCATGGTGGAGAAGAAAGCTACACAGACTGCTAAAATACATATGAATAAAAGTTAGAGTTATAGATAAGTGGATTGATTCAATCAAGGAAACCACAGCCTAGACCCTTCATGACTTGGGCAGGGCAATTGAGGACTGGGAAGCTTGGAGGTCTCTACTTCATAGGGACAAAATCAACTTGATGGCATAGTAGTGTTGCATGGGCACATAACTCATTAGAGCTGGGCCTTTTAAGCTTTGTCTTGAATTAATTCACTTTTACTGGAGCCGTTGTTTGGATGCCTCCAGTAAAAGTGCAAGAGCTCATGCATTTTGGGTCCTAGCTGGATGGGCCCTCAGTTTTCATGTGGTTTCAGTCCAGCTTCTTGTGCAGTCCATCCTTAATTCTGCCAATTCACACAATAAATATAAGTGTCTATATAATGTATAAACAGACAGGCAAGAAACCGACAAAGGGGATCACTGCTTCTAGTCTTTAACCAAGGAGGCAAATGAGAGTTGATCTAAACTGTACTGAAGTCTAGTCTCATCTGAAGGGCCTTTATTCATTACTACAAACCTGCAGATAAATAATTTACAAGCAAAAAAAATTTATCTGTTAAACTGCTATTGTCTACAGTACAACCATTTAAGATCTGTATTTCAAGTTACCTCGTGCATATGTTCAACCAAAAGGCTAGGTCTCTTAAAATGATGTATTAACAACTGCACACAAACTTCGGCTGTAGCCTTATATATGCAATCTGAGTATCATCTGATGGGAAACATATTGTTAAGACATACATCAGGCGTTCTCCGTGCTTTCTGTACATCCCTGGCCTGGAAATAAAACACCCCCACCATCCATCACAATGCAATAAAAATTATCGAGAGCATATTTGGATGATCAACCCTGTTCCTTTGGGAACTAGCCCATGACTACATGGTCCTTCTACACCTCATAACAGAGGATGTCAATGCAGATCTTAAAATCATTTTACAACATCCCAAACTATCTTTTAACATCTTTTGGAATCTTTTCTACATTGCTTATATAGATGATGGTCTTGAGTCTTAAAATTTCCTGGATAACAGGACCAGCAGTGGGAAGTTGCAGGTGGTGCACACATTTCTGATTTAGGTTATGCTGACACACATGAGAAAAAGTCAGACGTCCAAAGAATTAAAATGAAGCAGCTATCTTTGACAGATGTCAAGAACTTTATCTTTTAAAGAGTGCAAGAATCTTTCAGCCCTGCAATTACACACACACACACACACACACACACATGCTAGACTCTCTGTTACCTGGCACCCATGGGGATTGATAGATGCCAGATAAATCAAATTTCTGGTTGTTTGAGAGTTACAATTAAAAACAAGACTAATTAATACCATACCCCATACTATACTATACCATGAGCTCTGTATTGACTTAATAGTCATATTGAAATACAGCAATTAAAAGAAAATTAAGACAAATAATGACAAGCCTAACTCTTGACTTCATCACACACCGTTAAATAAGTGTTTCTACACACTTAAGAAACCAATTGTGCCCTTCACATGATGCAAGCTTCAAGTGTGGGGTAGAGGTATCTTGCCATTTCTAAAGAATGGGTTTTTCCCACAATTCCTAAGTCGATTGCCAAGCAAGTTATTATTCAATTTCTCATGTAGAGATGTGTAAAAACACCCAATTTAACATGTGATGGGAATCCCCCCGTTGTTTTAATAAATAAAACAATGATGTAATCATGGAAGGAGAAGACAAGATGGGCAGTTTTGTTTCCTTTCTGCAGCCATTACCGTTTTGAGACTGAGGAGGTAAAGTAAAGGTAAAGGTTTCCTCAGACATTAAGTCTAGTCGTGTCCAACTCTGGGGGGTGCTGCTCATCTTCATTTCTAAGCCGAAGAGCCAGTGTTGTCCATAGATACCTCCAGGGTCATGTGGCCAGCATGATTGCATGGAGCACTGTTACATTCCCATAGAAGCGGTACCTATTGATCTACCCACATTTGCATATTTTGAAACTGCTAGGTTGGCAGAAGCTAGGCCTAACAACAGTAGCTCATCCCTCTCCCCAGAAAACAGCCCCCACCCACCCCAAATGTGACTCCTTTCAAATAGTTAAACATGGCTATCATGTGCCCTTGCAACCTTCTCTTCTCCAAGCTAAACACACTAAACTCTCTAAGCTATTTTTCATAGGACTTGGCTTTCAGACTTTTGATCATTTTGGTTGGCCTTCTCTGGACATGTTCTAACATCAATATCCTTTATGAACTGTGATGTCTAAAACTGGACATGGTATTCCAGGTGTTATTTAAAAATGGTACACATGGAAAGTAAATACTGAGAATGCCTCCATCCCATTATGAGGTTAAATGCTCCCATCATCCTTCACTTTCTGATGTTAAAAGGGGGAAAAAAACGGAAACCTCTTCAGCCTGTCAACAAGAGGAAATTTGAGTGGAAATCCAGAGCTGATGTACAATTCTGTATTTAGGCTACTTTGCTGGTAAAATATGTAGGGCTAGAATAATTGCAAAACTCTGACTGCCCAAATTAACCAAACAAAAAAATCTTCTAAATTGATAAAAAACAGTTGCCAGCAATGTATCCCCTACTTTTCATGCTAGAAATTGTAGCCAAAAAAAGGCATAATTGTTAATATCTTATCCAAAGTGTTTTTCCAGCCTCCCAGAGAAAAATGAGCTGCTAATTCAATTTTCTGAAATTACAAATTGCTCACATGTAGCAAGGAAAATAAAATCCAAAGCTGATTGAATTGTTTCACGTGGTCCTGAGAGTCTCAAAGATATCAAGATATGAGAAGCACAGCAGGAACTAAGGTGGATTGTAAAGTCTGACAGACATTCACTGAAAATGATTAATGGTAAAAATAATATGTATGTGTGGGTAAATTACAGCCTAGAATGACACTAAGACATGAAACTATTCAAAATATTTCTTTTGCTAATTAAATATTTTTATCCTGCAATATAAAACTCAACATAAAGATTTTTTTAAAAAAACACATTGGCTGGAATGCAAAGGGCTTTTTATACTGAAAATATCTTCATGCACAAAGAACTTGGAGGTTTCTTTAGGGGATATAGTTTCTTCCTGCCATTAAAAACCCATCCCAAACTCACAAGGAATTTTCCAGTGGCCCAAAATATGTCAGAAGATGCTCTAATCAATACAGAGTATGTGGAGGCTGTGGTGCATGCAGAAATATGCTCACACATAACTATGGTTGTGCCTGGAAAGTAAATTCTACAAGTGGACAGACCAAACCAAGAGCATACATGCAAACTCATCAGATGGGAGATTGTAATGAGTTTGCATTTGCCTCGTATCCGAGATCATTGCGAATCAAGGATAAATCATGCGGTGTTGCATGGTTGATTGTATGTTTATAGGTTAAAAGAGTCCAGAAGTTCTTAAAGGGGAAGTCTGAGTGCTTTCTCATCCTAATTATTGGTGTTTTATCATATCGACTCCAATGACAGAATATAAAAGGTAGCAAGACTTTAATTTTTTTTTTAAAAAAACACACTACATTCCATCCCTTTTCATTAGGAAAAATTCAAGATAAATAAATAAATGCTCACTGACAGCGGACACATTTGATGTAAATTGACTGTTTTTTATGCCAAAAATAAGTCTTCTTTACAGACATCATTTCCACGCTTATGTAAGATACAGTTTGGGTATTTTTTATTTTTTAAAATATCCCATGTTTTTTGCCTAGGTCTCAAGGAAGCATTTTAACCCCACCCACTTTAGTATCACAACAGCCCTGTGATGTAGTTTGGCCAGGAAATAATAACTAGGCCAAAAGAGCTTGAAGACTCAAAGGAATGTCAGCCAAGACTTCCAGTTCTAAACCAATACATCAAACATATCCAACTGTAACTTCAAGCAATCATTTGGTCATGTAAATGTGTTTGCATGCTTGTGAGACCAGCTTTATTCAGACGTTTTTTGTTTGTTTGTTTGTTTTTTGTCATGTCAGGAGCGACCTGAGAAACTGCAAGTCGCTTCTGGTGTGAAGAATTGGCCGTCTGCAAGGACGTTGCCCAGGGGACGCCCGGATGATTTCATGTTTTATCATCCTTGTGGGAGGCTTCTCTCATGTCCCCGCATGAGGAGCTGGAGCCTCTCCCCAGATTCGAACCTGCGACCTGTCAGTCTTCAGTTCTGCCGGCACAGGGGTTTAACCCACTGCACCACCGGGGCTCCTATTCAGAACTTAAGAGACTGGCTTCTAGCATTACCTATGAGCATCTTTTATGCCAGACCTGCAAAGAAAGTAATTTTTCATATTTCTAACATGAGAAAATAATGAACCCATCCACAGGAAATCCAATCTGTTCACAGATGACACCCGTGTATCCCAGTGATTTTAATTCCATGACGCTTCTCCCTTGAAAGAACTTTTAAAGAGAAGCTGAAACATTTGCAAACTGTTTTCTGTTTAGCTTGAGAATGTTTTAGAATTGCCTTAGGCTCAGCGAAACACATTTTTGGACAGCTTTTAAAGAACAGTTGAAGCTTTGAACTTTGTGTTCTACAGGCAAATTCTAAATTAATATACACCAGTAATGATAGTTTGTAGGAAGCTGATGTACTTTGTTTTGCAAAATATATGCTTCCTGGCTAGGTATATTAGTATTAATAAAATGTAGAAGTTTCAGGTTACCTATTTAGCTGAAAGCAAGTCCCATGCATTACAGTACGCCTTATCTTAAATATTCAGTTATATTGGCAAGACCACCTTGTGTTTCATATCAATTCCCAGTTTGGATTGGCTACTAAACTGTTAAAACACAATGTTGCCAGTTAAATCCTGACTCTATCTTGAGCCTATTAATGATTGATGAACTTTGATTCTCTCCATTATCTACAAAATATTAACCTTGGGTTGGACCCAAAGATGAATACTCAGTGTTACGCCAACACAGTGAAGTTTTCTCAACTGCTTCAGCTCTTTTCACCCTTGGAAAATGGCTCCTAAATATTGTGATTGAAGTCATGTGCTTTGCATGGTTGTTGAGTGATTTCCACTACCGCAAGAACTGCAAGTTCAGAGGCCCAGCATATCCAACTTTCTAGAAGGCCAAATCAGACACAGATAGGTAGAAAGCAAACCAGAGGTTTATTCTTAATGACCAAAGAGAATGCCAGTAGAGAAAGCACTCCAAAGTACTAGCATAAGAAAATTGGTAACACAGAACATTTTTATTTCATTTGACAGCTATTCAAGTTACCTGCACCAGCTACTGATTGGTCAAAAGACTGTCTGGCTAAGATCCGTATCCTGAATGGCTCAGGACTCCATCAGACATCATTGCTGGTTGGCTCTTTGTGGTGGTGGGAAATTTATTAAACTGTCATTGGAGCATTTGAAGTGTCAGTCTTCTGAGAGGGGCATGATCCAAAAGGAATGTGGTGTGATGTTAAATAATGAATCCATGATCAGTTTAATGGGTTGACTCCGGTGAAAACAATAGGGTTAATCCCAAATTCAGAATGGGAGGCTGAAGATGATTGTTTCAATAGGTGAGGCTGGCTTGGGGCATGGAAGACGGATTGCCCTCACCGATTATCCAGATCATATCAGGAGGGAAACAGGAAACAGACCCCAGAGCTGTGATGCAAATACATTACGTTCTCACCTCAAGTCTCCCAATTCATTGTGAGAAGATTATGAAAATTTGCTTCCTGGAGTCTGGGTGTGTTGAGCAACATTCCAAAGATAACTCATTCAAAGGTACATACATAAGGCAGGAGCACGTCCTCGGGGAGCCACGTCTTACAATTCATATATTTTTATACACTTTAATACATCTTATAAATTGGGGGTCCAATTTATCGATATCAGGATTATCTTTGACCATAAAAGTGCCATATAAATTCTCAGCATTATTATGAGATTGTTCTTGGCTTCATGTTTTCTATGTAATATGAGCTGCATTTCCCTTCTTATTTTTAGGGTGTGAGCAACATTTTCTGGATAGAACCGTATTCCTATTTTCCCAAGAGCTGCAATATAGAATGGTGATGGCTGTAGATTTTTGCTGTAGTACAATAGCCTTTCAAGTACTGTCTCCATGGACATACTTCTGTTTCTCAAAAACGTTAAAAATGAAATGATAGATAAAGGACCCATATTTAAGCAAGCAAAAATGAGCATCAAACAGAGGGCTTAACTAATAAAGGTGAAAGTGGACAACACTTTAGTAGGTCCGGTTTTTGTAATTTACTGGGATCCAGCAACTATTGTGATTCACTGAGAGATGCTAATGCAAGTGAAAAAAGAGAGATTCCAGATGTTGTTAGCCAATGAAACTAAATTAAAGCTACAATAGACCACCAAGAATACTGGGGAACATTGTTCATTTTATTCATTTAAGAATCTTTTTATATGTTTTTTTTATTAAGAGTAAATAAATGCCAGAGCAGTTTACATGTCCTAGAAAGTCCAGATGCCAAGATAAATGGAACACTGCTCTTTGCCAGTCTCTAAGAAATGATCAGGAACTGCCCTGATTTATTTTCTTTTCTTCTCCTGACCATTCTCTTAATTTCCTACTCTCACTGACAAACTTTGCCTAAAGATGCCTACAACCTTTGGAAAGTGAAACAGATTATAATATATGGTTTCTATACAGAAAGGAAAGCCAGAAATCAACCTCGCCCTGCTTCCAGGTGCCGGTACAAACAGATTTTCCTGAATTCCTAACAAGCAAATAATTATGTTCTGTCAAGTGGATAACTACTAATAAACCACTCCCTCCTATTCATCATTTACTTTTTATTTATATCCGAAAACAGGCAAACTGTTTTTCCTGAATAAACTGCTCCTGAAAACAATAACTGGAACACACCTGTGGATAAAGAGGGTATTTGTCTACTACAGTTATTCACCAAGATTCCATCCTGCCCTCATCTCTTTCTCCATTTCTTCTCTTTCAGTTTTCACTTGTGAGGTCAGATTTAAGCTAGGACCACAGATAAGGAAGGTCCATGTCCAGCAAACATTTACGCTAAAGCCCAAAGTTCCAGATCAGAAAACACACTCACCTGGTAAAGACAAACAACAGAGGTTTATTTCAATCTGGCCAGAAAGGATGCATGTACAGCTGATGGCAAAATGTACAAGCATAACATGCAATACAGAGGCATGAAGCTTTATACACATGACAGCTATTCAAAATTCCCACTCCATCCACTCCCCTTCCTGACTGGCCAGAAGAGAGGCCAGACTATATCTGCACCCTGATTGGTTGCTGTTCCAGTGACGTTGCCTCCTCTAGGCAGAGATTCCCTTGCGGATGGGAGGAGATGATGGAGGATTGACCCGGGGAGGGCTGATCAGGTATAGGGGGCAGCTCTCCTGGGAGGAGGTGAGCCCCAGAAAATCCATGTCCATATTGAGAAATGCTAATGCGTCCTTGATTAGTTTAATTGTTTCTGTTTCTCGTGATGAGGAAGTGTCTTGAGAAAAATCAGGAGAAGTGATCTTGGAACAAAAGGTAATGATCTTCTTCAACCAAGTCTTAGATGTTAAATAAAGGATTTTAATGACTGTGATATTTTGAGTCTCTGTTTCCACAGCCAGCAATCTCTCAGCCTGATTGAGACAATCAGCTGGACAAATATTGCCTGGCGTTTTCAGATTGGGAGCAGAAACCACTTGCTGATCCATATATGTGCAGAATTGGTCTCAGTTGTCACCTTTGTCTAGGCTGCCAGGGGAATGGGTCCAGACCCATATGTCCAGAAAATTCCTCAGTGTGGTCAGCAAGGAGGTGAAGACCCCTGTGGCTTTCTTGGGCAGAAATTATATATTTGATACATATCAGAGTAGGATAGAGAGTAAATAATACAAGATAGATAGAAAGTTTACATTTTAATAAAGGGTTGGGGAATGAGTCTTTGTATGGGATTCACTGCTGCAGATCCAGTCTGCACATGTGCTGATAGGTATCAACACATATCTGCAAGCATTCAATTAATATATATATATATATATATATATATATATATATATATATATATATATAATAGTCTTTGGTGGAGAGTAGCAGTTGCTGGTCTGCCTGCCACTATTGTTCTCCACCAAAATTGTGGAAGTTCAGTCACCAGGTTTTGGCGGTGGCCAGGGGAGCTTTTGCACAGTTAAAGCTTGTGCGCCAGCTACGCTCGTACCTTGGGAAGTCTGATCTGGCAACAGTCGTCCATGCTCTTTTTACATCTTGAATAGATTACTGCAGCACACTCTATGTGGGGCTGCCTTTGAAGACTGTTCAGAAACTTCAACTAGTCCAACGGGCTGCAGCCAGGTTACTAACTGGAGTGAGATACAGGGAGCATACCACTCCCTTTTTGTGTCAGCTCAAGTGGCTGCCGATCCACTTCCGAACTCAATTCAAAGTGCTGGTTTTGACCTATAAAGCTCTATACGGTTCTTGCCCAGATTACTTGTCCAAACACATCTCCCACTATGTCCTGCCTTGCAGTTTAAGATCATCCAGGGAGAACCTGCTCTTGCTCCCGCCAGCGTCGCAAATATGTCTGGCGGGGACGAGAGACAGGGGCTTCTCAGCTGTAGCCCCCCGCCTGTGGAACTCACTTCCCAACGAGGTAAGATCGGCCTTATTCCTCCTGTCTTTTAGGAAGGAATTGAAGTCATGGTTCTGGGACCAGGCTTTTGGACAGCAAGCATAAATAGTGCTTTGGATATGGAATTTGACTGGAATGGTGATATAGCAGTTAATACTGTTTTTATTGTTTTAATTAATGTTCTATTTATTGTTTTAATTATTGTTATATTGCTTTGTTATATTTAATGGCATCAAATTGTGCCAAATGTAAGCCATCCAGAGTCCCCCCTCGGGGTTGAGAAGGATGGGTAGAAATGCTGGAAATAAATAAATAAATAATATATTTATCCTGGTGTCCTTGGAAAATGATAAATCATTGGGGTGTGTGGGGGGGGGGGTCTGTGTTCAACAACACTTTGATAAGTTCTCATATTCTGAATTTTCTTATCTACCACTGTACTGTTAGAATTTAGAAAAGAACAAGCCAACTACAGAAGAATAATCCCTGTCTTTATATGTTCCAGATATACTAATTAATTTGTATTACAACAGGTTTAGGATTGTATTGGGAACCAAAGTTACCAGTGAAAACTTGGCACTAGTGCAAAAAGTAGACAAAACATGGCACCTAATTCTGACATTTTCTCCTGACTTCTTCAGTTCTCCTTGCCATTTCTTGTGTTATTGCATAGTATTTTCCAGCCCTCAGGACTGACTTGAAGTGAAGAGAGGAGTGTGTATGTAGAATGAGTTGCTGAAAAACAAAGCCCAGTCTTGCACAGGTGCACCATTGGGTGGGGTTTGTATAATACAAATTCATACAATTGGATTTAGTCCAAAGGCACAGTTAGTCTTACCGCAAATACAGTTCACTTAAGGTATTTCCACAAACACTGCTCACACACCCAAGAGAGAAATCAATCTGTGCCACACATTTCAGTTTATCATGGAGGATAGGAACAAACTATTAGGACTGCCTGTACATTATCTAAAGAAATGAGAAACGAGAGGCATTTTTGAATTTTTTATTGTCTAATTTTGTGGGTGGGAGGGGAGAGGTCTGACTACAAACAGGTCAAGGATGTGGTAAGAAGCAAAGACACAAAACATCAGCATTAATTACCATTGACTACATTTAAATGATAATGGATGAGGATGATTAGTGCTTTTTCATCCCATGTTTCTGGGTCTTTCCTAAATGAGACATAGCTTCATCTCCCTCACTTACAACAAAAGGGAAGGGGGGGGGGGCAAAAAAGAGTTGCTCAAGCTTCTTTCATCACATATAAAGTAGTATTCAGACTAGACACAGACTACAGAAGGACAGAAGGAAACCTAGCCAATTGCAGCACTATGATTGTACTTTAACTGCCATTCCAATATATTATGAATCATTGGATTTGTAATTCTATGAGCCTCTCTAAGAATTATAAATATCTAAACTGCAGATCCCAGGAATCCATAGGATTCAGTCATGAAAACTAAGGTGGAACCATAGTGCTATAACAGTAATGTGAAGTGGCCTCAAATGCCAGGTAAATGCAACAAGGACATCCCATGCACAGTTTGGAATATCTATACCGGATTTTAGTCCAGATTTTAAAGGGTATATCCAAGGTGCTCAGCCTTTTCTTTAAAAAGTTTCAATACCCCGTAGACATAGACACACCAGATACCACTGATAGCATTGTACTCTTAATTATTCAAATAAGTGTATGTCTGTCTGTAAGAAATAAGATCAAAGATAAGTACATAACTAGAGTCAATTATTGAGTCTTTCCTATGAGTTCAGAAAGATTGAACACAGTCCTTTGCTTCAGCCAGGCAGTTTATTGCTATTTTCAAACATCATGCCACATTGTCAACTAATGCAGGTGCTGTTTGTTGTTGTGTACCTTCAATAATTTCTGATTTATTACTACCCAAAGGTGAGTCTGTCACAAGGCTTTCCTGGCAAGATTTATTTGAAGCCTCTGTTTAAAGTCACCAGGTGGCTTTATGTGCTTGAGCATTTGAATCTTAGGGTGCATCTACATTCTTGAATTAAAACCAGTTTGACACCACTTTTACTACCATGACTGTGGAATCTTGACCTCTGTAGTTTGGTTTTATTGATAAAACCTTCATTTTCCAACATTTTACAGCATGTAAATTGAATCCTCTTTCCTTGTTCTCCCAATGAATCTAGTTTCATCATTTCCCACAGTTTTCTGGGTATGTCTTTGGTTGCCCTCAATCGTTGTGAAGTAAGAAACCTCTCTTGAACTTTCATGTGTTTTTATAACTTGTGGAATAAATATATGACAGGCAGAAAATCTTCTTGGACAGTCAGCAATTAAGCTTTTGAACTTCTGCCTTGTTAGTGGTCTGCTCCCATTTGCTCAAGGATTTATTCTATCCTACCAATACACCTTAAGCCACGTTTGAATGGTGGAATCCCTAAGTATCCTTAGTTTTTGTGGCAGTATGTTTGCAAAGGTCACTTTGTTC
The DNA here is from genome assembly GCF_037176765.1 of Anolis sagrei. Taxonomy (NCBI): domain Eukaryota; kingdom Metazoa; phylum Chordata; class Lepidosauria; order Squamata; family Anolidae; genus Anolis; species Anolis sagrei. The sequence continues at coordinate 59,228,448 of NC_090022.1, read as the reverse complement.
TTTAAGCAAAACCTTCAAACAGAAAAATAGACCATTTTCAGCGAAATAAAAAAGGAAATCCTCCCAGAACATTAAGGACCATTGCAAAAGATGGGATAGTTCCAGAACAGCCCAATATCTTACCAGTGCTTCTGGAGATAAAAAGGCTATATCCAATTAACATACCATGGTCTTTAGTCAGATGATGGAATTAATTTGGATTGGGGTGGAAATCTACTCCCACATCAAAATGCATGCAAACATTGAAATCTGCTTGTGGATCTCTTAAACTGAACTGGGACAATTCTGTGAACCGCAACACTATGATTTCACTTCCACCATCTTAGTTCCATCCTATGGAGTCCTGCAGTTTGTAGTTATGGGGCAGAAGACATTAAGAATTCTCACCCTAAGAATACTCTAGTGCCTCTGAGCAGACAACAAACTCTAGGAATGCACAGGATGTTACTATGGCCCTTAGAGTGGAATCAGACATGGGATACTCAACCTATATTCTACCAAAAGAACATATTCCAGACTTTGATTTTAATGGGTTGCTCCCATTAAGCAATTCCCATCACTCCCACAATTTCCTTTCTTCTTTTACAATCAGGTTGTGGAATTCTTCTTCACCAGCACTTCCCACCAAATCATCATCATCATGCTACTAATAATCCTCAGATATTTTGGGAAGAGGAAGGTGATGGATCAAAGTGGTGAAGACAAAGCTGTTAGAACAACAACAACAACAACCATAAAAATAGAACAACAGTTCCAATACTCCAGGATCCAAGTCCAAAACTCCAAAGCTCCAGTGTCCAAATTCAAAACTCAAAGCACACTGGCTCTTTCAACTCTTTAGGATAAGGTGAAAAGTATGGGAAATAAACTTGAGTTTCAACAGCTAGCTGCATCATGTGCTTACAGGAAGGTGTCTGTCAAGCATTTAAGTTAGGTTAGGTTAATTTCTATCCCATATTTTTTATAATTTTGTAATTTCATGGTGTTCCAATATTGAGGAAAAGACATAATATAAAAGAGTAGGAATAGGAAGAGAAAATGGTATGAAATACGTTATTCAGTGGGTGTACCCTACTTGAGATGAATAATTGGATTTAGGCATATGTGTGCAGGTCTTGCTATAACCAGTCATTACTTGCTTCTTGTTTTAATTTAAAAGGTTATCCCCTGGTTTAGTTGAATGAATTTTCTTTTTCTTTTTTCCCCCTTATCTAAGGAAAACATTTCTACCTGAGGCCAAAGTCCTGCAATTAATTTTACATGGAGCTGCTTCAAAAACAGTCCAGAAACCATAGCAGCTTCTGTTGAAACATTGGAGGTTTGGGTTGGTTTTTTAAAAGAGACTTAATAGGTGGGAGGGCTGCAACGTTTATAAAAGAACAACTCCCTGCAGGACTCCAGGAGAAGCAATTCACCTCTCTTTCATGAAAAAAAATTGTTGGTATAAGACTGGTTCTCAGTTTCTATCCAGGGATTATTCAATTCAGTAAGGCTTCAGCAATGAGGAACTCTTCTTCAAGACACCTAAACATTTAAGAACTTCACAGCAGACTGTTCTGGGTTCACTTCACTATTCTATGAAATTCTCTTGCCACTCCATGTTGATTTTAAAGAAATTGGTGAAACATAACTCCTCCACAGTCTCAATTTGACAGTAAAATTCTCAGGCCTGCATTATATTTTCAGTGTAGACTCATATAGTGCAGTTAAATGCATTATATGCCTTTATTTATTTATTTATTTATTTATTTATTTATTACACTTGTATACCGCTAATATCTCAGCCTAAGTCGGCGACTCATTGCGGTTTACAACATCTAAAACAACAATATTCAATTTAAAAACATAAAAACACATATAAAATACAGAATTATTGGGCCACCAATAACAATCCAAATGCATCTCGTAACTGGAATCACAATCCAAATTCGTCGTCTGTAATTACCAATCCTTAATCGTCAAATTCGTTTCGTCGGATTATCCGAATGCTTGTTCAAACATCCATGTCTTTAGTTTTTTCCGAAACGCCATCAGCGAGGGGGCTGACCTTATCTCTATAGGGAGGGTGTTCCAAAGCCGAGGGGCCACCACAGAAAAGGCTCTGTCTCTCGTTCCCGCCAGCCGCACCTGTGAAGCCGGCGGGATAGAGAGCAGGGCCTCCCCAGAAGATCTTAGGGTCCTGGCAGGCTGATAGGCTGAGATACGTTCGGATAGATAAGTTGGGCCAGAACCGTTTAGGGCTTTAAAGGCCAACGCCAGCACTTTGAATTGAGCCCGGTAGCAGATCGGCAGCCAGTGGAGCTGGTACAGCAGAGGAGTTGTGTGCTCCCTGTGCCCCGCCCCTGTTAGTATCATGGCTGCCGCCCGTTGGACTAATTGGAGCTTCCGGACCGTCTTCAAAGGCAACCCCACGTAGAGAGCGTTGCAGTAATCAAGGCGGGATGTAACCAGAGCGTGGACTACCGTGGCTAAGTCAGACTTCCCAAGGTACGGTCCACTTTCCTCCTTTGCCTTCACTTTACTTCAGTTGCTGCAAACTTTCAAAAGTGCAAAAGTTAGTTACATCAGTAGGAGAGAAATGAGAGCTGAGGAGAAAAGGAAGAAAAGTCTTAAGACTCCAGTAGGCTCATTTGGGTTTTTTCCCCTTTTTCTTTTTCAAGGTTTTCCTAAATTCAGTATATAAATGCCAGGATTTCTCTACTTCAGTTAGTGACTTTGTGTGCCCTTCCTCATTCATCACTTTTTCTCTTATTGCCTTGTTACACCCTTTTGAGTATACTGGTATTTTTCTCCTTATGTCCCAGTTTTAATCCGTGGAATATTAGAGAATATGGTCTTAATGGAGTAGGCAGAATATTGTAAAACAAAATCAAAAAGCCATAGGGAAGATAGTTTATCATGGTTCCCTCACCTGATGTGGAACAGTTGCAGTGTATGTGCAGTAGTTAGCTAGGATAATGGATAAGAAAATCTGTGCCTGGCAAGCATATACTATACCAGAAAGGCCAGGACAAAGGAACAGCTACAAGGTTGAAGATAAGCCATGGAGGTTTAATACAATTCAGCCCAAAAAGATGCAAATAGAAGCAAGTTGTTTCAAAATGTACAGGCACAAGCATTCAGAGAAATACAAAATGTCTTATACAATTTGATAGCCATTCAAACTTCCCATTCCTTTTTCTGGTTGGCTGAAAAGGGGTCTGTGCAGGATCTACACCCTGATTGGCTGGGGGCCTCTCTGACATTGCCACCTCCAGGCAGGGATTCCCTTGGTGGGGGAAATGCCGGCTGACGATTGGTCAGGGGAGAGACCAACCAGCTGATGTGATGCCCCCCTGGAAGGATGTTAAAAATGTTAGTGAGCTTTTGATTAGCTCAACTGTCCAGTTTCATGTTGAACAAAGATAGGAGCTTCAGGAAACAAAGGTGCGAAACTCTTGGAACAAAGTATTGCTCCTGGGCCATCAGGGGTTCAGTTGTTCAATAAAAGAGCTAACAAATGCACATGTACTTAAGTCTCTGTTTCCACAGGAAGCAATCTTTCAGCCTCGAGTGAACCATGCAGCAATACAAACAGTCCTGGTATTATCTGGACTGACACGGAAAGTCTCCTTTCTTTGCACAATGGATCTGATGGTTACCTGGCCTGGGAATCATTGAATCCAGGGTCACGGAATCCAAGGTCATGGAAGATTAGCTGTCTCTGGGCTACATTTCTGATACATTTAATGAAGTCGTTTATATACATTTTATATAAGAAATAGATACAGTCTATCGTCAAAGGATACACATTATACAGAAAATCATAAAAACTGATACAATTTATTGAAGGGTTAGATTCTTTAGGGGGTGAAGCTGCTGGTAGTCCTCTCTTGATCTCTCAATGCCTCAAGCTTGGGAAGTCCAGAAAAGATTTTTTTAAAGAAAAACCATATACTTACTTCTAAGCACTTGGTGAACTATAAATCTGGAGGAGGGCACCGTGGCTCAATAACATATGGGCCAGACCTTCTGTAGCCCACTGAAAACAGCAAAAACTTGATCTTGGCCAGAACTACCCTCCTTGTGAGTGATCTTGGCACAATCTAAAGACTACTAGTCCTACAGGAGGGAGAGCTCAGAAGGCTCACATCTTGTCTGATGCAATAAATGAACAAAAAGGTTTTGGTTCTATGTATGTGTGTGTTTGCTTTATTATTATGTTGCATTGGTTTTAATTTATGTCTGGATACCTTGTTTTACAATTGTATTATATAGTTTTATATTTATGTTGTGTGTTGAGTATACCTTATCTGAAATTTAAAAGCTTAAAACACAGAACTTTCCAAATATTTCATATTAGTGATAAACTTTTTAGCCATGCATCATTTTGTGACACAGTAATTCAGTTTTACTAGCAAACCAGGAGTTAAACCAGCCTCTTGTAAGAGATATGAATCTATACATAAATTGTAATAACAACATTTATGGAGACACAACATATCTCATGAAAACCTTCCCCCCCCTCCCTCTCTATATATGATTTATTGGTTCTTTTCACATAGATTCATAAGTGTCTTGTTATGTTCACACAACACACCTATACACTGCAGCCGATACACAAATGTGTCACAACACGCAGTTTGGAAAGCTATGTAATAGTGGGTAGGAAATCACAGATCATTTTAAAAGTGGCTCAGTTTTTTGCTACTATAAAATTAAAGAGTCAAGTTCTGAATGATTTTAGTGGTTAAAATTCAGCTAACATTTTAACTATTTTCTGTTGATATGTATTGCATACCATGTTTTAGCTCATATATATTAATTATGTTTTATTTGTATGTACCACATGCCACATACCATGATTTGTCTATGGTTTTAAATTATGTTTATTTGTTTATACCATGTCTTAGAGGTGTTGTATGTTTCAACTATTTTTATTGTTCATTTGCATATACTTGGTATTTATGGTCTGTGGCTTACATAAATTATTGAATATATGCATGTATTCCAAAATCTGAAATCCAAAACATTTCTGGTGCCAAGTATTTTGGAGAAGAAATATTCAACCTGCATATATTTTAGGTTGCTTGCCTTTGTCAGAGCTGGCTGATTCATTTTTTTTTGTGTTGCTGTTCATTTACTTGTAAAGCACCATGTGCACTGGTGGTGCAACATAAATAAATGATAATAACAACTGTTCCAAGTACTTCCCTATTATTATGGATAAAGCACCAATGCTTAGAAAGGCATTACCAGTAAACTGACATAGTAGCTTTCAACTGCAGAAATAAGCAATTTAATGGCCTCTTCCACTGTTGAAAGCAGTGAAACAGTGCCTTTTACTGAACCACCTACCCTTTAAAAGATGTGTTAGGCATTCTAGCTACTACTAGTCATTCTTCATATGTATTTTGTGCTGCAATGGAATCAAAGGAGTGGCTTTTAAGACACTTTAGAGACAATTGCCTTTTTGCAACATGCCTCTTTCAGGGCATGTTGAGTTTCTCTAGGGAATTGCCTATTGGCTTTTTGGCATTCTTGTGAATTTCATAGGATTTTCTTAGGCAACAGAGGTGGTTTTGCCAGTTTCTTCCTCTAGGAACTGGCAAAACCACCTATGGCTATTCCTTACTTAAGAAAATTCTGTACAATTTATGGGTTGCCATAACTCCATACCACTCCTTCAAAACAAAACAAAATAAGATAACAGCACAAGCTATCATACTAGATGCCTATTTTTTTCAAAAACAACATTCTGAATCAAAACGTGTCCAATGAACAGTAATGGAATAGAAGAAACCCATTATAGTCAATTTAGCAAGGGAGATAAATGCATGAAAGCAGTCTTATATGTGCCTGCCTCACCAGAACATCACAAGCAAAAGGGAACACTGCACTAAAGTCCTGGTACCAAATAACTACACCTAGTATCTACATGCTAAAAATGCACTATCCAAAAATAATTTAAATGGCACTTCAAATAAAATAAAATGCATAGTACCCACTGCAGGATCTGAAAATCTACATTTGTCTGCTATTGCAGGATCTACATGGATCAAATCAAAATCACTGGAGACTTTAAAAAAAAGTTGGGAACCTTTGATTGACTTTTTACAAAGAAAAGAGAATAACACTGCCTGTAAGCTTTGATCATTAGTAGATTTGGTAAAACAGTCAAATATATGAATGGTAATTAATTATAATCAGATAACTTACTTGATATAATTTATATCATAATAGTTATGCAAGTCAGAAGTCAAACTAAATTCTTTACTATCCGTGTTCACTCTTCACTATTTTTTCTTGTTTATACTTGTTTGTATATCTTTTGATTTTTTATTGTGTTGGAAAATGATTAATAATTTGTTTATTTATGTAAATATATGTTACAGGCATCTGATCTAGGTCAAGAGTATTACAAAACACATGCAAATCAGGGAGTTTTTAAAACTTTTCCCTAAATGTTCCAGTTCTAATCCATACACACACTGCAAACAGCCCAAAAGATAAGTACAGTAATTGAATAAGAAACTTACAGAAGATATAGAAATCAGATGTACAGTATTGCCCTTATCATGCAAATAATTTTGGATAGGTAATCACTCTTTAGCAAAACAAACATTCATCATATCTTGCACACACCTAGCTTAGAGCTTAGCCATATGCCATGTAATTTCAGATAGAAATATTTCCCATTCGTTTTTCAGATTTCATGATAATATGAACTAATCTGCACAAACTTAAAAAAAAAACCTTTAACGCCATCACAAAATTGCGCCATCACAAAAATGCTTCAATAATTCTAAAACTATTGTAAGAATAAAAAAGTTATCAAGAATCCTATATAAAATGACAACCTGGATCACGTTATAAAATCATTTCCCTTCTGTAGGTAGTATATACATGTGTTGATTTTCCTCTTATTTGAAAGAAGAACTTGAATGCACTTCAGTGCTCCAGAAATGCTGACCTACACAACTGAAGGTCAGTATTTTTAAAAACTAAAGAACACTGGTCAATATACAAGTGAAGAAAAATGGAACCAGATGTCAGTAATCACACCACAGAAATTGCATTTACCCAGAAGTGCTATTTTAAAGCACACTACATGTTGATCTTCTGTTTCTGTGGCAGAATACATTCTTGGCACCCAAGAAGGATTTCAATGCATTAGGCCAGCCTATTTTAAAAAGCAACTAATCTGCAAGTTTTGCTGACATGGCACAGATTGAGAAATCAAATATGGAGTTAAACAAGTTGCTCTTGGCGGATTTTATTATCTCTCCTCCCACCTACTTTTTGTGGTCCAGTCAAGTCCTCTTTGCTTCTAGGTATTCATTATGCTTTTCCCAAGAAAAATCTGTTAACCTTGTCATATACACTAGAAACCAAATCTGACTGGATGTTCCTTTGTGTGCAAGTCATTCTTGGGTGTACAGTTACAGGACTGTAGCTACAAGAAGGGTGTAGTAAGTTACAGGAGGATGAAGTGGGCATTGATGTTTTCCTGCATTACCCAAATTTCTAGCATTAAAATATAGGTTAGGCATCCACAGAATACATGCATTGAAGTAATAAAAGGAATGTAACACAGCAAATACCAACATTCTAGGTGTTAACAATTTACAGTTTCTCACCCTCTGCAAGGCTAGACATTGAGGGGGCGCACGAAGGAAAAATTCATGTATGACAAATTCTTACACAGGACAATGCTTTATTTTTGCCTAGCCACCCCACAAAACCCCTAAAATGGAGTTGAAAACCAAATTTAAGCAAACTGAATGCAAAGAATGAACCCAAAGAGGCAAAAGGCCTCTAGTATTTCATACTGTTAGGCAAGAATATCAGCAGAGAAAATCTCTACTGCAGACCTACTCAGCACATGACTCACATGAACACATAATATGCACACATGCATACAACTGAGGAAAGAGTAAGGAAAAATTGGTACCTTCTACTGCTGTTCCTGCTTTGGAGCAGGTGGCATCTTCTCCAACTTTGATCATTTTATTGATGGGGACCACCAGTATCAACTCATTTGCAATCACACAATAATAATTAATGTAACATGCCAACAAATTTAATCCCACATATTGGGGCATCTTACCTATGTCTAACTTGTGAAAACCATTAGTCAAATATTGTTTCATCTATATACTGTGTTTCTTCAATTCTAAGGTGCACTTTTATCACTATATAGAGGGAGTCTCCAAGTTATGAACAAAATAGGTTCTGTAAGCTTGTTCTTAAGTTGAATTTTTTGTAAATCAAAACAGGTGTATTTTTAAAGTGTATCTCTAGCCAAAAATGAGTGTGTGTAAGTTTTTGATAGCATAGGGAAGGGCTAACATCCCTGCGATGTTTGTTTTGCTGTCTGTGCCATTCAGAAGATTTCACCCCACTTTCTGTCCCTGTGATAATTGAATTTTGGGAAATTTGACTTGTTGTGGAAACAAGGATTAATGAGAAAGCTTCAGTGAAGACACCTTTTCACGATGAATGAATTTTCCTTCCGAGGATTAGATTTTTCTCACTTTCTGTTGTCTCACCCCTGTTCTTAACTATAAGTTGTTTGTAAGCCAGATCTTTGTAACTTTGGGACTGCCTGTAAAAACAATTGTGGGATAGATAGATAGATAGATAGATAGATAGAGAGAGAGAGAGAGATAGATAGCGGTACTGAAATTAGTGTGCATCTTACAATCAATGGTGTCTTAGACTCAAACAAACACAGTAATGAAGCTAAACGTATAGCCACATTCCAATTGCATAATTCTCCTGCCGGAAGGACTATAGTCAGTGAAACTAGGGGCACACCCACACAGTACCTTTATCCCAGGAGTTCCTGGTTAAAAAATGCAGTTGGCCAAATGACATCCCCTAAAAACACTGGCGGAGTCGCTACAGAACACCAAAAACATGAGATTTTCAGTTGTGGGAATATCCCAGTTCTGACTGAAAATGCAGATATTTGAATCTCTGTATGACCCTACACTCAGAAAACACAGGATTTTAAAGATTGGTTTGTTCCCATGTTATACATGTTGGTTCCTGATTGGTTATGTCCTAAAAACATGGCAACATGGGTTTTTTTAGTGTATATGTCAGGAGCGACTTGAGAAATTGCAAGTCACTTCTAGTATGAGAGAACTGGCCATCTGCAAGGACATTGCCCAGGGGATGCTCAGATGTTTTACCATCCTTGTGGGAGGCTTCTCTCATGTGCCCACATGGGGAGCTGGAGCTGACAGAGGGAGTTCATCTATGCTCTCCCCAGATTTGAATTTCCGACCTGTCGGTCTTCAGTCCTGCTTGCACAAGGGTTTAACCCATTGCGACAGCAGGCACAACAGTTTACTAGAGGGCAAAAACCTTATCCTGGTAAGAGACACTTTGTCTTCCACACGTTTAATGAAGTTGACACACAAACAAACGTTTTGCCATGTAATCAACTTTCCCCCTGGAGAATCCTCCTGGAGAGATAGGGCAGGTTATAAATAAAGTATGTTGTTGTTGTTGTTTCCCCATCTTTTACGATAAAAGCAATTGGAAACAGACATGTGTAACTCAGGAACATCACCCTGTTGTTCCCAGGCACAAATAGACAACCAACCTGTCTGGACAGATGGCCATGCAGCTTCTGAATAATAATAATAATAATAATAATAATAATAATAATAATAATAATGTTTTGTTTCTGGCTTGTCAGTTACTGTTTAATAGTGTAGTCTGACTTTGAAAGAAGTGGTTTTACTCCACAAACTTTGTGTGCAAAAAAACCTTCATTAAATATGTTGAGGATGGAGTTTCTCCTGCCAGGACAGTTTTCTCCCTCTGGTAAACTTTCACCATCTTTTAAGGATAAAAGCAATGAGGAACAGATATGTATGACCCAGGAACAAAACTTGAACAAATCAATGCATATATTCACATCTGCACATGCTGAAATTTCAAGTGGACGTCCCAAGGCGGCCATCTTGCAGGCTTCAAAATCCTGTAACAAAGCAGAAAGTCAGGACATCACAGGCAGAAATCCCGGGACCAACAGGTCTGTGTTTGGACTTGCTCTCAGGTTCCGGGTTTGTTTGTTTGTTTGGGGGGGGGGGGTTGCCCCTCATGGAAAACCTGCAATTTGGTGCTGTCTGGAAGCACCCTAGGAAAGAGGAAAATTCCTTATTCAGTATCAGTGTGCTCCCAAATTTTGGGCAAATGGGCTAGGAAACCTGCCAAAGACATTGTAAAGTTGAGTAATGGTGTCTGGGTAGAGGAGAAGATCCATTGCATTTATAGTGATCTTCAAATGACAATCATAGATTAAAAATCAGGAGAACTGGGGGAAAAGCCAGAATCAAATTTTCTATTCATCACTTCTCCTCTTCATCTTTATCCCTTAAGGATTTTCTTCCTGTTTGTAGTGCAATTTGAAACAAAATGTAGGGCACAGATGAACAAAACATAAGGCTTCCAAAGACAGAATAATAAAGCAATCAACTGTTTGCCATGGAAAAGTAAGTTGACTCCAGCTTCCTTACTCCCAACAGCTTTCAAGTCATTTTCAATTTCTGACAAAATTAAAGAAAACCTATTTCTTTTCCAGATTTGTTCCAAGGTGACTTTCCACTACCCTCCTCTGAAGCTGAGAGGCTGTGGCATGTTCAGGTCACACAGTGGATTTCTATTGCTGAGCAGGAATCCAAACTCTGGTATCCTAGAGTTCTAGGACCCATCTACACTTACCATGTAAGGTAGGATGAACCCAGCAGAGGAATAAATTTAAACATTGAACTGATTACATGGGGAACCCCGGGAATTGGGTTGAGACCTGGATCATGCTTATATGCACCAAAGAGGTTGGCTTCGGCTCAGTTCCAGAATTTGCAGTGTGCACAGCTTCACAGCTATAGAAGATTAACTTTTTTTAAAGGTTTTTAAAAAGGTAATAATGCCCCAATTGCTGCCCATGTCTGTGGGTGTGTCATCTAAACACTGCACTGTCAAGATGTCTTTAAACTGCTTTAGGTGGTTAGTGTAGATGTGCCCTTACTCTAGCAATCAAGCTTCTACTCCATGCCGGCTCTCCAATAGAGCCATGGCTTTTCCAGGCTGATGTCTCAGAGAGGAGAACTTCACCATCAAAGATCCATACTGCCTCTTGGTTTCCTATCTAGCCAGGGATGAACATGTATACAGCTCCTAATTGGATCAAGAAAAGTTTGCCCAAGAGAGAGAGGTAGCTCAGAATTCTAACAGAATTTCACAGCAGCTTTTCACAGCAAAATTTCATAGCAAAATTTAGGAGTCCTACATCAAATATTGATCACTTCTCATAAATTCCTGTATCTATGAAACTCTTATATACTCTAATATGTTCATCTTAAATGTAATTAAAAAAACACCTTTGAGTGGTACGTGTTAATTTTACTGCTCTTGAAAGAACTCCTCTTCTTAAAAAAATTAAAACCACCTCCCATTATATAACCAATATTTTATTTTTATAGTCTATCTTCCATTATGGCATAAGTCTTTTTAAAAAAAAACACCAGTGAAATATACAAATCACACAAGATGAAATATGTACATTAAATGTACAGAACAAAGAGGACATGGTAGATTTACATAGTATCTGAAGAACACAAGTGAAATATTGTACATTAAATAACATTTTAATAACTAGGATCATTACACCCCTCTCTGCTCACAGACAGGTGTTCCATGTAGAGTAAGTGACTGAGCATATTTTAAAGGATTATGGTTTTTGTATAATAAAAACCAAAAGTGACATATTTAATGAACTAGTGCTTTATTTTTTATTATTTTCAAAGTTGACATTGGTTTTCCAACATGAGGAGCCAGGGAAGTAAATATTGCCTTGCATAATAAATTAAGAGCGATCAACATTGGAAAAGATGGAACTAATGAGACAGCTCATAGCTTTGTCAAAAATTTTAAATTTTGAGTAATGCTAAAATGGCATACATTCTCTTTTGCTTTTATTTATTGGGCAGGTTCCAATTACAATGGGACTGTCAAAGCTATAAAATACCACATGAGATTGTGATAATTGAAAGAACATTCTCTTTTTATGTGAATCAAGGCCACCTGTGAAAGAAACTTTATTTGTTTGTTTATCTGCAATAATGCCCCCACAGGAAAAGAGATTCTAAAACTAACTCCTTAAGCTTTCCATACCTACAGCCCGAGAACATGATAAACACCAGAGTGTGCTCAGAAGATATATTTCACTGAATTGAGCTGGAAGAGCTTCCTTTGAATTTAATAATTTGTGGCTGGCTTAATCTTCATAGAATCATAGAATCCTTGAGTATGAAGAGACCTCATGGGCTATCCAGTCCAACCCCCTGCCAAGAAGCAGGAAAATCACATTCAAAGCACCCCTGGCAGATGGCCATCCAAATGTGTAATGAAATCCCACAAAAAGAGGCTTGAATCCAACCTAAATAAAACCTAAAAGTGATGTTAGGACATTTGTGATATGTGCTTAGTCTAAACACAGAAACTGTTCCCAGCAGTAACTTGGGTGGCTATTAATTATTTTTTTCAAAATCCTGTATTTTCTTTTTTAAACGGTTTGAAATACCAGAAACCAGAAGACCAATTTCCCCATATATAAGTAAACTGCTCAAATACAGTCTGAGCAAGTTTGCGCATAGCTGTAATATATTCTATTTGTGCATTAAAACAAAGAACAAAAGAAACACAGGATGATAAAGTGGATACTGCATCATACTTGATTTTGAACTGTAGTAGTCAATTATTAAAATATCAAGCTACTATATCATACTGCACCAGCATTTTCCAAAATTCCACAATGTTAGTTCATTTCCACTTCTGAAAAGGACTTGACTACCCATAACACTTTAAAGACAAAGAATTAGTTCAATTCCGATTATTTTTTCTTTTCTTTAAAAAAAAAGAATTTTGCAGATTGCAGGCCCATTAAAAGTAGCATACGTGCTTTAGGAAGTTCTATGTGGTCTTCAATATTCCTTCAAAGCAAGGCAGTAAAATTATGGATTTTTTATGAAATGGTTGTGTTCGAAATTCTGCTTGAATTAATGCTATATAATCAGATATTCTTCCTCCTGGATTTGCTAGATTATTTGAAGAATTGGTCTTACCTCAACCAGTTAACAAGTTTTCCACTTTCCACCGAGACACAGAAAATGCATTATTTCGGTGGGGCTTATGAGAAAAGTGCATCTTCCTCTGCTAAAATTCTTGAAAGGTTAGCTTCTTTGTTGGTATCATCCCCACAATGCAGATTCACAGGTTATCTCAGGCATAAATGAAAAATGCCACGTGAGATTAATATACCTTTAGAGGTAGCCAAGCAACACAGCTCTGGGAATCTTGCGCTTTCACCCATGTTTTTCCAAGTTGCCATGCAACTGATGTTCAGGAAGTTACATTCTAAACCTTCTAGACTGGGATGAACAAACTTCTGCCCCTGGGATCCTTCTAGGGGCAATTGGATGCAAAAAAAAAAAAAATACCCTGTATCTCTTGGAAATTGATCCAAATCAATTCAGGTTCTGAAAAATGGTTATTGTATATACTCATATATAAGTCAACCTCGTTTATAAGTTGAGGCCTGGTCTGGGGGCAAAAATTATGGATTTTGATATGATCTGTGAATAGGTCAAGGGCCATTCTGTAGAGAGAGGAAAGCACCAATGTCACCTCAGGGCCCTTCCATATAGCCATACAATTCGGATTATCAAGGCAGATAATCCACAATATCAGCTGTGAAGTGGGTTATCTGAATTCATTCTGCCATATAATCCAGTTCAATGTGGATTTTATACAGCTACGTGGAAGAGGCCTTAGGGCCTGCTGCCATTTCCCTGTCCAGGCATTCAAAAAGGTCAGAAGCAGTACCGTGATGGAGTGAGTAGAAGGGTTGGACTAAGCTCTTGTCTTTCGCCACTCTACTCAAAGAAGGAGATGGTTCCTTTTTTATATAATGAAAGTTAAGATAAAGTACTCACATTGATCCATGGACAAGTTGACCCAAGTTTTAGGGGTTGGTTTTCTTTACTAAAATTTCTAAACTTATATATGAGTATACAGTGTATGCTTTTGATGTTATAACAGTGCAATGAGGGTCTAGCAGATGGGTATCTGCCACTCCCAGAGACTTTCTCAGGGGAAACAAGTATGGTCCAGGAAGTTTGGAGGAGTCAAGGGCTGCAAAAACAGCACATGGCCCCAGAACCGCAGTTTGCTCAGCCCTAAAACATGTATCTAGGATGATGGTATGCCTGGTTGTTTCTTTTTGATCAAAAGGGCTAGGAAAGAATTATCACACATCCGTCACCAAGTCTGCATGGTTCATGTTCCAATCTAAAGCATGGCACATGGATATATCATCTATTGCATATGCACTATGTCACAGAATCATTGGGTTGGAAGAAACTACAAGGGCCATCCTGCCCAGCCTCCTCATGAGACTAAATAGAAATGGGACAAATTTCCCCTCAAGCTTCTCTGTCTTTTCATTTTAAAGTTGTATTTCCAATTGTGTAAAATAAATATTATCTCAGGTATTTCCCCATTATAGAAAAAATATATATAAAACTATGCACAGTCTGAGCTGGATGCAGCAAGGATTCCCATCACTTCTCTTTGCACATTTTTTTTAATATATATATATATATAAACAGGAAAAGCGACCCATTGGGCTCTATAAATAAGAGTGGAGATTATCTCAGGGCAATCCCATCCCCTTCCCCCTGCTGGTAGAACAACCACTGCCACCCATTCCCATCTATTTGCAGACAAACTGATCCACAATCTCTGTGCACTTCTTGCATTTTACATAGCAGCACCAATGGAACTTGCAGTGACAGCGCTCCGTCTGCACGGTCTTGAATTGGTCATAGCCTCGGCCGCAGCACATGAGTTCACAGCCATCCATGCCTTCTGAAGTCTTGTTGCACAGCCGCCCCTGAGTGCCCAGGGAGCCAGTGCTCTCATTGCGCACACAATAGTCAGGACTAGGATCAATGTACACCAGGTCATGGATAGTTGGTGCATTGAAGCGGCTATTCACTAGCACCAACTTGCCCCGTTGATGGATTTTCATAGCTGCTGCACTGTCATATTTCTCCTTCAAAGCATCTCCAACCTTGCGAAAGTCAGCCAGTTGTAGCCAACAGGTCTTCAGACTGCAAGATCCAGATACGCCATGACATTTGCAGGCCACATCTGCCAAGCTGTACACAGTCTGCAGGAATCAGAAAGAGGAAGAAGTTGAGTACATCTCTTGCAAACATTACTGACACATACAAGAGTACAAATTTCAGCATAGCTCACTCCCCAACAAGAGAACAATTTCAACTGACAACATCTTCTTTCCAAGCTCAGTATTGACACTCTGGCAAAAAATAGCTATGCTCTGAGGTGTCTTATTGGCAGACTGCAAAATTGTGAGGAATGAATTTTTAACACACAATTACTTTGTATTTGTTCACTGTTCTTGAAAAGGGTTCTTAACTAGGCACAATGGGGAATCTGGATAGGTCAATTTGTTGCCCTGGGATTTCTTGATGAAGGGTGGGAGTAAAGATATTTTAAATAATAAATGAAAAATGTGTCCATCTGGGATTTTTTGTTTCTTTGTATTTTTTATTGGGCTAATTTAATCATTCTTCTAATATAAATAACTCGGATACAGGAAAGCTAGGACAAGTTAGTCTGGGTGATATCTCCCTATCAAACAGAGAAAACATGTTTATAACATATCCATTACTGAACATACATGAGCTGTTACATATGGGGATAATATTGAAATGCTGGCTGTAAATGGCTAGAATAAAACAAATAAGCACAATTGTCAAGTCAAAACTGAAACAGAGTTATGTTTACTGTTTATTATTCTTACAATATTTCTACCACACTCATGCCACTATAAATCATGACATGGAATACCATTTGTATACAGTGGCTCACTGCTATTGACAGATTATCATTATTATCATTTATTACATAGCACCATTGTTGTACATAGTGTTTTCATTAGTTTGGTTGGTGGCATTTATATGATTAAAGTGTTTAAGCCAGGCTGCACTCCCCTGTTTGGAGGAACTGCTGACTATAATTAAGTGTACCCCATTTGCAGATTTAATGTTTGCTGATTTGATCGTTTGTGGATTTAGGATTTCATCCAACTCTCCAAGCATTTCTATACACTTAAAACATGGAGCCCATCAGATGATACACAACCATTCCATGAGCTCCCCATTTGAGTCCGTTTCTTAAGTGTACAAGGATTTTAAAGACATTTAGGAATTGACTCTAGATGGTTCACTGCACATAGAGACAGGTTAAAATGGCAAAATGTAGGTGTAATGGGGATTGTCTTCTTTTTCTGTGTTCTTTCTGTTTTGTGGGCAATCATTAAGTGCATCCCAAAGACAGTTATTGCCACTAAGGACAGCAGGCAGAGCAGTAAATAATTATATTCATTTTTTTAATTAACGAGTGATCACAATGCTGAAATCATGTTACTTTGTTATATAAGAATTGAGAAGTTCACTTTTTAAAAAAACACGAGGGGAAGAAACTGGAAGGAGTTTGTACTTTTCTATGTGATGGCAAAGGAAATCGAAGATTTCTGTAGAAACAGGAGAAGGAAAACATGTGTGAAGGGGGTAAGAAAGTTCTCCAGGTCATTTGGAAACAGAATGACATGAAAAGCCAAGCTAAGATGATTTCCCCCTATTCACCCCACCCATGGGATGAAGTCTATAGTATCTAAGGATCTCTAAGTCCCCCAGCACAACTCTCTGGTCATCTTCTGCAGGTCGTGCTGGAGGACCTATAGATTGCTACACTTTTCTATGCATTTGTAGATTCTCCATTGCATGTCTGTGGTCAGCTTCTACCAGAATTAGAGGGTGAATTTCTGATCAATCGAAATGGTAACCTACAATCTAATACTGGTTTCAAGTTTACAGGCCTTCATGGCTGATTACATGTTTCAAATGCTGTTGCAAAATAGCAATATGAAGATACCCTGTTCTGAAGTTTTGTATGTCTACATCAGACTATTATAAAAAATGCTTCCATACTTTGAGTGTTGCCAGTCAAAAGACATTGATCAAAGACAACTTGCCCTCCACCTCTTTTCTTTTTGAAGACAGAAAAAAGATGAAAGATGCAATATCTGGATTCCCACAACACCCAGTAAAATGAGGAAAGACAATTTCATAATAAAGGTCTCATCTGGAAGTGTCTCTAGTCCATGTTCACTCACAAACCTGCTCTATTAAAACAAATGGCCAGCTCTTGTGAATAGGAAAACTCTCTATAATTATAGAAACTCCTGGTCACGTAAGACTCCAAAGTACTGTGTTTGCTGTGAATTGTTTTGAGTCTCAGTTCTATGAAGTAATGTATGTCTCATAATCAGTCTCTTCACAATATATGTGCTTAGTTCACAACATCCAGGCCTACTTTAGGCCCTTTTGAGTAGTTGCACCTTATAAAGTGAATTTCTCTTCTCCTATCAGCAGTGCTGGATTTAGGACAAATGAGGCCCTGTGCTAGTTAAGTTATGACACCCCTTACTTGGGCCCTGAAAGAGGTAGGCCTGGTAGGGCACAATCACATAGACTATGAACTCTATCATCATGTCTGGAATCACTCTGAAATAGAACATCTTCAAATTTAGAATTGCACCAAATAAGCTAAATCCATAGGGGAAAAAAATCTGGCAGGAAGATGGACCTCCCTGGCCCATGAGGCCCTGTGCTTAAGCACACTGATGCACAATGGTAAATCGGGGACTGCCTATCAGCCATATTGGCAAACTACCTCCTTTCTTTTGGGAGGTAAATGAAAATGTATTAATTATATAGTGCCTTTTCTGTGCTGCTCACCTCTTATATGAAAACCCTAAATACATGCCAGTTAACTATCTGCTCTGCCCACCCTCCATGCTTTGCTTTTGTAACTGCTGATTATAGCTTTGAAAATCATTTTAACTGATACTGGACTAAAAATCCAACTCAAGTTCCAACTTGAACAACCCCACTATGGCTGGTTCTACACTGACCATCTAATGCAGTGTAGAACCAGCTTGAATCATGGCTATTTCCAGACATAGCAGAAACCTGGGAGGAAGTAGGTTAAAATAGCCCGTCCCCACCCCCCACCCCAAACTCCAGGCTTCCCCTTGAGAGGTGGCTGTGGGGATTGACCCCAGGACTGTGGAAGCAGACCCAAGAGTCAATCCTCACAACTTTGGCACCTGGAAAAAATCTAGACCTTAGCTTAAGGTTTGGATCTGGCGACATAATAATTAATTAATTAATGTTGATGGAACTGAGGCTCACCACACTGTTACCTTTTAGCATTGGGAGGCAGCAGTAAATTGGGACACAACTATCAACCTTCAAGTGGGTAATTGCCTAGGGTATCACTGCCCTGTAAGCAGAAGCTAATGTAGTCTTTGGGGATATCATTTGTTCAGCTACTATACATGTCAACACTGATGGTTCATCGCTCTTCCCTCCTCCTGCTGTCTCTTCCCAGCTCAGAATGGTTAATAGTAGGTCACGTCCACCTTCCTCTCTCCCATGCCATGGTGAGTGGTCAGTTTTGTTCAACAACTGGGGCAGAAGCTCACATTCAAGCTATGAAGCACACAGTTTCTTAAAAGTTTATGACCTACCTAGCTTGTGGGATTAGGCAAACAGTGATTAAAAGGGAAATTTGAAAGAGGAGCTGGGGGGGGGGGGGGTAGCAGACAACAGAACCAGAACAGAAGACACACAAAGAAAGAAAAAAAACTAGAAACAGCTGAGCCCACATGAAATCCTCTGACTCCCAACCTTAAAAAATTGCTGTTGTGGTTGCATGCTTTCAAGCCATTTCCAATCTATGGATTAAAGCAAGCCTATATCAAAGTTCTCTTGGGATGATTTGTTCAGTGGGGTTGCATTCAGGCCTGTAGCCGGGGGGGGGGGGGGGGGGCGGTTAGGGGTTCAACCCCCCCCCCTCAAATTTTTCAGGTTAAAAAAAAACCTGGTTTACGCATGAATTTTAACTAGTTAACCAAATCCCCATGCTAAGTCTGTGAGACCCAAAAAATTAAGAGTCCCTCCAGAACTGCAAGCACTATCTCAAGCAAATACTGACAATTTATTCACACTGTCATTACTTGCAGCAATAGCCGATGTAGTGAAGCAACCAAGTTGGAGGGGGGGTGTTGGATGCTCTCATTAAGAAGGCCAGACTTGGTGGAGGTGGTTGATAGGGGCGGAGCTCCAGGCTATTGAAGGCTGCTCTGCCCCCTGCTGTGCTCTTTGCTTCAACGTGAGCTAGGAGGCAGGTTTCAACTCCCCCCACCCCAAAATTTTCAACCCTCCTAGATTTTTTTTTTCTGGCTACGGCCCTGGTTGCATTTGCTTTTCTCCGAGGCTGAAAGAATGTGACAATTAATAGATCTATACAAAGTGGCCTTATCTACAGTTTTCAAAAGTCAGTCTAATCAATAACACTTGACCAGTCAGTGACTGGCTTGACAATAATAGACTTGCATCAGATTTTTCCTCTTGCTTTCTCTCCTTCTCCATCCCACTCAAAATGCATGCTGCTCCTAATGCAGATTTTCCACTGTCCATTCAGCCAGCTCCCTCCCACACCAGTCTCCATGTATGGCTGAGTGACTCCATCCTAAAAAGAAAACCCCCAAACACCTCTGGGTGGGGGACAGCCTGACACCGCAATATCCTCTTTCTAAAGCCTTGGCAATGAGACCTTGATAATTTACCCTGTATAAATAGACATGAGTCAGTGTTGACACAGTCCCAAAAATCCTGGGGTCTGACACATTAGGTGGATGCTGAATGCCACTTCCACCCAGCATTAAAAAGTGTGTGTGAAAAAGTTTGTGTGCCTGTGTGTGCGCGCATGTGTGTGAGAGAGTGTGTCTGAGGGAGGGGGGAAGTTCAAGCTCTGCCAAATACTATTGTAAGAAGGCAGCTCAAAGGGGGTCATAGTGGGAAACAACTCAAAGCCAATGTCAGCAACCATGAAAAGTAATTTTGTCTTCTGTTTAGCAACAAATTGGCCTTCCCAATACCTTCAGATGCCTTCTTCTCACATTTAAATGCTATTAATTTTCAATTATCCTTCATTTTAATTCATGTCAAAACACAAGTGCAAATTCTCCAGCCGACTACTCCTGGCACCATCAATTCTAGGAAAATAATGACTTTGGCTGCTTCCATTTCAGGGCAATAAAACCAAGTTTACACTCGTTGGTTTAAAAGATTCTGAAGATTTAAAAAGCCATAAAAAACCAACTTCTATCACAGAAGGGCATTTTTTTCCTAATAATACAGAGGGGGTTAGTGGGGGTTTTTTTCACAACCTTACAAGGAAGAGTGAGAATGCCCCCCCTCCCAAAAAAAAGAAAAGAACATTTTGCTCCACCAAACACAGCAATTCTTTCACTCTTTCCAAAGAAAACTGGATTGGTTGGAAATATAAACTCATAAAATTCTATTCTGCAGAAAATTCACTGTAACTTGCACAATTTTATTAGATCAACTGGGGGGGGGTGAGGGGGGGGATTATACCTTCAGCCCCATGTGGAGGAAGAAATCAAGAAATGGCCAATCAAATATTATCATTCAGCTGGTGAGTTCTTTCATCGGCTTTTGCTCTTTATCACTCCAAAATGAACATTTTCCCTTCTGGATCCTTGTAAGTTTTTTAGGCTGTATAGCCATGTTCCAGAAGCATTCTCTCCTGATGTTTCACCTGAACCTCTGAGGATGCCTGCCATAGATGCAGGTGAAATGTCAGGAGAGAATGCTTCTGGAACATGGCCATACAGCCTGAAAAATTTACAGCAATCCAGTGATTTAGGCCATGAAAGCCTTCATCAATACAATTTTTCTTCTTTATCTAAAGAGAAGTATTGCAGTGTTCTTGTTCTCTTTCATACCCACTCACTCACTTTCACATGCTATTTCTGAGATCACATACTAGGTCTTAGAAAAAAATGAATTTGGAATCAAATTACAAAGGACAGCCATACACAGGTGTGAGGAAAACAATGGAACTTAGGGACAATACAGCAGCAGGAATAGGTTGGCAGAAATGGTGGTAGGAAAATAAAAAATAATGGTGGGAAAATAAAACTTGATGGTGATACTTACTCTCCTTCCTGCTTCATTGTTGTGAAGGTTCATTAAGATCCTAGCACTCTCATATGACCCTTTCTGGTATATTCTCTCTCGCTCACGGGCATCCACAAACTCCTTGGCAAAGCGGTAGCCATAATCAATGTTGTCCCCGCAGCCGCCCCACAGCCAGTCCCGGGGGAGATCTTTTGGCCGGGCAGCCCGGCTGCAGCCACAGGAAGACAGCTCCCCCTCTCTGCAGGCCCGGCTCATGGCATTAACAACCCCAGCAGCACTGACTGCATAGGTGAAAGCGGTCTCCCGGCTGCCTGCGAAAATGAAGAGAGAGTGGGGTTCAGTGTAAGGACCAGGCATGTACATTTATTATTCCTTATAGACAAAGATATATTACCGTTAAAAATGAGATTTTCCCCAGGGTGATTAATGCACATTCGAAAAGGCAAACTGTGTGATGCGGACTTGCACCACATTTGTTGGTATTAGATAAACCTCAAATAGGAAATGACACAAAACTCCTCCTGTGTGGTAAGCCAATTTTGACAGGAGCTACTTAAAAAGAAATTCGCCATCTTGACATCTCTAGTAAGTAAATTAATCTCATAAGAAAGGCTTGTAGGAGAGATGAGATGCTTCTGACCTGGATATCAGCTCTATGCATTGAAGGAGAAAAATAGCTAAAGCCTTCTCTAGAAGTGTACTCTACATGCACTTAACATACTTTAAAGATCTGACATAGATGTTTAAGAGAAACTTTTATGCTATTAGCTGTGCAGCAGTTCAAGTTGACCACTTAATGAATATCCTAAAGGGAACTCAGTTCTTCATGCATTCTCTGGATCCAATTTGCCCCCAACTAATTCAGTTCCACTGCTTTGAACTTAACAAAATCCACAAGCCACATGCCCTGGTTCCCTCAAGAAGTTAGCTAAATAATTCTGCCCTTATCTATAATAGTATCAAGGGAAGTTTTCTCCACCCAACAAGACAGTTTAGCTGTACTATGGCCCATGTCATCACACAGCAGGTATTCCAAATCAGGGTAGGGGAAACCCTATGAACTTAATATTTGGCTGAATTTTCTAAACCAAGGGTCTTTTAAAGTTTTATAAAATTTCTAAAAGATGTGTGTCAAAAAACAATTCTACATGTTTTACTTGGTTGAAAATGAGTTTATTATCCGAGACTTCAATTTCATAGAGAGCATGGGTAATCCTCGATATTATTTCCACTGATAAATCTTCCACTAGATTTTTATATATCACATCACTTATTTGCATACAGTAGACTCTCAGTTAATTGGAAGTCAAACAACTGAAAATCTCAAGCAATCAGCAAAAATGCTTTTAATTTTTAAAAGGCTATTTTTATAATGCAGTAAAATAGTAAAACTGTGTTACATTAAGTTAGGTTTGTATTTATTTCATTTTAATTACTGCATTTCAATATTATGTCAATACAGAGTTTATAGTATGATATAGTATGAGATATAGTATTAATTATATTAATAACAACTCTCAAGCAACCAGAAGGTACATTTATCCAGCATCTATCAATCCCAATGGGTGCTAGTTAACTGAGAGTCCATAGCAGGCATCCTCAAACTGCGGCCCTTCAGCTGTTTGGGCCTCCAGCTCCCAGAATTCCTGACAACTGAACAAGCTCTTTAGGGCTTCTGGGGGTTGAGGCCCAAACAGCTGGAGGACCGCAGTTTGAGGATGCCTGGTCTATAGTATTCATAGGGCTGTGCAGTCAGCTTTTTCTGTGACCATACTTATCCCAAAACAATCATTGCTCCTATCACAAAAGTCTGATTAATTTGAACACTGCACAACAAACACTAAAAAAACCTGTAATTCTTATTCAGATATAATTCACAGTGAATTAATAGCTCTGTCCCTCTAATCCACTTTCCCACACACATCTCTACCATATATGCCTTACTGTCATTTAGGAATATACCACATTTATATTCTTCCCCAAACATATATTTTCAAATATTCCTTTCATGGGTAGATGGAAGCAAAAGCACAAAGGTGGACTTCTTCCCCTCCCACCCCCCTGCAAAAAAGAAAAAAAGAAAAAAAAGAAAGGGATGGAAGACGTCTATTTGCAAAGGAGAGGAAAACAGGTTGTTTAGCCTGAAACACATTTTGCAGGCTGTGGTGAAAGACTCTGAAAACATTTAAGGAGAGTCTGGTCAAGCCTGGCATTGCTAGAAGTCTCTCTGCCAGCAAAGGTTTCTTTAGCATGCTGCCTCCCTGTTCAAGACAAAAATAGGATTCTCCTGTAACAATCTTACATATCAGCCTGAATATCGAAATCATTCAGATGTGTTGGAATATGACAACAATTGTCTCCTATTTGGAGGGCACCCTGTCATTCTGTATTACCAACATCATTCATTTCCACTAAGGGTTGTTCTGAAGGGGAAAATAAAAGGGTTTTCTAGCACTATACAAAGTGATGTGTAGCAATAAGGTCGGCTCTTTAGGTGCCACTGATTTACAGGGGATTGAAGTGACACTTATGATACAATGTTATATTTACTTAGAAAGCTTTCCCAACTTGAAACGGAAATCCCATTATTACTGTCGGAGCAGTAGAATTTTTCCCATTCCCAGCAAGTTCAGTGACGGGCACAATTTAAAAAAAAAAGTCAGTGGTCATTTAATGAGCCATTGGAATGTAATTTGCTCTATTACTTCCACCCTTGGGGATGGGGGGAGCATACTTCTTTAACATTGTGCAACGAACTTTCCAGAATATTTCCAAAGCAAGGAAGGTGCGTGCTTAACAGTTTTAACCAGCAATATTGTGGAACACTGGATTGTCTTTCACAGAACCGGATGCCAACATTTACATTGGATACAGATTATCATTAGTTACCCTGGGGATAAATGATTTGCCATTTTAGCCATGAAAAGAACCATTCAGAACTATTCAAATTAACTTCATTTTCCTGCTAACTTAATTTCAGGCCAACAATGGTCAGGAATGTTCTATTTGGTGAGAAACATCAAACATGTATAATCTTATCATTCTTCCATGTCAAATCAACAAATTATTGCTAGGGCATGGGTATCATGAATCCCTCCTTATGTTGTTGGACTTATCTCCCATCAGTCCTAGTCCATACTGTCAAAAGTGAGGAATGTTAGGAACTGTAGTCCAACAATATCTGAGGAGCTGCACTTTTGTTCATCCTTTATTTTAAGCTTAAGTTCCCAAACTTTGGTCCTCCCAGTGTTTTGGACTTCAATTCCTAGAGGCTCTTATCAATTCATCCAATATTCAGGAATTCTATGAGGTGAAGTCCAAAATCAATTCATCCAATATTCAGGAATTCTATGAGGTGAAGTCCAAAAGGACCATAGTTTTGGGAACCACTGCCCTAGACTCACAGTGGTTCTCAACCTGTGGGTCCCCAGGTGTTTGGGCCTACATCTCCCAGAAATCCCAGCCAGTTTACCGGCTGTTAGGATTTCTGGGAGTTGAAGGCCAAAACATCTGGGAACCCACAGGTTGAGAACCACTAGTGCTAGAGAAATGTATGGATCTAGTGACATAGTCCAGCTGCCTCTGTTTCTGTAGTAACTGCACTGCCAGTGGATTTATAGCGCTGCAACCCCAGGCAGTGGCATCTAGTGCCAAGACCTTGCTCCTCATTCAAGAGAAATACCAGCCAAGTGCCTGGATTATTCAGAGCAGCTGGGACAACCATGAAATGACAGCACATACTTGTTCTCAATGAATACGCTTTTCAGGATTCTTAAGAGCTGGATATTCACATTATGCTCACTGCTATTTTCAGTTAGTCCAAGTGACCACTTATGCAGCTCATATTAAATCAAGTAAATCCAGGGGTGTTATGGGAGGGGGAGGAATACATACAGGGGAGTTTTGTGAGGAGGCTTGAAATCAATGGGGACCCACTTTAATATGTATGGTTCTAAATTGTGCATAAAGAGATCATGACAACCTAGACATCAGAGAACCTTTTGCCTCATTTGCCTATTTTTTATTTGCTTTTCAAAATGAGCTAGTGATAACCTAACCAGTTATTTACAACGTTCCAGTTCTACAGCATCTATAATGCATGCCTATAAGAAAATGCTGATGTCTTCAAAAAATAAAAGCTAGTGTTTCCATTTAGTGCAATTTTTAAGTCATGGAAAATGTTTAATCTGAGATTTCTGTAAAGCTTATTTTTACATAAAATTAACTTTCAGGGTAAATGCGGCTTAACAACATCCCTCCAAGCAACGCAGAAGCCTTCTAATTCACAAATGAAGTTACCTTTAATCTAATTTAAAAAGCCAATCCAATCCTTTCCTATCCTGTTTCAAAAGAGGGGTTTAAAATTAGATTTAGGTCTCAACATTTTGCAACGCTACTATGTTTAAAGTATGCATTCTATGGCAGGGGGAAAGAGGTACAGATGTAGACCTGCAGATGCCATAATTATAATGGGAGGGTGAACAATCCATCAATCATCCCACCGACAATGCCTTTGAGCCCAATCCTATACACAGGAAATGTCAGGAATCAGCTCTTTTAAAATTTAACCAGGGGCAGTATTTGTGCTGATGTGAGCTCTCCAGCAAATGGGAAGCTCTGAAAGGAAACTGAGGGAAGATCCAGTCTCAGCACATAAGGACTGGTTGCTTGCTGCAAGGAGGAGGTTTAATTAACAACAATTATTTGAATACATGCAACACCTATGTGTATTCTCACTGAGAGTACACTGTCTACAAATGCCAACATATTTTGCTTCTAAATTTAAACTGCCTTTTGCACGCATTAGTTTTTTGGTCTTCTTCCTACAGCAGTGGTGCTCAACCTGTGGGTCCCCAGATGTTTTGGCCTTCAACTCCCAGAAATCCTAACAGCTGGCAAACTTGTCGAAGGCTTTCATGGCTGGAATCACTGGGTTGTTGTAAGGTTTTTGGGGGGTTATATAGCCATGTTATAGAGGCATTCTCTCATGACGTTTCGCCTGCATCTATGGCAAGCATCCTCAGAGGTAATGAGGTCTACCTCTGAGGATGCTTGCCATAGAAGCAGGCGAAACATCAGGAGAGAATGCCTCTAGAACATGGCCATATAGCCCAAAAAAAACCTACAACAACCCAGCTGGTAAACTGTCTGGGATTTCTGGGAGTTGTAGGCCAAAACACCTGGGGACCCACAGGTTGAGAACAACTGTTCTATAGAGATTTATGCTACCATTTGAATATATTTACTAGATAGTAGACTGCACTGACTTAGTTCTGGTTCAATATACCAGAATACTATGAAAGAAGAATGGACTATATGGAAAAAATAATGGTGGGGGTGGACTGGAAGAAAAAAAAAACCCTCAAATATTGTAATACACAGTTTTAGAATTACAGATATAAAACTATTCTTGTAATGGCCAAATTCCACAATTTATTTCTAGTTTCAGTTCCAATTTAGGTACTAATTTATTTCAAGTCACACTGGGACAACATAGGAATGCTACTCTTCTGTTTGCACATCGCGAATAGTCTCACACGTGCTGTCTTGACAAAAAAAACAACCCTGGGTAAGAGAATTACAGTTTCCCCCTTCTTGACAGGCTTCAAAGCCTATAAAAAACCTGGCATGTTTTCATGGCACACAACATGTTGTAAGTACCACACAGATACACTCCAGGGCACTTTCCTACCTATCTGCATGACTCTGCCAAAAACAGAGTTGTTATCCACAGTGCTACAATTCCACCTTCGATGGCGAAACTGATACTGGCATTCCTTGATGCCCGTCTTTGCTCCCTCGCCAATGTACTGCATGTGGTCCTGGTATAAGTGGCAGAGTTTCTTTTGTCCTTGAGAGAGGCCTGTCAATTGGCTGCACAGCGGCTGGGCCCCAATGATGTACACCTCCGGCATCTGAACTGGGTTCATTGGATTCATGTGGTTCATACCCAGAGACCTACAGAAAGAGAGAAGGGTTAGCAAGGGGCAGGCTCAAAAAAAGCAGCAATCGGGTGCAGAGGCAGCCTAGATTCAGTCCTAAAACAAATTCCAGCAATGTATTGGGAAAGATTGGGCAAAATGTGACAGGCAGAAAATCTTCCATGTTGTTTAAGGGTCAAAAAGTTAACACAAACCACATGCTTCAAGTTATGTTCAAAAGAGACATCATATGTCTGTGCTTTCAAGTCACCTGTTGACTTATCATGGAATTCAGAGGATTTTTGTATGCAAGAAATACTCAGAGGTAGTTTTCCCAGTTGTTTCCCCTGAAATATAGCCCACAGCATCTGGTAGTCATTGGTGGTCTCCCATCCAAATATTAACCAGGGCTGAACTTGCTTAGCTTTCAAGATCAGATGGGATCTGCTGTCTTTAGGGTATTTAAACCAAGTCATACAGCTATCTCAATCTGATGTTGGCCCATATTTCATAGTCTCCCAGCAGATATTTTAAGAGCATAGTACAAGGACCCTGAGATGCTTCCCCAGTTTTTAAAACTGAGAGACAAGCAGAAGGCCCGTTCTTGTGTGAATTCTTAAAAGACAATAATGATCTACAGCTGAAGGATTACCCAACCATTCTGAGTCCTAGTTTAAGAGAAAGGTGGGATAAAAATGATGAAGATAATGATGATGCAGGTTTGGTGTCAATAAAGAGAAAATGATGAAAACTTTAAAGTTCACAACCAAAATTCATGGAGGAGTGAATTCACCTAGTGAGCGAGCGATAAAAACCTCAACATGTGTGCTTTGGAGTGGTAGCTGTTTTCAGTTTAAATGTAAAATCTTAAAGTAGAAGCTAAAACTTTTGTGTACAGAAGTAAATCCCATTCTGGATTGTTGTGAGTTTTCCAGGCTGTATGATCATGTTCCAGAAGCATTATCTCCTGACGTTTCACCCACATCTATGACTGGCAGGGGTTGAGAGGTCTATTAATGCTAATCAAGGTGGCAAATTGCAACATTCACAAGTACCTCTAGCAGATAAGAGTTCTTTCTCAAACCCTGGACATTCCAGGGATGCATACACCTCACTTAGTTTCCAACAGGCCCTTCAACCTCTGAGGATGTCTGCCATAGATGTGGGTGAAACGTCAGGAGAGAATGCTTCTGGAGCATGGCCAGACAGCCCAGGAAACTCACAACAACTCAGTGATTCCAGCCATGAAAGCCTTCGACAACAAATCCCATTCTGTTGAAAGGAGCTTCCTCCCAACTCAATGGGTTTCAGGACTATGCAGCCTCATAGGCTGAATTATTGTAAAATGAAACATTTCAGCCTGTGTCTTAGAGATGTTCCAGCATGCTGCTTTTGTGCCCACCTGTTTACAACAAGAGCTGGGCATTCCTCAGCATGAGCTCACACTTTATTTCCTCCCGACAGGGCTAATTTATCCCAAAACGGGTGCTTACACGACTGCAGAAATAAATGCACAGGAGTCCCCCAGATCCGTTTTACCCCCCAACTAAAGAAGGAGCGAAAAAGTGGATCCCCAGTGTAGGCTTGTTGAGAGAGGGAGCCTGAGAAATGTCCCCCGGAGCAAGACGGGCTTTGCTCATTCGATGTGGCGGATGAGCAGGAGGGGAGAAGAGCAATGGAGAAGTATGCTTACCACCAAGAGCTGGCTTCTATCACCACTTGGATCAGGGAGGAAAAGACGGCCAGAGCCAAGAAGAGAGCCTTGGGCGGCATGGCTCCCGTCCGCCAAG
Organism: Anolis sagrei; assembly: GCF_037176765.1. Classification (NCBI taxonomy): domain Eukaryota; kingdom Metazoa; phylum Chordata; class Lepidosauria; order Squamata; family Anolidae; genus Anolis; species Anolis sagrei. Next base: position 59,199,579 of record NC_090022.1, on the reverse strand, counting down.
CTCCACGGTGGACTCGCGCTGCCACGGACCTCTGGAAGGGAGGAAAGAGAGGTTGGCGGTGGCTGCTGGGGCGCTTCAACCGAGGCCGAGCCAACCCGGGCCTCCTTGGGCGGCCCTCCCCTCCCCTCCCCTCCCCTCCCCTCCCCAAAGGCTGCCTGCCAGGAGAAAAGCGGGGGAGAGCCGAGCCCGGCCAGCCCCGGCCTTCCTCTTCCTCTCCTCCTCCTCCTCCCTCGATGGCGCCCAGGACCTTCGCCGCCCCCTGACCAGACGGAGGGCCGAGCAACAAGTGGCGCAGCCAGGCCGAGCTGCGGGGGAGGCGAAGGGAGGGAAGCACATCAATGGCTCCTTTGCTCCCTTATCATCCCCGCCCTGTCCCTCCCTCGCTCCTTCCTTCCCTGGAAACGGAGCCCGCGCCCTGCGGGTCCCCTCCACCCGCCCCACCGCTGGAGAGGGCCCCTACCTCCTTCCCCACCAAGGCCCCAATGCAGGGGGGAGGGGGAGGAAAAGAGAGAGAGAGAGGCGCTCTTGGCCTCCAGCCGTCGGAGATCCTCTGCTCTGTGTGTGTGGGGGGCGGGGGGGGGGAAGGGGGGGTCAGTTGCGAGAGAAGGGATGACGCGCCCACACACTCGCAGCCCCCTTCCTCCCCGATCTCTGTGGGGAATCAGACCTTTGGGGGGCCGCCCACCAGGGTGGAGGAAAGGGCCCGGGAGGCGACGAGCGCTATGCCGGGATGAGCAAGCGGGAAATGATACCCCGGCAGCGATTCGGGACTAAAGGGGCTTCCCCACAGTTCCCGTCCACCAAGGAGTCAAAGAGAGAAGAGGAGTGGGGGGGGGGGGGGGAGGAGGCTGGATAACGGGACCCCGAAAGCTTCCTTTCCCGCGATCGGGGATGGGATGCCAAAGGGGCTCATGTACGTTGTAGAATCAATGCCGTTCAAAACTTTGTGTGTGTGTGTCAGAAGCGACTTGAGAAACTGCAAGTCGCTTCTGGTGTGAGAGAATTGGTCATCTGTAAGGACATTGCCATGGGGTCTTCCGGATGTTTGATGTTTTACCATCCTTGTGGGGGGCTTCTCTGGTGTCTGTTGGGCTGCGTGGATTCTTAGGAGGGATCGTTTGGAGAAGGAGACCAAGCTTGTGAAGTGCAACTCCCACGACCCCACAGCACTAGCCAGGGCAGGCACAGCGGAGTCCAGCTGCATGGACAGGAGCGCCCAAAGGAGGGGGAAGGGGCCAGGCGAGGAGTGGGGGAGGGAGAGAAGTTCCCTCACGGGTGGCCTTCTCGCTGTCTGCAGAGAAAGCCAGCCATCTCGGGTCTCCACTACATCTCCACCAGGACCGCCGACGGCCTTATAGGATCCTTTCCCGACTCCTCTTGTCCGACTAATACGATTCAGTTAGGTTGGGGGGGGGGGGGCAGTAGAAAAAGGCTTGCCAGCGATGTATAATCCCGTTTAGTCTACCTCGTCGTAAGGGCTCAGATACGCGCAAATGTGCTCTTGAAATCGGCGCAGAAACGGAACCAAGGCATGGCTTCAAAAGCCTCCTACGAGACGGCATTCGCAGCCTGCGATCCCCCCGTCCCGCCTCGTCCAGAGAAGCAACCTCCCGCCGAGTTCAGTGGGGCTTTCTCTTGAGGAAACGCCCAGAAACGGGTCGGTCCTTTCCTACTGTCTGAACCTGACTGCCTCGGAAACGCAAGGAGGGATCCCTCAGGACACATACAAAAGCAACCCGCCGGTCTCCCTGCGCGCCACACGCGGGCACTTTCTTCTTCTCCTCCTTCCTCTTCTCCTTCTCCTTCTTCTTCCTCCTCCTCCTCTTCTTCCTCCTCTTCTTCTTCCAGAGCTCCGATTTCGCCCCCATTTCAACCCAACTCGTTGCCCGAGGGAACGGCCTCCTTCCCGTCGAGGTCTGGTTTGAGAAGCTGCTGCCGTCGGGCAAATGGCTTCAGGCGGGGCGATTTCAGGCTCGCCCGAAGTAATGGATATGCGCGGGGCTTTCTTCCCTCTTCTGAGCCCAGCTCTCCCCAGGGCTGCCCCGACACTCTAGGAGGAATGTAGTTGGGCACCACTTGAACTGCCAGGGCTGAAGGCTACGGGACCCGAGGAGTTGTAGTTTGTTGGGTCACCAGCACTTCGACACGAGACCGCTGAAGACCCACGATTCCATATGGATTCCATAACACCGAGCATTGGCAGTGAAAGTGGTGTCATTCTACAGTGTAGACCAGGCCTGGGCCAACTTGGGCCCTTCAAGGGTTTTGGACTTCAACTCCTGAGGCCCCTTCCTTTCCCCCCTCAGCCGCTTAAGCGAAAGGGCCTGAGGCTGTGAGGAATGGTGGGAGTTGAAGTCCAAAACCCTTGGAGGCCCAAGCTGGCCCATGCTTGGTGTAGAAGATTCACCCCGGGATGAGCATCTCTAGAAGCCGCAGCGTTTCTTTCAGAGGCAAGAGACCTGCCACTTCATCACAATAGAGGAAAAAAATCACTTAAAATCTGGTGTCTTCCTCCTGCAAAAATCTGGGGTTTGTAGTTTAGTAAGGACGTTAAAGGCTCCTCCCTACGCTACAAACCCCATAATTCTGCAGAGAAACTGGATTTTAAGTGGATTTTTTCTCTAGTGTGATGTCCAAACGAAGGCCGGGAAACAAAAGGCCTGGCTTGTCCTCCTCTCTGTTGGTCCATATCGACACTGACGTTTAAATGCAGTTCGAAAGTAGTCTCAAACTGCGGAAGCCTGACAGCAAACGTCCACGAACAAAAGCCCTTAATCCGGGCCACAAAACTAGTTCCAGGATTTGCTCTGCACAGCGGAACCGCTTTCTTCAACTGCATTGACTGCTCAGTGCCTGCCTTGTGTGCGCCTGGAGGCGGTGCCCGAGAGGGATGGAGAGCAGTCCTGGCTTCTCTTGGACGGGGGCGCGGAGTTCCTTCTCCCAACTCTGCCTGTCCCGTCCTTGGATCAGGGCCCCTCTCCGTGCGCCCCCTCCCCGAAAGGAAATCCGATGTGTCCGTGACACAAGGCTGCAGGAATTCGGGGGAACCGGCCCGAGGGCTTTGCGCGCCAGCGGACGGCGCCCGGTTTATTTCCCCAGCAGTCTGAAGCGCCGGGGAGGAATGCGGAGAGTTCATGCCCCATAAAGCCGTCCACGCTCCACTACATCGCGAAGAAGAAGCGGGAGGGAGCGAGGCAGGCGGGCGGGCGGGCGACAAGGAGCTCACCGGGGAGAGGAGGAGGAGGAAGGCGCGCCTACACTAGCCGCTTAATGCAGTTCCAAACTGGTGTGGAAGAAAGTGGTTTCGTTGAGCAGATGAGCTCATCAGAAATCCTGGAACCAGTTTGAGACCCGAGTGGCGATTCACAAAGATGCACATGAAGGCTTTCTTTCCCGCGCTTTTGCGGGCGTTTGTTGTGCGGCTAGCTTCGAACTACGTTAAGTGGTCAGTGCAGATGGGACCTCGACCTGGGAGGTCACGCAGACCTCCTTCTGATAAGTCAACAGGACATGAGGACAATGCCACGGTCATCCCCTTTGACTTCTCCATCCGTGGGGCCGGCAGGAGTTGGCCATTAGGAGGCAGCGCCCCTCTACCCAAAAAGCTTGGTCCAACAACTACTACTGGCTGGAATGGAACCCGAGCCACCAAGGAACAAGACAAGGCGGGCGCGAAAGGGGGGGGGGGTCAATGGGGTGTTGCACTAGGATTGTGCAGGGCCAGGATTTAAATCCCCAGCCGGCCATAGAAACCCACAGGGTGAGCTTGGTCAAGTTCCACTCAGAGGCAGGCCAAGGGGCAAGAAAACCCTGCCTTGGGATCTCCAAACAGACTTTGAAGGCACACAACAAGTTCAGGATGACAACAGACCTCACAACCTCTGAGGATGCCTGCCACAGATGCAGGCGAAATGTCAGGAGAGAATGCTTCTAGAACATGGCCATATAGCCCGAAAAACTTACAATAACCCAGTGATTCAGGCCATGAAAGCCTTCGATAATACGATGACAACAGCTGTTCTGGGACCTTTTCTGGGTTTCACTGTGGTGTGACTTCGCGTCTCTTCTCCTGTGTGTTGTGTGTGTCTGGTGGAATTTGGGGGTTCTCTGAGACCATGGAATGGGTTTGGAGGAAGGCGCCTATCTGAGCAGATCAAGGTTAGTTCCCGATGGGGAAAAGAGCAGAGCAAGCACACACCCGGTGTAGATCAGCCACGGGCCAACTTGGGCCCTCCAGGTGTTTTGGACTTCACAATTGGACCCACAATTCCTAACAGCCTTAACCCTTTCCTTTCCCCCCTCACCCGCAATATCTCCAGAACCTGGCTGTGTGCATCTACACCAGGTATGGGCAAACTTCGGCCTTCAAGGTGTTTTTGGACTTCAACTCCCACAATTCCTAACAGCCTCAGGCCCTTTCCTTTCCTCCCTCCGCCGCTTAAGCCCTCCAGTTGTTTTTGGACTTCAACTTAAGCAGCTGAGGGGGGAAAGGAATGGGCCTGAGGCCAGGAACTGTGGGAGTTGGAGTACAAAACATCTGGGGGGCAGTAGATATAATACAGCTGGAATCTACTTTAACCACTATGGCTCAATGCTATGAAACCATGGGCGTTATATCTTTGTGAGGCACCAGGACTATTTGGCAGAGAAGGTTAAAGACCTTGTAAAGCTATCAGTCCCTGGATCTCATAGCACTGAATAAAATCCCACATGGTCTGCTTTGAACTGGGTTATATGCCAGTGTGGACTCAGATATCCCAGTTCAAAGCATATATTGTGGAATTTTCTGTCTTGACGTTCTAAGGGTTATATGGCTGTATGGAAAGGCCCTAAGCCATAGCAGTTAAATGGGGGTCAAACTGCATTCATCTTACACTGTAGATGTAGAAGGCATGCAGTTTGGCCCCCGTTTCACGGCCCTGGCTCCATGTTATGGGATCCTGTGTTCGACAATCCCTTCCCTCTTGGCTAGACACACCGCAGCCCTCTTGAAAGGGGAAGCCATTCCGCGCCTTGGCCAACAGGGGGCAGCCTCGGCCGCGAAACGAAAGCCTTCCTAGCCACGGACTTCTCAGCTCTCCCCGCTTTTTTATTGGGGGGGGGGGAGCTCCGTCTGTATTAACTTCCACTCTTTTCTTAGGATTGTTGGGCTCATCCTAACCTAGGCCTTCAGAGGCGCAACCCAAACGATCCCACGTCGATGCCGATGCTTTTTATAGCTCGGAAGGAGCGTCCCGGGACTTTTGGGCGCCTCGGAGTCCAATCGAGGGGACGGAGAGCCACCTCAAAGCGCGCCAAGGAGCCAAGGAGGGGAGCTGTGCTTCTTTCCCGGAGTGGCAAAGCCCCGCAGGCCCCCTCCTCCAAAGGGAAGAAAGGGCGCTTTTGTGCGCGCTCGCCTGCGCCCTTGGCGAAAGAATAACGCTGGGATCATTAAGGCGAAGGAAACGAGATAAGAGGGGGGCCGGGGAAGCCTGGGGGGCATCTGGCTTTATGGCGGCCCTTTGCACACTGGCTCTACCTTGAATTGAGGAGGAGGCGGGCAAAGAGCGGGAGAATCCCCCCCCCCTTCGACTCGGGGAGGGGGGAGGCTGTAAAAGGGCCGAAATGGGGGAGAAGGAGGGCTTGGAGGCCCCCAAAGGCTCCCCAGCCATTTCTTCGCAGCCCAGCTCATCTTGTGTTTGTCTGGAGACGGAAAATTAACAAAGTAGAGAACGAAAAAGGAAGGACAAGTCGCTCCGAGGGTTTTATGGCCTTCGCCTTTTAAACAAGCTCCTCGAAAGCCTGGAGGCAGAAGAAAACGGGTCGCTTTCCTCTCTTTATGTTGTTTCAAATTAGACCCACTCGAAGTGTTTTCTTTCCCTCCCGCCTTCCACAGACACACACACACCTTCCCCAAACAAAAAAAAGTTTTTGGTTCCTGGGTGAAGCTGAACTTTCGCTGACCCCGCGACTGAAAGTAATTTAGCAGACAATTGACAATTAAAAACAAACAGGCAACTCGGGGGGATTTGGGGAAGCATCCGAAGAAACAGCCGGGATCCAAAGGGAAGGAAGAGAGGGAGAGGGAAAGTGCTCCGCTTCCCTCCTTTTTGGAAAAAAGAAAAAAGAGTCCGGGTGACAATATGCAGCGATGGAGAGCAAAATTTGAGCGAGGGGAATGGAGGAGGAGGAGGAGGAGGAGGAGGAGAAACCCGTCCAGGTTTTGCGCTTTGGCGCTTGGCCAACTTCTCTTAAAGGGACAGGCCTTTCTCCGTGGCCCCCCGGACGAAGAAAAGGGGGGGGGAGAGAAAGAGAGAGCGTTCATCACACTAAAGAATGAATCCACTTTAAATTCGTTTTCTGCCTCCTGCGGAATTCTGGGATTTACAGTATAGGGAGAAGGCCTCAATAAACTTGAAACTCTGCAGGACGCAGCAACCGGATTTAAAGTGGATTCATTCTCTAGTGTGATGAGGCCCAGAAGGAAGAAAGTCCGGGATCGCCCTCCTCACACCGGGCACGGATAGGACAGGACTTCCTCGTGATTCCAACTATCCAAGGAAAGCCATTGCCCGCCCGCCCCCGTCCCCATTTCAGAGGCTTTGGGGTGGGTGAGTGAGTGCGGAGAGAATGGGCAAACCCCCTTCGGGAGGCGAGAAGTCCATCAGAAAAGTTTCGCCAACGGAGAGAAGGAAGAGATGCCCAGGGATTGAAAGCGAGGAGGGAAGAAAAGCTGGGCTCTCGTCTTCCCCTCCCTTCCCTCCCGGCTCGGTTTCACCTTAAACTAAATATTTTGAGAAATCCGAGCCCCTTTGTGGAGCCCCCCTCTTCTTCTCGGCTGAGCGAGTTTTCAAACCTCTCTCGAGCCGATCTCCCCCAAACAGGACCCTCTTTGGAGGAAATCCCGCCAGCCCTCTTTCTCTATGGGTCAGCCAGGACCCTCTTTGGAGGGAGCCCTCCCTCCCTCCCGATACAGCCGTATGTGCTTCCCAATGCACTCACCTCCATTGTTGACGCGGAAAGGGGTCCAAAGGGGGGCGAAGACGACGACTGGGGAGAGGGTGAAGCGGGCCGTCAGAAAGCGGGGCGCTGGAGGAGTCTCGGAGTAGGAATAAGAATAGTAATCCAAGCCAGGGGAGCCCCGATCCTGCCAGGGGAAAGGGCGGCGGCGATCCGGGCCCGGCGAAGGTCCATCAGCCAAAGGCGACGGGGCGAAGCGTGGGCTCGCTCTGGGCCTTCCTCCTCCTCTTCTTCCTGGGCTCTCTCTCTCTCCCTCTCTCTCAGTCTCGGGCTTCAGGTGACCTCGTTGGTCGCAGCTCTTTCCATCGCCAGCCGAGCGAGCGACTCCGGGATTCAAAGCGCCAGGATGCAGCGGCGGAGCTTGACCCAATCCATGGCCCAAACGGTGCCCCTTCCTTTCCTCTTCTTCTCCTTCTCGCCTTCCACTACATTCTTTTCCTTCCCTTCTTTCCCTCTTTCTTCTCCTTCTCCAGTGCCGCGCTCCTGCCTCCGCCGCTCCCTCGAAGTGTAAGAAAAGTTGCGGAGGCGACGGAGAGAGAAGGAGGGAGGAAGGGGAGGGGGAGAAAGAGAGAGAGAGCCCGGGGGGGGGGAGGCACGCATGCGCACTACCTCCACCTACAGCCAGCTTTTTAAGGGAGCCTCTCGAACGGCGCGCGGCTTTGTTGGTGCCCGACGTTCACCAGGAAGGGTGCGTCTGCTGCAAGCATGATCAAACTTTGTCCCTCCAGGTGTTTTGGACTTCAACTCCCACAATTCCTGGCCTCAGGACCCTTCCTTTTTCCCCTCAGCCGCTTAAGCTTAAAGGAGAAGGAAAGGGCCTGAGGCCAGGAATTTTGGGAGCTGAAGTCCAAAACACCTGGAGGGACAAAGTTTGTCCATGTCTGCTCTACTGTGTGACACTACTTTCACTGCCATAGCTCCGTGGGGAGTTTTACAAGGTTTTCACCCTTCTCTGCCCAAGAGTGCTTGTGCCTCAACAAACTACAACTCCTATAATGTCAGAATGGAGCCATAGCAGCTCAAGCGGTCGAATTGCATTGATTTGATAGCGTCCAATGTATCCCTAGCCTACCTGACAGCCTCGTTGCTCTCCTTAGAATAAGAGGGGCTATCAATCTCTAGGAGGAAATCGGTCTGGAGATGAATCACCCGCTCCGTGAGTTCCGGCGTTCAGGTTCACGTCTAGGGAGGAGAAGCGGATCCGAACTCACCCCGAAGTGACTCCCCCTAGCTGCGGGTTAGTGATCCCCATCACTATTAGAAATTCAGCTCTTTGTCAGAAGGTTTCCATCATATGTATTGTCGAAGGTTTTTATGGCCGGAATCACTGGATTGCTGTGAGTTTTCCGGGCTGGATGTTCATGTTCCAGAAGCATTCTCTCCTGACGTTTCGCCTACATCTATGGCAAGCATCCTCAGAGGTTGTGAGGTTTCCCATCAGAGACCATACAACCACTGAGGATGCTTGCCATAGATGCAGGCGAAACCTCAGGTGAGAATGCTTCTAGAACATGGCCATATAGCCCGAAAAACGTACAACAACCCAGTTACTCATCATACTTTATTTTAATTGATCTCTATCGACCTCCCAGTCTGTGGGAAGTACCCTGCCAATTCGTTTGCCCTCTTTCTTTAGGTGGCTTCACAAACAAGCCGAGCCTGAGGTTAGAAATATCCCCCCCCCCCAAAAAAAACCCCACTATGTTATTTTATTTTAAAACAACCCAGGATTGTGTCAATTCCCCCATTTCCCTTTAAAACGGTGATGGACACGAATTATCAGGGGTTGTGTGGACGGTCGGGTTCTCCCAGGGTATGTTTATTCAGATCTTAGCTTCACATTTCTCAGAGACGCTTACAATGAATTATGGGCGTCTAGGCGTGCGCCTACACTGCAGTTTGGCATTGCTTTAACTGCCACGGCTCAACGATATGGAATCAGGGGAGAGATCGTTTTCAAAGACCTTCTCTTCCCCTTCCCCTTCCCTTCCCCTTCCCCTTCTCTTCTCTTCTCTTCTCTTCTCTTCTCTTCTCTTCTCTTCTCTCTTCTCTGGGAGAGAGTGCTATTGCTTCACATCTCTCAGGATTCCATAGTATTGAGTCATGGTGGTGAAAGTGGTATCAAAGTGCATTCGTGATCAGGCCTGGGCTAACTTGGGCCCTCCAGATGTTTTGGACTTCAACTCCTATCATTCCTAACAGCCTCACGTCCCTTCCTTTTCCCCCTCAGTCGCTTAAGCGGCTGAGGGGGGAAAGGAAAGGGCCTGAGGCTGTTAGGAATTCTGGGAGTTGAAGTCCAAAACACCTGGAGGGCCCAAGTTGGCCCAGGCCTGGTGTAGATGCAAACTAGCTTTGCTTGGGATTTGTCCCCAACGACTCCAAATGAAGAGATTTTGGTCCCACCTATTTTAGGCTGGTGTCCAAATGGGCGGTCTTTCAAGCCCTTAGAGCAAAAACACAGTATTTAGAGTCTTCCCCCATTCCCGGAAATCATGTTACAATACAACCCACATAGAACGGCCCTGATGTGTATTTCCTTAGAGGTCTGGATCGTTATGAACAGCACTATTTTAAATTCCGTACATCAACAGCACCGCCTCTTGCAGAATGGACGCCCCTTGCCTTCCTTTTTTATGATTTGAAATCCCCCTTCTTCTGAGAATGGATTCAATGAGTTTGGTTGTAATTTAAAGCCCTCTGGGGACGCCTGGAACTCCTAGAAGAGGTGACGTAAAGGCATCTGCACTGTGGAATCAAAGCAGTTTGACACCACATTAAATGTAATGGCTCAATGCTATGGACTCATGGGAGTTGTAGTTTAACTAGGGCTTGAGCCTTCTCTGCCCAAAAGTGCTGATAGCTCACTAAAATACAGCTCCCACGATTCCATAGCCTTGAACCAGGGCAGTTAAAATAGTGCCAAGCTGCATTCATTCTTGGTTAAAGGTCTAGGGGTGCAATATGACTGCACCCCTAGAAATGTGACCAAATGCTGAAATTCGTTGAGAAAGCTTGCCTGCTGTGCTCTGTGCAGTTTGGTTGGACAACAAAGATATAGCTGGGTAGCTGTGAGTTTTCCGGGCTGTATGGTCATGTTGCAGAAGCATTCTCTCCTGACGTTTCACCAACATCTATGACAGGCATCCTCAGAGGTTGTGAGGTCTGTTGGAAGCTAGGCAAGTGAGGTTTATATATCTGTGGAATATCCAGGGTGGGAGAAATAACTCTCGTCTGCTTGAGGTACATGTGAATGCTGCAAATGGCCACTTTGATTAGCATCGAATGGCCTTGCAGCTTCAATGTCTGGCTGGTTGCTGCTTGGGAGAATCCTTAGTTGGGAGGCAGGCCCGTAGCCAGGATTTTGTTTCGGGGGGGGGGGTGAGTTTGGTTCGGGGGGGGGGCTGAGTTTGAGTGAAAGAGGGTCTACCCTAGCAAACCTTTTGTATCATTACCCCAATACCCCCATGCATATGGGATATATTGAGCATGGTGATCAGATCATGATATGAATAAACATAAGTTAAAATAATGCACCAGCAAGGCCTTCTCGCGGACCACCCTGAGAATTTCGGGGGAGGGGGGCTGAAGCCCCCAAGCCCCCCCCCCCCCCCCCGCTACATGGCTGTTGGGAAGTGTTATCTGTCCCTGATTGATTCTTGTCTGGAATTCCCCTGTTTAGAGTTTTTTAAATACCGGTAGCCAGATTTTCTTGTTTTCTGAGTGTTGTTCTTTATTTCCTATCCTAATTTTGGAGTTTTAAAATACTTGCAGCCAGATTTTGTTCATTTTCATGGTTCCGTCCTTTCTGTTGAGATTGTCCACATGCTTGTGGATTTCAATGGCTTCTCTGTGTAGCCTGACATGGTGGCTGTTAGCGTGGTCCAGCATTTCTGTGTCCTTAAATAATATGCTGTATCCAGGTTGGTTCATCAGGTGCTCTGCTATGGCTGACCCTTTTCTGACTCTGTCTGGGTGTCTTCAATCGCCTGTAGGCTTATGGCGACTCCGTGGATTTCATAGCGTTCTCTTAGGCAAGGGATACTCATAGGTGGCTTTCTCGGGTTCTTCCTGGTATTTTCCGGCGGTCTCTCATCTAAGTACTAACCAGGGCTGACTCTGCTTAGTTTCCAAGATCAGACGGAGCTGGTGCCTTTAGGGAAAGAGGAGGAGGAGGAGGAGGAGGACTCCAACCCCTGGCAGGAGGAGAGCCCGTCTTGGCCGTGTGCGTTTCCGTTGTCAACTTGGCAGGTTGTTGACAAGCCACGGTCGGTTAAACCAGGCAGGACCCGAGAGAAAAGGCGGCTGCGGGCTTTTGTCCTCCTTGGCCTTTGGGAGGGAGGCCTCCTCCGCCGGGACCGCCCCTCCTTCTTCCTCTCTTTCAAGCTCTCTTACCTCTATCCCCCCTTCCCCCTCTTTCAAGGTTCAAACGTGGAAGAAAAGGGACGAAACTTCACAAGATCTCTCTCTCTAGCCAGCCAGAGGAGCCAGGGGTGGAGCAATCTGCCGTTCTGGAGCCCCTGCCTCCCTCCACAATGCATTTATTCCCACCAAAGACTAAGGCTGGAGCCACACTGCATGTGGACCATTTCAACAGAAAGGAGAAAACCATGAAAAGGAACAGAATCTGACTACCAGTATTAAAAAAATTAAAATCAGGACAGTATATAAAGATATATAAAGGACAGTATATAAACTATATATTTAAGTTGTATTATAATACTTGTAATTATGAGCTGCTTTGAGTCTCCATATGGAGAGAGAAGGCACGATAAAAACATAATAATAATAATAATAATAATAATAATAATAATATCCAGTTTCAGAATGCAGATTAACTGCATTGAACTGAATTATGAGTCTGTACTGCCCTATAATCCAGTTCAATGCAGTCAATCTGCATTCTGAAACTAGATTATAGGACAGTGTAGATCTAGCCTAAAGTCACCCAGTGCTTTTGATTCCTCCAAAGGTATTGCTTTAAAAACTGGAATACAATCATGTTGGGCTTCTTGACAGGGGGTTGGACTAGATCAGGGGTCCTCAAACTAATGCCCGGGGGGGGGGGGGGGGCGGATGCGGCCCTCCAAGGTCATTTACCCGGCCCTCACTCAGGGTCAACCTAAGCATGAAACTACTTGAAAGCACACAATAACAACAACAATCCTATCTCATTAGCCAAAAGCAGGCCCACACTTTCCATTGAAATACTAACAAATTTATATTTGTTAAAATTGTTCTTAATTTTAATTATTTTATTGTTCTTAAATGTTTTTGCACTATAAATAAGGTATGTGCAGTGTGCATAGGAATTCATTCATGTTTTTTTTTAACTATAATCCGGCCCGCCAACAGTTTGAGGGACTGTGACCTGGCCCCCTGTTTAAAAAGTTTGAGGACCCCTGGACTAGATGGTCTCTTCCAGGTCTCTTCCAGTTCTATGAGTCTATGATTCTTTGAGAGCTAAGGAAGCGTGACATTTCCTGTCCAAGAGAGCAATATCTTGTTCAGTGCAGAATTGATGCAGTTTGCCACCACTTTAACTGCCATGGCTCAGTGCTATGGAATCACAGGAGTTGCAGTTTTTACAAAGTCTTTTGCCTTCTCTGCCCAACAGTGCTGGTGCCTCATCAAACTATAACTCCCAAGTTGTCTGAAAGACCATTTCTTTTTTTCACTGAAGCTGATGATACCTTCTTGGGAATGCAAATGCATAGCATTATATTGCAAGGACAGCTATCATACAACTTTAGCATTTTCACAGGGTTCTAGAAAAAAGGGTTTCACTTTTGAAGGCGGAGCTCTTCTTTATATCTGTGGTTCCTTAAGTCTTAGAAATGTATTCAAGGGTAACTTTTCTGGGCTTGAAGTTCATGATATTAGATTTAATGCAGTGGGACTTCCTTCTGATAAGCAGCCTTAGGGTCTTTCTGTCACTTGGAGGTGACAAATGGGACAATTTGTAGGAGTGAGGAGGACACAAGCATAGGGAGATTGACTCTTAGTCCAGGCACGATCAAACTTTGTCCCTCCAGGTGTTTTGGACTTCAACTCCCACAATTCCTAACAGCCCCAGGCACTTTCTTTCCCCCCTCAGCTGCTTAAGTGGCTGGGGGGGGGGGGGGAGGAAGGGGCCTAAGATTGTTAGGAATTGTGGGAGTTGAAGTCCAAAACACCTGAAGGGTCAAAGTTTGCCCATGCCTGTGTCAGCCCCATTAATGTCAGTCAGATCACCTTAGAATAGGAGTTACTATAGGGGTGTAGATACTGGGGGCAAAGTGAGGACAATAAGAACTCTGTCTTCCTAAAGACATTTTTCTTCAGTTACCAAATGTCTAGCATTGCAGTAACTGAAAACTACAGATGAGCATATAGAAATATTGATACCCAAAGCATATAGGTACTCCAAGCAAAGGGGTAGCAAAAGTACACAACAAATCTAAGAGTTCCTGATGTGAATGATTTTCAATATTTCCATTGTTTGCAATTCTATAAATTCAGAGACTGAGAGAAAATTAATTTGTGGGGAGCAGAATTCTTATTTGAGGAGTAATGCCCTCCTTTTGCGCACCCCCAGTAACTAAACTTCTGAAGTGTGGACTCTCAACGCTATCTAAAACCCAGCTCCTGGACTGGGACAATCTTATTCAGTGATGAATTAGGCTCTGAACATGTCCCAAGACATGACTTTATGACCGCACAAAAGACAGGCCCAAGGCATTTTGCTTCCCAATGAGAAAGATAACATGGTAATCTCCCACCTCTAAAAGCTGTCCAGACAGGCAGGAGAATCTTGCTCCAAGGCTTGTTGTGACCTTTTCTATATGCCATAGCACGAGGATAGTTTAGAGAAGTATTAAAAGGATAGGCTGTGTGGCAAAGATAGCTCTGCCTTTCATTCCCCTGTCATTCTTCTCTGTGTCTTGAGGAAGCTGGCTCAATTTACTTAATAGTAGAGCTGGCTCTAAAACTTACAATGAGCTTTGGCATTGGTCCACAGAAATGCTGGACCACTCTAACAACCAACATGTCAGACTACACAGGGAAGCTGCTGAAATCCACAAGCATGTGAACAATTTTAACAGTATGAAGGAAACAATGAAAATGAACAAAATCTGGCTACCAGTATTTAAAAACTCTAAAATAAGGACAGTAAATAAAGAACAACACTCAGAAAACAAGCGAATTCCAGACAACAATCAGGGCCAGCTAACACGTTCCAACAAAGGTTTTTCCCCAGGCAGGAAGCAGCCAGACTTTGAAGCTGCAAGGCTATTTAACACTACTCAAGGAGGCCAATTGTAACATTCACACTTGCCTTAAGCAAACGAGTTCTTTCTCCCACCCTGGACATTCCACAGATATTTACACCCCACTTGCCTAGTTTCCAAACCTCACAACCTCTGAGGATACTTGCCATAGATGTTGGTGAAATGTCAGGAGAAAATGTTTCTGGAACATGGTCATACAGCTTGGAAAAGTCACAGCAACCCAGTGATTCCAGCCATGAAAGTCTTTACAACACAGCTTTAACATACTTACAGAGAAATATGCACCGTTCTTCTCTGTAGGATGAACTAAATGGAAGGTAAAGACAAGGCCCCAAATTTCTGCCGCTCTTTTGCATAATATTTGTGGTTATCTAAAGGCCAGGTTCACACAAGCAAATCATGTCCATGGACTGGACCATTTTGGACCATAGGCCAAAATCACTATGCTGTATTTCTACAGAACTAGCATGGGGCCAGTTTGGAAATGTATAGTCATGTTCTTAGGACTGGGATTTTGTTAGTGAGTCCCAGCTAGATTTGACCCATTCAATCACAATGGCTGAATGTAGGCAAATCCAATTGATCAAATGATTCTAATCTAGTTGGGACTAACAGTAGAATTTAGGCCTAGATGTTGTTGTTTTTTTTCAAATCGCAGTTTAAGTTTTCTTCTTCTTCTTCTAAGTTCTGAAATTTGCCATTCTGAGCACAGATCAAAACTGTTTTGAGTTCACAGGCCCATTTCTATCTTGCTCTAAGCAAGGGTATTGCATGGCTGGAGGTTTTTGCATGAAGAAAGGGGGAATTCCCTGTTGCTACAACCCTTCTACTTTTTTTCTGAGAACACAGCACTTTCTTTGTTCTTTTAAAAGTTTTTTTTATACTTTCTTTCTATTTCACCCATGGAGATTTCTGCTACTTCCCACCTTCACTCTGAAATGGATCCGCCCTTGAACGGGGCTCATCTGCTTTGTGTGTGTGTTGAATACAAGGGGGTAAAAGAAGGAGGCCTATTTCACACTCTGCTTTGTTTTCCCTCCCTGCCATGTTAAACAATCCCAGCTTAAGAAAGCCAGAGCAGACCTGCTAGATCAGACCAAGGCCAGCATTCTGTCTCCAAGGCACAGGGAAAAATCCTGCCATGAAGTGTACCTTCAATCTCCAAATTTGTAGCATTGTAGTAACTTAAAACTTCAGCTGTGCATCCAAAAATAGAATTGAAGCATTCAAAGGGAAGTGGGCAGGCAAAGTGGTTTCAGTGACTCTATTCTAGCATCAGTGAAGCCATTAAGCTGGATGAGAACATAGCAAATAGAAATCCATGAAATGTTGCCTGTGCCTCATTTTCTACAATGCTAGAATTTTGAGGATGGAAGGACATTTTATTTGAAGGAGCAGAAGGAGCAGAGCTCTTATGTTGGGGAAAATGTCCCTAATGTCCCCTTCCTTATAGCTGCACTCTGAGGATGAGAGGGTGTGATCTGCCTAAGGTCATTCCACGTGTTTCCATGGCCAAGCAAGGATTCACAAAATCCTAGTGTCCAAGTCCAACACTCTTCTGGTCACGTTCTGCCAAGGAAACTCTGAGATATTTTTGCTTTAGGGCAGCCATAAGTCAGAGAAGACTTGAAGCCACACAACAAAAGCAAAGAAAATTTGTTGGCCACCCCCAGCTCCTTCAAGGTCAAGCTAGTCACTTCAAGGATACCATCTATCCATCTTGCCCTTGGTTGCCCCTCTTCTTTTTTCCTTCCCTTTCCCCAGCATCATTATCTTCTCCAAACTTTCCTGTCTTTTCATGATGTGGCCAAAGTACTTCATCTTCGCCTCTAATATCCTTCCCTTCAATGAGCAGTTGGGCATTATTTCCTGGCTGCAGGTCCTCATAGAACTGATCTCCTTCTGCTTCTCCAGCAACTCTGGTTGGGGCATATATTTGGATCACTGTGGCGTTAAATGGCTTACCTTGAACTCATATTTAGATCATTTTTATTGTACCCAAGCACGCTTTAGCGACTTTGTTATTCATTCATTTATGAGGGGTGAATTCTTATGATAAGGAGTTGGTGCCCTCATTTTGCCATCTACCCTATATCATAGAATCATAGAATCATAGAATCATAGAGTTGGAAGAGACCTCATGGGCCATCCAGTCCAACCCCCTGCCAAGAAGCAGGAATATTGCATTCAAATCACCCCTGACAGATGGCCATCCAGCCTCTGCTTAAAAGCTTCCAAAGAAGGAGCCTCCACCACACTCCGGGGCAGAGAGTTCCACTGCTGAACGGTTCTCACAGTCAGGAAGTTCTTCCTAATGTTCAGATGGAATCTCCTCTCTTGTAGTTTGAAGCCATTGTTCCGTGTCCTAGTCTCCAAGGAAGCAGAAAACAAGCTTGCTCCCTCCTCCCTGTGGCTTCCTCTCACATATTTATACATGGCTATCATATCTCCTCTCAGCCTTCTCTTCTTCAGGCTAAACATGCCCAGTTCCCTAAGCCGCTCCTCATAGGGCTTGTTCTCCAGACCCTTGATGATTTTAGTCGCCCTCCTCTGGACACATTCCAGCTTGTCAATATCTCTCTTGAATTGTGGTGCCCAGAATTGGACACAATATTCCAGATGTGGTCTAACCAAAGCAGAATAGAGGGGTAGCATTACTTCCTTAGATCTAGACACTATGCTTCTATTGATGCAGGCCAAAATCCCATTGGCTTTTTTTGCCGCCACATCACATTGTTGGCTCATGTTTAACTTGTTGTCCACGAGGACTCCAAGATCTTTTTCACACGTACTGCTCTCGAGCCAGGCGTCCCCCATTCTGTATCTTTGCATTTCATTTTTTCTGCCAAAGTGGAGTATCTTGCATTTGTCACTGTTGAACTTCATTTTGTTAGTTTTGGCCCATCTCTCTAATCTGTCAAGATCGTTTTGAATTCTGCTCCTGTCCTCTGGACTATTGGCTATCCCTCCCAATTTGGTGTCGTCTGCAAACTTGATGATCATGCCTTCTAGCCCTTCATCTAAGTCATTAATAAAGATGTTGAACAGGACCGGGCCCAGGACGGAACCCTGCGGCACTCCGCTCGGTGTATATGTATATGTGCTTTAAAGTCACATATGGAGTCACCCCATGAATTTTTGGGGGTTTTCTCCAGAGGTGGCTTGCTCAGTTCTTTCCTCAGGGCTGACCCACCTTAGCTTCCAAGATTAGGTGGGATCTGGTGCCTTTTAGAATGTAACTAGACCTCCAGCAGATTCTCACACACTTTCACTGTTCTGCAAGCCACTTATTTATTTATCCTGTCAGGAGTGAACCAAAACAGTTGTATTGCAATAAAAACAAACAAACAAACAAAACACAAAGTTTGCAGACTTGGCATTCTATTAAATGTCCTTTGACCAGTAGCTGGTCACTTGGAGTGCCTCTGGTGTTGCTGCAAGAAGGTCCTCCATTGTGCATGTGGCAGGGCTCAGGTTGCATTGCAATAGGTGGTCTGTGGTTTGCTCTTCAGTGCAAGCCACTGAAGCAGCAAGTAATGTATCTTTCTGTGAAACTGATACAGTTTGATGCTACTTGGACTGCCATGGCCTTGACAGCACAGTGGTTAAAGGTGCTAGCTGCAGAAAAAGCTGCTGACCAAGAGTCAACAGTTTGAAGCCACGAGTTGGGCCTAGCTTCTGCCAACCTAGCAGTTCGAAAGCATGCAATGCGAGTAGATCAATAGGAACCACCTCATGCGGACATGCTGGCAACAAGATTGGACATAACTAGGGACAGCAGGCTCCTCTGGCATGGAAAATAGAATAACAGCACCTCCCCATGGCTGGAAGTTGAGCATGGCCTCCAGACGCCGGAAACAGGAAAAGGGGAAACCTTTTACCTTATCTGTGTTATTGTATGTCGTTAGTGTAAAAAGGCATTGAATGTTTGTCTTATGTGTACTATAATCAGCTCTGAGCGGAATATAAAGTGTATAATAATAATAATATGTGGGGTCGTGGCCTGTAACCTTCTCTGCCAAAGGGTGCTGGTACCTTGCCCACCCTAGGATTCCCTAGCCTGGAGCCATGGCGGTTGCTGCGACTTGGAACTGCCTTGATTCTCCAGTGTAGATCCACCCCCTGCCTCTCCTCCCAAGCGCCCCTCTCTGGCTGGCCCTTCTCGCGCGGTCTTTTCCAAGGAGAAGAGGCCTCCACCCGTGGGCTTCCTCTGGGTCCTGGATGGAAGGCGGAGGATCAAAGGAGGCTTGGGCCACGCAGCCTCCCCGGATGGGACACCCGAGACTATCAAAGTTTCCCCCGGGGGCTCCCTCCCTCCTTATCTCCCTCCTGGTGAGGCGTTGCAGAGGAAGAGCTGAGAATTGGTCATGCCTAGAAGTATTGAATGAACCAGTGTGGCATAAAGGATGAAGCACTGGATAAAGAACTCTACCTTGTAGAACTCAACCTTCCACGATTCCATAACATTGAGCCATGGCAGCCCAAATGGTGTCAAACTGCATTCATGCTACAGTGGAGATGCAGCTCTGGCCTGAGGAGTGACGCAAGGAGAGGTGGGGGAGCAGATCTCCAGACAGCCAAAGCCAGTGCCCGACACTGCCTCTGGCTCTTTGTCGCGCTTTTGTCCCGCGGCAGCAGCAGAAAGGGTCAGGTGAGAAGAGAGCACAGAAAAGGCATCACAGTTTGGGAGCAAGGCTGAGGGTTGCCGTCTGCCTGGAGGAAAAGGGGAGAATTGCTTCCTCATGTCTCGCCTTAGGAAATGAGAAACTGAGAGAATGCACTTGGTAGCACAGGTTAAATATTCCTTATCCAGAATCCCAAAATTGTCCCCACAGTTGGCTGAGATTGCGAGCCCATTGCTTTCTGAAGATCCAGTGTACATTGCTTCATACACACAATTATTTAAATTATCTGTAAGGTGACCTTCAGACAATGTGTTTCATGTGTATATGAAACATCAATGAATCCCATGTCCCATTTCCAAGATTATGTATAGTCAAGTATTCCAAAATCCAAAATCTGGAGCACTGTTAGTCCCAAGTATTTTGGATATAGGATGCTTCGCTAGAAGCAGATTTCAATGTACATAAATCTATGAAAGCTTATGGTACCAATTTCTTTTTCTCAGTTGCTCAAAAGTGCCCCAAGACCCTTTTGCATGGTGATATCTCAGTTGCATGCAGTTCCACCCTAGAAATCAGGGGTAGGCATCCAAAGAGAAGGAATCCAAGCAAAGTGACTGAGTTGAGGTCAGCCCAGCATATAGAAGACTTCTTTGTTGTTTTGATGCTCCTATAACTTCAATCTCAATGTATGGCCACCTTTTCCTATGCTTTCATGACTAAATTTATTCAGAGGAAGTTGGTTTTCTTCTGAGGCTGAGAGAGTGTGCTAAGGTCACCCAGTGGGTTTCCAAAGTGGAGCAAAGATTTGAACATTTGCCTCCCAGACTCTTTCTCCAATGCTTCATCCATTATGCCACACTGGTTCACTGAATACTTTTAGGTATGACCAATTTTCAGCTCTTCCTCTGCAGTGCTGGAAAGTTGTCCTGAAGTAAAATGAGGAAATGAGGAGCAGTTTAAAGAGCTGGGTAGGTTTAGCCTGCAGAAGAGAAAGCTGAGAGAAGACATAATAGCCATGTATAAATATGTGAAATGATGTAATAAGGAAGAGGGAACAGGCTTGTTTTCTGCTGTTCTGGAAACTAGGGCCTCATCTACACTGCCATATAAAATCCAGATTATCTGCTTTGAACGGGATTATAAAGCAGTGTAGACTCATATAATCCAGTTCAAAGCAGATAATCTGGATTATCTACTTTGATAATCTGGATTATATGGCAGTGTAGAAGGCACCTTGGACTCAGAGCAGTGGGTTCAAATGACAGGAAAGGAGACTCCACCTGAACATTAGGAAGAATTTCCTAACTGTGAGAGCTATTCAGCAGTGGAACTCTCTGCCTTGGAGTGTGGTGGAGGCTCCTTTCTTGGAGGCTTTTAAACAGAGGCTAGATGGCCATCTGTTGGGAGTGCTTTGATTCAACTGAATGGCCCAAGTGGTCTCTTCCAACTCTATAGTTCTAAGACCCTATGATTTTAAATTGTGGGGCAGAATTCCTATGTGGGGAGGAGCTCTCCTTTAGCCCCTTCTACACTTTGCCAGGGTTGCTCTGTTCAGGCCAAAATAAGCAGAGCTGTGGGGCTCAGTTCCATCAAAGAAGAGGCCTTCCTGGACTTTTTGGCACCCGGAGGGGGAGGGGGAACTCCAAATGGTTCTCTTGCTTCAGTTAGTTAAAAGAAATGCATGGAGGACTCTTCAAACTGGCCATTTGCTGTCCTTCAGTGGCACACAAAAGCTGCTTAATGGAAGTGGGAGTTTAAAGGCCCAGTTCATACATGCCAAGTCTTGCGATGGTCTCATTATTAAGAGATGACTGCCATGTGTGGATAAGAACCAAAAACCAAATGGCAACACCTTCCCATCATGGTAAAATCATAGTAAAACCCATGTTTTCTGTGGAGAGTCAACCAGTCTGTAGTCACGGATCCATGTAATGCTGCCTGTTGGGAACCACACCAGAGCAAATGTCATATGACTATGCACCTGTCAAATCCCTGTTAAAGGGTAACCAGTCTTGCTAACTTGTCTTTCTGGATCACCTCCCAGATGATGAACAAATAAAACATGAGTAATGCCCCCACAAAAATAAACAGAACTATTTGGGATTTATTTAATCCGAGCCATTTAATTCAATGGAATTGTCCAATAGTTGCTCAGAGACAGGGAATTTCTTTAGCATGCACCACTAGTTAGAGCGTTGAAATCCTATGGATTACATCTTCCTAGAACCTTCATGCTGTCATGGTCAATGTTTTACAAGAAAGAGGTCAAATAAACCAAAACAGGGGCACATAGAGCAGCAAAGGATGGAGTATCCCTATGCAGTCCTTCTTTCATTACTTCTCTATGGGAATTTTCTCTCTAGTTCAACATAGTTGATTCTGACCAGAGGGAGTTGGGGATAAGGTTGGAGGCATATTTTTGAATGCTGCTCTGTTAGCTGTTGTCACAAAAAGAAGTTTTTCCCAGGTCTAATTTAAATGCACCCACAATCACACTTGGTCATTTTCATATCTAATTTTAAAATATGTATTTAACCAAACAATAGAAAGAATCAAAACACACATTCAATCCAAAGAACAAGGCGGGATGACAATCCTACCCTATGAAATGTGTATTGTCCGTGTCCTTGTCATCCATTTTTGAAAGCTTCATATAAAGGATACCTTTAAGACACCCTAGATACCCTAAAGACACCAGTTCCTGTTTCATCTTGGAAGCTAAGTATGGTCAGCACTCACTACTTGTTGGATGGGAGATCATTAGTGAACCCCTGGTGCTGTAGGCTTCAGAAGAAGGAACTGACAAAACTATCTTTGACTAGTCTCAAAGGGCCCTTCCAGACAGGGCTTTTTTAGGGCTCTTCCAGACAGGCCCTATATCTCAGGATCTGATCCCAGGTTTTCTGTTTATCCCAGATTACCTGGCAATGAGAACTCACATAATCCAGTTTAATGCAAAAAAACCTGGGATCAGATCCTGGGATATAGGGGTTGTCTGGAAGAGCCCTAAGAAAGCCCCATGAAATTTGGGGGTTGACATATGTCAACAGGCAAAATGAAGTTAGATGTATGCATGAATGTATGCATGTATGTAATTGTTAAGATGCCAGATTTTTTCATGATTGTACAGGAGGCATGGTGAACTCATCTGTATTGATATCAGGCTAAGAATGAACTACTCCTGTTGGACTGTGACACTACTTTGCCATAGGTATAGATAGTAGTGCAATGACCGGGGGAGGGGGGGGGGTTGAGAGAAATATAAAATGGTGATAGATCAGTTGGAATGAGGGGCCAGTCATGAAAGCTGCCTCTCTCAGGGAGAAAGTTGCCTTGTTGGCTCCTCCTAGTGATGGAGATAGCTTTGTCTCAAAAACACATCTCAAAAACTCTGGCTAGAGTAGGAGAGCATCACACTGGGGGAAGTTACTAACAGAATCTTGGTTGGAAGCATCCATTGAAAACTTTGGCCTCTCGGTTTTTAGTACAAGCAGATTCAATGTTAGATGTGATATTGTTACTAGTATATTTAGGAAGTGGTAAGTGCACATTTGGCCTTTTGTTTTTGGTTCTCTCCACTTCAATGCTGTTACAGTTTGGGTAAATCTATCTATATTATGCCTGAAAGAATCCAGTTTTGAAAAATCTGGTATGTTCTTCCTTTTGCTGTGGCTGCAAGAAACTGAGGAACAAAGCCCAATAGGGCCAGATTGTACACAAAAGGCAGGAGCTCAAAGAAGGGAGGGGAGAGAAAGAAAGGGGAGAGAAAACAGAGCCAAAGGGTAGCCTATTTTGTTGTAGGAAATCTGCTACCCATAAACTGCACCCCATATGTCCTGCCTGAGGTGAGACTTTTAGTCTCAGGCCAGCTTGGCAATGTGGGGGACCTGTGGTCAATTACAATCTGTGCTTTGATTTGTTCAGGACTAAATTGCAAACCATTCAATTCAGAAAAAAAGACCCCAGTGTACTTTGAGAGTGCCAATTGAAGTTTCTGTTTACTTTTATACCTTATTACATGGCAGAAATAGATGTTCCTTAAGAATAATTGGTCCCATGACCATAAGCGTGTATTATTATATAATATGTATTCATTGGGGGTGAAGGGAAAGGAGAGAAAGGTTTGTCAGAGTTGTAGGAATTCTACATCCAAAATTGTCTTGGAGATGTGATATATGGGAATGAAACCAATACACCATTAGACCAAATTTGGATTACTTCAGCAGAAACTAGCATAAAGAAGGCAAGGATTGTAGTCTTCTCATCCAAATAGGGTTTTAAAATGCTCTCTCTCTCTCTTTCTCTCTCCCTCTCCCTCCTTTTCTCTCTCTTTCTTTTCAAAGAAGAGCAATGCAGGTTTTATGCCTAGTAAATAATATTTTATTGCCTCTGGTTTACTGTGGCATTTCTTCCCTTTAGGAGTCTGCAAACTGCGTGGGTTAAAGGTCATTTCTCGAATCACTGGTATTAGCAAAGAATAGCAGAAAAACTGTAAAAGGGAGGGAGGAATGGAGTTGTAAAACAAGCCTGCCCTGCCTGGAATAAACCAATAAAGGGTCCTTCAAGCTGTTTGCTTGGATGTTTCTCAGGGTGTAATTGACCAATGTTGTGGGGCAAAGGAAAACACCTTTGAGGGGGGAGGCCATCCCCGAGGGAAAGAGGGAAGGAAGGGAACCCACACAGGCCTGAGATTTAAGAAATCAAAGCCAGCTCAAGGGACCAGGGGAGAAATCCACATCTATTGGGGGGGGGGGGTCTGCAAAGTTTGCTTAGTTTCCTGGAACACTCCCCTTTTTTAAAAAAAAACATGATGTTTTAGAACCCGTGTTCAATTTTTTGACAAGGGCAGAGGGGTGGGCTTGGAAAGGCAATATTGCCTGACCCCCAGTCCTGAATAGGCCCATCCACCCTGTCTTCAAGACAACCTGGGGAGGCAAAAGGTGGCAAGGCTGCTTGGGTTTCCTCAGCTTTTGTTTCCTGCTGTTTTTGTGGAAAGGATGAGGAGTGGGAGAACTGGAAATCTGGGTCAACAAAGGCCTCATTCTCTCCTGTTTGTCAGTTTGCTTGGGCCGATCCAAAAGGTTGCACCCACTAAAGAGGATAGAATACAGACTGGAAGAGATGTGCATTTTGTATTGGGGATAACCGAGGTACCAGATCCTGTCTGATCATGGAAGGTAAGCACGTCAGGCCTGATTAGTACTGAGACAGGAGACCATCAACAAATAACAGGTGCTGTAGGCTGTCTTTCATAGGAAGGAACTGGCAAACCCACCTCTGAGTATTCCTTGCCCAAGAAAACCCTGTGAAACCCATGGGGTTGCCATAAGTTGATGGGTGACTTGAAAGCACATACACACACAAACACATTTTATTTCATCAATAGACATGGTGCAATGGTTTGAGTTTTGGACTGGGAGACCAAGGCTCATATCTCTCCACTTAGCCGTGAGAATTCACTAGTGATCTTTGGTAAATCAAACTGTTCTCTCAGCCTTAGAGGAAAGCAATGGTAAACAAACTCTGAGAAAATCTTGCTAGGGAATTGCTATGACAGGGAATGGAATCCATCAGGAGGAGGCAACCTGAAGGCACAAAACCCCCAACAAAATAATAAAAAAGGAAACATATCCTGCCACTGACAGATGTTTTAAACTGTAGGTGTGCCTACCTACCTGAACTGTTGATGCCTGTGTTTTCCTACTTAAGATGATTTTTCACACACCACATGTGAGCACACACAGAGAAAAGCATATACATGCATACACAGCACTACCCCTGTAGTTTGTAGAGGACATACACAATCACCTGCCAACAGTGGAGCATTTCTACAGACCTGTGGACAGATGGACTGGCACAAAGCCATAGACCAGGAGCTAGTGCTACTGTTAAACTGAGCAAGATGTTCTATTCATTATCCTTTACTAAGCCTTCCAGAT
This sequence comes from Anolis sagrei, assembly GCF_037176765.1. Classification (NCBI taxonomy): domain Eukaryota; kingdom Metazoa; phylum Chordata; class Lepidosauria; order Squamata; family Anolidae; genus Anolis; species Anolis sagrei. The sequence continues at coordinate 59,174,748 of NC_090022.1, read as the reverse complement.
TTCAAATACTGGCCATGAGACTCCAGTTTTCATGGTTCATCTTCAGACAGGAGACAAGAGTACAGATTTCTGTCAGATCCAGGCAAGAGGAAAGGACTGGTACAATATCCAGCAAATCTTTAGGAGAGCAACAGCTTGCTACAACTTGATTTTTTTTCTCTTGACATCACCAGAGGTTATCCCTATGTCTCAGGTTTTGGTCTTCAACTGGCAACCTGATCCTTTAAGGAACCTTTCATACTATGGGCAACTATGATTACATTTTAACTGCTGCTGCATCATGTTGTGGAATCCCGATATGTGAAGTTCGGCACTCTAGTGTGCTCTTACTGAGAATCCCAAACATCTTCCACTTCAACTGCAAATTTCAAAATTCCATCAATTTGTGCCATGTGAGAGCATCCCTGTTATATGCATCCTAGAAGGAGATGAGGGCAAGATGCATTTTCTCTCTCTTATCTTCTTAAGTCCTTTGAGAAAGTCCGGCTGAGAGGTAATTTCAGTGAATATCTAGTGAAGGATGCTTTTGTAAGAAACCACATTTCAACGCTTGCTAAATTTGCCATTGGCTGGGTTCAGGTATTGTGATATAGGATGAGTATTCCTTACTTGAAGTACTTGAGAACTGAAGTGATGATAGATTTTTAAATAACTACATTTTTATATATGTAAATAATGACATATTTTGGAGATGGGACCCAATTTTAAACATGAAATACATTTATGTTTCATATATATTTTATTCGCATGGCCTGATGGCAATTTATTAAATATTTTAAATAATTTTGTGCATGAAACAAAGTTTGTGTACAGTGAACTATTAGAAAGCAAATTATCTACTCATGAGGATAATTTTTGATTATGGAGTATTTCTGACTGCAGAATTTCCGACAAAGGATGCTCAACTTGTACTCAGAAGAATCCAACATTGGGGTCACTGGTTCCTGCACAGGGAGGCTAGCTGGAACAATTACTCCATTCTGGGTATAATCTGAACATTAAATAAGCTATTCAAGGTGCTGAACCTATTGTGTGGAAAGAGTTTAGTACCTCGGCTCATTTAAAGTCTGTAATGCAACCCTGAGGTGAGGCTTTATTTATTTATTTACAACATTTATATGCTGCCTTTCTCACTCTGAAGGGGACTCAGGGCTGCTTACAAGGTATATATACATACAATATATATTATTAGCATAGAACAATATCAGTATTAAATATTACTATATTGTAGTATACCATTATATTGTAATATTATTAGTAATATTACATGTAATATAAATATATAATTATATCACATAATTGTTAGTATTATATTGCATTACATTATAATATTGTAAATATTATATGCATATACAGTATATTATATTATATTACATTATATTATCTTATCTTATTAGAATAGCACAGGAGACAAGGTGGAACTGTCTCCTGCCCCGCCCCCTCTTCACTCTGGCCCAGAATAGCAATTGGTGCTGGGGGGAGGGGTCCCCGACTGATGACATATGCAGGAGACAAGATGGAACGGTCCCCTGGCCACCTCTCTCTTCACTCATGGAAGCCACCAACCAAGAACTTCCTGACTGCGAGAGCAGTTCAGCAGTGGAACTCTCTGCCTTGGAGAGTGGTGGAGGCTCCTTCTCTGGAAGCTTTTAAACAGAGGCTAGATGGCCATCTGTCAGGGGTGAGAATGAACTTCCTGACTGCGAGAGCAATTCAGCAGTGGAACTCTCTGCCTTGGAGAGTGGTGGAGGCTCCTTCTCTGGAAGCTTTTAAACAGAGGCTAGATGGCCATCTGTCAGGGGTGAGAATGAACTTCCTGACTGCGAGAGCAATTCAGCAGTGGAACTCTCGGCCTTGGAGAGTGGTGGAGGCTCCTTCTCTGGAAGCTTTTAAACAGAGGCTAGATGGCCATCTGTCAGGGGTGAGAATGAACTTCCTGACTGCGAGAGCAATTCAGCAGTGGAACTCTCTGCCTTGGAGAGTGGTGGAGGCTCCTTCTCTGGAAGCTTTTAAACAGAGGCTAGATGGCCATCTGTCAGGGGTAATTTGAATGCAATATTCCTGCTTCTTGGCAGGGGGTTGGACTGGATGACCCATGAGGTCTCTTCCAACTCTTTGATTCTATGATTCTATTTCTTTGCTGTGATTCAGTAACCACTCTATTATAACGCCAGCTCTTTACAGATGAATTCAGCATCAACAAGCCAATTACAAATATTTTAAAGCAACTGAAACACACACAACAATCTTCTGCTCTAAATATGACTTACATCTGGATCCAGCCCTATGAAAGGGAACTGGGTCCAGCACCATCCACAAATGAATGCTCCTGTATAAAAAAACTTACCAACCAAGGAATGCTTCCATTCAGGGAACATCTCCCTGTATAAAAAGCTCACCACCCAAGGAATGCTTTCATTCGGGGAACATCTCTCTGTATACAAAGCTCACCACCCAAGGAATGCTTTCATTCGGGGAACATTTCATCCTAGATTGGATTTGTTTCTTCCACCATAGGCAGGTACCCCAGGGTTCCTTGTGTGGAATTTGCATGACCCTGCCCACTGCCTCTCCCTTAACCCTTGATCAGCAACTGAACAGACTGGAGGGGTCTGCGGGACTGACTCAACAGGATGGAAGTTGTAGTTCACCCTGGATTAAGACATAACACCGTGACACCCTTTGATAATGGACCTGGACCACATTTGGCATGCAGAATCCCCATGACCAGGTTTGGGGGAATTGACCTTGATTTATAGGAGTTGTAGTTCACCAACATCCGAGAGCACTGTGAACCCAGCCAATGACAGATCTGGACCAAACTTGGCACACAGACCCAACATGGCCAACTGTGCATACATGGCAAACTGTGAATACTGGCTGGGTTTGTGGGTGATTGCCCTGGGAATCTGGGAGTTGTATTGCATCCTTATCTAGATATCACTGAACCCAGCTGATATCGGATCCTGACCACACTTGGCACACTGACCCAACATGACCAACTTTGAATAATGGCAGGGTCTGGGAAGGATTGACTCACGATTCTGGGAACTGTAGTTCACCCACATCCTTATACATTTTCTAATGAGGGCATTCATAAAAAACAAAAGGAAAGACTGTTTTTTTTCTCTAATAAATAGTGTTAGACATTACCAAACTGATATTACCAAACTTCAAAAGACAAACAATGCCTATCTCAAATAATCCGGGCACCACTGGGTCCCTCAGCTAGTGTTTAATAAAAGGAAGACATAATAAATGCAAGATAAAATCAACTTTACAGGTTTTTTTTTTTTACAGATCAAGAGGAACATTAATTTGTAATCTGAATTTTGTTTGCAGTCTCGGCTAGAATATGCCAAATAGATTGTGAGTCAAGACTTAAATAAACCCAATGATTCAATGGATCTACACTGCCATATAATCCAGTTTCTGAATCCAGATTATCTGATTTTAACTGGATTATATGGCAGTGTCAATTTATACAATCCAGGTCAAAGCAGATAATCTGGATTCAGAAACTAGATTATAGGACAGTGTAAATCCAGATGTACTAACAGGATTCAGGTCTTTAAAAACTGTATTAAACTTCCCTGTTGCTCTTCCTTTACAGGAGTCACAACACTCTGGACGAAAAATAGTTCAGAATGCTATGTTTTTTTTCTTTAATGTTCCAGGATGGAATTCATTTTAATATGCCAGCTGTGATATGCACTCTTATTCCACTCAGAATCATAGAATCATAGAATCATTGAGTTGGAAGAGACCTTGTGGGCCATCAAGCCCAACCCCCTGCCAAGAAGCAGGAAAACTTTAATTGCTATGGCTGCCTCCTATGAAATCCTAGGATTTGCAATATAGGAAGAAGCATTTAGCAATCTCAGCTAGAGAGCTCTTGAACCTCATTAAACTATAAATCCCAGAATGATAGGAAAGGCAGCCACAGCAGTAAAAGTGTAGAATGTGAATAGGACCCAAGAGGTGTCTGGTCTAACCTCCTGCCAATGAAGGAAATCCATATCTGAAGCAACTCTGACAGATGACATTCCAAATTCTGTTTAAAGACCTCCAAGGAAGGAGAAAAAAATATCACTTTTTGATGTAGTGTGCTTTCATTGTCAAGATGTTCCTTCTAAAGCACCTTCTAATGCTTTACATTTATTAGATTTGAATTCCCAAGAGCATTTTTATGAGGATAGTTCCAACCCAAGGGTTCCATTTCCCCCACCCCGTAACAGAAAAATTCCATTACTTCTTTCAAAATCTTTTGCGGATAGATTTGTATGTCATAAAATTTGAACAAAACCTAAGCAATGTGAGCACTTTACATACTAACATTTAAAATGGAGACAGTACAAAAAGACAAAGACAAAGAACCTTTGGTATCTGTTGGGGTTGTGTTCCAGTACCTCCTCCCCATGGATACAACACCCAGGGATGCTCAAGTCCCATTACATATAAAGACATAGTAAAACGCTATCCCTTACATAAAATGACAAAATGAAGGCTTGCTTTTTGGATCTTTTAAAAATATTTTCAAGTTCTAGATATGGATGACCAACTGTACACATTAAAAATACAGAAGCAAAATAAATTAAGCTATCAAACGATTGTCCCACCGTTGTGGTGCAAATGGCTCTAGCTTAAATAGTTTATGGCACATCAGACAACATAGTAGGAAAGAAACCTCTTGTAATGTAAAATTAGACTTTTACTTTTTCTTTCATTTTATATATGTTGTCAATCTTGTCAATTTGGCAGCAATCCCTAGTCTATTTAACTATTCCTTATTAGATGATATTAGCCTTCCATTTTATTTGGCAGGAACCAACATTCTTGTAGCTAAAAGAAAGATATTGATCAGTATCAGATTTTGCTTATGCATGAATTCATTAGAAACGTCCAGTGCAGACATTGCTTCACTGCCATATACTACATCCAATCCTTCAAATTACGTATATTAATCTTTATAATTGGTATTTTCATTTTTAAAAATCTATGACTACATTACAGTAAGACTGCACACAGTCACATTCAAGATTGAAAGTGAAAGCTATTGATTTAGTCATTGTACTGGTAATATTTATAAGAGTAACAGAACAATATTTTATGTATTTTTTAGAAGAACTATTTATTTATTTACTTTATTTATATACCGCTTTTCTCAGCCCTCAGGTGACTCAAAGCGGTGAACGACATCGATACAAAACATCATAGGACAAATATAGGGCAATTAAAAACAATTGTAACATAAATAATTAAACATCAGTATAACTAAATACCACTAGATTCCAGTGGATTTACTTCCTAATCTATTTGGGTTGGACTGCAGCCTAGAGGCAGATTTATGCCTTGGTGACATGCTGGAGCAATGCTCCTTGCATGGTTCCTATAGAGTAGGCATGGGCAAACTTTGATCCTTCAGGTATTTTGGCTGGCAGGCTATTAGGAATTGTGGGAGTTGAAGTCCAAAAAACCTAAAGGGCCAAAGATGGCCATGCCTGTTTTAGAGGATGGCAGGGAAAGCCATCTCCTGGCCATTTGACATATCTAACTAGTCCATAAGATGAGTACCAGAGATCGGGCTTATTGTATAATTGCACTTCATCTGTGGAAACCCAATTAATATCAAGCTGGCTTGGTCTATACCAGTGGTTCCCGACCTTTTTTTGACTAGGGACCAGTCTCTAACATTAGTACCAAAAGGGTTATGAATCAGCTTTTGTTCAACTTTTGATTTGGTTTGGTTATTTGGGGTGCTGATTCAGAAAACTGCATTATATAGACCACGTCAGCTCTAGTTTTTGACGTAGTTTCATCTACGTAGTTATCGTAGATGATAACTACGTCAGTAGTTATCATCTGCTTGCCCACAGAAAAACATATTTAATGATCTAGAACTGATGTGGTAGTCAGCCTCCCTCCTCCTACATCCCTGTTGCCTTGACACTATAAGAGGGTTTCACGAGGCCAGTCACTCTTGTTGCTGTGTGGTTTTGAGGCAACGGTGTAGTAATGGTGACGATAGGGATCCTCAGAGAACCAAGGAGTTGGAGCAGAGTCATGCCAAGTCCTTGGTTCTCTGAGGAGCTGGCAGAGATGAAGTGGATGAGAAGCAGACTAGACTGCATCTGGAGGAAATCTCGAGGTGTCTCCGACCGAGCGCAAGCTAGAGCTTCAACTAGGGCCTATACCAGTGATGGCGAACCTATGACACGCGTGTCAGTACTGACACGCGTAGCCATTTCTACTGACACGCGCCCTCCGGATATTATTTGTTTATTTATTTTATGCCATTTAAAAAAAATAAATAGGAAAGAAATTATTATTTTGCAATGTTACCTAAATATTAAGGAGTTTCATATTTCAACTGAATGATAAATACTAGGGCTGGGCAACCACGGAAAAATTTGTTTCTAAACTCGATTCGTTTTTTGGGGTTTTTTGCGTTTCGATATTTAAAAGAATTCCGAAATTTTTCTTTAAAAAAGTTTGATATTTACGAAATTTCGTAAAATTATGAAACGAATACAAAACTAATACGAAACTAATACGAATCGATTCGTTAATGGCGGACGCGACTGCGCAATACGCTAAAAAACCTCCATATGGGACAGGGGGAACTTCTGAAGCTTCCCTCTCCCTCTGTTGTTGACTGTTGGTGTGATATTTATAATTTTTTTTCACTGATTAAACAAACAACAACTATAAAACTTGCCCTAGACATGCGGAAATAATAACGAAACGATTTCAAAACGATTTCAAAACGAATACAAAGCAATTACGAAACGAATTGAAAAATTTGTTTCGTTTTTTAGATGCTCCTGAATGGTTCGTTATCGCTTCATAACCAAAAAAAAAAACCGAATTTTTAACGAATTACGAAACCGCCCAGCCCAAATAAATACTATTACTTTGCTATATTATTCTAATATTAAAATCCATTAAATTAAATGTCAAATTATTAATATTTAGGCAACATTGCAAAATAATATTGGTTTATTTAATTATTAAGGAAACGAATATTATTTTGCATTGTTTCCTAAATATTAAGGAGTTACGTATTTAAATTAAATTATATGATAAATAATACTTTGCTATATTACTCAGATATTTCAGAATGCCTTAAATGAAATGGTAAATTGAATTTTAATTTGACATTTAATTGAATGCATTTTAAATATTTTTAATATATGCCTTAATATATATATATATATATATATATATATATATATATGTATGCCTTAAATGAAATGGTAAATTAAATATCAAAATATTATTTTGCAATGTTACTTTATTGTTATTGCATTATTGTTATTAATAATATTAAATGCTAGAAATACATTTAAATTAAATTAAAAATAAATAATATTTTGTTGGGTTTTTAAAATTATATTTTTATTAAACACTCCAAAAAGGATATTATTTACATAAAGAGATGTAGAACAACATGGTAAGAGAGACAGTGGGAATTACAATTATATATATTTTTGTTATATAAAATATATATATATTTAAACTAAATATTGCGAAATTATGGTTTTTTCTTGAAGTGACACACCACCTGAATTATGCTCAGTTTTTTGGCAAATTTTGACACACCACGCTCAAAAGGTTGCCCATCACTGGCCTATATCATGGCTCTGCAGGCAGCCAAGAAGACTTTCTTGACTGCCCACATAGTGTCTGTATCTAATAGACCTTCTGAGCTATTTCGGGCCATTGGAGAGCTCCTCCACTCCCCCCCTCCCCCCCCCCCGGGTGAGGGAGGTAGGTGCTGCGATTTCACGCACCATTTTGCAGATAAAGTCGCTCAGATATGCCTCGAGCTGGGCACCAGTTTGAACGCAATGCCAGAGGAGGTGACTGAGGCATCTTTTGATCTGTTTTTGTGGGATTCTTTCTGGCTTGTTCATCCTGATGACATGGAGGGTGTCCTTAGGGCTGTGAGGGTGACCACGTCAGCTCTGGACGCTTGTCCTTCTTGGCTAATTAAATTGGCCAAAAGCAGGTTGATAGATTGGTTTGTGTTGATCATCAATGCTTCATTGGTGCAGGGGACATTTCCATCTGGTCTGAAACAGGCGGTGGTCAGACCAAGCCTGAAGAAGACCTCCCTTGACCCAACGGTTCAAAGCAACTGCAGGCCAATCTCTAACCTCCCTTTTTTGGGCAAAGTGCTGGAGCGGGAGGTTGCCTCTCAGCTCCGGGGATTCCTGGAAGATATTGATTATCTGGACCAGTCAAAGTCTGGGTTTAGGCCTGGTCACGGTACCAAGAAGGCCTTGGTCACCTTGGTGGATTACCTCCACAGGGAGCTGGACGGGGGAGTGTGACCCTGCCTGTTCTCTTGGATATCACAGTGGCTTTCGATACCATCGACCATGGTATCCTTCTAGGCCGGCTCCCCAAAATGGGTCTTGGGGGAATGGCTTTGCTGTGGCTCTGGTCCTTTCTGGAGGGTCGTTCCCAGATGGTAAATCTGGGGGACACCTGCTCAGACCCCTGGCCTTTGACCTGTGGGGTCCTGCAAGGTTCCATTCTGTCCCCCGTGCTCTTTAACATCTACATGAGACCGCTGGGAGAGGTCATCCGGAGTTTTGGAGTTTGGTGCCATCTCTATGCAGATGACGCCCAACTCTACTATTCCTTTCCACCTAACTCCAGGGAAGCCCGTCAGGTGCTGGATGAGTGCCTGGCAGCTGTGACAGTCTGGATGAGGACAAACAAGCTGTGGAGGAATCCTGACAAGACAGGGGTTCTCCTGGTCAATCGTACGCTGGATCGGGGTGTAGGGTGGCAACCTGTGCTTGATGGAGTTGCACTCCCCCTGAAGTCACAGGTCCGCAGCTTGGGTGTCCTCCTGGACTCATCGCTGATGCTTGAAGCACAGGTGTCGGCGGTGGCTGGGAAGGCCTTTGCACAATTGAAGCTTGTGCACCAGCTGCGACCGCACCTCGTGAAGTCTGGATCTGGCCGTGGTGGTCCACACCTTAGTCATCTCCAGATTGGAGGTGCACTCTACTTGGGGCTGCCCTTGAAGATGGCCCAGAAATTTCAACTGGTCCAACGGGCAGCAGCCAGATTGCTAACTGGAGCGAATTACAGGGAGCGGTCAACCCTTCTGTTTAAGGAGCTCCACTGGCTGCTGTTCATTTTCTGGACCCAATTCAAGGTGCAGGTTCTTACCTACAAAGCCCTGAATGGTTTGGTACCTGCCTACCTGCATGACCGCATTTCCATTTATGAACCTATGCAATCTCTTCAATCGTCTGGAGAGGCCCTTATCTCGCTCCCACCCCCTTCGCAGGTGCGAATTGTGGGGACAAGGGAGAGGGTCTTTTCTGTGGTAGCCCCTTGACTCTGTAACGCGCTCCCTAAGGATATTAGGCAAGCTCCCACACTGGCAGTCGTTAGGAGGAGCTTGAAAACTTGGTTGTTCCAATGTGCCTTCCCTGATTTTTCAATCGGGGAAGGCACATTGGAACAACCAAGTTTTCCAATGTTTAACAACCAATAATTCCCTGATCTGACCAATTCTCTGCAAAATGTTCTCTGTAGCACTTTGTAGCACTCTGTAGCACTCTGTAGCACCTCCAGCAAAGGATCACCGCCTTGTCGGGGCGCTGGAGCTTGAGCACCTCAATGATGTCATGAGCGAAACCGTGAAGGGCCACCCAAGACGGGACGGTTGTGGCAGAGAGGTCAGACCAAGCGTGATCCCTGGGGAAGGCAATGGCAAACCACTCCAGTATCCTTGCCAAGAAAACTAAATGGACCAGTACAACCAGAGATATGTCGGTATGCCATTGGAAGATGGGACTCCCAGGTCGGAAGATGGCCAAAATGCTACTGGGGAGGAGCAGAGGATAAGTTCAACTAGCCCCAGATGTGATGACGCAGCTAGCTCAAAGCCGAAAGGAAGGCTAGCGGCCGACGGTACTGGAGGTGAACGACGAATCCGATGCTCTAAAGATCAACACACCATAGGAACCTGGAATGTAAGATCTATGAGCCAGGGCAAATTGGATGTTGTTATTGGTGAGATGTCAAGACTAAAGATAGACATTCTGGGGGTCAGCGAACTGAAATGGACTGGAATGGGCCACTTCACATCAGATGACCACCAGATCTACTACTGCGGACAAGAGGAACATCGAAGAAATGGAGTAGCCTTCATAATTAATAAGAGATTTGCTAAAGCGGTGCTTGGATACAACCCAAAAAATGACAGAATGATCTCAATTCGAGTGCAAGGAAAGCCTTTCAACATTACAGTGATCCAAATATACGCCCCAAACACAGCTGCTGAAGAAGCAGAAGTAGATCAGTTCTATGAGGATCTGCAGGACCTACTGGATAATACACCAAAAAGAGACATTATTTTCATTACAGGAGACTGGAATGCCAAGGTGGGAAGTCAAATGACAACAGGGATCACAGGCAAGCATGGTCTGGGAGAACAAAATGAAGCGGGACGCAGGCTGATAGAATTTTGCCAGGAAAACTCGCTGTGTATAACGAATACTCTCTTCCAACAACCTAAAAGACGGCTTTATACATGGACCTCACCAGATGGTCACTTACTTACTTAGGCGATCCCTCGTTGGACGAGTAAGATGGTCTTCCATCATGGGTTTCCCTGTGGGTCCGCATGTGGCTGTGGAGCCCTATTCTTGCTCTGCATCTTCTTCCGCAGTGAGGGCATTGGTTTCCAGGTGGAAGGCGGTCCCGGTCGGGGTTGGCTTGACGCGCCTTCCTCCTGGCACGTTTCTCTCTTTCACCTTCCACTCGTGCCTCCTCGAATTCTGCAGCACTGCTGGTCACAGCTGACCTCCAGCTGGAGCGCTCAAGGGCCAGGGCCTCCCAGTTCTCAGTGTCTATGCCAGAGTTTTTAAGGTTGGCTTTGAGCCCATCTTTAAATCTCTTTTCCTGTCCACCAACATTCCGTTTTCCGTTCTTGAGTTCGGAGTAGAGCAACTGCTTTGGGAGACGGTGGTCAGGCATCCGGACAACGTGGCCTGTCCAGCGGAGTTGATGTTGGAGGACCATTGCTTCAATGCTGGTGGTCTTTGCTTCCTCCAGCACGCTGACGTTTGTCCGCTTGTCTTCCCAGGAGATTTGCAGGATTTTCCGGAGGCAGCGCTGATGGAATCGTTCCAGGAGCTGCATGTGACGTCTGTAGACAGTCCACGTCTCACAGGCATATAGCAGGGTTGGGAGGACAATAGCTTTATAGACAAGCACTTTAGTATCCCTACGGATGTCCCGGTCCTCAAACACTCTCTGCTTCATACGGGAAAATGCTGCACTTGCAGAGCTCAGGCGGAGTTGTATTTCGGCGTCGATGTTGACTTTGGTGGAGAGGTGGCTGCCAAGGTAGCGGAAATGGTCGACATTTTCTAATGTTACACCATTAAGCTGTATCTCTGGCATTGGAGAGGGGGCGGCTGGTGACTGCTGGAACAGCACTTTGGTTTTCTCGATGTTCAGTGACAGGCCAAGCTTTGTGTATGCTTCTGCAAAGGTGTTGAGAGTGGCTTGTAGATCTTCTTCTGTATGTGCACAGACGACATTGTCATCAGCATACTGGAGTTCTATAACAGATGTTGTTGTGACCTTGGTTTTGACTTTCAGTCTGCTGAGGTTAAATAGCTTGCCGTCTGTCCGATAGATGATTTCCACTCCGGTGGGAAGCTTCCCATCAACAAGGTGTAGTATCATGGCGATGAAGATGGAGAATAAAGTTGGGGCAATAACACATCCCTGTTTGACACCCGATTCCACCTTAAATGGGTCACTTTGGGAGCCATTGCTATCCAAGACTGTTGCCATCATGTCATCGTGGAGGAGCCGCAGGATGTTCACAAATTTGCTAGGGCACCCGATTTTGTGGAGGATGGTCCAGAGAGCGCTGCGATTCACTGTGTCGAATGCCTTTGCAAGGTCGATAAATGCCATGTACAGAGGTTGGTTTTGTTCCCTGCATTTTTCTTGGAGCTGTCGTGCAGTGAAGATCATGTCCACGGTTCCTCTGGAGGGGCGGAAACCGTTCTGGGATTCTGGGAGGGTGTCTTCTGAGAGGGGCAGAAGGCGGTTTGCAAGGATTCTTGCGAGAATTTTTCCAGCAGAGGTTAGAAGGGAGATACCTCGATAGTTTCCGCAGTCTGTTCTTTCCCCTTTTTTGAAGAGGGTGATGATGGTGGCATCCTTGAAGTCTGCTGGGATTTTCTCGGTAACCCACACTTTTTCTATGAGCTGGTGGAGTTGGTGTGTCAGCGCAGGTCCTCCCTCTTTAAAGATTTCAGCAGGGATCCCATCCGGTCCGCTGGCTTTGTTGTTCTTTTGTTGGCTGATGGCATTGCTGACTTCTTCCAAACTAGGCAGTGCTGCAAGCTCATCCCTGGTTTGTTGTTGCGGGATTTGTGAGAGGACCTCTTCGGCCACACTGGAGCTGCGGTTTAGGAGGCTTTGGTAGTGTTCTTTCCAACGTAGTGCAATTGACTTTTGGTCCTTCAGGAGTTTGGTTCCGTCTGATGAGCGTAGAGGCTGTATGCCATGGTTTCTTGGCCCATAGATGACCTTTGTGGCTTTGAAAAATCCTTGAGCATTATGGGTATCTGCCAGGTGTTGGATTTCTTCAGCCTTCTTTGTCCACCAGATGTTCTTGAGTTCTCTTGTCCTTCTTTGGACCTCAGCTTTTGCACTGGCGTAGATCTTTTTCTTAGGAACACAGTTGATGTCTCTCTGCCATGTTTGGAAGGCTTTCCTTTTCTTGTCGATTAGCTGTTGGATCTCGATGTCATTTTCGTCAAACCAGTCTTGATGTTTCTTGGCTTGGTATCCAATAGTTTCTTCGCAGGCTTGGATGGTGGAGGTCTTCAGTTTGTTCCAATGTTCCTCAACATTTTCGGGGTGTACTGTGGGTAGATGGTCCTTGAGTGCTGTTTGGAGATGGGCTCGCCTGGAGGGCTCCTGAAGGGCTTGGGTGTTCATTTTGCGCCTTGTCTTTCTTCCTTGGAGTCTGCGCTTGGGGGCGATCTTGATAGCCATCGTGGATCGGATTAGCCTGTGGTCGGTCCAGCAGTCGTCAGCACCTGTCATGGCTCTTGTGAGGAGTACGTCACGCCGGTCTCTGGCACGTGTGATTACATAGTCTAAGAGGTGCCAATGCTTTGACCGGGGGTGCTTCCATGATGTCTTGAACTTGTTTTTCTGGCGGAAGAGCGTGTTGGTGATGACAAGGTTGTGCTCCGCACATTTGGTGAGAAGCAGGATGCCATTTGAGTTGCTGTTTCCAACTCCGTCTTTTCCTATGGTCCCTGGCCACAGGTCGAAGTCTCGCCCGACTCTTGCATTGAAGTCCCCCAGGAGGATGATTTTGTCCTCCTTAGGTATCCCCGATAGGACGGTATCCAGCTGACAGTAGAATTTCTCCTTGATGTCTTCGTCAGCATCTAGTGTTGGTGCATAGGCACTTATGATGGTTGCCCGTTGGTTTTTGGCAAGATCGATTCGGAGGGTTGAGAGACGTTCGTTGATGCCAGTGGGTGCTTCGGTCAGATGTTTCACCAGATCATTCCTGATGGCAAAGCCAACTCCGTGCAGTCTTTTGTCTTCTTCGGGCAGTCCCTTCCAGAAGAAGGTGTAGCCTCCTTTTTCTTCCTTCAGCTGTCCCTCTCCTGCTCTCCGGGTCTCCTGAAGGGCTGCTATGTCGATGTTGAAGCGTCCCAGCTCCCTTGCGATGATGGCAGTTCTGCGTTCGGGGCGTTCACTGTCACTGTTGTCCATCAGTGTCCGTACGTTCCACGTACCGAAGTTCATTTTTCTTTTTTGGCCGCAGGATGGTGACCCCACTGGACGCGGCAGTCCAGTCAGGGATAAGTGAGGCAGACTATGTTTAGGGCACCTTTTCTAGCCCCCTCCCCATGTGGGGTGAGCAGAGTGGGTCCTCAATAGGGCTGCTCAGTCGCGGATACAGCTGCCGAACTACTCAACTGCCTCGGACCTTGAGGTAGAACGACTGAGTCCGTACCCACCGCCCATGTGCCAGTCTGTGACTAGGGGCTTCCAGATTTCACAGTCCTGCCCCCGTCGCCACTCGCTGGTCGCCATGGGACTTTGGTTGGTTTGTTTTTATTTTCTTTGGAAGACGCCTGTGCGTGGGTTTTTTTAATGTGTGGAGGTCAGTGCACAACTGAACAACACACAGTCTTCACAGATGAGGTTCCACTGGTGATGTAGTTTAACACAATGACCATGGCTTCTCAGTCTGTTGCAGCCTTCTTCCACCTTCGCAGCCGTTGTAACATGTGCCATGTTATCCTCCGCCTGCTCCGCCGTTGAGGTCTTTGGGTCTTCGGACTGTGCTTGGTCTGGGACCTCCCCCGCGGCCACTCCTGGGAGTGCACGACTCCAGTTGTTGTGCCCACAGGTTCATCGGAACACGCAAGCCCCCTCACCACGACAAGGTGACAGTCCATCGAGGGGGATGGACTGTAGATTGACTACATCCTTTGCAGCCAAAGGTGGCGGACATCCATCCAGTCGGTGAAAACAAGACCTGGGGCTGACTGTAGCTCAGATCACGAACTTCTTATTGCTCAATTTAGAATAAAACTAAAGAGATCAGGGAAAATACACAGACCAGTTAGATATGATCTCACTAACATTCCTAGCGAATATACAGTGGAAGTGAAGAACAGATTTGAAGGACTAGATTTAGTAAACAGAGTCCCAGAAGAACTATGGACAGAAGTCCGCGACATTGTTCAGGAGGCGGCAACAAAGTACGTCCCAAAGAAAAAGAAAACCAAGAAGGCAAAATGGTTGTCTGCTGAGACACTGGAAGTAGCCCAAGAAAGGAGGAAAGCAAAAGGAAACAGGGATAAGGGGAGATATGCCCAGTTAAATGCGCAATTCCAGAGGTTAGCCAGAAGAGATAAGGAACTATTTTTAAATAAGCAATGCATGGAAGTGGAAGAAGACAACAGAATAGGAAGGACAAGACCTCTTCCAGAAAATTAGAAACATTGGAGGTAAATTTCAGGCAAAAATTGGTATGATAAGAAACAAAGATGGCAGGGACCTAACAGAAGCTGAAGAGATCAAGAGAAGATGGCGAGACTATACAGAAGATCTGTATAGGAAGGATAACAATATTGAGGATAGTTTTGACGGTGTGGTGAATGAATTAGAACCAGACATCCTGAGGAGTGAGGTTGAATGGGCCTTAAGAAGCATTGCTAACAACAAGGCAGCAGGAGACGACGGGATCCCAGCTGAACTGTTTAAAATCTTAAAAGATGATGCTGTCAAGGTGATGCATGCCATTTGCCAGCAAATATGGAAAACACAAGAATGGCCATCAGACTGGAAAAAATCAACGTATATCCCCATACCAAAAAAGGGAAATGCGAAAGACTGCTCAAACTTCCGTACAGTGGCCCTTATTTCTCATGCCAGTAAGGTAATGCTCAAGATCCTGCATGGAAGACTCCAGCAATACATGGAGCGAGAGTTGCCAGATGTTCAAGCTGGGTTCAGAAAAGGCAGAGGAACGAGAGACCAGATTGCCAATATCCGCTGGATAATGGAGAAAGGCAGGGAGTTTCAGAAAAACATCTACTTCTGCTTCATTGACTATTCTAAAGCCTTTGACTGTGTGGATCATAATAAATTGTGGCAAGTTCTTAGTGGGATGGGCATACCAAGCCACCTTGTCTCTCTCCTGAGGAATCTGTACAAGGACCAAGTAGCAACAGTCAGAACTGACCACGGAACAACAGACTGGTTCAAGATTGGAAAAGGCGTAAGGCAAGGCTGCATCCTCTCACCCAACCTTTTTAACTTGTATGCAGGACACATCATGCGATGTGCGGGGCTTGATGAATGCAAGGCTGGGGTGAAAATTGCTGGAAGAAACATTAACAACCTCAGATATGCAGATGAGACCACTCTGATGGCCGAAAGCGAGGAGGAGCTGAGGAGCCTTCTAATCAAGGTGAAAGAAGAAAGCGCAAAAGCTGGGTTGCAGCTAAACGTCAAAAAAACCAAGATTATGGCAACAAGAATGATTGACAACTGGAAAATAGAAGGAGAAACCGTGGAGGCCGTGACAGACTTTGTATTTCTAGGGGCAAAGATTACTGCAGATGCAGACTGTAGCCAGGAAATCAGAAGACGCTTACTTCTTGGGAGGAGAGCAATGTCCAGTCTCGATAAAATAGTGAAGAGTAGAGACATCAGACTGACAACAAAGATCCGCCTAGTCAAAGCCATGGTATTCCCTGTAGTCACCTACGGATGTGAGAGCTGGACCTTAGGGAAGGCTGAGCGAAGGAAGATTGATGCTTTTGAGCTGTGGTGTTGGAGGAAAGTGCTGAGAGTGCCTTGGACTGCGAGAAGATCCAACCAGTCCATCCTCCAGGAAATAAAGCCCGACTGCTCACTGGAGGGAAAGATACTAGAGACAAAGTTGAAGTACTTTGGCCACATCATGAGGAGACAGGAAAGCCTAGAGAAGACAATTATGCTGGGGAAAGTGGAAGGAAAAAGGAAGAGGGGCCGACCAAGGGCAAGATGGATGGATGGCATCCTTGAAGTGACTGGACTGACCTTGAGGGAGCTGGGGGTGGTAACGGCCGACAGGGAGCTCTGGCGTGGGCTGGTCCATGAGGTCACGAAGAGTCGGAGACGACTGAACGAATGAACAACAACAACAAGCACTTTACTCCACCTGTTGGGGAAATCAACCCTATCTCACCCTCTAAAACCTCTGTTTAGACTCATTTTATTGCTGTCACACCCAGTGTTTTAATTTTTTTAATCTATGACAATAGGCCCTGCCCACTGTGTTGGATCATTGTGGTTTTTAATATGTTGTGTTTTATTGCTGATATGTTATTTATAATGGTTTTGTATTTTTTTTTTTTTTGGTTTAATATTATTGTTGTGTTGGTTCATACTGATGTATTGTATTGTTGGGCTTGGCCTCATGTAAGCTACCCCGAGACCCCTTGGGGAGGTGGTGGCAGGGTATAAATAAAGTTTAATATTATTATATTATATTATTATCTTGCGGACCACTGGTGGTCCATGGACCACAGGTTGGGAACCACTTGTCTATACTGAGGGTGCATCTACATTACAGAATGTATCCATTTGAAACCATTGTCTGCAATGGTTCAATGTTATGGAATCATGGGAGTTGAAGTTTTACAAGGTCTTTAGCTTTCTCAGCCAAGAATACCAGTGCTTCACCAAACTGCAACTTCATAGCACTGAGCTATAGCAGTTAAAGTGTTTTCAAACTGCAACCAGTCTACAGTGTAGCTGTACACTGAGATTTCAATAGACACTCAAAACTATATTACTTCATCTGCTTTTTCATTTAATAAAATATTTTAGAATGTTTTTAAAATATTTGTTTTTATATTGTAATTTTATTGCATGTTATTTTGGCAACTATGCCAAAATAAACAGTGTGTAAATACTTCAAACAGACAATCAAAATTGATAACTGTTAGAAAGATGGGCTGGTCTTTTTGGGGTTTCTTGTATGTGGTGGCCCTTTAAGAAAACTGCAATAACCTAGGAAAGTTATGTATTACTGGACATGTTGCTCCCGATAGGTTGGCCTGGTTGGATTTTATCTGTCACTAGGGTTTGATAAAAGCACTAGTGTCTCTGGCTCATATGGAGTTAGTCAAAAGCATGATTACTGCTCCAAGATGATTACAGCCAAGAACTGGAAGTCATCATTGAAACCGGATATAAAAACCTACTTATTAAAACCAAGTAACATAATGTAAATGAACAATCCTATTATATAGACAGACATGAGAGAAAATCCAGAAAAGTCAGGTCAGTAGAATACTTTATGGAATGCACAACAGCATTTACTTTCCAGAAAAAAATGGCAAACATCAAAAACAGAATATCTAATATTGCATTATATTATGCAGGAGAAAAGCAAGCCAAGCAGAGGAAAGGTGAAATGTCTAGAGGCCTATTTAAATGAGGCAAAAATGCCCTGTTTTGCCACCTTTATGCACAGCTTTGATGGAGCCTGCCACACACCATCACATGATGCACTCCAGGCCCCGCCCGCTTTCCTCTCAAAGTGGAGGCTAAGTGCCGAAAGACGCTTTGCCCTCCACTACAGAGAGAAAAGCATTGTGCGGGTAGATGCAATGGCGCTACCACACTTTTGGTCCTAAAAGCCCATGTGATGGCAGAAAGGGAAATGGGGTAATGCACAATGCTGTGAACTGGCACCCTTTCCCACCACCTATCACATGGCACTCCCTTTCTGCAATGTTATAGGGGGTGGGAAAAGGTGCCAATGCACCCTTCCCCATCCTCCATTTGTGATGAGGGGAGGAGGGAGGGTGTGTAGGGTACCCACGTGTCACTCTGCACACCTTTCCTTTAGCTGGGGAAAGCTGGTGAGATGGAACAGCCCAGCTGGGCCATCTGACAAAGTCCTAGGTCTCCACTGAGGTCCCATCTATACTGCCACAAACCCTCCTAGCCCGTTCACATATTCCAAGAGCTCACTTTGGCCCAATGAAACAACTAAAGAGCACTGATGTTTCCAAGGGTGACTGGGAACCCATCCAGATATACTTAAAACCAAGACCTGTCTTGGTTTTACTGGAGGCATCCAAATGACCAAATTCAGATCAAAGCAAACTTTTTTTTATCCTGTATGACCAAATTCAGATCAAAGCAAACTTGTTTTTATTCTGTATAATGCAATATTAATGATGCACCATGAGACACCCCCCCCCCCCCGTATTTTGGCATGTCATTTCTTCGCACCAAGAGAATGCAAGGAGGCCTCCTCCTCATCATCATCCCTGTCCTCGCCTTCTCCTCCTTCCCCTGGCCAGGTAAGTTTTAAAAACTTTTTAGATGTTCTTTTGGATGGTAGATACTTCTCTCACCAGGTTTTTTGGGGTGTGTGCGGACTTAAACCCATGTTGGCATGCATTTAAGTCCCGCATGGAAGTGCCCTGAGATGCTTCCAAGTCAACCTCCTGCTTTGATTTGGATTCTTCAAACTGGACATTACAATGGCTGTTGTACTGTCCAAGAGGACAAAATATTTATTCTTTCTCTGAATGTACAAGAAGTCAAAAGAATCAAGATATTTGATATGTCAAGTAACAATCCCCCCTCCCAAATGTATATGTGTGAGTTGTTAAACTAGAATTTAGTGGCTCTAGTTTGTCAAAGAAGCTTAATGGTAAGACATTAATTACAGACAAAGGGAAGCTTCCCTCACACCACATTGTTGTAACCGCAACTACCAAATACAAGAATTCATATCAGCTGCCAACTTGTATGACATTAATAAGAGGTTAGGGAAATGCATGGATGATGGGTCTCAATGACTACTTGGTCTCATTTTAGTTGTCAAAATCAGGAAAATTATTTATTCAATTTATTTGGTTTGTGCTTTTGGCCCCAAGGAGTAGGAGAAGCACTTGTGAGATCTCCTCCTCCTCCTCCTTTTGCTTCACATGCCAGAATGCTTGGGCTAGTGTTGGGCACAACATACCTTGATTTAAGAAGGGCAGCTGACATCAGACACTCCAACCCAGGTCATCAAATGTCTTGTCTCAGCCTTGCACATGTAATTTTCTCTGGAGAAATCTTCATGAAATGCCACAGGTCTATCAGTGTTTCTTAAGAAGGGACAGTGGACTTCATCCCTAATAGAAGTTTGTTAAACTCAAGTATCTTCTTTCACAGCCAGCTGTGATAGGCAGAATAGGATATGACTGTAAATTATTGAATATTTGCCTTTCAAGTGATGATAGATAGACAGACAGACAGACAGACAGACAGAGATAGAGACCCTTAAGAAATCCACTAAAAGATGATATACTGCTTGAGTTCTGTGAAGAATATTTTATAATTTTCTCCATACTTAAACAAAAAAAATCTATCTTTAAGGTTTGGCTGCATTCTTCTTCTTCTTCCTCCTCTTCTTCCTCTTCCTCCTCTTCCTCCTCTTCCTCCTCTTTTCAGAATGGAATCTAAAACTATCCCAAAGTGAAATCAGATTGCTCCAAATACTGGTCAGACCCTTTCCCTACCAATATGGTATTCATTTGAGCTTGATCTCCTGTAGTTAATCATAACTGTTAAGCTCTCCTTTGTAGTATAACTGCTAAACTGCACTAAGAATCTGTTCTGGAGAAAACGGCAAGTGTCCCTTGCATCTCAGTTCCTGGATGGAAATAAAAATATGCATAACATCAAAACTATCTTGTCAACCACAGTCTTTCTCATAACATATGGGTTATGTAAGCTGCTTCCAAATGTCTTGGATATGGAGAATAGGACAAAAGTTAGCAAAATGCAAAGGTTTGATTCTGGGTTTGTTTTATTGGGTTTTTTTTAAGAACTTGAGAAACTTCCTAACTCTTCACATGGCTGAGCTGCATAAAAGCATGAGGCTTTTATCATTACATCAAGGCATCATGCTTGATTGGTTTCATCTGGCTTACCCAAATCAAATAAGCAATTATTTATCTTATTCTCTGTCTCTGTTTTCAGTGTCTTTGGGTTGGAAATAAATGGTGCTCTTGCCAGGACTGGGATGCAATCTTAAATCCGACAAGTCACTATCTGGGGGTGGGGGTGGAGGGTGATGGAATGCCATTTCAGAAAAGCCAGTTTCCCCATAATTCCTCTTTAGGTATTTGTAGTTTAACAAACAGACAAGGTCATGTGTGTCAGAGGCAGCATTTAGAAAAAAGTAAGAACCAAGAGGGGAAAATGTAATCCTCAGAACCAACTGATTAGAAAATGGAATCCTTTGAAGAACGGCTCATTCAGAATAATCTTCTTTGAATTCTGTGATGTGCTTCAATCATCTTAGACACCTTAACAAATAGAACATAATCCCTTTGTCCAGAACATCAAACGGGAATGGTACTTAGAGACCAGGCTTGGGAGGCACTGAGTGCCCTTCACTGCTATTTACAGACAGTGAAAACAGAATGTGCTCACTCCAGGGGGAAAAAAAATAAAAATAAAAGTGGAGTGGATCTCTGTAAGCAATGTTAGAGCTGTACCAAGTGTCAAATTCATATAATTGTGTTATTAACCTGACTTGCCAAGAATTTTTAGATTTTACTATGGTAAATATACACAAATGGGAGAGCATCATTTCTTATAGTGATGGCCACCAACTTGGCCAGGTTGAAAGGGGGATTAACAGATTTAACGCGGCTAAGGTTATTAGTGGTAACTAGTCACACTGGCTAGATATTTCCTCTAATAGCAGTAGCAGCAGCATGACTCTGAACACAAGTTCTTAGCAAGCACAATCAAAAGAGTGCTCTTGCACTAATGTTATGCTTGGGGATTTTCTGTCAGGCCTCTAGTTACCTGCTATGCTATAGGAACCAAGTGCTGAACCAGTGAAGGTGCAGGTCTGATTCAACACAGCTAATTTGACATTTTTATATTCTTATGATTAGCCAGATCGATGCAAAAATTAATAGTTGAGCTGAGTGAAAAGGTCTTATAATAGCCCTTTAGTTAGCATAGTTTGCAGCACTGGCAAACAAAATGACCACTGCAATATTTCCTCCACTTAACTGCTTTTGTACAAAAGGCTAGAGCAGTGAAGTGGGATCTGAGTGTTGCTGAATGCTTTCAAGTTGTTTCTAATTTATGTTGGCCCTAAGGCAGGGTTTCTTTTGGAGCTGAGGGTGTGTGATTCACAAGATCACCTGGGGATTTTCCATGACCAAGGAAGGAATTAAACTCTGGTCTCTAGAGTTGCAGTCCAGTGCACATACCAGTGTATAGTGGAGCATTCCAATGAGTACTTTCCCTCCTTTTGGGATATATTAGAAGTTTAAAATAAACCTCACCAGATGTAGATGTGATTTGATACTTCTTACCCCAGAAAATAGCTGAGACACAGTTGGCTATGATCATGAGTTCAAAGCCAGCCTGGGTCGGAGTAAGCTCCCAACCATTTGTCTAGCTTGCTGTTGACCTTTGCAGCCCAAAAGACAGTTGCATCTGTCAAGTAGAAAATTTAGGTGTCGTTTATGTGGGGAGGCTACTTTAATTAATTTACAATACCATAAAAATCTCCAGCAGCGGGTGATAGAATGAGGAGGTACTCCATCAAGGACTCGGTGTCACAAGTGGACTGTGAAGTGACAGCTCCCCTGGTGGCTGAAATTTGAGCATACCCTCATGAAGCTTAAATTGCCTCTGTGTTTGTCTATATATGTTGTGTGTCTATGGCATTGAATGTTTGCCATGTATGTATGCACTGTAAGCTGCCCTGAGTCCCCTGTGGGATGAGAAGGCAGAATATAAATACTGTAAATAAATAAATAGAAGCCACCTGCAGATATGTCCACAAAAGGTTGTGCTATGGTGAACAGATGAAGTTTTTGTCCATGGAAGGAACGGAGCCTAAAAAGGTTATTTTATGGTCTACAACTCCTGGAACTTCCAGAAAGCATGGCCACTGTTGGAAGATTCTGGGCATTACCATTCCAAAATGTTGTTTTTCTCAGATTTAGTGAAGGATCAACAACTATTTCACCCTCCACCCACCATGTTTCGATGCATGAAATTTACACACATTAGGTCTGGGGGATAGGAGGAATGACATTTTACACACAACAGACTCTGTCTTAAAGACTCTAGTCCTCACATTGGGGGCATTCTATAAACATCAGAGAGAAGAAAATTATTTAGTGGGTTTGCCTTAATTGGTACTACTAACTAGAGCAAACTTAGTACATTGATTGCTGAACAGAAAATAAACTCAATTCATTCACTGGGTCTTTCTCTTGCAAGGAATGACAGTAGGATATAGGCATAATACTGGCTCAGCTGAAAAGACAAACACTGTAGAAAGTGTCACTTTGTACTTGGGGGTAGAAAGAATTTTCTTCATGATATCACAAGGAAGTGGAGACAAGAAACCATCAACACCATGTCTAAGTACCTTCTCTTATAGATTTATACTGTAGTTTCACATCATCTTCTACTCTCACATAATACATTAATGCAGAAAGTAGAGGTGTATCTATATTAAATAATAATAATAATAATAATAATACCGTTACCTAATCCTTGTGACACATATATTTGTGCTTTGCTCATAAACATTATTTCAAATAATTTGAAACTCAAAAGCAGAGAAAGAATACAAGAAAGAGAATCAGAATCCATGGCCATTTAGAGAAACATGTGAATGAATATATATTGCTATTGAAATAAAGAAAAGATTGGTGTGCAGTTCTAACGCAGTGTGACTAACCCAAGGTGATCTAGTGGATTTCCATAGACAAGCAAGGAATTGCACTTCGTCTCTGGAATTGGAGGAATTGTTTAAATTCTGTTTGTATTTCCCATATCAGGATTATTCTTGGCCAAGTAAAGCAACCCATTTCTCTGTATCTGAACAGTGAAAACATTGCACCGCCAATTGACTATCCTTGGTATATTTGCCTTTATCACTAAATGACAAACATGATACTCATTAATAACAAGGAGATATACAATTATAGAAATAGCAGAAAAAATTGTGAAGGAAGAGAGGTCAGCTGTTATCTCTAAAAGAAATTAATATATTTGTTGAATATTTTATGTTATTAGTGACTTTTTATCCTACTATTCCTACAAGAAGCTCAATATGATGTACATGATTCTCTTCCCCTTGTTCACAACAGCCCTGTCAGAGAGGAGGTCAGGTTGAAGGAGAGAGTGGCTGGTGCAAGATGACCCAGTGGCTTTAACTACTCATCGTGGACTTCAACCTGGATTCTCCAAGTTCCAGTCCAACGGTGAACACTAGACTACATAAACAACCATAATTTAATAAATTACCAAACTGATGAATAGTAATAGTGATATTCAAACTATGTTTACTCCACATAAATTCATGACTACACACATACACATTATTGTAACTTTTTAATTCTTGGCTTGTGACTCTCTGCATTCACACCAAACTGCCGGGTGCATAATTAGTTCCATAAACCAGACAGAGGAAAGACAGCAGTGAATCTCAAGTCATGTTAGTACAAATTATCCTGACCTTTCCCAACCTTTGAAGAAAGGGCAGCCATTCCTCTTTTAGTCACTGGCACTTCAATGAGGCTTCCAATGGAGACCCATTCGTCACTTTGTGCTTTTTGAACCAGAAACATGTTTCTTTTTGCATCCAGTGGATGCTTTTCCCTGCATTTTCCAAAGGTTGGTGTTTTATTGACCAACCTGCTTGCTCGAGGCCGAAGCTTATGTTCTCCCAAGGAAGTACAAGTGCTAGTTATGCAAACCCTTCCCTTTCCTGCCTTCACAGTGTTCTCCAAAGAGATTTACGGCCTTAACATTTCAGATACAAAGAAATGGGTTGCTTAACTTGACTGAGAATAATTCTGACATGGGAAACACAGTCAGAATTTAAACAGATCCTCCAAGAGCCAGTCATCTGGAAAGGCCTGCGATTTAGTGATCACGTTCTCTCCTTTGTATTTCCATGTTATAATGAGCTGGTGACACATGGTTTTTAAAGTGGATTCTGAGGCATGATGGACTGACTCTTGACCCAACATTTTTCGAGGCAAGTGTTATGGAAGCACTATGGCTATAGCAACTCTTATTTATATCCCTTATTTTATTTATAAAATGTTATAGGTTTTACAAATAATACTCTTATTTTATTTATAAAATTCTTGCCCCATGCCTTACTCAGTTTGCCTTTCGGTTTTTCTTTTTATCACAATTTCACAATAACATCCATGAGATAAAAGACAAAAGAAAACAAACAGAGGTGTGTGTGTGTGTGTGCGGGGGGGGGGGGGGCAGCCTACTTGGGAATAGCAAGGGGAAGCATGGAGAGAAGATGAATCAGGCCCACAAATGCCACGTGACTGCTGGCATATCACAATTGCAACAGAAAATGACCTATTGCACAGATGTCAGTAATGGGAAGACAGCAATATCAAGAGCCATTTATTTTGCCCATCAGTGAAAACGTGTGCTACATCAATGAATGGTATGCAAGGCAACAACAAGACAGAAATGGCATCAAGTGATAAATACAGCCAAAGAAGACACTGTTCTGCTGAAATTCCGCTTTGCCAACCTTTTGGGATAAAGTTCTTAGTCACAAATTAGGATGAACAGAGTTTGAGAAATATCTGCCCTATAGCTAAAGAAGGTAGGATTTACCCTAGTATGGTCTGTATGAAAATTGTTCTTGTTAAAGCTATTTTGTCCTTCACTTTTTGCAAGAAAAATGACAATGTCTCTTGAAGTATACATTGTTGTTGTTTATTCATTCAGTAGTTTCCAACTCTTCATGTCCTCATGGACCAGCCCACACCAGAGCTCCCTGTTGGCCATTGCCACCCCCAGGTCCTTCAAGATCAAACCAGTCACTTAAAGGATAGCATCCACCCATTTGCCCTTGGTCAGCCCCTCTTCCTTTTTTCCTTCCATTTTCCCCAGTATTATTATCTACATACGTACTGTCTTTATATTTCTTTCCTGCATTTGTAAGTTTATTAACTCAAACTATGCTACAACGGGGCAGTTGGTCCTCCTAGGCAACAATTCCATCTAAAACATAAAAATTGCAAGCTGGGATGAGATACATTTTCCTGTAAGATTTTGTCCCACTAATCCAAAGATAAACCTCTAGTGTTTGCTGAAGGAAACTACAATTAAATAATGCTTCCTCCTGTTCAATGGTTGGCACCATATGAAAATGCTTCCCCAGTTTGATTTTTTCCACCAATGGACAATGAAAAGCTCGAAGGATAGGAGTTTCTTTTCTGGACTGGGGAGTTGGCTTGGCTCATAGCCTCACTGTTGTGAAGTAGGGAGTGAGCTGAAGTTTATTTATTTTATTTATTTATTTCCTGCATTTGTAACCCGCCCTTCTCACCCCTGAGGGGGGACTCAGGGCGGCCTCACAACAAGCACCATCCGGTGCTGTCATAATTATAAACATTCAACAATACAATTAAAAACATCAAACAATTAATTAAAACAGTTAGTTAAAAACAGTTAATTAAGAACAGTCAACTAAAACAATCTATTAAAACACACCAATTAAATAAACTTCAGCTCACTCCCTAACTCCAGTTAGCTTTGAGTTAGAGTTTAAGATAGCAAGGCTCTTCATTTTTATGTCTGTATGAATCTGAGATTTTCCCAGAAGTGAGATATAATTTCCTCTGTTTATATAACAGAAATTTGTGTTTTTCAAAAGGAGGATGGAGGTTACAAAATTGAATTCTCTCCAATACATGTGTTGTGTGGAGCATTGCTTTTCTTAAACAAGGTACACATGAAGACTCTATTAAATCACCTTCAATTGTCTGGTGGATCTTACCTTTTTGGATGGTGATCTGCTTTCCAAGGCATGTGAAGTCATAATGAAGTGTCCAGCTGTTTAGTAAATGGATTCAAAATGGAAATTGAGCAAAGGATTTGGTGAAAACATTTTTACAAGTTTCATTTCAGAACCTCTACCCTTATATTCCTTCAAGGTCTAGTTCCAGTTTTCTATGTCATGAGGAAAGACTGGTTGGATGGCATGTCCATTCAAAGATATGCCATATCCATGGAGAAAGCAAATGAGTTGATTGTGGCACATCTTCCTTTTGTAGAATCTTTGGCTCTTCAGATGTTGATGAATGATGCCTTCCACCATATGTTTCCATTGACCAAGTTGACTAAGGCTATGGGAGCAACAAAATCTGGAGGACCACAGCTTCTCCAACCTCAGTCTAAACTATTTATTCATAATAACTATATCCACAGCAAAAAAAAAACAAACCCAAAAACATTTTAAGTGCAGATCTGGGAAAGTGCAGATCAGCTGACTGTCCTATTAGTTGTATAATCTTCCCAAATAGGATAATCTGGGGGCATCTAAAGTCAGTTTGCTGCATTCCAAGGGTTGCTTGCATCATGATCCCCATATACTCATTTCTCCTAATTGGCTTGGGCATCTTGAGTTATTTATCATTGTCATTAGGTTGAAAGCTGCTAAGGCTGTTAGTGGCCAGTACATCTGGAGGGCTCTTGTGGGTGGGACCTGGAATAGCTTTTTAAACAGCTGGATGTACTGCATCTTTGCCCAAAATGCTGTTTTTTCCAAAGATGTTAGATTTGTGTCACGAGATCCTTTTGATAGAACTGAAAATGGACTTTAAAAATGAATCAACTGTGTTTAGCTGGAAGGACACTTAAATGTCATTTTATCAATATATTTCCTCAGCATACTCTCCATGTTGCTACTCAAGCTATCTCGTTGCAGAACTCTAAGTCTAAAGCATGTCCCCTTTGCCAAGTATTTTGCAATACCAAATGGGATATATTTAACATCATGAAGAAGTATTGAAAGTTCTGTAGGATCACACCAAGACATTTCATTTGGGAATGGAAGTGTTTTTGACATTGGCCAGCTGATGTTTCTGGAAACAACACAGAAAAGTCATATAAGCAACTGCCCTCCTTCATCTAAACATAGGGGTTCAAAAGGACCAGGTAGGGACAGGGGAGGGTCTTGTTAGGCGATGAGATGACCCACATTTGTTAACAATTGGAAAAGGCACAGAATAATTTAAAATATTTTCTCATAGAAGGAAGAAAATTGTTGAAATTATTTGTTGCTTCCTTTGCAAAGACACTTAACAAAATATTATATCCCTACTCTGTGCCCAAGCCTGCTGCTATAAACGATATTGATGGTAGACAAAACTGCCCCTCTTGATTCTACTGGATCCGTCATCAGCTGTCAATGCCATCATCTATAATAGCCGTTCAGAATTTGGAGACACGACGTTTTACAATGGCTGGTGTATTCAGCTCTTTGGCTATTGCTGCATGTGGGGCTGCCTGATAAATGTTCAGTCCAAAGACCCCCAGACTGTTAACTAGGGTGAATTACAACCCCCCCCCCCCAAAAAAAAATACAACAGCTCCACCTGCCATGGATCTGGAGCAGAATTCAAAGTGCTGGTTGTAACCTATAACATTCATGTTCTGTTCGTCTGAAAAATTGTATTTTTCCATATGAGCCTGTATAGTTTTTAAAACTTCGAGGGAGGGCCCTCTGTCCATCCCACCACCTTCACAAGTACATCTTGTAGAAACATGGGTAGAACCTTCTTAGTAACTATATACAAGCTCCAGAATGGCTTTCCGATCAGGAGCATGATCCCCTTTGCAATTTCTTGCAGCCTCACTTGCTGGTGAGAGTGGGTTGGAAATGTAATTTTACCTGAGCTGAACAGACTCCCTTCATCATATGTGACTGCTGGCTGTTAAGGTGGGCTTGGTAGATTGGGCTAGGGGATGTTACTTAGTAATGCATATGTACTAGGTAGCCAATGTAGAATAAAGGTGGTAAGATTTTATTTGACCTTGTTGTAAGCTATCTTAAGCTTGGGAAATAGGTATAAACACATAATTCTTGATTTGTTAGATATTTAAAATCCTTTTTTAAATAAATAGATAAAAAGAGCTTTAGATCTGATTCTAATGAAACACTTTAAAAGCTGAAGTCATTGTGTGTTAATTACACAGAAATGTATAACTGTGTCACAACTCAGAAATGTCTCACAGCAAAGGGGTGGGCCTTTCACTCTTTGCTTTTTCCCAGTCGGTCCAGATGGATTTTGATCTGAGCCCATAAGCTCTCTTGCGTTCATTCCAATGTTAAAATAATGTGACCAAAATAAAGTCCATATGTTGAACTGCACAACAATGCATAGCTGCCTTCTTACGTGCCTCTCCTTCTTCATTATATAACAGGCCTTGTATCAGATGGGGTTATGAGTAGCCTGTATCCTAAGTATGGCAGTTTGTATCACAATAATGATATAAGAGTGACAATAATGAATTTGGGTTTTGTTTTTTTAAAAAAATGGCTTTGTATTTTGTTTTTGGCTACTGTCATCAATTCTTTTGAAGTTAATCCATTTGAAATAAACATTTAAATAAACATACACAATCTCTGGCTAAGACCCCATAGTCTTTCCCATAGTCTTAACCAGAGCTCATGCTGCTTCTGCAGAATCCTCAGTCCACATCTCCCCCATGCAGTATGTTGAACCCCAAAAGTCTTCTCTGAAAGGCTAGGAGCAGGTTTTTAGAGCCATGAGGAAGAAAACCTTCATACCTCTGCATGGGATATAATATGCTCTTGGATCTTGCCTCATATAAACAATACCAGGCCCTGATTGTGCCCTAATGTGAAACATGTGCAGCTATGAAGTTTCACTGCAGGCATGCTCAACAATGCACATTAGAAACAATGTGGTGTGTGATGGCTTAGACATTTATTGTTCAAAGGACTGTGGGGGCTCTTGTCCCCAAGCCTCTCTGAAAGGAAGCATGCCTTGTTGTTATTCATTCATTCAGTTGCTTCCGACTCTTTGTGACCTCATGAACCAGCCCACACCAGAGCTCCCTGTCGGCCGTCACCACCCACAGCTCCTTCAAGTTCAAGCCAGTCACTTCAAGGATGCCATCCATCCATCTTGCCCTTGGTTAGCCCCTTTCTTTTTCCTTCCATTTTCCCCAGCATAATTGTTTTCTCTAAGCTTTTCTGTCTTCTCATTATGTGGCCAAAATACTTCATCTTGGCCTCTAATATCCTTCCCTCCAATGAGCCGTTGGGCTTTATTTCCTGAAGTATGGACTGGTTGGATCTTCTCGCGGTCCAAGGCACTCTCAGAACTTTCCTCCAGCATGCCTGTTTTGGGCAAAATAGTTCTGCAGAAGTGACATGAAACCTGAAAACGACTGAACATCAATCTCCAGCTTCTTTCTGCAGCATGCTCTTCTTGGTAGATATTTTTGCAAGACACAAATACATGTCAGAAACTATTTTTATTAAGAAGGCTTATGACCAGCTTTCACTGTTACACCAGCTCTGCCCCTTCCAAGAATCAGAGGTCCTAAAGATTGTAGTGGGCATGCCGGGAACCACAAGGCTAGAATTCTGCAGTGTGCTATGCATTGGGCTACCTTTGTACAAGTAGGGAAACTTCAGTTAGTTCAGAACATGGAGTCAAATTGATGACTTATATCTATAGGATCCCCTTATTCAGCAAAATCTGCTCCATACATTCAGCTTGTCTTGGAGAAATCTATTCCAGTCAGCATAAACTAGATGGGCTGTTATCCAGAGGACATTTTGTCCAGCCATCCCTAGATTGCGGAATGACCTGCTGAAAGAGATTAGTCAGTTCAAGATACTATCTTAATTTAAATCAGCAATAAAGATCAGTCTCTTCCAGCATGCCTTTCCCTTTGATTTTTACATTGTAGTTTTAAAGTATTTACTGATGGATCTTAATATGTATTGAATTTATACGCTTTCATGTTTGTTTTATATTTATAAAATCACATAGATGTGTTATGTTATTTGTTCCCTGTCTTGATCTTCTTCCTCTTCCTCCTCCTCCTCCTCTTCCTCTTCCTCCTCCTTTCTTTTTCCTTGGTTACTTTCAGACACATAAAGCCTCAACTAAAGCAGCTTTAATAACTGTGTGAGCCATGAGATTTCTGCCAGACTCTAAATAAAAACACAAAATACCTATTGCTTATGAATTACATGTCAATAGATCCAGTTCGCAGCCAAAAATGATCAAAAACAATGTAGGATAAAGTCACTGACTGAACATCAAAGCTTTGGACCCGTAAGAGCTTCAGAGAACAAAAAATTATGAATCGGATTTTTATAGGAACTTGTGGCATTAATGTGCATATTTTATTCAAAAAATAGATTTTGAATATTTTGGAAACAGTTTGTTCAGTCTTGACGGTGGCATCCATCACAGGATAGCAAACACATTATGGTAGAGGATAGCACAGCGAGCTCTATAGTAATAGTTGTGGAAAGACATGAGCACAGATCTCTGCTCTTTGAAGTTAATTGCAATGTGCATGTCTGCCACAATATTATTTGTAACATCCCACTATTGGACACAAAGCAAGGATGTAATTTTTCATTAAGAATCTTTTAGCAATTTTCTTCCTGCGGCAAAAAGTAATTGAAAAACATAGTTTTTAAAGACTATTTGAAATTCAGGATTTAGTCAGCAAAATTTCACCCATAGTTGCTTTACACAGAAAAAGTTCTCTACTCAGAAAACAATATTCCTGTGTACATAAACATTCTGGAAAGAAAGTGCTGTTTTCAATGCAAATTGAAAGTGTGTGAATTTTGTGAAGAATAAATCCCTGATTACAGTATTTTTATACAGGAAACAGTTTTTTTCTGCAGAGGAAATATTTTTTGCATAGACATATTTTCTGTGCAGAAAATTTTGTTTCCCAACAAAGCAACCACATAGAAACTGTAAAGCTTCTCATCAGTCCAGAATCCTTCTCCTCAGGGTTTATTGACACTTAAAACACATGTTTTTAAATCATTTGTCAATCCCCAAAACAGACTTTCCTCCTCCCACAATTGTAGCTTTTCACACTCTAGAGTTCAAATTCATGCACAGTAGCTAGTTTCCACTTCTGAATCACTCCAGTTGCAGAAGTATGAATGCTTAGTTTTTAGGACACCACACAACGTTCAGAAAGAAACCAGATTTATTTGATGAATATAAACGAGCTGATCAACACCGAGCACTTCTCATACACATGATAACAATGTTATGAACTCTAAATACCTTGGTACTTAACACTTCTACAAGACATTAAAAGTACAATGACTGCTCTAAACATGCCCACTGGTAATTCCTAAGGATTCCTTAGTTTTTCATATCAATGTCCTTAACCATATGTCGAGATCACAATCCAGAACATGCCACTCACTTGAAGAAAATTATTACAAGAAGCACTATCAAATAAGGGTCAAGGGTAAATAGGGAATACTGACCCATTGCTGCAGAACATCACATTCAAACAATCACTCTACACCAAAGGAAAATGCAGATATAGGTTGTGACACATCAGTAGTCTTTTCATAAACACTGTTTAAAAAGGAAATCAAAACCCACTTTCAAATGAAAGTCAATGTGCATTTACGTGCATACT
This sequence comes from Anolis sagrei, assembly GCF_037176765.1. Lineage (NCBI taxonomy): Eukaryota > Metazoa > Chordata > Lepidosauria > Squamata > Anolidae > Anolis > Anolis sagrei. Next base: position 59,142,678 of record NC_090022.1, on the reverse strand, counting down.
AGATACACAAAAGTCATTTAAATACAAAATTCCATTTGTACATTGAAATGAAAGAATGTGCAGTACAAGCATAATTTCACAGTAAAATAATGCTCATCTTAAATGTTAACCAAAAATTGTTGTTTGAGTTCTCTTTTTTTTTACACTGAAAGGGGAGGAGAAATCTACCAAACATTGCTTGAGTAAAATGTTTGCCCGACATCACAGTGTTTGTTGTAAACCCAGAGATTCTATTTCACGGTATGAAAAAAATTCTGCCCTAAATATTACAGAATATCATGTAAAACAAAAAGAGGAAGAGGGAAACAATGTAATGTTAGATAAAATTTTCTTCTATACAGGCTAAGTCTTAGGCCTTGATAAAAGTCAGGATCAATACTCTTACCAATATGAGTGGAGCAAATAAAAAATGCCCCCAAAATAATATCTGTGACAAAATTGGCACACACATATAAATATCTAGCTATACAGTTTTGATTTGTAAAGACCCTATGTTTTCCTAGTTTATTTCCTACTTCAAGTATTCAGTTGCAGAATTAAGGTAAAGACCTGACTGTAAGAGACACAGAAGGCATGATCTTCTGCAAAGCTTCCTTGCCCAAGCCCTATGGGGTTGACAGAGAAGTTGTCCACCTCTCCTCCTAACCTACCTCTCGTCCCTTTCGCTTCAATGGCGCTTGTGCCGAAGAACTCCCTTGAGGATTGTGCCCAGACAGTTGTCTCTTACTAGGACAACAACTTTGTCCCAAGAAATACAAGTTTGTTGTCCAAGTTCGCAAGTGCAACATTTGTCATATGTGCTAAATAAATTTCCAGGAGCTTTGCTTTTTAAACAAATGAAAAAAAACCCAAAAGTTTAAAATTTCATTGATAAAGGACAAACTTTTAAAGCATAACATGAATATGGATGATATCTATGTTACATAGATTCTATACAGATTTGTTATTTCAGGTATTCAATTCCTAACGAAAATTCTGCTTGCTTCCAGTGGATCTTTACTTTCATCAACGATGATGGTGTACTCAACAAAGAAATTATTGTTTTCTACAAAAATCATATTTTCCAGGAGGGTTAATATGTATGGCTCATAAAAGATGATCAGGATTAATTGCACTAACCTCTCAAAAGCAATAACAATATTTTGTTTCTAAATTCAGTGCAAGATTGTTAGGAATATCCTGTTCAGATTTTTTTTCTCACAGCAGCAAAGAAAAAGAAAAGAAAGATACTAAGATTTAAGGCCACACATGTTTAATTCCATGGGGAGGCAACCCACTCCACAGTACTGCTGCATGACATCCATTTATTTCAGCAAAGCCCAGCATGTATCTTATTAAAATAAATGGACATTTCACAGCAGAAGGGGTGGGTGATTTCCTATGTTGTTTCATTTTCTATTTTATTTTATTAGAATTGCAGATAGTCAATATCCACTTATATGAACCTCAAAGAGCCCCTTCCACTGGCAAAAAGATGTGTCAGTGAAAGAATTGAACCCTTACATGCATACATATGCCAGATTGAATGGAAATGCTTATTAAAGGGGGGTGGGGGGACCTTTGCTTTGGGGAAACAACAGACATTTAATCATCAATAATACTCTGTCCCTACACTGAACAGCTTCAGCCTTTCCCCACTCCAAGCATTTCCCTTCTGGCATGTGCTTTTACTTGTTCGTGTTTATTATCATTTGTTTCATCATGGAGATAACCTTCAATTATCTCCTTATTCATTGACACTTTATTTTGTTTAACATTTAAAATACAGTATAAAGTATAGTAAGCATTGTTGCCCTGTTAAGAAAACAACAACGTATGGTCCCTTCTCAAAAAGGAGACCTAATGCATATATCAAATAATCACAACATTCTTTTTTTTTAATTAAAAAATTAAGAGTCCCAGCTTTCCTATGAAGTACTGTTGTGCATTTGGACAATAAAAGTTTGATACATCCTCATAGATGTTTGTATAATATGTACACAGATACATGTACACATGCTTACTTCAAGCTTTTATCATCCAGACAGACATCAACCACTGCATATAAATAATTTCTAGCCAATTTAGACTGCAATCCTATACACACCAAGCTAAGAATAAGTACCATTAAACTCACTGGAACTTAGGTCTAAGTAGATATGTATAGGATTGTACTATTAGATGCCCCATGCATTGTCAGAGACACACACCATATTGTCATATGCCAACAGATGTTAGTACCAAAAATTGATTTCATTTCCAACCTGGCCCAGAGCTTAGTACTGGTGGTTACATAATCAAAATGGTCTGAATAAGATAAGAAACAGAGGAGGGCAAAGACATATTATTACCCTGAAAAGCCCACATTATTGTGGACATGATTAATGCTGACATCATTATGTAACAGCTTTCTAGTCCTGTAATAATCTAATGCATTAGAAGTGATACTTTAGAAGAAACTAACCATAATCAGCAGATGGTGACACTGCAAGCTAATGGAACCTCAATTGCATATTAAAAATTAATACAAATCTGTCAATGAACTGTTTCAATGAACTTCATTGAATAATGCTCAGCTGGAAAAAAGGAACAATTCATATGACCCCATTAAAAGTAATGGAAGTTCTTCTCATTCCTGATGAAGTCCCCTTAATTGTTTTCCAAAGTATCTGACTTCGTAATAGATTACAAGAAACAATGGAGAAGACACCTGCTTATGCAGCATATTATTTGATGGCAACCTTTGTGTGCCCTATCCACTTCTGTGGACTTTTTGGGAGAGAGTGGTGATTACATTCAGGGTCCCATTGCTGATCTTCTTCCTCCTCCTCCCCCTTCTTCCTTCCTCCTCCTTCAGTCATTTTTCTTGCCAATTCATCATGCAGTGCTGCATATTGTTTACTTCTTTCTCCAGCTCCTCTGATAACTGCAATTAATAAAACATGTAACAATTAGTTCACATCAAGGTTGCCTGACTCCTTCACCTACTGTTTTACACATATTCTTCCCAGGGTTCTCAGATCTAGATATGAAAACCCATTTTGGGTTCTACCATTCAGATATACTCAGTTTAGCAATGTCTACAAGGGGACATTTAAGTGAGAGTATCCACACTGTGGACCAGGCACTCATGGGTGGCTTACCAGTTCCCCATGATCATGTTGGAGCACAACTATTTTTGTGTGTGTGTGGTCTTTCCAGTTTGTTTCTGGCTTTTAATCTGGTTTTTAATAAAGGTCAATATTTTTTGCTCTTTATTGGGGATATCTTTTGTTATTCAAAATGATTGGGTTTTTTTGTTTAATGCTGTGCTTTTGTTTGGTTTCTTGTTATGGGGGTGGTTTTAAAAATCGACAAAGAATGTGCATCCTGTAAATGACTTACACATCCATGAGTTGCTCTACAGCAAAAATGCCTGGATGTTTTTGTCCATATTCAGTGAAAAGGTCCAGAAGCAGAACAGCACATGCCAATGAGAAAGTGTTTCAGTAGCAGAAAGTGCTGTCATTGGCAAAAGCTGGAGAGCTCTTTTGTTTAAAAGAGAGAGCAAGCTAAGCTCTTACTTCAGTTAAAATGTTGTTGTTATGTGCCTTCAAGTTGACTCCAATTTATTGCAATCTTCTTATGGGGTTTTCTTTATTCACAGGAGGCTCGCAATTGTCTCTTTCTGAGGCTGAGAAATAAAGACTTGCCAAAGGGTTTCTATGGTTGAGTGGAGATTAAAACTCTGATCTTCTAGTCCTAGTCCAGCCCTTAAACAGATCTACCACATTGGCTCATTACGGAATGAGATTTATTTGGAGACTTAGTCTAGAGTAAGGGTGCATATAATTTAAGTGTTTATCTTTTCATAACATAAAAAGCCCTAAGGCCTCATTCTGTTCATTAGTACCATTTTTTTACTGCAGGGACAAGAGCTCATACCATAATAAGATAGGCCTTTCACACTGATCGTACTATATATCACAGCAGGAAATAATAACATTGGGGTGCTCCAAATTCAGCTGACAGAAATGTGTGTAAAAATAAGAATACAATAAGATGAAATGTCCATAGGTTATTCTAAGGAGTCTTGCAACACATTAGTCTGATGAAGTCAGATCTGGTCTTAGAAAAGCTAAACTATAACACATTTTTAGACTTTTAGATTCAAGAAGGCTCTGCTATTTTGGCTGCAACAGCCTGAAACAGTTATGTTTCTGAAGGTGTATATTATTGCACATATTACAATGTATACCACATTGTACTAAATACTCCAAGAAGTATTACAGAGTGCACAGATTTTCTCCAACAATACATTACATACATGAGAAATTTGGACTGTAACCAATCACACCAAAATGTAGAATCAAGTTATAGTCTTCCCTCCCCCCCCCCCCCCCACTTCATCTAAAAGTGATGTGCAAATGCATTACTTCAGTATTATACTCGGAAATAGTCTTATGCACAATGTTTTTTTCTTTACATCACACAGGAAGAAGGGATAAAACAAACCCTTTGCAGTTTATTGGCACATTAAACTTAGTCTGCGGCTCAAACATTAGACGTAAAATTACCTAATACTATTCTTATAGTTATAAATACATTTCCAAGATATCTGTAGTTGCATGGTCTAGAGGACAACAACTCAGGTTTTTAACAAGTGAAATGCTCAGAAAGACTGTTTTTGGCTGAAGAAGTGTAGGTTTTTTTGTTGCCTGAAAAAACCTTAATAACTCATGATGATATATGCAGATAGCTGAAATATGGTAGTAATATATAGAAATAAACTACAGGTTATCCCTCAAAGATACAAACTGAAAATAATGAAACCTGATAAACAATACCCCTTAATAGAATAGAATACCTTTATTTGTCATTGTGCTATTGCGCAACAAAATTACATGTCTTTGCCCATACACACCACAAAACAACACACCATCCCTCCACAACCCCACCACCACCACACAGCCCCCAATGCCACATCAGTGCAAAACCACAGAGTTCAACATAGCCACAGCTCTAGGATAAAAACTATCCTTAGTCTGTTTGTCCTTGTCACCCTGTACTATTTGCCAGATGGCAATAATTAAGAATGCTCTGAGCTTTCTTAAGGCAGCAGGAATTTATAAAGTTCTTTCAAAGAGGGGAGAGGGCAACCAGTGATTCACTGTGCAGAAGTGGTGACCCATTGGAGCACCTTCCTATCTGCCACTGTGCAGTTACCAAACCATGCACAGGTGCAGCAAGTTAGGATACTCTCTGTGGCATAGCAGTAGAAAGTCACCAGCAGTTTTTCATTCTGTGTGGTTCCTTAGGAGTCTCAGGTAGTATAGTCTCTGCTGGGCCCTCTTAACCAATGCTGCCACATGGGCCAGATCCTCCCTCAAAGTGGCACCCAGGAACTTAAAACTGGTCACCCGTTCTACTTGTTCTCCATTTATGACCAAGAGCTGAATTTCTCATCTGTTCTTCCTATAATCCACAATGAGCTCCTTGGTCTTGTTGATGTTAAGAACCAGATTATTGTCCTTGCACCACAAGAGCAGCCAATTCACCTCATCCTGACAGGCAAACTCATTCCATTCAGAGATAACCCCCACTACAGTTGTAACATCTGTGAATTTGGTAATAATATTGTTATGGTGGATGGGGGTACAGTCATATGTGTACAAAATGAATAGCAGAGGACTCAACGCATAGCCCTGCAGCATCCCAGTGTTGAGAGTGAGAGCTGATGAGGTATAGTGACCTAATCTAATCCTCTGGGAACATATAGACAATAAGTCCATAATCCAGGAACAGATGGAATATGACAATCCAAGCTCCATGAGTTTAGACACCAGTTGATGTTCCATGTGTTGAACATGGAACTAATGTCTGCAAAAAGCATCTTCACATAGTTCCCCCATCATTCTAGGTGGGTCAGAGCAGTGTGGAGTGTGATGGCTACAGTGTCCTCTGTTGATCTGTCGATTTATGTGCAAACTGATGATTATCCAGTGCATGTAGAAGGCAAGAAATGATATGCCTGAAGGCCAGTTTTTCAAGGCACTTCATGATGGTGGAAGTGAGTGCCACTGGTCTGTAGTCCTGAAAATTCCCAGTAGAAAATTTCTTTAGTATCGGAGCAATGATGTCGGCTTTCAAACAAGATGGAGTAATAGACTGAAATAAATACCGGTTAAATATTGCGGTAAAAACACCGGCCAAACCCCATAAGACAGGGATCCTTAAACTAAGGCCCACAGGCCAGATGCAGCCCTCCATGATCATTTACCTGGCCCAGTCCTAAACTTTAGATTTAGGGTCACCCTATGTCTGAAACAACTTGAAGGCACACAACAACAATCCTAAATAATTTGACATCTCATCAGTTAAAAGCAGGCCCACACTTTTTCATTGAAATACTAAAAAGTTTATGCTGGTTAAATTGCTCTTAATTTTAAATGTTGTATTGTTCTTTCATATTTGCACTACAAATAAGATTCAATCATGTTGTTTTCAAACTATAGTCCGCCCCCCCCCCCCCCCAACAATCTGAGAGACCGTGAACTGGCCCTTTGCTTAAAAAAATTGGGTACCCCTGCCATAAGACATCATGATTTCAGACAAGGCAGGTAGAAACCAATAATTAGAGAAGATATTTAAACTCTTTTTTTTATGGTTTCTAAATGCTAATTCCATGTCCTAATAAGTAACCCCAGTATGCTCCAATATGCTGTTCCCTATCTAATGTCTTTGCATGATTCAACCTCATCACCACCATTGTTGTCACAACAACATATTATATTTGAATTGCATGTGTATAGTTTATTTTAAGAAACATATACGCTTATTCTAAAACATAAGTATTGTTCAATACAGATCAATATTGCAATTAATATTCGCATACCAACCATTCCCAGCACTTTTGTTAAAAACAGTTAGACCCAAAACTTTTTGACATGAATGGAAAGATTCCCATCAACTTCATTAGGAATTTGGATCCAACTCTGGCAGAAGAAGAAATGATTTCTACAGAGTTGGAAAGTTTGGGAGTTCCTGAAGTAGATCATGTTACAAGTTCTGGCACATAAAATCACTGCAAACGTTTTATGAAAACTGTAAGTCAAAGCACGCATCACATTTTGTGAACTGTACATAGTTCCCATTCTTTTGTGTGTGGAGGATCACTCAAAGAGATATATAGACACAGGAAGTACCCATGTGAATTAACAAGAAGCACATGTTCCAACTATAAGAACGATCTATGGCTCTTCTCCCTCTCTCCCTCTCTCCCTCTCTCTCCCTCTCTCTCTTTGGATGAGAATGATGTATAATTTCCCAATGTTCTTGATATTTTACCATCTGAAGTACCTTGGCAATTCTCACTAACTGATGTTAAAATCAAAATTCTGCTTAAAGAAAGAAACAATGAAGAAGAATGAGCAAAGAAATGCAAAATGCAGGCTTGTTTCTTGGCTCTCTCTAGCCGTCTTACAGCAGTATTACAATTCTTGGATAAATTTCCCACTTCTGTCTTTCTCAACTGATTCATTAATCAAGAAAATGCATGTATCTTGATCCAAAATAGAAAAAAGAAAGAAACCAGAGAAAATGCAGGAAAAATATGACTTTTCAACACTTGCTAGAGTTCAGGATGTATTTTTTGTTTCTGTATTTTGGACTACAGAACACCTAGCCTTAACACTCCAATTATAAACTACCTTCACATAAATTATGTTGATTTCAGGACAATTAATTCTTTTGTAAGCCATTTACCATACAATAGGCTACATCAGATTTAACAGAGTTTACTATCAGTTATCCGGTTTTTGAAAGGGGTGAACATTTAATTTAGTGTGGTTATTGTTGTTTGCTGTTGCTTTCAAAAAATGTATGAAGTCCAACACATTTCTCCAAGAATAGAATAAAAAGAATCTGAGATGTTAGAAAATCGTATCTGGAAGAAAACCAAAATAGCCAAATTCATCCATTGAAGCAAAGTGCGTAGCATGTTTGGCTCTTACAAGTCTGGGTTTGATATTCGGTCATGGTGTGAATCTTTGATGCTGTTGCTTATTTTCAAATCATTTCCATCTTATGGTGACGCTAAAGTATCCCAATCATGGGGTTTCCTTGGCAAGATTCTTTTTGGAGGTTTGCCATTGCCTTACTGTAAGGCTGAGAATATGCAACTTGCCCATGGTTGAGCAGAGATTCAACCACTGGTCTCCTAAGGTCCTATTCTGATACTCAAATCATTACATCACATTGACTCACATAAATCTTGCTAGTCCTAACTGGATGGCAGCCTCTAAGTATGGCATCAAATGAAAGTTGCCACAACATTTTTTCTTGATTTCATGTTGAAATAAAGTTTAACCAGTACAAATGGCTGAGTCTTTTTCATATTTTAAATAAGAACTTACTAAAATTGCAGGCCTTCATAAATGGAACAGAAAGGAACTGAACCTTTTCCAAAAGTCAAATGTAGAAGAAAGGAAATGTGGCACATCCATCCATCCCTATATGGTACAGTTATACCTCAGTAGGTAGCTCATGTATTCCTGGGTACGACTTCTTCAATGGAAAGATGTTACCAGAAGCATACATAACACAGTGGCATAGCAATTTGTGTGTATGACTAAAACTCTGGAGATCAGAATTCAAACTCTAGCTTTGACCATGGAAACCCATCTTAGGGCCAAACATCTTCTGAAGAAATCTTGTCAAGAAAACCCTGTGATAGCTTTGCCTTGGGGTTTCTATAACCCAGAAACTACTTGAAAGTTCACAACAATAACATATATAGTACACTGCAGGTAAATAGAGAAAACGTGAGATAGTATTGAAAGTGCATCAGAGTGCAGTCTTGTGGTCACATTTCAAGAGTGTTACCTGCATAGATAGCTGCTGTTCATTCAGTGCAAAACCAGAGTATGACAAGTGATACAAGGGAAAAAGAAGGTATAACATAGCCTTAGATTTTTAGCATTAAAATCACATGTTTCTGTTGATGGCTCTGACCTTTGCAAAGACTGGGATCCTGGATTAAACCCGGATGTACACAGGCACTACATGGCTTATAACTACCAGGCATGCAAGGATACATCTTAAAATAATACTCCATATAAAAGCACAGTGAGGATCCCCATTCTGAAACTGATTACACCTTTACAAGTCTTCCGTGAAAGCTATTGGTATGCAATACTGACAACATACTGTAGTTGAAATAACACTGAGAAATACAAGTGCTATGGTTCTCCATATTTGCATTTTCTTTTGAATAAAAGCATCTATCCAATTAACAAACTTTGTACTTCCAGTCCTTTCTTTTCCATGGTGAGAGACAGGGTAAATATAAAAGGAGGAGTAGCAAGTGATTAATAACAATAATAAAATTTCTCACCCTCGGGGTGAGAAAAGCGGTATACAAATACTGTAAATAAATAAAAAAATAAAATGAAGGGTTTTTATTTTTTAAAATCTGGTCTAATGTCCCTCTATCGTCATCGTTCATCAAGGACACTAAACACTTCATCAATGTAATAGAAGCCCTAACCATTCCTGAAGAATCCATACTGATGACTCTAGACATCAAGGCCCTGTACACCAACATCCCACTAGACGAAGCCAGGTCAGTAATCCAAGATATACTTGATACACGTAAATCCCTGGCTCCCCCTACTCACTTCCTAATGGATCTCCTAGACATTGTGTTAGATTACAACTACTTTAGTTTTGATAAACAATTCTATTTGCAGACCTTTGGGATAGCTATGGGCAGTCCATTGGCACCATCAGTAGCCAATTTATTTGTCTCTCATTTAGAAACTAAATATATCTTAAATACTACCACCAACCAATTTGTACCAGATATTATATACTATGGAAGATATATCGATGATATATTTGCAATAGTTAGTTCTCAATCCATAGCTGACCAATTCTGCACCTGGATTAACACACTACACAAACATATGAAATTTGCCAGCCAGTGTAGTCGTACTAATATTAACTTCTTAGACGTTATGGTAATCAAGAATCGACAAAAACTACTAGTGAAAAATTATAGCAAGCCGACAGATAAAAATTCATTCCTACATTTTTCCAGTTTTCACCATCACTCATTGAAATCCAATTTACCTTACTCCCAGTTATTAAGATTAAAACGTAATTCTAGCACCCAGAAGGATTTTGACTCTTCAGTGGGTATTTTGCAAACACAGTTTAGAGAAAGAGGATACCCCAACAGGATTCTGAACATAGCTATTAGTAAGGCCAACTCCATTAACAGGAAGGTACTACTACAAGAAAGACCTAGAAAACATAACAATCGAATAATCTGGCCTCTAACTTTAACACAATACTCATCTGATATAAAAAAGATCATCTTTAAACACTGGCATTTAATACAAGACATCCCAGGGTGCCAAAACACACCTATAGTTGCCCATAAAAGATCTAAAAACTTAAGAGACATTATGATTCATTCGGAATACCTCTCTCCAACCACACCTCACAATCCAATTACTAAGGGTCATTTTAGCTGTGCCCATTGTGACTGCTGTTCCCAGCCCTTCAAGGACTGCTGTTCCCAGTCCTTGAAGGGCAAAACATTCTCTCATCCCACATTAAATATCCATATCACCTTACAGCACTTCACTACATGCTCCACGGACAATATTGTCTACGTACTCCAATGTCCGTGCAAATTATTATATGTCGGGATGACCACCAGACCCCTGAAAACAGAATTAGTTAACACCGCTCTCGCATAAGAAATGGGTCTACTGACTCTTCTTTATATGCACATTTTCAAGAGAAGGCACACACTTGCTATAGCTTTAAATTTTGTGCTTTGGAGAAGGTATCACCTAAACCTTGTGCTGATGTGAAAAGGTACTTGTTACAGAGAGAGTCATTTTGGATTTTCAAATTACAAACACTTATCCCCCAAGGGCTTAATGATAGAATAGATTACACTTGCTTCCTGTAACATTCTATCCTACTTAAGAGTTACCTGTTACCATCACAATTGCTCAATTCAGAACTCCTCACTCACGAGCCCAGGCTGTTTACAGGAATGTAAGTAGACTTACATGGGTTTTGAAAATCCCCTCAAACAGTGGGGTTTTGGGCATTCTAGTATACCATTTTGTTTATATATTGTCCTTTTCCTATCTAGTGAATCCAAAGACTATAAATGCTGATAGGAAATCTAAACAGAACCGATAGCTACCAATTAGAATGTAAGTAGTCATGCGTGTACAACAACAACCTTTTCAAAACTATGTCAATTTGGGGATTGTAGTATATCTATTATCTGTTGTTGTGTTTCTTATTTAGTGAATTAAAACATCATAACACCTGATGAAGACATTGCAAAACAAGGGAAACAACCCAGGAGACCTTGTTGATAAACCGTGTGTCACTGTCTCTGATGTTGTTTATGGAAGAAGATCTTTCAACAATATAGAAAGTGTTATTTTGTGTCACTATGCCTGACATTGTTTAATTGTTATTTTGGAAGCTCTAGTTTCACTGTGTTGACCAAGTATTGAAAACGTATCTTCTATTTATAAACAGTCTTTAATTAATCGTGTGAATGTTCTCATGTTACATTCAATGTAGAGATTCTGGGAACATAGAAACTGCGATTTGCAATCTACCGTTTTTCTAATTGTTGACTTGAACCAGGACACTCTTGTTGATGTCATAAGGCACATCTTCACAATTCACTAACATGGTTCCTTAGTGCCTCTGCTAAATACCTAAGTATGCATAAAGTTACACAGAACAGACTGAAAGATAAATTCCAGTCCATATATACATCATACACAGTACAAGCGACTGTACAAGTCTAAGGGACGCTGCAATGTCAAAATTAGTCTGTCAGTTTCTATTCTTCCTTAATATCAATATTGCAAGATGATAAAAGGAGAAAAAAAATCATGTACTGATTTGTACCTACAATTTGCTTGATCCACCTGTATGTGTATCAGGAAGAACAAAAGTTACCCTTTTACAGGTTCACCTTGTAGACACCAGCTAATTCATAATGTCTACAGTGTGTAAACATGGGTTGCTGAGACAGTGACGCCTTTGCTTTCTAATGGCTCAATGTTCACAAACTTTATCTCGTGCACATTTTTTAAACAAAATATTGGATCCGTTGAATGTAAGTTAGCTGCTGTACTTTTCTTCCTCTCCCTTATAAAGCACTGCACATGAACTCAATGATTTTGGGAAGGGATCTCTACAGTAATCAAGTGGTTGGAAACTACCTCTTACTACTACAGCACCAGCATACCCTTTCCCCCTGGGCCTATTTACATTAGAGCCCTGTGGATCTGATGATGTTCCAAAGTCCCACTGTTTCATCTAACAAGTTATCATCCCTTTAGAGCAGCTGAAGTTCAACACCCCCTCCACTCTCTTCACTCCTTCACTTCACAAGTGAAATACAGTGGCAAACTTCATGAAACCTCAGACCTTTTGCAACCTAGCTGTGAATACAAGATGAAGCAATGGGAAGAGGGGGGTTAAAATATTTTAACTTCTTCATAAATCTAAGTAAGAGGCAGTTCACTGGTTTTTCTAACATCAGCCTTTGTTTCTACAAGCAGAGGTTTTCTATTGATACAGTAGGAGTCTTGAAATTATAAAAAATCACACAAAAACGCACAAGCATAGTTCTGATATAATAAGATTTTTTCTTGAAGTTCCATGTACCTTTATAATATTGAGCTTACAAATCCAGCCATGCACAGAATTTGATAAATAAAAATTTTCAGTTAAAGGAAACGAGGGTTTAAAACTGCAAATATCAAGATGCCAAAGACACCTAAGACACTTGCTGAGTTAAGTGAAAAGGTAAAAATCCAGCTTAAATTTATAGCATTCCTTCAGTGTCCCTCTAGGAGTTTGGCTTCTTGCCAGGGTTCCTTGTTAAAAATTTGTTAAACGTGTTTGGCATTAATGCAAACACAAAGTACTCATTTGTTACAAATTCTAATGGAATGCATTCATTTAAGGCAATGAAGTAGTTACCAGAAGAGAAAAAAAATGTTCATTAAGTACATTTTAAAAATACAATGATGTATGCGGTGCATAACTATGGCGCCCCAGTGGCTATATAAATATCTGACAGAATAACCACAAGTTGTGTTTAGTTTGAAACTAGAATCTTTTAAACATAACCGATAGAACAGAAACTGGTTTTGTTTGTTGTCAAAACTGATGTTAGTCATTTTTGTTTAGAACTAGGGAAAATAACTCAAGTTTTGGTGTCCTCTTTCTTATATCTCAAACTGATAAAAATGTACAAAAGATGCGGTCTCTTCATATTAATTGTAAACAAGGTTTGTCTTGAAAATGCAAAATTTAGAAAACAAGCCAGTTTTATCAATTTCAACCAAATGAAAACATACATGCAAGAATATGTTAGTTTAACCCATGTCAATATTTTGCGATATTATTTTTTAACTACTGCTCAAATTAAAATAGCTTTAGAACTTGTACACAATATCAGGAAAACAAAAGACCATCTTGAAATTTCTGTAGTTGAATCATTGAGCTTATTACCACATATTGTTTCAAAAGCTGCTTACAAGAAAACACTTCCTGAGGAACAAGACAATAGAATATACTGCCTTTGACTGGTGAAGTCTTCCTCTCTGGAGGTTTTAAAACAGAGGCTGGATGGCCTTCTGTCAGGAATGTAGGGGCTGGATGGGATGGACCTTGGGGTTCTTCCAACTCTATGATTCTATGAATCTATGACTATTATGGAGAGACTAAGGTCCAGCAGAGCTGGGTGGAGAAAACTGATAGCAAGCCAATTCTCATTTTCTGGGTTGTGTTCAGAGGTCTCATTCAGTGGATAATAATCTTTCCATCAGTAGAACCATGAAGAGGATAATCTCACCCCCTCCCAAACACCCCCTTTAAAAAACTGGGATGCCCTTCAGAGCACTTGTTTTGGTGGCAGAGAGTGGCTAAGGAAAGGTAACAGAGGAAAGTCTCATTTCGTTAGTGGAGCTGTAGTACAACCACAGGTTTAAAGCCCTGTTTCACCACTCCAAAATGGGGATACTGGAGATTTATTGTGTTGTGAAAACAATAAAATGTTGGTAAATTTCATCAAACACTGAAAAGTGCCATTTCACTGAAATACAGGTTGAACATCCTTTATTCACAAATCTGAAATATGGATGGCCCTCGTAGTGTCTTCCACCTCTAGGATTGTAGGATATCTCATTGGAAGGGGCCTTAGTTAATCCAGTTCAAAGAAGATATTGCTGATTTTTTTCCATGTCAGGAGCGACTTGAAAAACTGCAAGTTGCTTCTTTTTTTTAAATTATATATGTTTATTTTAATACATACACAACATTTATAGTTCCCACCACCATGAGGATTGTTTTCTTTTACATATTAATCCTTTTTGAGATTAACCTTATAAATTAACATACTATATAACATTTGTATCCTATTTCGTTCTTTCTTTCTCTCTCTCTTTCTTTCTTTTTCTTAAATATTTTAAATATTTTTAAATTAATTATTTGACATAATCTCATATATAATCAGAAAATATACATTCAGAAATACTGGAACATGTCTAGATCTGTATGTAGACAGCAACTTGTACAAAGTAAGTATAACATATTATACCATTCACTCAAGTTTAAGACACTTTCAAAGGAAAATCCATGCAAACTATTCCTAACTAGAACTGCGTCTATCTAGCTAGCAGCAATAGTGTCATCAGCTACTCCCACCCCCATATCATATGCAAAAAAAAAAAAAAAAAATTAAATACCAATGTATTTTTTTTGGGGGGGGGGGGGGGGAGATTCCTTGCAAGGCAAGAAATGTATCTACATGATCAAGATGGTTTCAGAGTATGTCCAAATACATCTTGATATTACATCAATATAAAAAGAAAACAAGAATGGGAGAAGGCAACAAAGTACTCTCTTATGACTAGAGCTTTCTGACTATTTTACATACACAGGCATGGACAACTGCAAAAACCCAATTTGTGTAAATTGAAGGATGTCCAAAACCACAATCAAATGTTTCATTAGCATTATGCCAACATATATAACTTTTCCAGGAATCTCGTTTTTCTATTGTATAGCATTCCAGCTTGTTCACATAGTATTACATATTTCTTTTTATTTATTTATTTTAATTCTTTCCCTTCTCGTTTCTTTTTCCCCCTTTTCTCCCTTCCTTTTCTTTTCTTGAAAACAAAACCTAAACATCCACATAATATTCACATTTCAGGAGTTCCACCATAACACATATACCATGGAAAAGAAAGTCACACCAAAAGAGCAACAAAGGATTCCTCATCATTTCTTTCTTCAGAAGGAAGTCAAACTATTTGATGAAAATCAGGATTTTGTATTAGTCAATCCTGGAATCCCCATGTTGAAATAGCCTTTCCTTCTAGAAACCTTTTGAAGGGTTCCCAGTCATTCCTAAATTCTGAAGGGTCTTTTGACTGGAGATATCCCGTCAGAATGTCCATCTCTGCCACTTTCACAATCCATTCCTCCATTTCCGGTGTTTCCTCCAATTTCCAGGTTCGTGCATAAACAATTCTTGCAGCAGTTACCATCAAGGTGAAGAGTTTGTCGTGTGACTTCAGCAGTGATCTGTCTGTTATTCCCAGTAGGAATGTTTCTGGGTGCATAGGTATTTTTAGCTTTAATATTTTTTCAATAATTTTATGGATCTTAATCCAAAAGCTTTTTGCCTTCTTGCAAGACCACCACATATGGAAAAATTATCCTGTTGCTTGTTTACATTTCCAGCAAGTGTTTTTTAATTGTGGCTGCATTTTGGCCAATTTAGCAGGTGTCATATAGGACTGATAAAACATTTTATAGAAATTTTCCAGAAGAGAATAGCTTCTGAAAATTTTAATTTTTACATTCCAGAGATATTCCCATTTATCCAAGCTGATCGAATGGCCAATGTTTTTGGCCCATTTTACCATACATTCTTTGATATATTCATCTTCTGTATGCAATTTTAACAGGAGGTTGTAGAGCTTAGAAAGTTGTTTATTTCTTGATTGTAGTATCTTGTCAAAATCTGTCTTTTCTAGTTCAAATTCTGTCTGCACATCTTTTTGATACTGTTGGTGTATTTGTGCATATTCAAACCAGTTCATATTGTAGCCTTGTTGGTTTATTTCTGTCAGTGTTTTCAATTGAAGGTTACCTTGTGATTTCTTGAGTATTTCCACATATGTTGGCCATCTTTTACTACCTTTAGAGTTTCCACTTCCTTACATACCTACTTAATTTATGGAAAAGTGGCAGAAGATCCAAATTTTAACAAACACCCAATTAGGAAATCCCTGATGAAAATTTGGAACAAGTATAAAAAAACATTTTATACAAAAATACCACAATGGACTTCGATCCAGGAAGCTTGCAAGTCGCTTCTGGTGTGAGAGAATTGGCCATCTGCAAGAACATTGCCCAGGGGATGCCAGGATGTTTTAATGTTATACCATCCTTGTAGGAGGCTTCTCTCATGTCCCCACATGGAAGTCGGAGCTATCAGAGGGAGCTCATCCGCGCTCTCTCTGGATTCAAACCTGTGACCTGTCGGTCTTCAGTCCTGCTAACACAAGAGTTTAACTCAATGTGCCACCAGGGGCTCCTGATATTGCTGATTATCTGCCTTGATATTCTGGGCTATAGGACTCTGTAGAAGGGCCCTTAGTTCAGTACATGTGGGAGATTGCAAATAAATACCTCAGATTCCAGATTAAGAAAGAAATATTTGCTGTATTTAAAGAATATGCACAGTTGAACATACTTAAAGAGGCAACATGGCTATGCTCCTGCACATTTTGTTATATATTTTTGGCCTTAAACACATTGTGCAATCTTGTTCATCTGTATAAAGAATCTAACACTGAAGTTGCAGCTGGTGTCTGAATTACTGCATGGATCTGATGAACTTCCCAGGTTGCCAAAAAAAGCCTAGAATCACTAAACAGAGTTTGGAATAACAACAGATGCTCTAGGGATTCATAAAATGAAATGGATCGAACCCTTGGGGTAATCAGCGTCCTTGAAAGTTACCATGCCTCTTGGTGACGGAGTGAGATGAAAATGTGAAACCTTGACTACCCAGACAGGATGCTTTCCCCAGTGGGAACGGCTGTAAATCAAATCGTCAAAATCGGCATGACTTGATAAATTTCCCCGGCAGCACATATAACAACATTTATTCTGTCTCCTACATTTATACATGTATATCAAGACCCCTGAACACAGGTCACGGAAATGTTAGTTGGCCAAGTGCATTTCCTCCTGCAATATGTCATCATTTCCACATTGGACTCAAAACAGAAGTCTAGATTTCTAAACTGGAATATTGCTTTACATCTAATCTCACAGGCAGCCAATGAAATGGACCCCTCTCCCCCAATTGCTTCTGTTAACAAGTGCTTTGGCTCAGGTTCAAAGAAGAAGATGCTGAGTAAACTAGGTAAACAAGTGTTTCTTTACCCAGCTCCGTTTGGCCCTGTGTCTTGTTTATTGAGGCACCCACCTCTTCTCTTGCAAGTCAGAGCATTTGGCTCTGACTTTAAAGGATTAACCAAACATAGAAAATGTGGAGCTGAAGTGATTCAGATAACAAAGAGGTGCCTACATGAGCCTTAAAAAACTGTCAATATTCCTGATCACGAAGGCCCTTCCACACAGATGTAGAAATCCACACTGAATTAGATTATACAGCAGTGTGGACTTAGATAATCAAGTTCAAAGCAGATTTTGTGAATTATCTTCCTTGATATTCTGGGATATTATATGGCTGTGTGGAAGGGCTATGAATGGAATCTGAAGGGGGTTTG
Organism: Anolis sagrei; assembly: GCF_037176765.1. Taxonomy (NCBI): domain Eukaryota; kingdom Metazoa; phylum Chordata; class Lepidosauria; order Squamata; family Anolidae; genus Anolis; species Anolis sagrei. The sequence goes on along the minus strand of NC_090022.1, from coordinate 59,124,847 downwards.
TTCTTTCCCCCTCCTTTACTGCTGCAAAATGCCATTTTATTCTCATGCTACAGACTAATTATGGAGCCTTTTTTCCTCCTTTTTTTCATTGAAGATCAAGGTTTTGCGATCTCTGCTTCTTAATAACATGGTTTGCCTGTCTGCCACCTGGGACGAGGCAAGGCACTCTCTTTCGCTCCTAAACAGCAGGCACTGCCTTAGGCCAGTGCAAGTGCAGGCAGGAAACCAAGCCACGTTCAAGGCAGTTAACCACTTCAGCACTGACTCTTTTGTAGCTACCAGAAGCAATGTTCTGAACTGGCAGGAGAAGCAAAACCTAGGCAGGGTTCGGCCCTTTGTGACTGCAGACTCAGCTAAGTAAAGCCCCAGAGTGGCTTTGGCACTGAAAACATACAAATTCCCTTTTTGTTTGAGGCCCCGCTTTGCATTTAGATATAGAGTTCAAATCTTGAGAAGGGAAGTGGTTAAATAAGAGCTGCCTTGAGATCCTCATGCCCTTCTTCCTCTTTCTCCAGCACAACCACCCCCTCCCATTCTGCCACAATCTGGTCAGTCATCTTTTAAGGAAGCTGTGATGCCCTATTTGCCCCAGACTGTGGCTTGTCTGCTCCCCCTAAAAGACTTCCTGCTGGGACCCATGTGGCACAACAGGGAGGAAGAGGAGGCTGGTGCAATCTGTGACTCTTCAGCTGGAGCAGCCAAAACAGCAGGAGGACCAAGCTGAAAGGAATGAAACCTGTAACAACTTAGTAAAAGCACAGGCAGCAATTGAGGTTGGCGTGTCTGCTGTTGACTTACTCTGGCCCCTGTAGGTTGTGGTCAGTGAGCCCATTAGAGCAGGGAGTGTGGCAGAAGCGGGCTGAGCAAGCTCAATGTGCTCCTGTTTTATATCCAAACACTGGGCAGGAGGAGAAGGAAACAAGGGAGCAGAAATCCAACAAAGCTGTTTAGGTCAGGGAAGCAGAATTAATTGTGGAATTATTTTTGGCAAATGGGGACTGGGAAAAATTGATATGCAGGGTGGTGGTTGGGTGGCCAGTTTCCGTGTCATGCAGGCTGTGTGTCTTATAATAATTGTGAAAAAAAGCAAGGGAGAACAGAGTGCAAGGGACAGAGTCTCCTTTTTTATGTCAGAAAAAGCATTCACTCTGATCATGGACGTAAAAATAAATAAAAGGCAAAACACCATTGCTTCTCATTCCCAAAGAAAAACGCATCTAAACTAAAGAATAAATGCAGTTTGACACCACTTACATTGCCATGGCTCAATGCTACAGAATCATGGTTTGTAGAATTCTCTGCCAAAGAGTGTTGGTACATCATCAAGTGTCAATTCCAGGATGCCACTGCATTGAGCCATGTGGCTTGTCTGCTCCCCCTAAAAGACTTTCTGCTGAGACCCATGTGGCACAACAGGGAGGAAGAGGAGACCAGTGACTCTTCAGCTGGAGCAGCCAAAACAGCAGGAGTGGTATCAAACAAACTGCAGTAATTCTGGAGATACCCATATCAGCTATTGTCAAATGCAGAAATAAAATCTATAGTGCTCAACAAAAGTAGATTTCACAACAGTATAAAGTAGTATCCCTGTGACTGGGAAGGAAACAATTCTAGATGTTCAAAAGACAAGTAAAAAGAGAAATAAAATGATATCAAAGAAATCTAAGTAGCTATTGCTAGATTTTTCATTTTTCCTTTTATTTTCCCTTTAAAAATACATAACCTGTTAGATACTGTTCTCGATTTCTTAATTTGAACCTGCTTATTTCTGTGCCAGTCTCCTTAAAGTCCAAGCACCTCAGTAGTGTGAGGTTTGTCTTACATGCCAATTAAGGTAACCACAAGTTTCTAAACAGGGAACATTATGTGGTTGGTTCATTCAATGCTCTGTGTGTGAGTGAGAGAGAAATCTATCATTTATATCTATTTTCCATCCATCCATTTATCTACTTATCCATCTCAGCTCATCTAATCTCATGCCTAGCATTTTATTCCAGTTCCTATAAATTCTTGAAAACCATTCACCAGCGAATGCCATTATTCAAAAGCTGACAGAGCACATACATGTTTTAATGTCTCCTTTACCCACCTTACTCTCTGACATGTGGTCACCTTGTTCTCCAAACCCACTTCAAAAGAAACTGCACTGGAGTTCTTAATTCCATGAACTCTGAATACATTTTTAATTCTTCTGTATCACCGCTCTGCTCTGGAGCTCAGCCTCTGTTGTTCTCTGTCTAGCTCTGTAATGCCCTATTTTGAGCCTCTTTCTCCACTGTCCTGCCTCTTCCTTGCTTCTGCTGCTGAACCCATCTGTGCTTCTATTTTGGATTCAGAAATCACTCACATTATCACCACTGTTTTGTGTATTGGCTAGCCACATCAACATCAGCGTAGGTCATAAAACCACAAGGAATTTGTACTCTGGCTTAGCCCAAGAAAAGGGAGAGTTAACAACCTCTGCTAGTGGTTTCTTAGACTGAAACCATACAGATTTTGACCCACAAAAGAAATCGTAAGTCAATAGCTTGTGGTCTAACGGAGGCAATGTTCATCTGAGTCAGTGTTGTATAATGGTTTAGGTTTATTATTTATAATATTTATTTAGTTATATTTATTTATACCTCACTTTATCTCTCCTAAAGGAGACTCAAAGCAGCTTAACATAAAAAGCATTAGCATATAATTTAAGATATACAAATATGTAAACAATAAAACAGAATTAAATATAAACAGTATTAAAAATTCTCAGTTAAAATCCATTAAAATATATTCAAACTTAAAAACCACAGCACTCCTGATGTAATCTTCAATCCTTGCTCACTGGAAACCTACTTCAGGACCTTGAGTAAGTCACAGCCTCTCAACCTCAGACAAGAGCAAAAGTAAACCCCCCTCTGAACAAATCTTGCCAAGAAAATTGCTTTATAGGTTTGCTTTAGGGTTGCCATAAGTTGGAAATGACTTGAAAGCACACAACAATATCATATTACATTTCAGCATGTTGCCAGTACAGATGATCAAGAAAGAATGTACTAGAAGAAGGAGAAATTTTGAAAAGTGTAGCAGAGATGTGAAGCAGACTAATGTGGTCCCTTTCAACTTCCTTTCCCATGGAAAAGCAAGTTGAAAGGGACTTGCTTTGCCATTTTTTTTCTGCAAGCTTGGTAGCACTGAAGAACACATGCTAATCCTTCTCCACTGATGTGAACTGTGTAATGATCATAGGTTATTGGCAAACAGTTTTAAGTATATCATAGACTGCTAAAAAGACAAATAAATGGATTCTGGAGCAAATCATGCCTGAAACATTCCTAGAAATCAAGATGAATGGCTGGAGATTATCATACTTTGAACACATAAGAAGACGTGACTCTCTAGAAAAGACAATAATACTCGCAAAAGTAGAAGGCAATAAAGAAAGAGGGAGATCACAATTCAGATGGGTAGACTCTGTTAAGGAAGCCATGGCCTGTGTCTACAAAACCTGAGTCAGGCTACTAATGTCAGGGTGACTTGGAGGTCTCTATTTCATTGGGTTGCCATAAGTCAAAGCCAACGTGGTGGTGGTTAACAACAAGATCTGCCTGACATCCTTCAAACTGTGCCATTCTTCTTTAGTACTGAAACCATGAATGTGAAGAACACCCCAAAACGAAAAACACAGATTATGAAGAGGGGAAAGAATTGCATGTCTGGCCCTCACTAAAGATTCTTATGAGAAGTCCCTAAATTACATTAGGAGCACTGAACCTGCTATTTTTAGAAGAAGGCTGGTTGCACTCGTAGGAGGGAACTGAGGGGTAGATTTTCATGAAATATCTCTTTTCTTTCTTGAGCATTGCTTTCTGGATAATGCAAACAGCAAAGAATATCTAGCAATTAAAAAGTGGTTGCATAAGCATATAACTTTAGACTCATCTCACGAAATTTCTGGAATTTCTGGAGACAAAAGTAACTTGGCTAATTCAGGCAGCCATAAATGATGGAAGTGCCAAAGAATACCTAGAAAAAACTACAGAAGACTATTGAAGAAAGCAGGATCCAAAGTGTGGACGTCAACAGGCAGCACTGTTCTAGATCTCCAGAACAAGTCCCAATTGGCAAAGAAAAAAAAGCTAATTAAACTTTTTTAAACAAGTAATGCTTGCCGTGAGTGTTACTTCTGTTTTTGTATATTTGGTTATAAAATTGCTCTTCTATGTACTGCAGCAGTAATGATCATATAAACATTGCTGCCAGACATGAATCACAGTGCTGATGTATCAACACATTAAAAATAGTTGTTGAAAGCTGCTGGTGGCTTCACACCAATAGCATTTACTGATCCTAAAGAACCATCAACCCAAGAGCTGGGACATGAGCAGAAAGCTACAAGTCTCATTCTTTCTCCATCTTAATTCCATTCTGCTATGAACAGTTCCTTCTGCCTCAAAGGGAAGTCTGCTTTGCTACATATTCTATAGACTTTCTTGGAGCTCCAGCTGTTAGATAAACTTTCAAGGATATTTTTGTGACAGGTACAAACCTAGACAGGAAACTTTAAGACAAAATCCCAAATTAATTATACGTCAACATTCAAACCACAAGAAGGAGCAATTGTCATAAATTTTTGAAGGTTAGAATCCAGTTTTAGTTGTGGTGTGTTTTTTTTAAGGTCTACTGAATCATGTCCAAGCCAGAGCCAATAAAACAGTGTATTTTACTTTCTTGAACAGCTTGTTTTGGCTAAATACAGAGCAGAGATGTTATGATTTCCTCCTTTCAGAAAAAATAAATCATATAAAATGACCAGAAGTAACAGGGAATAGTGCCGAATTCACAAGTTAAAAATTCAGGGTGGTGGTATTTGTGTTAGGACAAGCAATGCAATAATTGGGCTGCAAAACAAGGTCACATCAAACTATTTCAGTTCAAACAGACTTGCAAAGCCATTGAAATGTTGACCTTAGCTAGGAGTGCACGAAAAGGAATACAGATGGTCAGAAAGGCCAAACGGATAGGCAAGCTGTCACCTATCTTTCCCTTCCCTGCAGAACTGGATAGGTCTTCTCTCATGCTTCGTACCTAATCGCAAGTACATTATATGAACCATAAACCAACAGAGCCTTTGTCCACTAACATCTCATGCAGGGCTTCAAGTATATAAAATACTTTCCCAAGATACAGGGCAGCTTCTAGAGAAATTTCTTTGCCACCCATGGTATTTAACTTGGTGGTATGTATTAAGGCAGTGGTTCTCAACCTGTGGCTCCCCAGGTGTTTTAGCCTACAACTCCCAGAAATCCCAGCCAGTTTACCAGCTGTTAGAATTTCTGGGAGTTGAAGGCCAAAACATCCATAGGTTGAGAACCACTGTATTGAGGGCTCAGCATTACAGTGCTTTAATTCAACTTAGGCCAAACATTAAATGAGTTATCCAAGGGGCTATTTGGGGATAGGTTTCAGCAGTTTGGACATTCCCTTTGAAGTTTGGACTAAAACCCACAGCCATAAGCCACAATACATTTTAGAATACTGTGTCCAATTCTGGACACCACACTTCAAGAGGGATATTGACAAGCTGGAAGGTGTCCAAAAGAGGGGTACTAAAATGATCAAAGGTCTAGAGACCATTCCCTATGAGAAGCATCTTAAAGAGCTGGGTATGTTTAGCCTGCAGAAGAGAAGGTTGAGAGGAGACATGATAGTCATGTATAAATATATGAAAGGCTGTCATAAGGAAGAAGGAGCAAGCTCGTTTTCTGCTCCTGGAGGCTGGGGGCCCTTCCACACAGCCATATAACCCAGAATATCAAGGCAGAACATCCCACTATATCTGCTTTGAACTGAGTTATTTGAGTTCACACTGTCATATATTCCAGTTCAAATGTAGGATTTTATTCAGCTGTGGTGAAGGGCCTAGGACTCAGAGCAATGGGTTCTAATTACAGGAAAGGAGATTTCATCTGAACATTAGGAATAATTTCCTGACTGTAAGAGCTATTCAAAAATGGAACTCACTGTCTCGGAGTGTGGTAGAGGCTCCTTCTTTTGAGGTTTTAAAACAGAGGCCAGTTGACCATCTGTCAGGGTGCTTTGATTGTGCTTTTCCTACTTGATGGGATTGAACTGGATGGCCCATGTGGTCTCTTCCAACTCAATAATTCGATGATATGTATTTATAAATATGTCTGTATGCATTGTTTTCCATTGTGTTTTCTGACAAAGTTAGTTTTACAGTCTCCATCATGATAAACTGGAACTAACAATCTAGAATTATTGATATTGTTGTTGCGTGCTTTTCAATCAACTCTGACCCATGGCAATCTTCTCATGGGATTTTCTTATGCTGCATCTACACAGGCCATATAACATGGGACAAATGTGGTAGGGGGAGAAGTGAAGTGAACCTACACGTGATCACACATCAAGCAGAGGAACTGGGTAGAGGTCTGGAAAGTGCTTATACATGTTAAAGAGGTCGGTCCTGACCCAGGATTCATCCTATCAATGGTTTCATGGTATTTGCATTTTGGTCAGTGCCTCTCCATGTCTTAATGGGCTTTGCCATGCTATGTGGTTTAAACCTATGCACATTAAGCAGCCTAATTAGGATTGTCCCATAATTTTCTTGTTCTGATGTAAGGCCTTAGAAGTGCATTCCTGCACATGTTCACTGTGCATATGCCATGCTTTTGAGCTACCTTCAATCCACATTAAATGGTCAGTGTAGATATGATATTAGTAAGACTTAATTAGAGTCTTTTCACTGCCTTCATCTAATGCTAAGAGTATGTGGCAAACATATACTGAATAACAGGGTGAACCATAGAATTTCAGGTGGAAATCAATCTTCTTGATATATTGTAGCAAAAACTTCACTTTTGGTAAACTAAATTGCACTGAAATGCTTTTTAATGCAAGTTGCTTAGTCTTCTTGTGGAGAGAAAAAGCGGGATATAATTAAACATAACAACAGCAGAAGCAGCAGCAACCACCACCACCGCAACAACTATGGCTCACTTGAAAATACATAACCATGGCACAACATTTGATTTTCCTGTATTGGGAAAAATAGGTCACTGTCAGGACAGGATATGGATAAAAGCAATTGTTTCCAATTGGCAAGGGGGTGAGGCAGGGCTGCATTTTATCACCCTGTCTGTTTAATTTATATGCAGAATATATCACACATAAAGCTGGATTAGATTTGAGGAAGGAGGTAGGAAAACAGGAGGAAAGAACACCAACAATTTAAGCTATGCAGATGACTCAATATTACTGGCAGAAAATAGCAAAGACTTGAAACAACAATTGAAGAATGTCAATAGAAAAAGTGCAAAAGCAAAATTACAACTAAACACACAACCCCCCCCCCCCCCCCAAAAATAATGACCACGGATGATGTACATAACTTTAAAGTGGATAATGAAGACATCAAATTAGGTTTTCTCTACCTTGGCTCAGTTATGAATCAATAAAGAGATTGTAGCCAAGAAATCAGAAAAAGTCAAAAACTTGGAAAAACATCAAGTGTTAAAAATATATCACTGAATACCAAAGTCAGGATCATCCATGACATTTTATTTCTTATTGCTATATATAGTTGTGAAAGCTGAATAATGAAGAAAGCCGATAGGAAGAGAATCAACATATTTAAACAGTGGTGATGATTAGAGTCTTATGGATACCACAAACCCTCTAAATAACAAATAAATGGTGCCTAGAATAAATAAAACATGGATTATCCTACTTTGGCCATACCATGGGAATAGAAAATAATATAGTAAATTGGTAAGCAGTAGAAAAAGAAGACAACATTAGAGTGGGATAACCAGGAAGCCACAGCTCTAAGTTGAAGAGTATGAGCAGGACTGTTGATGGCAGAGTGTCTTGGAAGTCTCTCATTCAAAAGATTAATTTGACAGCAACTCACAACTATCATTATGGATATTAGACCAGGAAAAAAAGGCATGAGTGAAACAGCAATACATTGTCCAATCAAGCCACCTCTGCCTAAATTAAGTAGTTGCAGCCTACCTAAACAAGGAAGATTGGTGTTAGATTGAAATTGCAATAATCCTAAAGAGAAGCACACAGCATCCAAGGCAAGAAAAACAACTGCCCTGACTGATAAAAAGAATTAATTATTCCACTTGTTAAGAAGAGAAAACAGAAGGCTGATAGAATAAGGAGTAGCCCTCCCTTTAAAGAGACAAGAAAGAAAGTGGACAGAGATCATCCTAGGTATTTTGCTATCTGAAGAATACATGGAAAAAGACATTCCCACCCCTCATATTTTGGCAGAAAAAATAACAAGCAGCCCCCCTGATGCCTTCAGTGAAAATATAATTACAAAAAATTAAATAACATGCAGTTGCTGTCCTTTTATGGTACCTTAACACCCTAACGCTGCTGCTGAAAGTGGTTTTCTCCGTTTACCTAATGGATGTCAGGGTTGGCCCTAAGTGTAACCAAGATTGGTGAGCAAACTCAGTGAAGCAGTGTTGGTTGATGTAGAGGTTGCTCAAGCCCTAAACAAATTATTTTCTATCAATTCAAACTTTACTCCCCTTTATTATATTACTAGCTTGGGGACCCGATGGTGCCCGGGTTATTTGTGTGACAGGTGTGGTCCTGATCCATTATTCATGGGGGTTACAGTGGTCTCTGGAAATGAGTGAGGCAAGTCCCATCATCCATGGCAAGTCTGGTCCAGATCCATCATTGGTTGGGTTCATAGTGCTCTCTGGATGTAGGTGAACTACAGCTCCTATAAATCAAGGTCACTTTCCCCAAACCTGGTCATGGGGGTTATGCATGCCAAATGTGATCCAGGTGCATTATCGAAGGGAGTCACAGTGCTCTGCCTTGATGCAGGGTGAACTACAACTTCCATCCTCTTGAGTCAGTACCCCAAACCCCTCCAGTCTGTTCAATTGATATTCAATTCCTCTGTGTTTGCTGTGTGCTATATGAAAGGGTAGGAAAGAGTTAAGGGAGAGGCAGTGGGCAGGGTCATGCAAATTCCACACAAGGAACCCTGCAATGCCTGTCTGTGGTGGAGGAAACACGTCAAATCTAGGATGAAATTCTCCCCAAATGAAATCATTCCTTGTGTGGTGGTTCGTAGTGTTTGGGGAGGACATTGATATCATTTGGGCTATGTGTTCATGGCACTCGCTATAACCTGCAATGTCAGTTGAAGGAGTACCTTTGGACGCTTCTCAGAACTTGGAACTATAGCCTGTTTGTGGAGGTGGAAGGCTGTCTATGTAAGTGGACACCTATGCCACATGCACACATACACATTTTATGTATATAGATGAAGTCCTGCATGTAGAATAAAAAAAGGGAAATCAAGTAGTTTTGCTTGTAAATTAAGAATCAAAAACTGAGTTAAAGTTGGGAGCAGACCTAAAGAGAAGGTACCTTGAACGACAGACCCAATTCAAAGGAAGCAACAGAGGAATACTTGAATGGTGAGGTAATGTATGTGAGGTTACAGTACTTAAGTTCTTGTTTGTGATGATTTCCGAAGACCTCCACCCTGGGTATCAAATGTCTCGGGCTAATATATTCAGTGGGTTTGTCAAGGTTCTTCGCCTTCACCAGCTTTTGAAGGTTGGGTTTGTACCTTTGCAGGAGATGAAGAGTGACAGGCAAAAGAGGCGGAGGAGAGGCCATGGAGAATCGGGGAGGATTACACTTAATGCCGGCTAAGTGAATAACGGTAACCTGCTCAGTGAAATGTATTCACTTACAGAAATGTGCCTCTCCTTGTTATGTGTGAAAAGCCTTTAAGGAGAGGTAATTTTCAACAATTCAGAACTCCTATTGATCACTAACAAGTCTTTGAAGAAACATATGCCTCTACACAGGTTGTGAACAGAAACTGCTGTGAAAGCAAGTGGAAGATCCCATACAGCTGATCAAATAATAGCTGGGAGGTAGGGCTAAGAAAAGTGGGCACTAAATCTCCTCCCACAGGCTGCCCTGCACCTCACCAATCCTTGCACTTTCCTCCTTAGGAAATGCTTAGGAATACTTAGGATATTAGTTCACATGCAGCAATGATGAAAATGATGAATGGAAGGAAGGCTTTGTCCTAGTAGTTTATGGTAGTAGATCAGTGCCAAGTTAAAAATAATTTTGTCGTGGATTTCTTTTTTAGAACCAGCACATACATTTTATTGAGAGGCTTCCTTTCCAAAGAATGATTGCAGGCAGTGTGGCCATACTTTACAGAATCATGCAGATAAATTCTGCACTGTCACTGAGAATTATATTCTGCATCAGATTTTACAAATATTATTTGCTTTTCTTCTGAGTAGAGTTCATATTTCAGGAAAATCTGGGGCGCAATGCTGCAGTCACAGTTAAGCTGCTTTAATTGAACTCAGTGATCAATGAGGAAAAGTTGAATATACAGGATCGCCAACTTTGCAAATATTCTGTGTCACAATGTTTTGAAAGGCAGCCCTCCCAACCACACATCAGTGGTAAATAACATTGATTTATTGTTGATTATTTTATTATTTTATTAAAATGTTTACATTTTGTCTGGTATCTAGAGATCCCAGTGTGGGATACACATAATAAAAACAAGCTGAAAGAATTCAAAATCAATGTAAAACAATTTAACTTGTTTTAACGGAAGACAAAAATCAACAACCCGGCATGTCAAAGCTAAACCACATAGGCTTTGGTCAAAAGCCACCACTGAACATGATGCCAAAATGAAGTCAGTATTGACACCAATTGGGTCTTTACCTTCTAACTGCTGCAGAGAAAGCTGTATTAAATATACAACTATGGAGTTCAATTGAAAAGCTAGGACATTTCCTTAAATATTCAATTGAAATCAAGGAAGCCTGGGGTTCAAGTACACTATATAATTAATGCAATTTGACATGACTTTGAGTGTTATGGCTCATTGTTATGAAATCCCAGGATTTGTAGTTTGCTGAGGCATCCGGCCATCTTCATTTGGCAGAGAAGACAAAAAAAAAAACCCAGTAAAACTACAATCCTATGATTCCACAACATTGAGCCATGGCAGTTAATGTGGTGTCAAACTTCATTAACTCAACAGTATAGACTGCTTTATTACATTTACTATGTTTCAATCTATGTTTGATTATCTTTCAATTGTTATTTTTAATCATGTTTATTTCTTTTATCCCAATGTACCTTGTATGTTTTATTCCTTGTTGTTACCTGCTTTGAATTCCGAATGGGGGAGAAAAACAACATATAAATAAATAAATAATAGATGCAACCTTAAAATACTTAATTTTGCAGGACAGTGTCTTTACTTTTAAAATATTAGATTCTCATTCTTTCAAACCAGTCAACCATGCACATTTATTGGGGTAAGGGCCAGTGGAAAACAACACGAATCAATGAATAGAAATAGTATATTTGTAACAGAGAGTTGTAACTCTAGGAACTTCTAGATCCCCCAATGTGATCCTATGATCAATTTGTTGAGCACAGAGTTTTACTGGAGAACCAAAAGATTCCTACAGAAGCCACATTAATAAAATCTATGAGTAATCAAGTCTGCAAAAGCTGAACCCATAAACGTGAAGGGCTGACTTTATACAGCTTGGTGAGATAGTAGAGTTCACTGGCAGAGAATTCTAAATACTTCCCAAATGATAAATCTTAGTTCTATAGGATCCACAGGAGCTATGGCATTATACTGATGTCAAAGTGTTGCAATCTTTCTCAGTGACAGCACCCAGGTTCTGGAACTCCCTTTCCAGAGAAGTTAAAAGACACTCACCAGACACAAGCAAAGACCTTTCTATACTGACAGGCATTTGATGTATGACTATATAAAGGCCATCTTTAAAAATATACTGGATATTGCCAATGGTTGGGTTGGTGTGCATGTTTAATGACATATGTTTTGCCAAGTTTCAATTTGTAATGGTTTAATTGTGTGTGCTCTTTAACTAAAACCCATCTTGTGGATTTTGAATAACTATTAACTGTTGAAATCTGCTTTCAGTCCCAATCTGAAGACGAGAACAACAACAACAACAAATTGTGAAAGAGATCTCTGACTACTATATACCTCCAACATTTTATAGACAAAAACCAGGGCATGTATGCCTAAGCAATGTCAAAGAGTTGTCAAATGATGAAAGAATGCACAAGCTAAGAGATACAATAGCACTTTGCTTTTGTCTGAACCTCCTGAGAAGGGCAAGCATCTCCTATGCCCTTCCTCCTGCTAATTGAGTGCACACTACTTCTACACTTTGAATTCTACACATTGAAAATGAGGACAAAGAGTAAAATGGAAGAAGGAGAGAGAAAGGGGGATATTTTGAAAGCAGCAGAAAAAGTCTGATGGTAGAGGATTAATTGGGACTGTCCATGGAAAATCAGGTCACTTGGAGGACACAGCGCTACACAATGCAGTGAAAATGGCCTAGAATGGTCCACCAATGAGGGTTCTATCTATATACTTGTATACCACAAGAAGAGTAGTGTTATATGGATGAGCTTTCCTTTCAACTTAAATTAGTACCCACCCATGAAGCTTCAAAAATGTGTCAAGATTCCTAGAGAATGATGACTGTTCTTTTCTTTGTTTGTCATGATGTTTGCAGACAAATGGCTTTTCTTTTCATAATGCCTTGAAAGTCAATGTTCTTTCTTCTTCTTATAGGGTGACACTGATTTACTGTAAAAACATTTGCTTTTGATCTCTGATTCATTAGTTAATATTTTTGAATGGAGTAACAATGAAGTTGACCCACCCTTTCCCATTTTTAAAATATGGTTGACATTTCAGAGTCATTAATCCCATATGTAGTAAGGTTGAATGAACAGATTATAAAACAATGAGAAATGCCTTAAACCTCCCTTTTATTAAATTCCAGTCTTTAAGAAGACATGGGGTGGGGTGGGTAGGACATAAAGATTCTCACTAGTTTGTGTTCATGAGTAAAGCTGTCTCAGTTGACCCTACCTTTACTTTTGTCAATGATGTTCATCTGTATGTAATGTTTTTCTCTCATTACTCTTTTTTATACATTGGAGATAAGTTCCCATTTTTTTCAGGAGTTATCAGACAGAAGAAATATTGGAGGTGAAACAGTTTTTAAGCAAATCATGAAGAGTAGGTTCGTAGCACAAAATACAGTGATACCTCGACCTAAGAGTTTAATTTATTCCATCATCAAGCTCTTAACTCAAAATGATCTTAAAGCAAATTTTTGCACTGAAATGTTATTATTCCATTTAATATGGTGCCTAGTTATTAAAAAACATTTGATAGCTTAAGAGAAATTAAATTATACACTTTTAAAGCAAGAACAAATTATCATAGTTGTTATATACCTGAAAATGTCTTAAATGGTATTTAACATTAAGGTTTCCGTATGGAGTTTAACCTGGGAAGTCTGATTCTGATGTCTGTTTCAGTGGATTACATTGTCTTCACATCAAAAATGTTGTTTAAACACCTGTGATGCCAAAACTTGGCCACTTCCTCTATAGTAGCTATTGCAATGTAAATTGGTTGAAAGGTTGGCTACGATAGTGTGAATAAACTATCAAAATTTGGTTGCGATAGTACTTGAACGTCTGGAGAAGCTCTGATTTTTGCTTCTCATAGACTTAGTATGAGAATTTGGTTAACCAGTTAAAATTCATGAGTAAACCAGGCTTTTTTAAACCTGAAAAAATCGGCCAGGGGGGGGGGGGGGAGGTTGAATCCTTATCTTTCCCCTTTGTTAGGGGATGGAAGTTATTAATACTTTTAATGTGGATCTGGGTAGTAATACATCCCAGAGTGCCAGTGTGGTGGTCTGATCTTTGGACTAAAACACTGGGGAATCAGGATATGAATGAATCCCCATTCAGCCATGATAATCTTAAGGTCCCTAAACATTGGAAGAGTTTATATCATATTACAAGTTCCCATCCATGTATGTTCCCTAATATCATATACACATTGAGATTATATCTGGAGCAGTAATCCTGTTAGACACCAGTTCATCCCAGTTTTGCCCCTTCTGGGACAGATCCTTGTTTGTTGTAGATATTCTTTCTTTTCACAAACATGTGATCTTGAGATTTGGATTTTTTAAACTTTCTAAATAAATGGAAAGCAAACAAACCCCCCAGTTCTTGCAATTAAAAAGGATCAGTCTTGCTTAATTCTGTCATCTGACTATTTCAGCTAACTATGGTTTCATATATCTACTTGAAGACTAGGAACATTTTTCCAGTGGATATTGGGATAATACTGTAAAGTGGCCTTCTACTGAAACAAATTAGTGGTGGTGTCAAACTGCATTAATTCTACAGTGTAGATGCATTTGAAACCTCACATAATGAGGAAGAAGAGTTAGAAAGGCCCTCTTATCCTTCAGAAAGCATGCCTTATAAGTGAAGTATGTTTTCGTACGGCCCTATATATGTTGGCATGCAATTTTGAGCTTTTCCTCCTTTGACATGGTTGAAGGAATTTAGGATGTGCCATTTTTCAGTCCCAAGCTCAGATCAATGGCAGAACAGATGGTTTAGTATAGGATCATTCTAAAGATTATCTATATGAAATAAAATTAAACAAAAGGCTGCAGCATATTATTTCTCCTTTATCTGAAGAGTTAAACCCTTCCTTATACTGGTTATAATGCTAGCAAAACAGAATATTTCTGTTCACCTTTTCTCCTCCTCCCTCCAATGAGAGGCAAAGGGGTCTTTATCTAACCTTTCCTAAATCACCATTAAAAATTACATTTTTAGATTCAAACAAAACCTATGCCTGGCTCTTTCTCTCTCTGCCTCATATGGCTAATAATAAAGTCTTGAGGTAAATCTCCCTACAGCTGCTTTCAGTTCATTTTAAGTCAATGAAACCTATATAATCCTGTAATACAGTCAATTGTTTCTTTTCTACTAGGCCTAAAGGGCTTCAGGCTTAGAAAGGGAAGAATTACTGTTTTTCTTTTAAGCACCTATTAATATTTTCCCCCTCCAGCATTTCATTTTTCCCTCTTTCCTTTGAAGGCTTTCTCCCCCACGACATTAATGTTTAACAATTAAATCAAGCTGAAAGAGATTTCGGGCGATCTAGACAATTACTTATTGGGTAGAAGAACAGGCCTTTAATGTAAATGGGAAACATCTCTGAAATGATGGTATGAGGCCCCACAACTAATTACATAATGTTCTGCATCTGAGAAAACATAGATGAGAGAATGCAAATAGAGGTACTTGTAATACCAGGAAGGAAAGCTAGAACTATAATATCAATCTATTATCTGGGAAAATAGTGTCAGCCATGGGATACAGGAACTTTTGCTACCAGATCTTTATGGGGGAAGAGGCAGTTTGCAAAGAAATAAGTTCAGGATTGAAAAAAAAATAAGGAAACCTGACCAAAATCATCTTTTGAGTCTCTGTGCCCTTCTACACTGCCATATAATCCAGAATACCAAGGCAGATATTCCACATTATATGCTTTGAACTGGAGTATCTGAGGCTGCTTCCAGACTTAACTTAAATGTACACCAAAGCAATTTTAAGAAACCTGCTTAGGCACGCGTTTAAGTCCGCACATTTACCCCCCCCCCCTCCCAAATCTGGGCTTTCCTGGTGGGAGGGTGTCTCCATTCTGGTAACTACATTCTGGAATGGGGTGACTCCAACCCAGGAGCAGCTCAACCCATTACGCAAAGTAAGCATCTGCAGTATAGTTGATTTTGCCCAGGGGCGCTCTTGAGGCACTCTTGGGGGAAAACAGACCTTGACATATGCGAGTTGTAGTTACTGGGATGTATAGTTCACCTACAATCAAAGAGCATTCTGAACTCCACCAATGATGGAATTGAACCAAATATGGCACACAGAACTCCCACGACGAACAGAAAATATATACCAGTGATTGGTTGGGGGGGGGGGGCAAATTCCGGTTTGCTTACCGTTGAAAATTACCTAGAGCCACCTCTGCTCCAACCCCCCGCCCCCCAAAAAAAGCCTTTAAAAAGTAAATCTTACTGGGGCACCATTAGGCCTCTCTGGAGCTTCCTAGAACATACCAATGATGCATCAGGAGGTGGGCAGGGGACATGAATGATTTCCCCCTGCTTACTGGTATGTTCCAGGAAGCTCCAGAGAAACCTAATGGAAGGCCAGTAAGGTTTTCTTTATTTTTAAATGGGGATGGTTTGGGAAGAGGGTGGGCGCCATCTTGTGTCTTTGGGTTCCAGGAGCCCAAAAGGTGTGTGATGGGTGTGTTCATCCCAACAGGCCAATAGTCCATGGGTGTGTGACGAGACTACCCGTGGGTCTGGCCCCACAGGGCCCATAGAACCAGGATTTTCAGGAAGGCCCAGATCTAATGAGCTATCTAATTAATTTGGGACAAAGCAAGGTTTTCCTTCTTTGTCTTGAATCAATTCGCTTTTACCGGAGGCATTGTTTGGACACCTCTGGTAAAAACGCAAGAGCACTCATATTTTGGGCCCTGTCTGGATGGGCCATGAGTCTACACTGCCAGTTAATCCAGTTCAAAGAAAATAGTCTGGATTTTATACAGCTATGTAGAAGGGGCCTCAGAATAACCCCAGCACAAAAAGCAACAATTCCAGCATGCCAACTGGAAATTTCAAATTATTGTGTAGACATTTAGTTGCCATCACCATTTCCAACCCCATTCAAGTTCTACCACATAGAGCAGTGGTTCTCAACCTGGGGTCCCCAGATGTTTTTGGCCTACAACTCCCAGAAATCCTAACAGCTGATAAATGGGCTGAGATTTCTGGGAGTTGTAGGCCAAAAACATCTGGAGACTGCAGGTTGAGAACCACTGACATAGAGAAATCACACTAATGTACATTCATGTACAAATCATACATTTCCTTTCTTCCTCTTATTCATGCATACACTTCAAACAGACTCTTGTCCTCTTTCACTTGTCCACACCTATGCAGTGTTCTCTAATTACTTTGAGTGCCCTTCCACTTCTATTTTCTTCCTTGCCTATCTGTCTGTTCTCAACTCCATTTTACTATCTTCCTTTCTCATGTACACACAAACACAGAAAGAACCACACATACAATCCCAATGTCAGGGGCATAGCCAGAAAAATTTTTTGGGGAGGGTTGAAAATTTCGGGGGGGGGGGGAGGTTGAAAATTTCAGGGGGGGGGGTTAGGGTCACGCTGAAGCAAAGAGCCCAGCAGGGGGCAGAGCAGCCTTCAATAGCCTGCAGCTCCACCCCTGTCAACCACCTCCACCACGTCTGGCCTCCTTAATGAGAGCATTCAACACCCCCCCCAACTTGGTTGCTTCGCTACATCGGCTATTGCTGCAAGTAATGACAGTGTGAATAAATTGTCAATATTTGCTTGAGATAGTGCTTGCCGTTCTGGAGGGACTTTTAGTTTTTTGCGTCTCATAGACATAGCATGGGGACTCTCTCAACCCCACCGCTATCACAAGTGAGGTTGGTGGGGACGAGGAGCAGGGCCTTCTCAGTGGTGGCCCCTCACCTATGGAGCTCACTCCCGGGGGAAATTAGGTCATCAACATCCCTCCTCTCCTTCAGGAGGAAATTAAAAACATGGTTGTGGGACCAGGCCTTCGGGCAATCTGACAACTAGATAAAGACAATTGGACGACGACTAGGACTGACAGGACTGACAAAGTGGAATTGGAATTTGGACTATGAGATGGCGAACACTGAGCGTTAATTAGGTGAAATTGGTTTTATTGGTTTTATTGTTGCAGTGCAGAAACTGTTTGTTAATTGTTTAATTGCTGCTATATTGTTTTTATTCTACTGTTATGTTGATGCCGGCATCGAATTGTGCCTTTGTAAGCCGCCCTGAGTCCCCCTCTGGGGTGAGAAGGGCGTGGTAGAAGTAACCGAAATAATAATAATAACCCCTAACCCCCCCCCCCCCCCCCCGGCTACAGGCCTGCCCACTATACACACAACTATATCCATCCTGCTCTCTTCTAATGTCATATTCACCTTGCCTGGTCACTCACTGATCAATCCATCCTTATGCACATACCACCCAACATATACTCCCAAGCCATTACTATATTTCTTTTCAACAGTTCATAGATGTAAACCAGGACATCAGAGCATTGTCACGGTGGCAAAAGTTATCAATAAGGATCAGCAAATAAAGGCCAGTGGTGCTAATATGGTGTTGATTTGGACAACATTACAGCATCGCACGGATTCAGCCTGGGACGCGTGGCTACCATCATGGTCAATCCATGACCAGTGTGGATCATAATGGCATGGAGTGGTTCCAGATTAAGTGGTAAGGGTCATATGTCCTATGACAGTATACTCTACCCTGGATCTGTTATTGGCTAGAAAAGTTTCCATTTGTATCAACATTTCAGTATTTTAATGATAAATCTTTTCATACAAATGATAAAATTATCCTCTCATCACACTTACGGAAATGAGAGCACTCATTTTCCTTTTGAAACATTCATTTTATTGACAAAATTCAGAACTCTTGTAAAAAACTGCAATATGACATTACAGAAAGGGCAGTCCCGTTTAGTTGAAGTATGTGAGATTTAAAATATGTATATCTGTCTTTATAAATGTTTTAATGATATTATCATTTATATGTATCCTGATCATGATATGTATATTCTTTCAAAAAGCCTCCAGTCATTTCTGCATATTACCGTAGTAATCCTATCTCAGTGATGGTGAACCTTTTAGAGACAGAGACCCCAAACCTGGGGGGGGGGGTTGTTAGACACTTGAGGAAGGCGAGTGAGGAGGTGAGTGGGGGGCCAGGGAAGCAAGCAAGCAAGAAGGGGGGTGGGAAAACAAGCAGGGGGTTGGGCAAGTGGGCAAGGAAGTGGGGGAAAGGCAAGCTGGTAAGTGGAGATGGGAGAGCAAACAAGCAAGGAGGGAGCGGGAGAGTGAGGGGTGGGCAAGTGAGTGAGTAAGCAAAGAGAGTGGGCAAGCAGGGGACCGGCAATGGCCCTCATGCCAGGAAAAGGATGCTGCATGCCCCTTCTGGCACATGTGCTGTAAGTTCGCTACCACTATTCTATCTTGTTATGATTTAGCTCATTCATTGAAGAATGAGCTGTCCTAAAGGGAACTGATAACAAGAAAGATGAAGTTGGTATCTCCTAAATGTTGTTCTTGTCGCAAAGAAATAGCAGCTTGTCAGCAACAAAGTAGCCATTTGACAGTTTGACTCTAACTACCTGCAATGTTTATACAAACGCACATATTTTATTCTACCAACTCTACCATTCTAGAAATCATTGTCTTTTAACATATACCATATTTTCAATGCCAATGAACACTGACATCTGCTGGTACCAGAACACTTTCTTCTGTTCAGATTCTCTTTGGTGCCAGTATATTCTTAGCACAACTTCTTTAGCAGTTTCCAAACCTATGACATCCCCCTCCTCCCTCAAAAATTCTACTGTATATGTACATGTGGATATATGCATGTGTATGGATATGTAGAGTTTATTTCTTGTGATTAGGAAACTTAGCAATTCTAATAATTCAGGCATCTTGGCATGCCATAGCTCTGGTTGGAAGAAAAACAAGGAAGGATAGAGCTACAAGAAGACAACATTAAAAACAAGTAACACCCTGCCAGACATCAGAAATTAATTCTAAGAGAGATTTTTTGGGGATTGGGTGGGTAATCATTTTGCAATTGAATATCACTAAGCTATTCTATCATTTCATTTGGAACAAAAACACCCCTGAATTACATAATCTTATTTTCAATGCAATGAAAAATGTTTTTGGCTAGAAATATAAATTCCATCATCTAAAAAAAAAGCTAAGATGACAAACAGACGACTATATATATGAAATATTCAGCCAAAGAAAAATCATTATGGTGCTTCCAGGAATTAAAATCCCTTGTTGCTGTAACAAAACAGCAGAAAAACAATAGTGACATAAGAGCTCTGTGCTTTCCAGCTTTTTAATCACATACATGCTTGTCTGTTACCTGCACATTGTCCATCAACATTGGCTGAACTACTGTGGTGTCAAAGAATATTCTCAAATATCCTGAAGACTAAGAAAAAGGTAGAGAAAATGGGAGGTTGCCACAATTTTTGTAACAGGATAAGGCTTACTTTGGATGTAGGAAAAGTCTTATGCAGTGTAGAAAAACAATAAAAACTTTGGATTGAGAAGTCAGAGAAAGGAATTTTGGACAGATGGGGAACATAGAAGAAGGGAGGGTTGGCTCTAAAAAGAGGGAATCTGAGAGACTGCAAATATAAAAGCAAGATGATTGAAGCAACTGGCCATAGCTAGCAGGCCATGAACAAAATGCCAAAGGAATTGTTATGTGGAATAGAGGCTAGAAGGCAGAAAGGTATAACCAAAAAAATGTATCTCAGTTGAACCCAAGGACACATCCTGAACCTGACTTTGTTTTTATTGCTGAAAAATGTACTCAATTGCAGATACACACCTTGACATCTAAGATGGACAGAGTCTTGCCTTAAGCTAAAGATCAATGTAACTTCTGGCAATATGTCTGAACCTTCCTCATCCCCTTCTTATATAATATAGCAGCTGGACTAAATTGGTCCATTAAGCTCTAAGATCTTCCGGGGAGGCCCTCCTCTCGGTCCCACTACCATCTCAAGCGCAGTTGGTGGACGAGAGAGAGGGCCTTCTCGGTGGGGGGGCCCCGCCTCTGGAATACCCTTCCAAGGGAAATAAGACAGGCCCCATCCCTCCCCTCCTTTCGTAAGAGCTTGAAGACCTGGTGGTTTCAACAAGCCTTTGAAAATGACCAGTTCTAACTCAGCCCTACACATTGTCAAATATGGCCTTACTCTTCCTACCAATTACCCAGATTCTTTCCTCTAATCGGCCCCGGAATGAACAACCACAGACCCGTACCTAATATTATTGCTGTCAGTCATAGCATTGCACTTACCCCCCCCCCCTAGAATTTTTGGGTTTGCACAAATCTTGGAAAGGCCTTTTACATTTTTAAATTGCCTTGAACAGGCAGGATTACTTTTAATATATGTGTGTTATGGCAACAATTTTTATGCTTATATTTTGTTTTGTTAATCTTGTGGTTATGTTGTTTTTTACTTTGTATGTTTTGTGATGTTACCTGGGAACCACTCTGAGCCCCCTCGGGGAGATGGAGCGGTATATAAATAAAGTTTTATTATTATATTATCACCCCTGCCCACTCCCACAAATTATCATTACAGACTGCAGAAGAAAAAACTATAGATTTTTATAAAGATGCAAACAATAGAAATGAACCAGAGTGGTATAGTGAACTAGGACTCTGACAAATCAGGGTTCAAATTCCCAATTGACTTTGGAAACCCCACTAGCTGATTCTGTGGAAATCACACTTTCAGCCTTAGGGAGAAAACTTCCTCCGCTTAATCTTGCCAAGAGAGCCCTATGATAAGGTTGCCTTAGGTTCATCATGGACTGGACACTACTTGAAGGTACACAACAGTAAAAACAAAATTTAGGAAAAAATACTGTAAATAAAATTTAAAAAGAAATACAATGCATCTAACAGTAATAGAGAAGACTGAGACCTCTTCCTTGACTCTGAAGCCCTGTGTTTATATTGCTCCCTGGTCATCTCCAGTTGAACAGAATTTCTCCTCGCAAGAGAGGAAAAAGTAGTTGGCTGGATTTCTAGGACAGTTCACACTATACAATTATAGCAACATGATTCCATTTTAACTGTCACGGTTTCCTCCTATGAAACCCTGGCCTTTGGATGGTTAGGGAGGAGTATGTAGAATCCTCAATCTGAGAGTCAAAAGCCAAAAATTAATACGATTGCATAACTATGGTGGTTAAAATAGAACCACAATCTCACAATTGTAGAGCATTAAAAGCCCCTTCCTCTAATGCCTAGCTCAAACTTTTGCTCTGCCAAGCTGTCTCCCCACAGAGTATGGAAGACCTCTTAAATTGCAACCAACTGATCATACTGCTGTGAATGAACTTAGTGACATTGGGAAGTCGATAGTAGGAGTACAAAATTTACACCATTCCCCAAGGTGGGATGGCAGAAGCTTTTTCTCTAGGGTCACAGTTAATCTATTCTCAGGCTATATGTGGACCTTGAAGAAGAGTCCCTGGAAAAGTTACTCTTATGGTTGGCAATTCCTAAAATCCTTCATAGGACTGGGAATTCTGGCTGTGATCATGTTAGTTGTGGGAGTCTGAGAGCTTAGGTGAAAAATTGAACTGTTCTGAGTTCTCGTGAGGAGTGAAATAGAAGTAGAAGCCAAGTAGAAAAGACTAGGGAAGTGCTTTACACAAGAAAACTATGAAGAAGGGCCATGGGAGACCACAACATTGCCTATGGATGCGTTTTACATATAGATTTGTACTAACTAGTCAATGTCTTAGCAGGTAATTTCTAATATATATTTTTCTAAGAATTATGCATTTACTAGCAACACAAGAAGAGTCAAATTCATTTAAAGGTACATGTTTTACATGTTTCTACACATGACTAAATAACAGCTATCAATGGGCTTGGAACATCTTGAAATGTGTGGTGGCTTTGCAACTTCACGTGTTATTGTCCGAACGTATCTCCTATATCCCACCTCGGAGTTTAAGATCTTCTGGGGAGGCCCTGCTCTAGGCCTCGCCTCTATCACAAGTGAGGCTGGTAAGGATGAGGGACAGGGCCTTCTCAGTGGCGGCCCTTCACCTGTCATGTTTGCTGATGTCAGAAGGGACACCTGTATGATCAGAATAAAGGAGGTTGTCAATCTACTCCATCCTTGTTGAGAATGTGGGTACTCTATTATAATATCACTGATGCAACAGGTGAAAGCCAGGTGCTCACTGTGAGCTCTGTGGCTGGCAGGGAGTGGTGGAAGTATAGAAGATAAGGTGATGGTTCAGTGGAGCCAATGTAGTGCCAAACTAGGTGTACACCAACAGGGTGACACAGTGATGTCTGGTTTCCATCACAGCCATGTCAAGACCAATCTGGCGCTTAATGTCTTGGATTGACCATGTCATAGGCAAGCAATATAGATTCTCCCTAGGGCTCTGGAAGACCAGAGTTTAAATTCCTTCTCAGACATGGAGGTCCACTGGGTGATCTTTGGTAAGTCATACTCACTTGACCATAGAGGAAGGCAATGGCAACCCCCCTCTGAATAAATCTTGTCAAGAAAACACTATGAGAGGGTCACAATAAGTCAAGAGTTGATTTGAAGGCACATAATAACATAAATCATCTTGAAGAATGTGGAATGCTTTCAAGTGTCGATGTATAAGACACATTTTGGCACATATATTGTTATATTAACCTATTCACATTTCTCCTTCTTTTTAAAAACATGTTTCTGCCAAAAACTTCTGCACAATTTGGACAATTTCTATTGTGTCATCTGTTTATGTGCTCTAACAAAATACTTCACTTATACAATGAAAATAAATGTAGGCATATCACAAGCAATCTGAATTCTGTAAATAGGGAAATGGGGTTCTTGTCTATTTCTATAGAATGAATTTAATTTTTGGTCTACAATTCCAAATAGAAATGTCTAGCTGGAGGATCACTGGAAGCATCTTTCAAGGTTTCAATTTTAAATATCTCGTCCAGTATTCTCCATCAGTTGCATAATTAGACTTAGCCCTCCATAGCCACAGATTCTGGATCCATGGATTCAACTACCCATGGCTTGAAAATACACACACACATTGCAAACCTTACTTTTGTCATTTTACATAAAGGACATAAAGGACCATCTTACTAAGTCATTATATATAATGGGACTTGAACATCCATAGATTTTTGTATCCATGAGTGGGCCTGGAACCAAACTGGATACCAAAGGCACACTATGTACTAAATTACTTAACTAAGTAACCTTTCCTGGCCTTACTCTCCCCCCCCCCCCCCCCCACCTCCCAATCTAATGGAAATGTCATTAGCTCGTGCTTCTCTCTATTTAGATGAACATGATTAAAGACATGTGCATGGCAATAGTATCACAAATGTGAGTAGTGAATGAGCCAGCACAATATATTGGGTAGAGCCCTGGATTGGCCACAACTTAAGCAACCAGTGTAGACCCTCCCTAGGACTTCGGAGATCAGGATTCAAATTCCTGCTTAGCATGGAAACTGCCTAGGTGACCTTACAAAAGTCAACATCCCTCCTCTCCTTCAGGAGAAAGCTGAAGACATGGATATGGGACCAGGCATTTGGGTAGTCTGGCAGGGTAACAAGGTAATGATGACTAGAGTTGGAAAGGACTATGGCAATACTAAAGAATATAGCAGTGTTGTCAACACAGGCTCAAAAGAGAAGGACTTTGCATCTTTATTCTCTTTAATAGTTCATCAAAATAGACAGTGGTTACATGAAAATGTTCTTCAAAAGAGAAAAATTAATGAATCCCGTGGCCTGAATCCAGTTCCAACCCCATTTAGTAGAGTGCTAATGAATCAACCACTGAATGGTAAGTCAACACTTGAATAAATCACATTGATTCAGTGAATTCGTTTTTATTGGGACTAGCAACTCGATTTTAGGCCCAAGCATTCAGAAGTGAAGGCTTTACAATTTGAGTTCTTTGTATAGGATATTTATGGTGTTTGTGTCCAGTCAAGGAAAAGAGACTTGAAGGGGTTCAGTGCATAGAAACTGTCAAAGCTCAGTAGTACCCATTACAATTATGTCACATTATTCTCCGAGTCCAGCAGTCAAGCATGTTGTTTTCAAGGCAGCACTCACAATCCGCTGAAGAGATTCCAGTAGTCAGGCCAAAAAACAAGACAAAATAAAGTCAAATATAAATTGTTTCTGTTGTTTTTGGACAGGTTTGTCTGGAAACAGGGCCAGCCTTTGATTGTATTCCAACATCCCAGTAATGGAAAGAAAGCAAAGCAAACCTCAGCTCTCAGCAAACAAGAACGTTGAATACTGCTTGGCCTCCTTGGTGGAGATTTTGTTACTCCATGAGCCCAAGTTGTGTTAGCTCCCATGCACAAAATACATAGGCTATGTTTTCAAATAAAAAAATACTGCAGGTGGCAAAACAACACTGAAAGCTGATAATAGCTTTAAAGGTCAGTGGCTGTAAATAATAATAATAATAATAATAATAATAATAATAATAATAATGGATTGTTGTAGGTTTTTTGGGGTTATATGGCCATGTTCTAGAAGCATTCTCTCCTGACGTTTTGCCTGCATCTATGGCAAGCATCCTCGGGTGTGTCTTGGAACAGTTTCTCCCCGTAGAGATGTTCAATGTATTGTCAAAGGCTTTCATGGCCAGGATCACTGGGTTGTTGTAGGTTTTTTGGGCTTTGTGGCCATGTTCTAGAGGCATTCTCTCCTGACATTTTGCCTGCATCTATGGCAAGCATATAATAATATAATATAATAATAATGTAATAAAAATATCAGAATCACATGACTGTTTGACAGTGGAGGGATAAACGGGGCCCTGCTATTTTTGCTGGCCCCCTAGGTACTATTTGCTCTTCTCTTACCTCCAGGCTGCAGGCAAGCTTGCCACACGTGAATCCCAGTATGACACCATCAAATCACCCTGCCAGTCTTCCCTCTGCTATCCTTTGGAAACCCAATTATTTGATTTCTGGGCATGTTGGAAGTTTCTCAAAGCTACTGAGACATTGCTTTCATTTGCTGTACCAAAGTTCTGAATGTTTCTCCAGTAATTTTCATTTATATCTTGCCTTTTTCTCAGTATTGAGATTCAACAAAGTACAGATTTAAAACTATATAAAATTCATATGGATGCCCACACACAGTGAAACAGTTAAGAAAACAAGGAAACAATCTATAGAATCAAAACCATCACAAGCTTATTCAAAAAGGGAATATTAAAAAAAATCAACAAAACAAAACACCATTAAAAGTTTATTGCTGTCAGTTCCTAAAAACCCAATGAAGTAGGAAAACATTTGCTTGCTAGCCGACAGATAGGAAAGAAGGAATAACTCTATCATCTCTAGTGAAGAAGTGCAAAAGTCTTTGTTGCAGCCACCAAGAAGTCCTCCCCACACCCTGTTTCCACCAGGAAGAGTATTAAAACAGGGGGAAAGGAGCCACAATTATGTAGACCATACTGAACTAAAAGAGCCAATATTGCAAGTGTGTTCCTGAAAAGTACTATATAAATAGCTGAGAAGAAAAGGGCCCTCTGCTTATCACCAGAAATGATAAAAAAGAGGTCTATGGCATTTGAAATTGATCTGGAGCAGGTCACTTTGAACTCATCCGCTACAGACGTTGTGAGATTATGCATGACAGAATCACTGTAGGACTTTATCATTTTCTGTTGTATTTCCTCCACACTGGCTCACACTCCGGCTATAACACAATTGTAAAAAGGTATGCTATTAAGACCTGTTGGAGAGTTTGATCAGTTCTATAGAAATCACACAGAAGAACATTCAGAAACCAATTGCATCACACTAAAAACAAAGTATCTTGTCTCAACACAGGAATGCCAGCCAGGTATTACATGTACGCGTAACACAAGCAGTGGGAAGCATGACTTCCTTAATACATATGAAACCTGTTTTAAATGTCTTTTTTTCTTTATTTCATTGTGGGGCCATTTCTTTTTATTGTTGTTGAAGGGATCCTATGAAACAATGCCACTGGCTCTACAAGCATCTTTATTCAACTTCAGTCAAGTAGGACACAATGAGAAAGATTTAAAAGTTTTTTCCTATTACAAAATAGATCACCAACACTAATAAGAGACTAAACAGTTAAGATTGTTCCATTCCACCTGGAACAGAATTTAAACCACCCTGAAGTCTGCCTTAACTGATGGCCAGAAGAAGACTAGAAGGAGAGGTGAAAGAACATGGAGGCCAGGATGTCAAAGTTGTTATCAAATAAGGTCTAGAACAGTGGTTATTGACAACCTCAGACATTTCAGATGGGGCTAGTTTTCAACTTGCTGACTATCTCTCCATGACCAATCTCTAGACCTCCTGTCTAGAACATAGGAGAAAAATAATTGTTGTTAGACTATGCTAATGTAATTATGCTAATATATACAGTGAAAGCAGAAGCAGGAACTAGTGTGGTGCACTAGGTAGTTGAGGTAGAACTCTGGGACTCCAGGATTCAAATCCCCTTGTCCATTATGCTCACTCATTGAGTCACATAGAATCATAGAATCAAAGAGTTGGAAGAGACCTCATGGCCCATCCAGTCCAACCCCCTGCCAAGAAGCAGGAAAATTGCATTCAAAGCACACACCCCACAGATAGCCATCCAACCTCTGTTTAAAAGCTTCCAAAGAAGAAGCCTCCACCACACTCCGGGGCAGAGAGTTCCACTGCTGAACGGCTCTCACAATCAGGAAGTTCTTCGTAATGTTCAGACGGAAGCTCCTTTCTTGTAGTTTGAAGCCATTGTTCCGCATCCTAGTCTCCAGCGCAGCAGAAAACAATCTTGCTCCCTCCTCCCTATGACTTCCTCTCACATATTTATACATGGCTATCATGTCTCCCCTCAGCCTTCTCTTCTTCAGGCTAAATACACAGAGGAGAGCAAAGCCAAGCACCACATCTTGCAAAGAAGATCTGTCATCTTAGGGCTGCCATAGGTCAGAAGTGACACGAAGGCATGCAGCAACAACCAATCAAGTGAGTGTACAATACAATGCAGGTTACACTTCAAGGTACCCTGTACACAAACTCAGCAGAAGGAAAAATGGCAGTGAGAAAATTAGGCACTGCAAAAAATAGACAGCTAAAACCCGGGGGGGGGGGGGGGGGGACACAACTCTTTAGCTTTTTACTCAACTGGAGAAAAAAATAAGGTTGTTCTGTATAAGTAGGAGAGTGGTGCCATTTCTCTTCTGCTGCCAGCAGAAATGCAGCCAGGTGCTGCCTAGTTGCTCTGTATGTCCCCATCCTCACCCAATAAATGGCATTGGCAGCACATGCAGCCTTGATGGTTGCCTGAGTGATGGGGAAGGAGAATGCAGACCATTGTGCTCTGCATGATCCAGGGCAGAATTTCATTCTATATATTCAATTTATAGTTTACACACTAATTATATTTTCAGGCATGTTGACTGTAGATAGTGGACTGCACTGCTGCTTCAGGGAGTAGTAGGGCCTCCTTCTTTGAAGATGTTATAACAAAGGTTTTTGCTATCTATCGGGAGTGCTTTGATTGTGTGTTCCTGCATGGCAAGGGATTGGACTGCATGGTCCTTGTGGTCTCTTCCAGCTTGATGATTCTATCATTCTATAGATCACACTGATAAATTATCATGTGAAAGAAGGGAATAGGAACTCCGCCTCTTTTGCTCTTCTGCATGTAAATTTGCACAGCCAGAGGATGCTTGCAAGAAAAATTGGCTTTTCTAAGGTCAGATTTGTTTGCGCCAGTTTTTTACCTCTGAGGTGAGTACTCATGAGGTGAGTACTCATGAATACACACAGACACACACTCTAAGATGTCCAGTTAAGTGGCATACTTGCTGTGGACACTGGGAGAAATACCATAAGGGAAGGAAGAGATTCCTTAATTATTGATAAAACTTACTGTAGACATGTCAGCTCAGTTCTGGATTATTATCCTGTTTTTATTAATTGGAAAGTCCTTTGGTTTTAAAACCAGCAGAGTTTTTCCTATTTCTTACTTCCTATTATCATGCAGGGCCACGAGAGAAGCCTCCCACAAGGATGATAAAACATCAAAACATCCAGGTGTCCCCTGGGCAACGTCCTTGCACACGGCGAATTTTCTAACACCAGAAGCGACTTGCAATTTCTCAAGTCGCTCCTGACACGACAAAAAAACCCAACAACTTCCTATTATATGTTTCTGTCCATGGTGAAGACAGTCCCAAGTGATTTTGGGGACATATCTGGAGAGAAACATATAGTGGAAATCCACCCTAAAAGAAGCTGGCATCCCTTGAAGGGAAGGGTCTATGAAGAACAAATGACAGTATGGTCAATAAAAGAGGAATTTGGAAACATAACAAGGAGAAGGAGAAGAACTGAATGTTTGAGACAGAGTGGCAAAAGGCCAGTAATGAATCAGACAAAAGATCGTTGGGAAAAATATTAATAGCAGAACTATTTTTATGGAAAAATCATGTCTGTTCTAATAACCACATGGAATGCAACAATGCTTGTGACAGTCAAATGTACTGATCATGTCTATAGCCCTCCATATATGTGTTAAGAGGTTTTGTTTCATCTTGATTTAGAATGTTCTGTGAAACCATCCTCAGATTTTCAAAGGAAAAAGGAGAAACAATGAGATGGCATATCAAATCTGATCTGTGGTCATCCAGTTCAGTATTGCTTATACACAGCTCCACAGGGTTTCAGAGATAGAAGTTATCCAGTTCTACCTAGAGATGTTAGGGTTTGAATGGGGGACTTAGTCCCAAAACTGGGACTCTACTTGGAATATACATTCTACTAACTGCAAGATCTGGTTTAGAACCTGACTCACTGCTTTTGAAAATACCTTGCTTCAACTTAGAGCAGTGAAGAGCCAGTCCAATTTGATTCACATCCTGAACTTGATAAAAAATTCAAAAATACAAATATTATTGTCTTGCAATCACCATAATAGGTGATCAAAACAGGTCTGGAACTTTATTTTTCCATACTTAAAATCAACAAAGTGTGCAGGTGTGGCAGACTTTGAGAAGGATCTCACTCCTTACAAATTGTAAATGGAACTTTTTGTGTTATATACCTTTAAAATTCCAATTAAAATTAATCTAATTGAAATGGCAGTAATATATTTTATTTATTGAAAGAACTAGAAGAAATTTTCAGACAAGTTTCAGCTAAACAAATGCAGTGATTTTGTGCATTAGCATTCTTCCTCCCCTCTGTATCATTTTTAACATATCATATTGCAAAGTAATGGTCACAACAAGTACACCTGCAACACTTCAGAAGAATATATAGAGTTGTTTCTGTGGAAGTAGAAACTTAAAATATCAAGGGAGAAGCTGGTTTTCTTCCTTTCTCCTCTTTTTCTTCCAATGATGTTGTGGTCAATTTGCTTGAAAGTAGAATGTATTATAGATGTGCCTCACAAAGTTTCAAAAGGTTAGATGCAGATGCTAGGAAAGTATAAAGTTTTAAAGCCAGTTTAAGGCTTTTGAAATAGTGAAGTGTGGAAGAGTAGCCATCTTAATATTCCATCCTTTCTTACCACAAAGCTTAACAGTTTGAGAGCTCCTCATAAAATGTGTCCTAGGATTAGAAATCTGCACCTGTCAATCACTGACAGCAGAAGCAGAAGTGGTAGTGATGGCAGCAAACAAATGTGCATTCAGGCAGACCAGTCTAAGACCAACCAATTTTCTTTTCTTTTCTGCAGAATAAGATTTGTATTAAATTAAATAAGTGTCTTAGTCATGAGTATTCCCTGGAATTCGATATTATTATTGCATACTATGTAGCACCACCATAACAATGCTACATGGTGAATTATTTTCTTTTTCCAGACTTTTTTTAAAATTCCAAGCACACAGATATTTTCAAAATAATACTTTAGTATGTACTATTTTAACTACTTCTGCCCTCTTGTTGCTTGACCACATTTGATGGTGTTTGAGCATATTATTTATCTTTGAAACACTGGAGAAGGACATGGTGTTTCAGGCAATTTTAATATCATTATCAGGAACCTAGTGCACCATAACAAAAACTTCTGCACTGTGAACATCTTTCACATGTTTGCCTCTAAATATCAGATACCAGAATATGGAGACAGAACACATTGGTTGGGAACAATTGTTGCTGTGAAAATTAGCTCAGTGTCCACAGCAAGATTCCTACATGACTATGAGCACTATTTATTCAGCAATACAAAAATAACTCAACTTTCCCCCATTATTTTAACCATTGAATGATAGAAATATGAAAAAATTGCAATATATAGTCTATGGGATTTTATTATTGGAATAATTCCAAAGTTACAGGCACTGTCACCAAAAGAAATCAAGAGTACTTATGGAAAAAAGATGGATTTAAGTGACAACTCTTCGTTCAAACTGACTTCTGCAACACATTCAAGGGCCCTTCCCTCCGTGGCTGACCAATGGAATACATCTTGTTTAAGAAATTGTAGCTATCCCAGTGCATGGTAAAAGCTCAATTACCTAAGAACTCGCATGAATTTAATGGATAACTATTTAAACCTCTAACAATTTTACACATAAATAGCTGACCTTAGGGTTTCTGTCATTTTTAGTTGTTTTTATGACTACATACTGTTTCTGCACTACACCTGGACCATTCCTGTTATTTCTGCATCATCATCCTTTTTGCCATTTCCCTATTTTTCTGGAGTTGGCTTAAGATATTCGAAAACAAATCTCCAAGACATACAAACATAACCCAAACATAACCCTTGATGAAGTTCTAGTGAATCCAGTGGACAAACATGCTCAGGGTCAATGCATAGAGAGCTTTGGTATCAGTGAACATTGTCATTTATACCATAGTTTTTATTCTGTTTGAAGCTGTGAAGGAACATTTCAGAATGTTACAACAAGAGATATGACGTAGCCTAAAAAACATTATCAGCTTCCTGGATTTCAATTAAAGAGTTAAAAATCCAATTCCATTCCCATTAGAACAGCAATCTGCCATAGGTTAAGATGGAATGGAGTTACTTTACTCTTCAGGGTCTAAGGATAAGGCCCTTTAGCTATACCATTTAATGTCCTTCATGGATTTCAGTGTGGTAGGGGCAAGTCTGGACAAAAGAGCAGCTATGCCAGCTAAAACACCCAGGAGAGTCCATACCCTCTACCTACAGTTTAGGAAATGGCATAGGACTGCACAAACTTTTCCTTCCCTGTTGGGATTTTTTAAAAAGTGCTTAAACATACTACTAAAATTAAAACTGTGCCAAACGTTGATGAATTTTGATTACTGTTTACTTGTACTCATAACTCATTTGGTGAAAACTTCAGCAAGACCTCTAACTCATTTGGTTAGAGGTCTTGCTTAAGTTTTCACACTCAATTATTTTTCTATATACTAACACGCAATAGAATATTAATACATATAATATTTAATTATTTTATTTAGCTATGGTCATGTTTAATATAGGTCTTTGTATTTGTTTGTTTGATATATTGCTCTGTTTCAGGATATTTTAAAGCAAAATATTAAGTATACTTTAATTCATTGTGTTTTAATGTATGTTCACTATTACAGGAGTTTTAGGACAGTGATTAGTATCTATCTGTGTATTTTCTTGTTTTTGTCTTTTACTGTTGATATGGTCAGTGAACTAATTAATAAACTTTACTTCAAGTATACTTTAACTCATGTTGGGAGAATCAAACTAGATGAAGAAGAAAAATATGCTGTAATGTCTGATTAATATTTATTCAAATAAACCTAATTCTATACAGAAAACATCTGTATGACAAAAATGTGACTTGGCTTGATGGTGAATCAAGAATCAAGACACATAAGAAAGGAGGAAGCTAGCAACTAGGAATCAAAATGGAAGAGTTCTGTGTAGGATTTTTACATTATCTGCCTTGTCCAACAAAGATCACCAATCAGAAAGTGACAACAACAATAAAAAGACTCCTATAGTTTTTTTGTTTGCTTTTGAAATAGAAAGAATTTCAACATTCTTAGTTGGAAGATGGAAATCCTCCCTTCTAAACAATTAATCTTGGTTGATGAAGGGAGAATGGAATGAGGGATGTCCAAAGACACAGTAGTCAGCCAAAGTTATGTTTGTTTAACTTTTATTTGTCTCTGAGCCAATGTAAAACACACTGTAGTGCTAATATGAGTTGTTTCAAAATACGTTTCCACTCTTTAGGGGATACAGAATGGGAGGATTGTTTAGTTCAAAGGAGGGAATTACCATGTCTAGAACTATTTTTCTTCATTACATTAACATCTAGAGAACAAACTTTCATATGAGTCCTCATTGTGTCAAGCTCTACAAGAAGCTGTTTTCACCCCCAAGAACATATTAATTCAAAGAGACAGACCAAGTGATGGATGGAAAAGGATATATGGGAAAATAATAGTAGGAGCGCAACTTTAGATAGTGGACTTGAGGAAGCCAGAAGCCAAAACACATAAGCACTTGATTTTTTTTTAAAAAAAGGAATGTACTCAACTGACCCTAGTTTTGACACTTTTTTAAAAAAACATATAAAAGAAACTGCTTTTTCAATCAAAATAAGAACAAAATTGTAGTGATGTAAAAAAACTTATCAAGGTTGACATTCTGTTCTCTGTGTGGCCCACCAGATGCTCCTGAGAAAACCACCAGAAGCAGATTATTGCAACAACGGTTTGCTGCTCATGTTCTTCAGAAGCTGGCACTTCAGAAGCTGGCACTTCAGAAGCATCTGACATACTGGACATAATACAGAAACATCAGGACTAATAGTCTGTGATAATCTTTGGTCCATTGCTTTCTTTCATCCCCTTTTAAAGATGGCAGCTATAATTATGGCAAAAACGATGAGCTCTTTATTTGTTTGTTTGTTTGTTTTGCAAAAATAAATGCAACTTAGTTTCCAAAGAGCTCACTGTATATTGTCCGACCATCTGGAACTAGAGTTGCCCACGTGGTAATATTTTAAGGAGAACATTGGAGAAATAAAACTTCCCTGGGTTGAGAAAAAGAGGACACATCCAGTGCTGATGCTAGATTCTGTATTGCTTAAGTAACTGTGGTGTTTGTAATGCTAATGTTGCCCTATTAGCCATTTTACGTCAGGAATCAAAAAAGTTGGTTGCTTAATGTGATTACTTCTGTATCCCCATTCCCAGTCTGGGCTTTTTCCTGGTGTCCATGTTATTTATTGGATCTTTAGAAATAATGGCTACTTCCACTCTCCAAATATCAACAAAGAGCATGGGTCCAGGTAAGTAACATGTTCCAGTATTATATATCAGTTGTTCAGAGAAGAATTTGAAGATTTCATATATGTAAAGTTGCCTGAAATATCAGAGACTAGCATATTTATCTGCAGAATCTCATTTTGCCATGTGTCCACTCACTAAATTAAGTTATGGGAGATATTGGTGTATGAGATGACCACATTCGTAAGTTGGAAGTCATATCAAATAAGAGGAGAAATTTGTACAAAACCAGAGGTCTGTCTATCTTATAGAGTTCTAACATACACTAAGTAATGTTACGATACATTAATTCAATATATTAATGCGGAATTCAATTCAAAATTTGCAATGGTATTAGGAAAATAAGTAACAAATCTAAGTAACAGCAGCTAATACTTTTTAAATGGAATCTACATCAGTGCAGGATAAATCCTAACTTTAAACTACTTTTGAACATAAAACAGAAAATTTAAAAGGAAACGTGAGCATAGTCCAACAATGGGATAATATACATATATTTGGCTCCCCCGACCTCCCCATTTCAGCCTTTTGGTAAGATTAGAAGACATTCAGACAATAGCTTCTGATTTAAGAAAGTCTAGTCAACAATTAAGCATGAAGCTTGGCCTGTTTCTTAACCTTCCTTATGAATCCTTTGGGACAGCTTTTCTTGAAGTTGTTTCAAATTGTACTTTGTTATTCTATGAAACCTGGCGCAACCTAGCACAACATGCATCATTCAGCCAAAAAAAAAAAAAAAAAAAAAGGGGGGGGGAGAAGAAATGAACTGCTAATTTGGTTGTTTATAAGGATGAAAAAAAATGAAGTGTCTGATTATGGAAGGGAGTTACAGCTACTATGCCTCTCAGGCAATCATGCCTTATCAAATTGATAGGAGCAACTTGTGCTAGTGGGAAAGGCTGGCAATGCACTATAATAGATGTATGTGACCCATTTAAAAATGAACTAGAACATATTCCATTAACATATAAAAGGAAAATTGATCCCACTCCTCCCTAAAAACAGTCTGCTGGCTCTGAATCCAGAGTTTGCACATGTCCCAATTCTGAAATTAATTTGAGAAATTGCCCTAATTTAAACTAGAAAGCAGACAGAACAGAATGCAAAACAGGGCCTGGCCAAGCCGCAGGGGAGAAAATGCACAGAATCAGCATCTACTCATCTTTACCCATGTCATGGCTTGCTATGGTGGCTAAACAGGAAAGCTAGATAAGGTAGGAAGCAACCTTTCATAAATGGCATCTCAGGGGAACAAAATGTAGCTATTCCAACAATTGTTTGTGTAACAACACTGATTCCCCAATATTTGCACTCTCTATGCTGATTCTGAAGAAGAAAGTCCACCACTACCCACCACTACCCATACTACCCATACAATTTCAGGTATAATGATGGGGTAGTAGTGATGTGCCTTCAAGTTGTTTTTGGCATATGACGACCCAAAGGAAAACTTTTCACATAGTTTTCTTGGCCAGATTTGTTCAGAGGAGGTTGCCATTTCCTTTGTCTGAGGTTCAGAAAATGTGACTTGCCCAAAGTCACTCAGTGGGTTTCAATGGCCAAGTGGGTATTCAAAGTGGGTCTCCATAGTCATAGTCCAATTCTAAAACTGCTGTGAACACATCTGAATCTCCTGTGCTTAATGGGTTCCACACAACATTCCATGACAGGGCTTACAACCCAAAGCACAAAGGCCATGTAGAAAGTTTAAGCATATCAGTACTGAAAGTTTAAGCATATCAGTACTGATTAACTGTATATGATGTGCTTATATTGATAGTGTATGGATTGCTCACTGTTTACTCATGTATTTGTTTACTGTGTAATAAATGCAAATGATTTTTTAAAAGAAAACATAAGCAGATCAATAACTTTCGCTGTAGTAAATGAAGAAGCTATTTGGGGCAGTATCAAAGTTTCTGTGCTCATTAGGTCTTTACGATAGATGAAAAAATGTTTCAAAACTCCTTACAAAATTAGGTTGTGCCGGCGTTTAATTTCTAAAGTGTTTCTAAAGCGTTGTCAGAGAGAATTTTGTTACTATATCAAGAATATCAAAATTTAATTATTTTTTCGTTATAGTAATTGTGCAAATGGAGAAACTTCAGATGCTCCTTCTCTTTCATTTTTACTGCTATTGCGGTGAAATTTGCTGTGATGGTAGAACACATTTACCCAAAAGAAAAATGGGTTCCCCTAAAACTGTGGAGATCAAAATCCACTGATTGTGGTAATGTGAAAATAACTAAATTGACTCAAATTACAAATACACATATCAAAAAAACAGGACTGCCACATTCACATTAAGTAGAAACAACTGGTTCTTCTCTTGAAGTATAAAACAAAGTCTTCGTGTGAGTAAATGTCCTGTTTTTTATTACATATGGGTAGACTCCAGTAGTCACATGAATTGACTCCAACCGGTTTCGACTCACAAGAGCCTTCGTCAGACGGTTGGGTCTACAAACAACACAAATAATGAATACACATATACAATTGAACAATTTGTTATAACAAGTTGGTAAGAATATATACAGACACTCTACTTACTCAAATTATCAAAAAAAAGCTCAACTTTTGAGGTGAGAAATTCACCAACAGTCTTCTGGAGGGGTGGAACCTAAGGGGATATAGATAGTGGCTAAAGGTACATTGTACTCATATATACCATGGTATCTTTGACCAGATCATGTTGTTCACTGGAATCTGTAAATTGTAGTTTCACATTTTTCCAGTGTTAAACTCAGTTCATCCCCATTATTGAAAAACATTCCCAGATGTAAGCTTAGTTTGCCCTGAACTTTCCAAAGTTCACTTTGAATCATATGTATGTGTACTGTGTGCACATGTCCTTCAAACATGCATTTTAAAGTTTTCCATTTTGTCAAAAATATAGATTTTCTTAGCAATTTCATAACATAATACATTTTGATATTATTTTCATTGATACACAAATTGTGTGTGCACCTCCCCTAACAATGTAAAGCCTATTCTCCTTATAAGTATATTCTTCAATGGTATACAGTCATTATGATCCTTTTTTGGCAAATACAACACAATGAATTCATTTTTAGAAAAGAAATGAAAAAAGAGTGGATCATACAGCATACCCTTGCTTGCGGACATCTATGAGTCAGTGGCATTATATAGGGTGGCAGAAATATATTGGATAAATTCCAAAATGAAGCTTATCTTACTAAATCCCCCACAAATTCCTGTTCTCAGCTGCCCTTGGGTTGTTGTGCATGATTAGTGAGATGTCTGTAATTAAGACGATACTGACATTCACAGTGATTGTTATATTATACTATTTGGGAAACAAATTTAGTGTATAATGTGAATAAAATATTTAAGTATTGGCATTAAGTATTAAGTTAATATTTAAGTACTGCATTGTGTCTAAATTGTGCTATGAATCTGAGAACCTTTTTTTTCTTCAGTCACATGCATTTCATAATGGGCATCCTAAGAAGCAGGGGGGAAGAACTCCTGTAATTGTCAGTTCAGAACTGTTTCAAGAAGGTAAATTTTGATCTCTTAATGGTCCCCATCTGACAACCTACTAATCTTTTCATTAAACAAGCTTTTCATCAGCTCTATTTCACACATCACTGAAACCTGAAGGGTTAAACAACCTAATTACATAGGCAAAGTTTCCACTTTTAAAAGTAAATTAATTGATGTCTGGAACTCTCAATGTAGGGCAAATTCTCACCCATGGATCAGTTTCTGACATTTACTTTACCAAGAGGCAGTGACTAAGCTGCAAGAAATGCAGGCAAATACCAAGCCTAGCAACAGCCTACAATGAGTATGAACTTGAGCAACCTGCTGTCCTGAAAACGAAGCTGTGCCAAGCCAAAATCTTGGCAATCATAGGGAGCAGTATGCTGTGCAGATTCCCCACCACCCAGCTGACGTCCAGAAACATTGAGAAGTGGGGCTCATACACAATTCACATGAAGTGACAACCATCTTTGCACATCACCACAAGGCTATAAATCCAATTGCTTGCTTTGAATTTCATTGTTCTGTTGTTTCACCTTTTGTAAAAGCACACACAGAACTCATTGTTTTTTGGTTCTTCATTGTCGCTTACTAATAAGCACCAGGCTTGTTTCTTCATCTTCTTTCTGACATTTTTATTTTTCAGGACTTGCATGTCATTAATTGTGATGGATAGCCTTTAAGAGTTCTGTAGGTTCAGCTAAGTCCTTAAAGATATGGACAAATAATTTGGGATTATCTATAGTTTTGGAAAATATGTCTATTATCTATATTTCATTTGTCTTCTATACCCATCCTTTCTTCTAATCAGTACCCTATTGCTTTTTAAAATAAAGTGGGTTCTAGAGTGTTGTTTTCACTCATATAAAATAGAAATTCCCTTTAAAGTGATCTGTAGCATACTAAAATGAATCTGTGGTATCCACTGGGTTTCTCATTAGCCATAAATCAGTTCACTGGGGGGGGGGGGGGGAAGCATTTCTAAAAGATACAAGCTTCAACTCCCTTCTTGTGCTGAAGCTGAAGAAAAACTTATCTTGACCTACTAAATTGAGTAATCACCTAGTTACATGTAAGCTTTCAAGATCATTCCACCAAAGATTAATGTTTCACCTAAATGCACCCTCGAATACAACATTCTACAAAGGTCATATAATCAACTATTATTCTGCATGGATCAATAAGATTTTAATACTTTGAAATCAGAGAAGATTGTTAAGAATGTTTTTATCACTAATGGGTAAAAAGTGGGGGGTAAACCATGCATTTCTTTTTTTATTCTTGAACTTTTAGTTCATGATTAATTTTTTCCACTGCTTTTGTAGAAGAGATTTGACTTGTGTGTCTGTCTCTTTAAAGAAAAGCAGATGTGCCTGAGGAAGCTATTAGTGCTCAATAAGGTGTCTTATGTCTGATGAACAAAGTGACCTCAATAAACTTTTTACCTATCCTGATTAAAGAAATAAAGGAAAAATATAGATCTGGCATGCACTAACAGCAGACTTTAAAGCCTTCCATGGAGATCAGGACCTGAGAAATATCAAGAAAGAGAATATTTGTGCCGCCAAATGATGTGGCAAAAGTCTGTGTTTCACACAGCATTGTTTCAAACGTGACTCCCCTATTCAAGGGACTGAAAGCAACATGTATGGAAAAAAATATGGGGCAAAAGATAGTTCAAGCTTGTGGAAATGTTTCTTTTTGAGGAAATATATAAAATTTCAAAAATAATACTAATTCTTCAAAGAAATCACTTTAACATTTTGGTCCATAATGATAATTAAAGCAGAAGAGTGCTTTTTCTGTGGTTTTTGCATCAGATGTTCTCAACATTCTTTCTGACACGTTGAGGCTGTCTCCCTTTTTTGGTACTTTGGCACATTATATAAACACTGATTTCAATTAAGTCAAGAACTCAAAAACACATTCATCTTTTGTTTAAAGTCATGGGTTATTATTAACTGTTATGGTTGTTTCTTGTTTTCAAAAATGTTTGCACATTGAGGGGAGAAAATACCACATTGTCCTGTTACATCTTCCAAACTTAATCTTTTTTCATTCTGGATTTCCTCTTAAGGACTAAAAAGGAAGACTGTTTATTGTGCTTGTTATAAATCTCTGCTTTGTGGACAGGTCCTGCAGTAACAAAAAATAGTTTAAAAATTATAAACTTGGATACACTGGCTAAAATCCTGTTAGTGATATACACTAGAATAAATCCTAGTTACACAAACATGTTGGGGGAGTATTATGTCAGGAGGAACCCAATATTTCCTTATGGAATACTCATGTCTCAGGTCTAAAACAGCAGACAATGGACTCCTGGGTGCCACTTTGCCCCAATCCCACCAGACATGGATCAACTGTAACACATACTGGCAGTCCCTGAGTTACAAACATCTGATTTACAAATGACTCGTAGTTAAGCGTGGTAGTGAAACAACAGGAAGTGAGAGAAATCGAACTCTAGGAATGGAAATAAACTCCTAAAACAGTTATCATGGGGGAAAGTGCTTATCATCAATTCTTGTTTCTACAACAAGCCATTTTTTTTTCAAAATCCAATTCTTACAGACAGAAAGTAGGTGAAATGTTCCAAGCTGGGGCACAGACAACAAAACAAACACCACGGGGGGGGGGGGGGATTAACCCTTCCCTATGATATCCAAAGCTCTCTCACACACATATATTTGGCTGGAGTTACACTTAAAAATGTACCTGGAAACTGCTTTGAGTCTTTCCCCAGGGGTGAGAAAAGTCATATATAAAAGAAGTAAATAAATAAATACATTTCTGTCTTTTATATCAATTCAACTAAAGAACAAACCTACAAAACCTACTGTATCTTGGTCATAACCTGGGGACTGACTGTACTTTGGAATATTCCAGATCCCCTTAAGGAGTTGGGTAGAAGGAGTAGCTTTGAAATAGGACCAAGTTCAATTGTGCAAGAGCCACAGGGGTGAGAAGGAAGAAGGAGGTCTCATATGGCAGGACAAAGAGAAGGAGCTACCCTTTGGTTGCGGCTTATATATATATATAGAGAGAGAGAGAGAGAGAGAGAGAGAGATCACGATCATCTAACATATTTTAAAAGAAATTGCACTGGCCTGCAATACCCAAGTAGACCAAATTTGAAGCATTGTTGAAACATTTATAGCTCTAAATAGGCTAGAACCTCAATACTTGAAGGCATGCTCCCCTCTATATGTGTTGAGATCTGCTCAATCTGTCCTCTATATCCCACCAATGAGAGCACTATACAATGGGAAGATATGGGAGTGCGCCACCTCAGCTGTGTCACCCCAGTTGTAGAATATCCTATACTTAGGCTGCATTCGAAGTAATGCAGTTGGGCACCACTTTAATTACAATGGCTGTATGTTATGGAATCATGGAGTTGTAGTTTTACAAGACATTTAGCCTTCTCTGCCAAAGAGTACTGGTGCCTCATGTCATGACCTCATTTCCTGGGGTTTTATGATTTTGGGTTGCTGAAAACGAAAATGACATTTAAAAATGTATATTGCCTCTAGTCTTTATGATATAAGCAATCACGTGATCACGTATGGTTGAAAAATGCATGTTGTGACTTACACTATGGAAGATTCTAGAAAGTTGCGGGGCTGAAAATAGTTGTTCTTTTATTATTTTGGGGTGCTGAAAACGAAAATGACATTTAAAAATGTATATTGGCTCTAGTTTTTATGATATAAGCAATCACGTGATCACGTATGGTTGAAAAAATGCATGTTGCGACTTACACTATGGAAGATTCTAGAATACTCTAGAACGTTTGATGACGCAGTATTAGTGCCGTGTGCAAAAGCCAGAAAGCCCTATATAAGGCCAGACTTTTGAACGGTGAGGGTCAGTCAGTTGAAGACTGAGACAGTATCGTTAAACATCGTTTTACATTGTTCTTTTTACTGTAGTTATGCCTCGCACGTGTGTAAATAAAACACTATGGAAAAAAGATATCAAGGCAAATGGACTCCGTCAATGCTGTCAGACTACTGCTGGAGCATTGTAAGAGACAATCCTTTCCTTGAATACAAAAGAAAAGACAAGAGAAGCAAACAGGATATAAACTAAAGTCACGATTAAAGCGACATTTAAACTTTCAGACTTTTCAACTGCATTAGGCCTACTAATATAGTTTCTTGCTGCACAAACATAAACAATAGACTAATTAAATAAATATTTCTCATGTATAAACTTTGGCAATATAATTTGACTAAAATTCACGGTTTATATACATGCAGTAAGGTTAGGCGCATTATCATAATATTAACGAATTACCTATTGTGGAGCCAGAGCCAATTAACACATTTAATTATTATATTTGAATTCAGCATGTTAAATTTATTAAGAAACGGCACATTTTGTTTCCGTAACTGAGAAAAACTGAAAATTTGTAGAACAGTGTTATCAATCCTTCTGCTCCCCCTCACTTCCATTATAATGCCCTAAACTTTAGATTGAGGGTCGCCCTAAGATGTTAAAATGCAAGTTGCTTTTATATAAAATATTAGCCATCCCCTGCCATGCATTGCTGTGGCCCAATATGGTGATCTGGAAAATAAATAAATGAGAAAGTGTTGGTTTCTAATATATGTAATTTCTTTATGCTTGTGGGTAAACAGTATTTGTTGCTGTTTCTTTGTCAGTGTTGATGTAGATATTGTATGGGTTGCCTACTCCGGGGCATGCAACATGCAAATTGTCCTTCTTTAGGGGTTCCTTTCAAATCTATGATACTATATCTCTCTGTGTGTGAATCATATCTAACTATCTATCTATATCTATGGTTGCATGGCTCTTTGTCAGGAGGGCTTTGACTACATTTTCTTGCCCTGGTGAAGGAAGTTGGACTGGATGGCCTTAAGTATTTTCTGTTGGTCATCGAGGTCTGGGAAATTTGCCCCAATTCTGTCATTGGTGGGGTTCAGAATGCTTTTTCATTGTAGGTGAACTATAAATCCCAGTAACTACAACTCCCAATTGTCAAGGTCTATTTCCCCCTAACTCCATCTGTGTTCATATTTGGGCATATGGAATATTTGTGCCAAGTTTGGTCCAGATCCATCGTTGTTTGAGTCTACAGTGCTCTCTGGATGTAGGTGAACTACAACTCTCAAACTCAAGGTCAATGCTCACCAAACGTTTCTAGTGTTTTCTGTTGTTCATGGGACTTCTGGGGGACACTTTTGTTTCAATTCCATCATTGGTGGAGTTTAGAATGCTCTTTGATTGTAGGTTAACTATAAATCCCAGCAACTGCAACTCCCAAATGACAAAATCCATTTTTGAGTGATGGTCACTCCTTGGGTTAGTAGGTGTCTTGTGGTCAAATTTGGCAGCAACTCATCTAGTGGTTTCTGAGTTATATTAATCTCACAAACAAACATTACATTTTTATTTATATAGATAAAACAATGGGTCTACATGAATGCTGGTACCACTTTTTATGACCCCTCTCACCCAGATGGATTACACCACATATTATCAACACACACAAATCCATATATGCAGTACCCAAGTTCATGATAATCTGGGGAGAAGTACATGAAAGGTTGGTTGGATTGTAATGGAAGTGAGGGAAAGCAGAAGGATTGATAATAGAAGCAGGATGAGAACAAGAAATTTTGAGTTGATTAGATGGGGTACAAGAAGAAAGAAGGAAAAGCACATACAACACAGGATAAAAAAAATCACAGAACAATGGAACTCCATTTATTTCACGTTATTCTAAGACAAGCAGACTACCCAACCCACCAATGGACATTACCCAATTAAATGATGAAAGACATCGGATTCCAGTTGTAAAAATAAAGACTGTGAGATAAAATATGCAATGTTTGTAGCACAATTATGACACACACATCTCTATCTATCTATCTATCTACCTATCTGTCTGTCTGTCTGTCTATCTATCTATCTGTCTATCTGTCTATGGGATCTCCATTTTACTAGCCTTTTTGCTCTAGCTTTCCTGCTGTCATAGAAAAGTACTTTTGACAACAGGGAATGCCATGATAACAAGGATGGAATGAAAATCTAAAATATTCTTAAAATTGTAAAAAAAAAAAAAAAGGTTTTACAAATATTGAGAAACCTTGAGAAGAGGAAACCCATACTGATAAGAGGCATCATAGTTTAGGACTTAATTCACACGTGGAAGTTGGAAAAAAAGAAAAAAATATTTTCTGTACATAAAATATTTATGGTAAAAAAATGTGTTATGTGCAAAATTTTCAAGTAGTCGATTTGCATAAAACAAAAAAATTGCCCAGAAAACACCATTTTTGACACAGAAAATTATATATTTATACAAGAATATTTCATGCTTCTTGTGGAGAAAAATGCTATTTTTGTGCAAAAAAGCATGTTAATATTTTGCACATAATAGGTGCTGAATTGTCATTAGGCTTTGAAAATTACTATATGGGTTCACACTCTCATACACACACACACACAATATTTT
Source organism: Anolis sagrei (assembly GCF_037176765.1). Taxonomy (NCBI): domain Eukaryota; kingdom Metazoa; phylum Chordata; class Lepidosauria; order Squamata; family Anolidae; genus Anolis; species Anolis sagrei. The sequence goes on along the minus strand of NC_090022.1, from coordinate 59,080,950 downwards.
TACATAGCTGTAAAATCAAATTCAAATCCTGTTTCAATCCTGAGAAATACAAAAATACAATTCAGAAGGTGGTGTAAGCTAAGGGAATAATTGTAAATGTGAGATGAGGCAGAACAGCAGCTGCAGAAGAAATACAAGAAAGAGGAAGAGACAAAAGAGCCATTTACCACATTCTCCAGAAACAAATGTAGTCACTATGTGAATACATTGCCTCAAGCACTCTACTCTGTCATGCTGAGAAAGATGCCCACACTTCTATCATGGTTCGCAAGCAACAAGTGTTCCCAATCTGAGGCTTCAAAGCTTTCTGACAGTAGAAGGTCAACAACCGTGGATCATTGGAGGTCTGAGGGATAACCATTTTGTATTTCAATGACATATTGCTAACATTTTATCAAGAAGATACAAAACAGGAGAGCAGAGATGGAAAACAGAGTCAACTGCCTTTGCTTATGGAAACCACTGGTTAGAAAGGAACAAAAATATATTTCCACATTCTTTTGCATGTATGAAATGGTTGCTTTTTTCAAATAAGAAGGTATTCATTTATGCAGTATATGGTGCACCTAAAATGACTATTTTCAGTTTCAGATTAAAACCCAGAACAGATTGTCCATCTAATGTTTCAGAAGCTACCACAGCCATCACTGGTTAGTTATATTCTAGCCTTTAAGATGTCTTCATCCACTGCTACACCAAGATATAGAGAAGTATTTTACCAACACAGTGACATAAATGTTACTGCACTTATAACTCCTTTTAAAATTACAGTAGATATACTGTGTAATATGATATTCATGTAAAATCTAGAACCCTAAGATACTGAAACCAAACCATATCCATAGAATTGTGCAGGAGGATGTAGCAATACCTACAGAATACCTCTAGGCTTATGGTTAGCCTTTGGCACAACTTCCAGCAGAAGTTGGCCATAAATTGCAATGGAGGCCTAGAGAGAACACTTTCTAGGCATTGCTAGATCTTTCTTTGCCATTTCAACAGTGTCCTAAGTTTTGAAAACTCATTGAATGGACTAGCATCATAAATAGGATACTGTGCTCATTTAATCCCAGTACTGAAATAAGAATCATATATTTGTAAAAACATTGGCACTTTTATTGAAAATATGATAAAAACTGGAAAACTGAACTGTTTGTTGGAAATGAAAACTACAGACTTGTCAACATCAGCACAGGAATCTTCCAGGGAGACTTAATGTCCTCATTTATTTTCATCATTGCTATGATCCCTATGTCAACAACCTTACAAAAAACAAACTTCGGCTATCAAACATCTAAGAAATCTCACAAAATTTCACATCTGCTGTACATGGATGACCTGAAGCTGTATGGGAAAACCAAAACTGAAATCTAGTCTCTGACTAACACTGTCTGAATCTTTAGCACTGATATCAACATGGCGCTTGGTTTGGACAAATGTTCGACAGTGGCACTGAAGATGGGAAAAATAATTGAAAGTGAGGGCATAAACATGCCCAATGGCCAAGCGATAAAGTGTCACCAGCCAGAGACCTACAAATATCTGGGCATACTATAGCTGGACAACGTCAAACATGAACATATGAAAACTGTGGTCAGCAAAGAATACATTCAAAGGGTCAGAAAAATTCTCAAAAGCAAGCTCAATGGATGCAATACCATCAAGGCCATAAACACCTGGGCCATACCTGTCATAAGATACACTGCTGGCATCATAAACTGAATGCAGCAGAACTGGACAATTTGGACAGAAAAACAAGAAAACTCATGACCATTCATAATTCACTACATCCCTGCAGTGATGTTGACTGGCTCTATCTGCCTAGAAAGTCTGGTGGCAGAGGACTTTTGCAATTAAAACAAGCAGTCGAAGAAGGAAAAACATGCCCTAGCAAAATATATAAAGGAAAGCCAAGAACCTGGTTTAATCAAAGTCAATAATCGGAAACTTCTCAAAGCACAGCAGACAAAGAATCAGTACAAGAAAACTGCACTACAAACCAGAGCTGACAACTGGCACAACAAAACATTGCAAGGGCAGTTCCTTGATAAAATTGGAAGAAATATTGATAAGGAGATATTGGCTCACAAATGGAACACTGAAGAAGGAGACAGAAGGCCTGATTCTTGCAGCCCAGGAGCAAACCATCAGAACAAATGCAATTAAGGCCAGGATCGAAAAATCAGCTGATGACCTAAAATGCAGACTGTGCAAGGAAGCTGATAAAACCATTGATCTTATCTTCAGCTGCTGCAAGAAAATTGCACAAAAGGACAATTCTGTGGCCCAAATGATTCATTGGAACTTATGTAACAAGTACCACCTGCCAGTAGTAAAGAACTGATGGGATCATAAACCTGCAAAGATAGTAGAACATGAACATGCAAAAATACTGTGGGACTTTCGAATACAGAGTGACAAAATTTTGGAAAATTATACAGCAGACATCACGATTGTGGAAAAGAAAAAAGTTTGGATTACTGATGTCGCCATACCAGGCGACATCAATAATCAATAATACCAGCCGTTATCAAAACCTCAGCCGTTATCAAGATCTCAAAATTGAACTGCAAAGGCTCTAGCATAAACCAGTACAAGTGGTCCCAGTGGTCATTGGCACACTGGGCACTGTGCCAAAAGATCTCAGCTGGCATTTGGAAACAATAAACATTGACAAAATCATGATCTGTCCACTGCAAAAGCCCACCTTACTTGGATCTTCATGCATCATCCGAAAACACATCACACAGTCCTAGACATTTGGGAAGTGTTCGACTTGTGATTTTGTGATATGAAATCCAGCATATATATCTCGTTTGCTGTGATATATTGTGTTTTTGTGTCAGTAAAATAAAAATGTATTTCATCAATTGTAAGATGCCATTGATTGTAAGACACAGATCAATTTTGGAGCTCCAAATTAAGGGTATTTTTGATTCTAGGATGTACTCCTTTTATTTGAACCTCACTGTTGAGAGGAAAATATTGAGTTCTCACCCCAACTTTACTTGTTTGTCTCATTGCCCAGGTCTCCTGGACAGCTCCCAGAAAGCCTTCCCAACCCCTTACCCAATGCTGCTGCCCTGCTGCGTTTTAGCTGATGTGCATAGCTTCTCCTCTCCAGGTTGCTCCTGCCAGTCTTTACAACTACTGTTACCATAGTGTTACTGGGTTTTTTAAGGGGGAGAATGGGGTAGCAGCTAAGAGAGCTGGAGCTATGTTGTTTGTTGACGCTGATTTGGGCAAAGAGATTTTCTTTCTCTCTCTGGAAGTAGTGATTCTCCATTGCTTCTCCTCTCCATTGCTGCAGCCTCATGGTCCTGGCACACATGGCTTCTTCTCATCTTGTTGTCTCTTTGCCATTGCTGTCTCAAGAAAGAGAGAGAGAACACAGGTTGTCCAGCTGTTCCAAGTGGAAAGCCAAGCAAATGGAAAACCTCAAGGACTTGCTTCCCTGGCAGCACAAATCAACATCAACGAATTATAAGGCTCTGTCATTCTCAGTTGCTGCCACTGCCCATGATGTTCTCCCTTCAAAATAAACCCAGGCAACACTAAGGTGATGACAGTGGTAAATACTGGCTGCAGCAACCCAGAGAGGAGAAGCACCACCACACCAAGTCAGCAGAAGGAGGTGAAAGTGGCACAAAAGGCATGGGGTTAGGGAAGCGGTGGTAGCATTGGATGTGGGGGTGCTTCTGGGGACTAGCCAGGACAGTTGGCTTCCTTTCTATGCTCTCAACTGCTGCTCTTGATCCTTGAAAAAAGCAATTATAGGATGCCATCAATTCTAAGATGCACCCCCTTTTTTGAACCTCATTTTTGTGGAGAAAAATACATATTTGAATCAGTAAAATATGGTATCTATATGACATTTGAATGCAAATCTTAGAAGAGTTGGTTTTGGAAACATCAGCTCCCAGACTCCACAAGGGCAAATGATCATGGCAGTTAGGGGCATTCTGAGAACAGTAGTCCAAATAAGTAACTTTACCAAGCTTTTCAGATATGCATAACACAGCGGTCCCAAACTAGAAGAACAAAATACATTTTTAATAAATTTGATCCAAGTATAGTATCAGGAAAAATATTTAGCCCTGACACAGATTGCAAAGCCATTTCAAATACACATGTGTTTTATTCAAATGGTGCTGAATTTCTGGGCATGCTTTCCAAATTCCTTTAGTTTGCTCTGCAATTAGAATCAGATTTGGCACATTTCTGTAACAATACTGGGGGGGGGGGGGAATTAAACAACAAACCATATGTGTATGAAATGAATATAAAATAATACAAGGATTACCATTAGCCTGGGATGGCTAAGAAAACTTGGGTTAAAATGAAAATGCATGCTTTTTAAAACAGGCAACCATGTTAGATAAATTTATTAGCAGTTCACCCCACTGCAGGGGCCAGTTTAGCAATATTTAGGCCATTAACACTTTGCTAAAGATTTCTCTAGGCCTAAAACATAGTAGTTACTAAACCATTTTACTCATGAATTCTCCTTCCTGGATTCATTTTAGTCTAACTCACACCAAGCACAAACAAGGCAGAGAAAGAGCAGCATAGTACCAATGTTTCTATTTAAACTTTTTTTTTAAAATGAAGTAATTAACTTTGGCTAAAATTCATTTGGGGACTTGGATTTTTTTACAAATGAACTTATGCCTGTGGGAAATAGAATTGAGCAGTTTTGCAACATTCAGCAAGGGGCTTTTTTATATTATTCTTTAGGGGAGCCAACAAAGTGATAGTTGTGCATTGTGGTGGATGCACAACAGGAGTGATGCACAATCAGGGCTGTAGCCGGGGGGGGGGGGGTTAAGGGTTCTACCCCCCCCCCCCCTGGAAGGGTTATATCTCTCCCACCCCCCAAACCTGGTTTACTCAAGAATTTTTACTGGTTAACCAAGTTATGAGTAAACAAGGTTTATTTTTTAACCTGACACATTTCAGGGCAGGGTTGAAATTGACATATCAGCTAGAAAGTGCCTAATGTGCATTTGTAGAACTTCATGTGCATTCTGACATGCTTGCCCTTCTTCTGTAACACATCTTCATTATTCAGTAACATTTCAGAGACTGCTTAACACTTACACTATACTACATGAAAAATATTCAGCATAGACAGCTATAGAGAATTTCATCCCTAGTCATTTGAGAGCTACATGAAATAAGAAATGCAGGCACTGGTGTCAGAACATTAATAAATCCAATATGAGTTTTAGACTGGACTTTAAAGGCACTGTTGAAAGTGCAAAACTCATTTTGGATGGCTTGTTTAAAATTTGGAGTGGATTCAGCACCAGGTTATAGTTGAAAAATTGAAAGGCAGCCCAGAGCTACTTCAAAGCCACTTGATTTTTGAAACAGTTCTAATCTGGGTGAGTGGGCCCAGAATTTGTGTAAACTCCACCTAACCAAATAATGTATGTATGTATGTATGTATGTATGTATGTATTATATCCTGCCTTATATCCAAAGAATGGTTTACAGTAAAATCAATTTAAAACAATAAATAGTAATAGCTTTAAAAGAATAAAAACATTACATTAATGCTTTATTGTACCTAGCCATAGGCCATGACATCACATAATATACAAACTTTAAAAGTACAATATAATAAGTACAATAAGCACTTTCCAATATAAATATTAAAACTTATTCCATATACTGGCTCTTTAAAATTATAGTAGCAGCAACATTATAACAATAAGAAATGTCTGATTTGTATCATCCCAAACTATCTCCATTTCCATTTCTAGCCTCTGCTGTGGACTTTACAAATTTAGCTTGGATGTTTTGGTTTGCAACTGCAAATGTGGCAACCTTTAATGTTATATTTTTGGAATGATCTGCTAACAGTTCACAGATAACTACTGACTGTTGCCATGCTGCCCTTTCTTCCAAAAGGGCTCCCAGAAGATTGTTTTGAGGGTCATTATGCAAAGGGCAATGTAACAGATAGTGTATTAGAGCCTCTCTTTCCCCAGACCCACAAATACAAAATCATTGGGCATGAGAGATCCCTCTATATATTTCCTATAGCCAGCCTGATGGCATTGTTTGAAAGTGCAGGGCTGTAAATGCTTTTCTAAGAGCTACAAACATTAAGTCTTGAAAATATTGTTGACAATACTGGTCATTTATAAAAGATTGGGGATTATTTATAGTAGAAATCCCAGCACTTGCCACCAATTATAATGGAAAGGGACTTATTTGGTAATAAATCCCAACCGCTATATACCAAATATAAAAGGTAGGAGGATTATTTAAGTGTAAATCCCACCTGCTATCCCACCACTTGAAATACTTGAGATATCTTTAGACTAGATTGTGCTGGCTTTGCACTCAGGCTTGTGCTCTGAGGTAACAATAAAGAGATTACTTTTTAAAATATACGCTGCCACCATTAGACTTTGATTTCTGTAAATTGTTTGGAAACTTCTCAGACAGAGGCACACATGAGGCAGATGTTGTGAACAAATAACAATGTTTTTATTTGAGAGAACTTGAACAAAACAGGCATCAAGCTTAGCTGTTTTAAAGTTGAATAAAGTGTGTGGTTTCTTTAAACAGTTCAAAACTTAGTTGCACATAACACATAACACACTGCGATGTGCTGTGTGTCCAAGAAACACACAGGGATGAACGACAGAAATGACCCAAAGTTCCAGGAATGATCCTAGTAGCGGAAAGACCAAATGAGCAGTATGGAAGCGCCGTCTTTGTCAAACCAGGCCTCCAAATCAGCAGTGCCCACAACACTGAAGAAAACAATATCGAGGTTCTAACAGTAGAGCTTAATAACATCACCATCACCTCTGTGTACAAGCCCCCAAATGAAGAGTTCTGCTTCTCCTCCCCCGAGAATTTTGACAGGCACCAAAGGGCGGTAGTAATTGGTGACTTTAACAGCCATAGCCACGTGTGGGGCTATGCCCAAGAAGATAAAAATGGAGAGGCTGTCCTATCCTGGTCTGAACTGCACAAACTATCACTCATCCATGATAGCAAGCTCCCACCATCCTACAACAGTGGGAGATGGCACCGAGGTTATAACCCAGACCTCCTATTTGTGAGCGACAGCATTGTACAGCAATGCACCAAATCAGTGGGACCACCCATCCCAAACACACAGCACCGACCAATAATATGCCAACTGTTCCCAACAATAAGGCCTCAGGAAGTTTGATTTAAACGAAGATACAACTTCAGAAAGGCAGATTGGACTAAATTCTCAGACACGTTAGAAGACATGATCACATCGGTCGCGCCAATTCCTGAGAAATATGAGCATTTTATTGAAATTGTGAAAACTTGCTCATGGGCCTCGATACCGAGAGGCTGCAGAACCAACTACCTTCAGGGCATTACTCCTGAAACAGCTGCCTTGTTGGAAAACTATTACAGGCTCCACAATGAAGACCCTCAAGGCAGCGCAGAGCATTGTGTCCTTCATCTCTGAAGCCAAGAAAGAACAGTGGATCAAGCTGATCACAGAGGTCGACATGGGCAGGAGCAGCCAGAAGGCATGGAGGCTGCTGAGACGGTTAAGCAACGACCCCTCACAAACTAATACCCATGCCAACATAAATGCAGATCAGATAGCACACCAACTCTTGAAGAATGGGAAACCCAACTTTGCCACCAAAGTAGGAAAGAAACCAATAGCCAGGCAACCAGAGATTGAGAACAACAACCTCCATGAACCCTTTACATCTACTGAATTGGACATGGCTCTCAATAAATGTAAAAATGGCAAAGCAACTGGCCTGGATGATCTGCGGATGGAACAAATCAAGAACTTTGGTCGCAAAGCAAGGCGCTGGCTGCTGGAGCACGGCATCCTGTCAGATCCCCAAAATCTGGAGGAAAGCAAGAGTCATCGCCATCTTGAAGCCAGGCAAAGACCGTAATGACCCAAAAAGCTACAGACCAATCTCCCTGTTGTGCCACCTCTACAAAGTTCTGGAGAGACTTACTTTGCATAGAATTATGGAAAAAATAGACCCATGCCTGATTCCACAGCAAGCTGGCTTCAGGAAAGGCAAAAGCTGCACATCGCAAGTGCTGAACCTGAGTCAGCACATAGAAGATGGATTTGAAAGGCAGCAGATCACAGGAGCTGTCTTCATAGACCTGTCAGCAGCCTATGATACTGTGAACCACCGCCTCCTCCTGAGAAAAATGTATATCAAAAAGGACTACCACCTCACCCGCCTCATAGGAAACCTGCTACAAAACAGGAGCTTTTTTGTTGAGTTCCAGGGCCAGAGAAGCAGATGGCGAAAACAGAAGAACGGCCTGCCTCAGGGGAGCGTGCTTGCTCCATCCATGTTCAACATCTACACAAATGACCAGCCACTGCCAGAAGGGACAGAGAGTTTCATCTATGCTGATGATCGTGCCATTACTGCTCAAGCAGAGAGCTTTGAGATGGTAGAACAGAAGCTTTCCGAAGCTCTAGGTACTCTTACTGCCTACTACAGGGAAAACCAGCTGATCCCTAACCCATCTAAAACACAGACATGTGCCTTTCATCTCAAGAACAAAGAAGCATCCCAAGCTCTGAAGATCACCTGGGAAGGAATCCCACTAGAGCATTGCAGCGCACCCAAATACCTGGGAGTCACCCTGGACCGTGCTCTTACCTACAAGAAGCACTGCCTGAACATCAAGCAAAAAGTGGGTGCCAGAAACAATATCATACGAAAGCTGACTGGCACAACCTGGGGATCACAACCAGATACAGTGAAAACATCTGCCTTTGCGCTGTGCTACTCTGCTGCTGAGTATGTATGCCCAGTGTGGAACACATCTCACCACACTAAAACAGTGGATGTGGCCCACTACACCACTGCGCCCTACACCACTGGAGAAATTACACTGCTTAGCCAGTATTGCACCACCTGACATCCACCGGGAAGTGGCAGCCAATAGTGAAAGGACCAAGGCAGAGACATCTCCAGCTCATCCCCTGTTTGGGTATCAGCCAGCACGCCAACGACTTAAATCTAGACATAGTTTTCTAAGATCTACAGAGACACTTGCTGGAACACCTCAGCAAGCAAGAGTCCAAAAGTGGCAGGCTCAAACCCAGCACCTCAACCAATGGCTGATACCAAATGAGAAACTCCCTCCTGGGCACACAGAAGACTGGGCGACTTGGAAGGCGCTGAACAGACTGCGCTCTGGCACCACGAGATGCAGAGCCAACCTTCAGAAATGGGGCTACAAAGTGGAATCCTCGACATGCGAGTGTGGAGAAGAGCAAACCACTGACCACCTGCTGCAATGCAACATGAGCCCAGCCACATGCACAATGGAGGAACTTCTTGCAGCAACACCGGAGGCACTCCAAGTGGCCAGATACTGGTCAAAGGACATTTAACCAACTACCAAACTCACAAGTTCTGTATTTTTCTGTTTGTTTGCTTTGTTCTGTTAGAAATGTAATATAATGGACTGGTTGCTCTGACACGACAAATAAATACATAACACTCTTCTCTCCCTTCAGAAATTACTGACAGGATTCCTCTCTGCCCAGCAATCCCAAACTCCACACAGACAGTCCTCTTTTCCCTTGATCTGTCACTCCACTCCCCCAGATATCCTTCCCAATAGCTGTAAATCTTCTCACTAACTAATTCTTCTGGCTAACTGACCAACTTCAGGCTTCCCTAACTCTTCTCTTCTTCACTTCAAACTCTTCCTCCTTCTTGGACACCCAGACTTAATCTGTTCCTTCTTCTTTGATACCCAGACCCAATCTGAGCTGTCAGGTTTTAAAACGCCCCCTTAAAGATTTTTCCCCCTTTTCTCAAGTTAAGCTCTGCCCACTCTTTCCCAGCCAATCACAAACTCCTCTCATTTCCCTCCAAGCTGCTCCTAAGCATGCCCCCTTCAGGAAATGAGAATCTAAGATGGATGCCCCGACACCCTTCTAAAATGGCTTCTGGACTTCCTAGGCCTACTTTTCTGAGCCTTTCCTAGCCTGACAGGTAGGGAATTCATCACATCATTCTTAAATAGAGGATACCAAGTGGTGAAACCCTGCATAGTTTTATTAACTATAACCAGATGATTTAAAACTGGTTAAAACCATTTAAAATAGTACAACCATAAATCATATACATCCAGAATAAAATAAGTTGCGCTCAAAAGCTTTAATCAAAAGCCATGGCAATGCTAGTACAAGTCAGGCCTCCAGGGGGAAAAATCCCACAATTCTCTCTCTCTCCCCTCCCCCCCCCCTCTATATATACACAAAAACAGTCAATGGCCAGCACCAAAAATGTACAAATGTCAGAATGGGCTAACGCTGCAGTAAAGGCTTTCTCCCATGTTCGCCCACAATTTATTTTCCCAAATAGTGGAATACTAAAGAATATACAGATCTCCGAGTATATATAGACAGACACTTCCGTAAGTATCAAGGTCCCAAACTATTTAGGTTTGTTTTAAAACATATATCTAGATCCACAGAGGTCCTCTTCAGGAGAGGTTGCATTACAACCTCCTTCTAGGCAGCAGGCATCTACCTCTGACATGCAAGACACTTACTACCCTTTGGACCCATCCAATAAATCCATATCCTCTAGATTTAAACTCAAGATGGGTAGGGTTAAAGATAACATATGGCAGCATATAGTCTCATAGAACTGGAAGGGCTGCATAAGTCATCAAGCTCAACCTACTGATCAGTGCAAGAGCTCCAGCTAAAGCATTGTCAGAATCAAGAAACAACAAACAAACAAACAAACAGGCAAAATATGTCTAATAGCGACAGCAGCCACCACTGTTCTAACTACAGTTTGCATCTTGCATAGTCTTATCTGTAGTACATAAGGCAGGTAAGACAGTTTTTCAGCCCTCCACTACTGCTGAACTTGAGAACTGCTCTTTCACAGTTTGTACTCATGCTGTTTGATTTTGCACAAGAAAGTTTAGCCTAAATAGCTCATCGGGCCCATGAGATAGGGCATGGTAGTGCTACCTATTTCCCCAGTACTATTCCCTTACTCCTTTGACTAGTGTCAAGATACTTAGCAACTAGCAATATGATTAATAATTAATTTCAATTTCAAAAGAAGCCATGGGTATTTCTCTTCCCACTGTAAAAACTTAGAAAACCACACAATTTTGAAGCCTATTTGTAATTTGGAGTTATTCTGTGCAAAAATTCACACACAATCATTTTGCATAGAAAACAGCATTTTCTGAACAGAAAATAATATTTCTATGTACAATGTTGCAAGAACATCATACTATCTAAGTCAATCACATTTGTTGCTGAGTTGACGACTAAAGTTCACAATCTATTTGCTTTGTGCTACACCTGGCACCTGCATTATGGTCCTTCCAGCATCTGTTGAAGATATTTATTTTTCCATACATTTTTAAAACATGGTTTGATGGTTTACATTTTTAGATTATAGTACTCTTCTATTTTGCTGTTGGTTTTACGAGCTGTGCTCTTTTGCTACATTCTTCTTTCTTCTTGGTTTAGCTGTGTATCATGTTGGTGAATCTTGCAATTTTTCCCCCTCTGTACCTGTACAAAATATTTTATTGGGAGGCTGGGTTAACTTTTTCCCTATATTTACCTGCATATAAAGTAGAGGTTTTAAAAGTAACTCATTATATTTAACATATGCATTTCTCCTATATCATGTGATCTCTGTACTGGCTTACTTGTCCAACTTTGTTGTGGTTGCATTTGGCCTCACATATACTATAGACTCTTAGAACTAACTTGGCATCTAATAATTCCTCAAAAGCTGCATATACTAGCAACGAAATGTCCCCTTGTTATCATACTTGTTTTCAAGGTTCTACTGATTTGAATTTGTGTTACAGCATTAGGAGCCTGTTGCTTTTGACACTGTGATGATTCATGATGGAACTCTAAAATTTATGTGTTGCTGCTCTAATAATACATAGTTTGATCCCATGATTTTGACATGTTTGCTGCTTACAAGATTGTTGGACAAACTCTTTTTCAGTGAAAAAAACGAGTCAGTTAAATGGAAATTATGTATATGTTTGTACAGTTTGAGAACACAGAATGGAAACCTAGTAAAAATGAAAATCAGAAAACTATCATGCTGCTTGAAAATATAGCACAGGTATGTATCTAGGTTTTAAAATGTCAATAACTCATAGTTTAAGTATACAACACAAGTTCTCCTGAGACAGCTTAAAAGTACTTTCCTTCAGGATTTATTACCAATCATGCTTGGTAATATTTTAACAAGTGTGGCTGGAATCATAACACCTTTGAAATTAATGGAGAGTTTATTCTTCATTCAGTGGCACAATGTTTTACTGAATAACTTGTGTCTTCTGAGTTTACTACAGGTGGTTTGGGGCTGTCCACAATTCAATTTAAGGGGCATTAAAATATCTGTTTTTAGGCACAAATATTCCAATAATAATTTGTAGAATCACAATAATTTAAACAGATTATAACTAGACCTACATGCACTTATTCATCCAAATAGAGTAAACCCACTTGAATACATGTAACTCACATAATTATCTACTTATTTGACTGATATAATAAGTGTACTCTAGTTGATATAATGATTGACTTCATGTTCAGCCCTAGATTTTTGCAAAAGTGTCAGATAAATATGTATGGAGTCATTCACAGATACATATCAGCCATAAGATAAAGTTTTCTTCTGAATGGTAATTGTTTGCATATCTATTTTCCTGCCAATTATTGTGACATTATGCTTTATGGTACATGGCAGAATGGAAGAATGAGCTGTAAAAGTTCTGATTTACCAATGAAACATGATATTTGATGTTTACCAGAAATGTGGATGACAGAATCTGAGGTCAATAAGATCTCACTCAACAGTTTCACGCATGCATATTTCTTGCTGCTATAAAAGTGGATACAGGTAGGCCAGCTGGTGAAACGGCAACTCTTGTCAGTTTTGATTAGAAAAGAGGATATGAATAAAAACCCTTGAGAAGGTATCTTTTTGGCAGTCAGGCAACAGTTAGAGAACTGTTCTTCATTTATTGTGGTTAATAGTTACATTCCACTGAAAACTAAAAAAAAAATGTATTCAATTTATTTGGCAGGATCTCCTTTAGGAGATTCAGTCACTAAGATTTAGTTATCAACGTTTGACCATACAGCTGCCAAGGGATTTTCATTCCCATTTTCCCAATGATGACAGAATGATTATAATGCCCTCAAGTTCAAGAATAAAGTTCCAACCTGGTATTTTCCAAGATTTTTCAAATAGAACTCTCATCATACCCAGCCAGATCAGGAAGGCTGCCCTAGGGGTACTTTATACTGGCCAGTAAATCCCGCAGCCAGCGTCACTGTTATGGATCCTAGTAGACATAGAGCTCCGTGCAAGCTCATGATCATTGTGGATGCCCCATTCTGACATCAGCAGAGGCCCTCTGTGATGAGCACAGGGAAAGGTGATGTCAGCAATGTCACGTCAATAGCAAACTGGCACAAATTGTATCCTGCCCTTAGGCTGCAGGATACTCTAAAGCAGGCCTCTTAAACCTTCAGCCCTCCAGGTGTTTCTGCCTTCAACTCTCAGAATCCCTAACCAGCTTGTTCAATGGTCCTGGAATTCTGGGAGCTGACATCCAAAACACCTGGAGGGCTACCAGTTGAAGAGGCCTGCTCTGGAATTTCAAGCAAACCCCAATGCATTCCCCAACTTGCCTGAAGTGGAACTAAGCTGGTTTAACTAAGGATAATCTCTGATACTCAGCAAAAGTGTAGGGACATTTTGAAGGCAGAATGGAGCCTTCAATAAAAGATAAGGTGGGTTTTCTTGGCCACGTGGATTTGTCCCAAATCAATGCAAACAAGCAAAAATAACATAGACAATAGGGAAGATTTTGTGTATAATATCCCCACAATATAAGCATGTTTACCTTCTCAGCATTTTTATACATATTTTAATACTAGTGATCTAATCATGATCAATTATTTTGAGTGGTGTGGACAAACTGAACTAATAGTTTATTTTTTATTTTAAAAGTTTTAATTGAATGAAATTAATGGCATACAACATATAAAAAGGAGACACGTGTAGCGATAATCAAATACATCTAATGCAGGTATGTCGTCCCCCAACCAGGTACAAATCTTTTTCCTCTTGCCTCTCCCCCACCTGTGAACCCACCACCCATTACCTCTGATACTACTCACCATGAGTCCCATATCTAATAAAATCTACTCATATGACTACTGTAGTAAATTCCACTAGGGGCTACTTTAAAGTCCACATTTGTCTTCCTTTCCAAGTATTCAAATGTCAACCTCATTTTTTAAAAACAAACTCTTCATTATTTTCTCCCCAGATACCATTAAATAACCTGGATATTTGAATATAGTGTAATAAGTTTTTCTCACCAATCCTTTTAAGATATTGTTTTCACCTTTTCATGATTTCGCTATTGTCAGTCTGGCTGCAATAAAGCAATACTGACAAATTTCCTCAACTCCTTCCCTAATTATCTCCCTAAATATACCTAAAAGACACATTTATGGATTTTTCTTAACCTAATTGGACCTGTAGGATGGTACAGGATCTGTAGGATGCTCGAAGTTGAGAAAAGGAAAGCTCTCCCTTCTTTCCTCATTCTTCCCCTTCTTTTTCAAATGTTCTTGGCCTTACCATTCAAGCTAAGCAGAGTGTCAGAGTCCTGCCCAGAAAGTCTCTGTAAAGTAGCCGATCACATAAACGTAATCCAGGGTCACTCCAAGGTCAACATAGTAATCAGCCAAGCAAGGAGGAGAATAAAGGATAAGTCCTTTGCAATATTCCAAAGCCAATATATCTCACCAACACAGTTTCCAAGAAAAGTTCACAATCCACAATCCACAATCCAACATCCAGGGTACAATGTCTTTTAATGATTTAAGATCCAGGCTGTAGCTCAAATACTGACATTGCTACCAGCAACTAGCTATTCCAGACTTCAGCTATTTATGCAGATCTCTTAAGTGCTCCAATTGCTGGCCAACTTCTCAGCCAAATTACTAGATCTCTGTACTTGAATCCCATCTGATTCCAGACTGAGCCAGTCTGGAATATTTAACCCCTGGTCTTCTAACTCAAGATCCCGATCCTCCCCTAGCTTTGAGTCCAGAGGAGCAGTAAGATTTTCATTTGGGGTTGCTGTTGTTACTGTTCCAAAGTGGTGGGCTCTTCAATGTTTGGCTGCACATTCTCTTGCTCCATATTTGAGCCCAACTCGAATGCTGTGAAATTTAATCCCTTCTCCACCTTCTCATTGTTGGCACTAACCATGACACAGAGTTAAACAGCAACACGAGAGAGCCATTTTGAGTGCTTCAGGTGGGAAGGAACAGTGGTGGCAATTTTAAATAAAGAGATTGCCATGGCCATTTTAATACGTTCTTAAAGGATGGCATTTAATATGCGTTATTCCTTTTCTCTCTTTGAGCATTCTTTCATCTTTTGTTTGCACCAGTAAAATCAACAAATTCTAGCTATTGAGTAGATTTCTGGTGCTTTCGTCTTCTTTTAAAATAACTTGATATGAAAGCAAGACAGGCTCCACCAACCCGAACATGCACACATTAGCCAAAAACATGTGAGTTATTTTGGCAAGGTTTGCCTACATATGGCGTTTACCACTAATACTTGCTTTTCTTCCGTCTTCTATCCAGTGAGGAAAATCATTTAAATCATTAAGCACAGTGGGGAAAAGAGGACTATTAATCTAATAAACTTTTGAAAATGTGATAGAAAGCAGCTGTTTTTCTTTCCCTTTTGCAATTTCCCTCATATGGTAGGAGTAGTGTTTGCTATTGGGTGCTACTTTGACATTACAGTAATTTGATCACCCATCCTCTGAGAGGGAATTTTTTATCGGCTTTTTTATTTAAATTTCATGTAAAAATCATTTAGCCCCAGTTGGATGTTGTTCCTTTCATTTTCTCTTTCAAGTCACAGTTTCAGGCTACAAGTCGTATGAATAGTTACTTGGGTCTCAGGGCTTGTTCAGATTAGGATTTACTTCAACTGAAATATTTACAGGATTGTGCTGTTAATTCAAGGCCCAATAACGGAACATTTGCCTCTGAACATATAGACACTTTATTGAATGTGTGGTTGAACCACAAAATCCTATTCCCACATAGACTTCCCTGTAGCTTTATTAAAGAAGCAAAAAGTTGCTGGTACTATATAATGAGGATTTCCACAATGGGATGTTGTGGAATGCTAATAGACAATTAAAAGCCCTTATAGAAAAATATGACAATAATGTAGCAGCAATTGTAAAATGTAATTCAAGTGTCAAAAAAGAAAACAAGAATGGGTAGGAGACTATTAAGGTTGCATCCATGCTGCAGAATAACAGCAGTTTGACACCACATTAAGTGCTATGCCTCAGTGCTATGGGATTCTGGGATTTGATGTATGTCTTATGAGATAGTTTTATGAGACAGTTAACCTTTTCTGTCAGAGAGCTCTGGAGCCACAACAAACTACGAATTCCATGGAATGGAGCTGTGGCAGATAAAGTGGTATCAAACTGCTATAATTCTGCACTGTGAACGATTTCTCCGACCTAGTTAAATCAAACTCATTGAAAGCATGAAGTATCAGATTCAACCTGTATTCATATCTTTTCCATGTGAGTTAGCCTCAGCTTTCTGCCTCTTTCGCTCAGATATCTGGCTATTTGAATATTAGGCACTCTGGCCTGGTAGTTTAATGTTAAAATTGTTCATAATAAGACTGATCTCATGGTTTGATCAGAAATGAAAAAGCTGACCTATCTGAGTGACCTGGAGTTGACTTCACCCAACATTTTCCACCTGGGTACTCTGTGCAATACCAATCCAGACAGAAGGTTTGGTAATGGGAGTTACTAAGGCGCGTCACTTCTTGGTAATCTTTGGTTTTATGGTGCCAGTCTCACTCCCTAAGTGGGGAGAGACTATTTAAATAGTTCACATCTACAAACACCATGTTGCAATTGAGGATGCTCTTGGATTCATCTCTGTCACTACAGTCTCAATTGGCTTTACTGGCAAATGGTGCCATCTACTAGTGCCTCGTACTAGGGAAATTGAATGCTGCGCTAACTGTCCAAAACTTCATGGTTCTGAATGAATTTTTTTAAATGTCATATCACTGCTTGTTTGAGAGTGCTAGATCATCTCCCTTTCTTAAAATAATAGGACTGGTGTTCAGAATATTTGTATTGGGGACACTTGAAAAAGTTTGGCTTCTTGTAGATTCTCTCCCATTTACATTCAAAGCACCATTAAGGAAGAAAAGGCTATTATTCATTCCAATAAAATTTCTGCTAAACAAGTACTTTTCTGTTTAGGAGCAGGTGACACCAAGATATCTCCCAAGGGCAGTGTATTTAGCTTTTATACATAACCAAGCAAAACAGCGACGATGAAAGCCGGATGTTCTTCAGCCCTTGGATATAATGAAAATGTCAGTGTTCTATACAGTTTGGGAGTGAACAGTTTTACTAGAAACATTTAACATTTATCATCACCTTCTACAACTGAGTTCTAAGCAAGAAGACCGGTTACATAAAGCAAACCATTCCTTCCCAGACCATGGCTTCCCACGGAAGCAGATCTGTTTTTAATTAATTTGCATTTTTTTCATGAAATTTTCTGCATAATGGAGTTATTTTTCTTTTATGAATGAAATGAACACAAAAGATTAAAGAAAGTTACTTCTGTATGGTAGCTTTATCTGTTCATTGACATTCATTCTGTTCAGACCATTTCTTTCTCACCTCCCTCTCTCATGAAGTAAGTTCGTTTTCCCAACACACTGACAAGCAAAGATTATTAAAGGTAAGGACTGAATAGAAGACCACAAAGAGAGAGCAAACATAAGAGGTCATAGGGTCAGGTCCCACATTTTCCTGACCCCACAAAGAGGCAGTAGAAGCAGGCCAAAGGAAATAATGTTTAATTTCAAAGTGAATATTATTGTAATCTTATTAACCAACCAACATTATTAAACAATTATCTCTGGTAATTTTGAAGAAGTGGTAGAATAGTGGTAGAAAAAGCCTCACAGGTAAGGAAGAGAGAGAGCAGGTGAGAGGTGTGCCTGGATTTTTGTAAGAAGGATAGTGTGTAAGAGAAGTGGATGATACAAAGTTGATTCAAAGCAAACAATAGACTGATGTTTCTATTAATCCCACTTTCAACAGTCTGAAAACAAGGATATTAGAATGCAAGAATGAGGCCACATACGTTTGGCTACACATTTTGCAAATTCTATAGGACAATAGAATGATTCTTACTTAAAACAGATGGAAAGAATGACTTCAGTATGGAGTTATAGAAATATATGTTAATCCATTTAGTGGAATTCCTGCTCTTCCTCATGCATTTTGTTTCTTAATGCTGGCTTTGCTTGAGAATGTTAATCTACTGACTGAATCTTTAAGACAAGAAGACAGATCTCCACAAGCTTTTTTTTTTAAAAAAAAAAAACAAAACAAAAACCCAGCAACAACATTATATCCAGAAGTGTAGCTTGATGTCATTAAGTGTATTTAAATCTTTGTGCCTACATCAGGAATTCATGAATGTATAATTCACTTTTCTTTCTCTAATCATTCATTATTTTGGAATCCTGTCTGTACGAGAAAAAGCAGATCTGCATAGACATTTACCAGTATACCACTTAATTAGAATACAAAATATAAAACTGGTGATGAGGCATCT